>NW_027139548.1:0-632946 GCF_035084215.1 Heptranchias perlo
TTGAGTATGTGAGTGTGGGGATATCCCAGTGTTCCCCTGGCCCCAGACAGTGAGTATGTGAGTGTGGGGATATCCCAGTGTTCCCCTGAGCCCAGACAGTGAGAGTATGTGAGTGTGGGGATATCCCAGTGTTCCCCTGGGCCCAGACAGTGAGTATGTGAGTGTGGGGATATCCCAGTGTTCCCCTGAGCCCAGACAGTGAGTATGTGAGTGTGGGGATATCCCAGTGTTCCCCTGGGCCCAGACAGTGAGTATGTGAGTGTGGGGATATCCCAGTGTTCCCCTGGGCCCAGACAGTGAGTATGTGAGTGTGGGGATATCCCAGTGTTCCCCTGGGCCCAGACAGTGAGTATGTGAGTGTGGGGATATCCCAGTGTTCCCCTGGGCCCAGACAGTGAGTATGTGAGTGTGGGGATATCCCAGTGTTCCCCTGGGCCCAGACAGTGAGTATGTGAGTGTGGGGATTATCCCAGTGTTCCCCTGGCCCAGACAGTGAGTATGTGAGTGTGGGGATATCCCAGTGTTCCCCTGGGCCCAGACAGTGAGTATGTGAGTGTGGGGATATCCCAGTGTTCCCCTGGGCCCAGACAGTGAGTATGTGAGTGTGGGGATATCCCAGTGTTCCCCTGGGCCCAGACAGTGAGTATGTGAGTGTGGGGATATCCCAGTGTTCCCCTGAGCCCAGACAGTGAGTATGTGAGTGTGGGGATATCCCAGTGTTCCCCTGGGCCCAGACAGTGAGTATGTGAGTGTGGGGATATCCCAGTGTTCCCCTGGGCCCAGACAGTGAGTATGTGAGTGTGGGGATATCCCAGTGTTCCCCTGGCCCAGACAGTGAGTATGTGAGTGTGGGGATATCCCAGTGTTCCCCTGGGCCCAGACAGTGAGTATGTGAGTGTGGGGATATCCCAGTGTTCCCCTGAGCCCAGACAGTGAGTATGTGAGTGTGGGGATATCCCAGTGTTCCCCTGGGCCCAGACAGTGAGTATGTGAGTGTGGGGATATCCCAGTGTTCCCCTGGGCCCAGACAGTGAGTATGTGAGTGTGGGGATATCCCAGTGTTCCCCTGGGCCCAGACAGTGAGTATGTGAGTGTGGGGATATCCAGTGTTCCCCTGGGCCCAGACAGTGAGTATGTGAGTGTGGGGATATCCCAGTGTTCCCCTGGGCCCAGACAGTGAGTATGTGAGTGTGGGGATATCCCAGTGTTCCCCTGGGCCCAGACAGTGAGTATGTGAGTGTGGGGATATCCCAGTGTTCCCCTGGGCCCAGACAGTGAGTATGTGAGTGTGGGATATCCCAGTGTTCCCCTGGGCCCAGACAGTGAGTATGTGAGTGTGGGGATATCCCAGTGTTCCCCTGGGCCCAGACAGTGAGTATGTGAGTGTGGGGATATCCCAGTGTTCCCCTGGGCCCAGACAGTGAGTATGTGAGTGTGGGGATATCCCAGTGTTCCCCTGGGCCCAGACAGTGAGTATGTGAGTGTGGGGATATCCCAGTGTTCCCCTGGGCCCAGACAGTGAGTATGTGAGTGTGGGGATATCCCAGTGTTCCCCTGGGCCCAGACAGTGAGTATGTGAGTGTGGGGATATCCCAGTGTTCCCCTGGGCCCAGACAGTGAGTATGTGAGTGTGGGGATATCCCAGTGTTCCCCTGGGCCCAGACAGTGAGTATGTGAGTGTGGGGATATCCCAGTGTTCCCCTGGGCCCAGACAGTGAGTATGTGAGTGTGGGGATATCCCAGTGTTCCCCTGGGCCCAGACAGTGAGTATGTGAGTGTGGGGATATCCCAGTGTTCCCCTGGGCCCAGACAGTGAGTATGTGAGTGTGGGGATATCCCAGTGTTCCCCTGGGCCCAGACAGTGAGTATGTGAGTGTGGGGATATCCCAGTGTTCCCCTGGGCCCAGACAGTGAGTATGTGAGTGTGGGGATATCCCAGTGTTCCCCTGGGCCCAGACAGTGAGTATGTGAGTGTGGGGATATCCCAGTGTTCCCCTGGGCCCAGACAGTGAGTATGTGAGTGTGGGGATATCCCAGTGTTCCCCTGGGCCCAGACAGTGAGTATGTGAGTGTGGGGATATCCCAGTGTTCCCCTGGGCCCAGACAGTGAGTATGTGAGTGTGGGGATATCCCAGTGTTCCCCTGGGCCCAGACAGTGAGTATGTGAGTGTGGGGATATCCCAGTGTTCCCCTGGGCCCAGACAGTGAGTATGTGAGTGTGGGGATATCCCAGTGTTCCCCTGGGCCCAGACAGTGAGTATGTGAGTGTGGGGATATCCCAGTGTTCCCCTGGGCCCAGACAGTGAGTATGTGAGTGTGGGGATATCCCAGTGTTCCCCTGGGCCCAGACAGTGAGTATGTGAGTGTGGGGATATCCCAGTGTTCCCCTGGGCCCAGACAGTGAGTATGTGAGTGTGGGGATATCCCAGTGTTCCCCTGGGCCCAGACAGTGAGTATGTGAGTGTGGGGATATCCCAGTGTTCCCCTGGGCCCAGACAGTGAGTATGTGAGTGTGGGGATATCCCAGTGTTCCCCTGGGCCCAGACAGTGAGTATGTGAGTGTGGGGATATCCCAGTGTTCCCCTGGGCCCAGACAGTGAGTATGTGAGTGTGGGGATATCCCAGTGTTCCCCTGGGCCCAGACAGTGAGTATGTGAGTGTGGGGATATCCCAGTGTTCCCCTGGGCCCAGACAGTGAGTATGTGAGTGTGGGGATATCCCAGTGTTCCCCTGGGCCCAGACAGTGAGTATGTGAGTGTGGGGATATCCCAGTGTTCCCCTGGGCCCAGACAGTGAGTATGTGAGTGTGGGGATATCCCAGTGTCCTCCTGGGCCCAGACAGTGAGTATGTGAGTGTGGGGATATCCCAGTGTTCCCCTGGGCCCAGACAGTGAGTATGTGAGTGTGGGGATATCCCAGTGTTCCCCTGGGCCCAGACAGTGAGTATGTGAGTGTGGGGATATCCCAGTGTTCCCCTGGGCCCAGACAGTGAGTATGTGAGTGTGGGGATATCCCAGTGTTCCCCTGGGCCCAGACAGTGAGTATGTGAGTGTGGGGATATCCAGTGTTCCCCTGGGCCCAGACAGTGAGTATGTGAGTGTGGGGATATCCCAGTGTTCCCCTGGGCCCAGACAGTGAGTATGTGAGTGTGGGGATATCCCAGTGTTCCCCTGGGCCCAGACAGTGAGTATGTGAGTGTGGGGATATCCCAGTGTTCCCCTGGGCCCAGACAGTGAGTATGTGAGTGTGGGGATATCCCAGTGTTCCCCTGGGCCCAGACAGTGAGTATGTGAGTGTGGGGATATCCCAGTGTTCCCCTGGGCCCAGACAGTGAGTATGTGAGTGTGGGGATATCCCAGTGTTCCCCTGGGCCCAGACAGTGAGTATGTGAGTGTGGGGATATCCCAGTGTTCCCCTGGGCCCAGACAGTGAGTATGTGAGTGTGGGGATATCCCAGTGTTCTCCTGGGCCCAGACAGTGAGTATGTGAGTGTGGGGATATCCCAGTGTTCCCCTGGGCCCAGACAGTGAGTATGTGAGTGTGGGGATATCCCAGTGTTCCCCTGGGCCCAGACAGTGAGTATGTGAGTGTGGGGATATCCCAGTGTTCCCCTGGGCCCAGACAGTGAGTATGTGAGTGTGGGGATATCCCAGTGTTCTCCTGGGCCCAGACAGTGAGTATGTGAGTGTGGGGATATCCCAGTGTTCTCCTGGGCCCAGACAGTGAGTATGTGAGTGTGGGGATATCCCAGTGTTCCCCTGGGCCCAGACAGTGAGTATGTGAGTGTGGGGATATCCCAGTGTTCCCCTGGGCCCAGACAGTGAGTATGTGAGTGTGGGGATATCCCAGTGTTCCCCTGGCCCAGACAGTGAGTATGTGAGTGTGGGGATATCCCAGTGTTCCCCTGGGCCCAGACAGTGAGTATGTGAGTGTGGGGATATCCCAGTGTTCCCCTGGGCCCAGACAGTGAGTATGTGAGTGTGGGGATATCCCAGTGTTCCCCTGGGCCCAGACAGTGAGTATGTGAGTGTGGGGATATCCCAGTGTTCCCCTGGGCCCAGACAGTGAGTATGTGAGTGTGGGGATATCCCAGTGTTCCCCTGGGCCCAGACAGTGAGTATGTGAGTGTGGGGATATCCCAGTGTTCCCCTGGGCCCAGACAGTGAGTATGTGAGTGTGGGGATATCCCAGTGTTCCCCTGGGCCCAGACAGTGAGTATGTGAGTGTGGGGATATCCCAGTGTTCCCCTGGGCCCAGACAGTGAGTATGTGAGTGTGGGGATATCCCAGTGTTCCCCTGGCCCAGACAGTGAGTATGTGAGTGTGGGGATATCCCAGTGTTCTCCCTGGGCCCAGACAGTGAGTATGTGAGTGTGGGGATATCCCAGTGTTCTCCCTGGGCCCAGACAGTGAGTATGTGAGTGTGGGGATATCCCAGTGTTCCCCTGGGCCCAGACAGTGAGTATGTGAGTGTGGGGATATCCCAGTGTTCCCCTGGGCCCAGACAGTGAGTATGTGAGTGTGGGGATATCCCAGTGTTCCCCTGGGCCCAGACAGTGAGTATGTGAGTGTGGGGATATCCCAGTGTTCCCCTGGGCCCAGACAGTGAGTATGTGAGTGTGGGGATATCCCAGTGTTCCCCTGGGCCCAGACAGTGAGTATGTGAGTGTGGGGATATCCCAGTGTTCCCCTGGGCCCAGACAGTGAGTATGTGAGTGTGGGGATATCCCAGTGTTCCCCTGGGCCCAGACAGTGAGTATGTGAGTGTGGGGATATCCCAGTGTTCCCCTGGCCCAGACAGTGAGTATGTGAGTGTGGGGATATCCCAGTGTTCCCCTGGGCCCAGACAGTGAGTATGTGAGTGTGGGGATATCCCAGTGTTCCCCTGGGCCCAGACAGTGAGTATGTGAGTGTGGGGATATCCCAGTGTTCCCCTGGGCCCAGACAGTGAGTATGTGAGTGTGGGGATATCCCAGTGTTCCCCTGGGCCCAGACAGTGAGTATGTGAGTGTGGGGATATCCCAGTGTTCTCCTGGGCCCAGACAGTGAGTATGTGAGTGTGGGGATATCCCAGTGTTCCCCTGGGCCCAGACAGTGAGTATGTGAGTGTGGGGATATCCCAGTGTTCCCCTGGGCCCAGACAGTGAGTATGTGAGTGTGGGGATATCCCAGTGTTCCCCTGGGCCCAGACAGTGAGTATGTGAGTGTGGGGATATCCCAGTGTTCCCTGGCCCAGACAGTGAGTATGTGAGTGTGGGGATATCCCAGTGTTCCCCTGAGCCCAGACAGTGAGTATGTGAGTGTGGGGATATCCCAGTGTTCCCCTGGGCCCAGACAGTGAGTATGTGAGTGTGGGGATATCCCAGTGTTCTCCTGGGCCCAGACAGTGAGTATGTGAGTGTGGGGATATCCCAGTGTTCCCCTGGGCCCAGACAGTGAGTATGTGAGTGTGGGGATATCCCAGTGTTCCCCTGAGCCCAGACAGTGAGTATGTGAGTGTGGGGATATCCCAGTGTTCCCCTGGAGCCCAGACAGTGAGTATGTGAGTGTGGGGATATCCCAGTGTTCCCCTGGGCCCAGACAGTGAGTATGTGAGTGTGGGGATATCCCAGTGTTCCCCTGGGCCCAGACAGTGAGTATGTGAGTGTGGGGATATCCCAGTGTTCCCCTGGGCCCAGACAGTGAGTATGTGAGTGTGGGGATATCCCAGTGTTCCCCTGGGCCCAGACAGTGAGTATGTGAGTGTGGGGATATCCCAGTGTTCCCCTGGGCCCAGACAGTGAGTATGTGAGTGTGGGGATATCCCAGTGTTCCCCTGGGCCCAGACAGTGAGTATGTGAGTGTGGGGATATCCCAGTGTTCCCCTGGGCCCAGACAGTGAGTATGTGAGTGTGGGGATATCCCAGTGTTCCCCTGGGCCCAGACAGTGAGTATGTGAGTGTGGGGATATCCCAGTGTTCCCCTGGGCCCAGACAGTGAGTATGTGAGTGTGGGGATATCCCAGTGTTCCCCTGGGCCCAGACAGTGAGTATGTGAGTGTGGGGATATCCCAGTGTTCCCCTGGGCCCAGACAGTGAGTATGTGAGTGTGGGGATATCCCAGTGTTCCCTGGCCCAGACAGTGAGTATGTGAGTGTGGGGATATCCCAGTGTTCCCCTGGGCCCAGACAGTGAGTATGTGAGTGTGGGGATATCCCAGTGTTCCCCTGGGCCCAGACAGTGAGTATGTGAGTGTGGGGATATCCCAGTGTTCCCCTGGGCCCAGACAGTGAGTATGTGAGTGTGGGATATCCCAGTGTTCCCCTGGGCCCAGACAGTGAGTATGTGAGTGTGGGGATATCCCAGTGTTCCCCTGGGCCCAGACAGTGAGTATGTGAGTGTGGGGATATCCCAGTGTTCCCCTGGGCCCAGACAGTGAGTATGTGAGTGTGGGGATATCCCAGTGTTCCCCTGGGCCCAGACAGTGAGTATGTGAGTGTGGGGATATCCCAGTGTTCCCCTGGGCCCAGACAGTGAGTATGTGAGTGTGGGGATATCCCAGTGTTCCCCTGAGCCCAGACAGTGAGTATGTGAGTGTGGGGATATCCCAGTGTTCCCCTGGGCCCAGACAGTGAGTATGTGAGTGTGGGGATATCCCAGTGTTCCCCTGGCCCAGACAGTGAGTATGTGAGTGTGGGGATATCCCAGTGTTCCCCTGAGCCCAGACAGTGAGTATGTGAGTGTGGGGATATCCCAGTGTTCCCCTGGGCCCAGACAGTGAGTATGTGAGTGTGGGGATATCCCAGTGTTCCCCTGGGCCCAGACAGTGAGTATGTGAGTGTGGGGATATCCCAGTGTTCCCCTGGGCCCAGACAGTGAGTATGTGAGTGTGGGGATATCCCAGTGTTCCCCTGAGCCCAGACAGTGAGTATGTGAGTGTGGGGATATCCCAGTGTTCCCCTGAGCCCAGACAGTGAGTATGTGAGTGTGGGGATATCCCAGTGTTCCCCTGGGCCCAGACAGTGAGTATGTGAGTGTGGGGATATCCCAGTGTTCCCCTGGGCCCAGACAGTGAGTATGTGAGTGTGGGGATATCCCAGTGTTCCCCTGGGCCCAGACAGTGAGTATGTGAGTGTGGGGATATCCCAGTGTTCCCCTGGGCCCAGACAGTGAGTATGTGAGTGTGGGGATATCCCAGTGTTCCCCTGGGCCCAGACAGTGAGTATGTGAGTGTGGGGATATCCCAGTGTTCCCCTGAGCCCAGACAGTGAGTATGTGAGTGTGGGGATATCCCAGTGTTCCCCTGGGCCCAGACAGTGAGTATGTGAGTGTGGGGATATCCCAGTGTTCCCCTGGGCCCAGACAGTGAGGATGTGAGTGTGGGGATATCCCAGTGTTCCCCTGGGCCCAGACAGTGAGTATGTGAGTGTGGGGATATCCCAGTGTTCCCCTGGGCCCAGACAGTGAGTATGTGAGTGTGGGGATATCCCAGTGTTCCCCTGGGCCCAGACAGTGAGTATGTGAGTGTGGGGATATCCCAGTGTTCCCCTGGGCCCAGACAGTGAGTATGTGAGTGTGGGGATATCCCAGTGTTCCCCTGGGCCCAGACAGTGAGTATGTGAGTGTGGGGATATCCCAGTGTTCCCCTGGGCCCAGACAGTGAGTATGTGAGTGTGGGGATATCCCAGTGTTCCCCTGGGCCCAGACAGTGAGTATGTGAGTGTGGGGATATCCCAGTGTTCCCCTGGGCCCAGACACTGAGTATGTGAGTGTGGGGATATCCCAGTGTTCCCCTGGGCCCAGACAGTGAGTATGTGAGTGTGGGGATATCCCAGTGTTCCCCTGGGCCCAGACAGTGAGTATGTGAGTGTGGGGATATCCCAGTGTTCCCCTGAGCCCAGACAGTGAGTATGTGAGTGTGGGGATATCCCAGTGTTCCCCTGGGCCCAGACAGTGAGTATGTGAGTGTGGGGATATCCCAGTGTTCCCCTGGGCCCAGACAGTGAGTATGTGAGTGTGGGGATATCCCAGTGTTCCCCTGGGCCCAGACAGTGAGTATGTGAGTGTGGGGATATCCCAGTGTTCCCCTGGGCCCAGACAGTGAGTATGTGAGTGTGGGGATATCCCAGTGTTCCCCTGGGCCCAGACAGTGAGTATGTGAGTGTGGGGATATCCCAGTGTTCCCCTGGGCCCAGACAGTGAGTATGTGAGTGTGGGGATATCCCAGTGTTCCCCTGGGCCCAGACAGTGAGTATGTGAGTGTGGGGATATCCCAGTGTTCCCCTGGGCCCAGACAGTGAGTATGTGAGTGTGGGGATATCCCAGTGTTCCCCTGGGCCCAGACAGTGAGTATGTGAGTGTGGGGATATCCCAGTGTTCCCCTGGGCCCAGACAGTGAGTATGTGAGTGTGGGGATATCCCAGTGTTCCCCTGGGCCCAGACAGTGAGTATGTGAGTGTGGGGATATCCCAGTGTTCTCCTGGGCCCAGACAGTGAGTATGTGAGTGTGGGGATATCCCAGTGTTCCCCTGGGCCCAGACAGTGAGTATGTGAGTGTGGGGATATCCCAGTGTTCCCCTGAGCCCAGACAGTGAGTATGTGAGTGTGGGGATATCCCAGTGTTCCCCTGGGCCCAGACAGTGAGTATGTGAGTGTGGGGATATCCCAGTGTTCTCCTGGGCCCAGACAGTGAGTATGTGAGTGTGGGGATATCCCAGTGTTCTCCTGAGCCCAGACAGTGAGTATGTGAGTGTGGGGATATCCCAGTGTTCCCCTGGGCCCAGACAGTGAGTATGTGAGTGTGGGGATATCCCAGTGTTCTCCTGGGCCCAGACAGTGAGTATGTGAGTGTGGGGATATCCCAGTGTTCCCCTGGGCCCAGACAGTGAGTATGTGAGTGTGGGGATATCCCAGTGTTCCCCTGGGCCCAGACAGTGAGTATGTGAGTGTGGGGATATCCCAGTGTTCTCCTGGGCCCAGACAGTGAGTATGTGAGTGTGGGGATATCCCAGTGTTCCCCTGGGCCCAGACAGTGAGTATGTGAGTGTGGGGATATCCCAGTGTTCCCCTGGGCCCAGACAGTGAGTATGTGAGTGTGGGGATATCCCAGTGTTCTCCTGGGCCCAGACAGTGAGTATGTGAGTGTGGGGATATCCCAGTGTTCCCCTGGGCCCAGACAGTGAGTATGTGAGTGTGGGGATATCCCAGTGTTCCCCTGAGCCCAGACAGTGAGTATGTGAGTGTGGGGATATCCCAGTGTTCCCCTGTGCCCAGACAGTGAGTATGTGAGTGTGGGGATATCCCAGTGTTCCCCTGGGCCCAGACAGTGAGTATGTGAGTGTGGGGATATCCCAGTGTTCCCCTGGGCCCAGACAGTGAGTATGTGAGTGTGGGGATATCCCAGTGTTCCCCTGGGCCCAGACAGTGAGTATGTGAGTGTGGGGATATCCCAGTGTTCCCCTGGGCCCAGACAGTGAGTATGTGAGTGTGGGGATATCCCAGTGTTCCCCTGAGCCCAGACAGTGAGTATGTGAGTGTGGGGATATCCCAGTGTTCCCCTGGGCCCAGACAGTGAGTATGTGAGTGTGGGGATATCCCAGTGTTCCCCTGGGCCCAGACAGTGAGTATGTGAGTGTGGGGATATCCCAGTGTTCCCCTGGGCCCAGACAGTGAGCATGTGAGTGTGGGGATATCCCAGTGTTCCCCTGGGCCCAGACAGTGAGTATGTGAGTGTGGGGATATCCCAGTGTTCCCCTGAGCCCAGACAGTGAGTATGTGAGTGTGGGGATATCCCAGTGTTCCCCTGGGCCCAGACAGTGCGTATGTGAGTGTGGGGATATCCCACAGTGAGTATGATGGATAAATACATTCTATCCGATCAGTAGGATTGATTGGAGGGAGCTCAGAGGTTGGGAAAGACAGATCGTGAACCTGTAACGTTTGAAGTGCTAACAGAGGGAGGACATTGAACTGGAAATTTGGTGAGTGTGGTTGTTCGTTGCAAAGGGGGAAGGTGATGCTGAGTGATTTCAGACTGAACGGAACGTAAAGGGAGCTGCATGAGGAATCAAAACAAGTCAAGGAGTAGTGCCGAGGGTAAATCAGGAAGTATTTAGTTCATTGGTTCCTGTTTTTTGGTGGTTAGTGTTTGAGTGTCAGATGAACAGTGAAGTGCCTAAAAGCCAAAAGAAGTTGAACTAACTGTTAGCCAACATGACTGGACAGCTGGGGCCAGTCACACACACATCCTGTGCTATGTGGGAACTCCAGAACTCTCCGTTTGTCCTGGAGAACCACGTGTGCAGGGAGTGCCGCCAACTGATCGAGATAAAGCTCAGAGTTTCTGAGCTAGAGGGGCGTCTGGCGTCATCGTAGTGCATACAGGAAGCTGAAAGCTTTTTGGATCGCAAATTTGATTCCTGGGATGGCAGGACTGACGTATGAGGAGAGATTGGGTCGACTCGGCCTGTATTCACTAGAGTTTAGAAGAATGAGAGGCGATCCCATCGAAATATATAAAATTCTAACAGGACTAGACAGACTGGATGCAGGGAGGATGTTCCCGATGGCTGGGGAGTCCAGAACCAGGGGGTCACAGTCTCAGGATACGGGGTCTGCCATTTAGAACCGAGATGAGGAGAAATTTCTTCACTCAGAGGGTGGTGAACCTGTGGAATTCTCTACCACAGAAGGCAGTGGAGGCCAAGTCATTAGATGCATTCAAGAAGGAGATAGATAGATTTCTTAATGCTAAAGAGATCAAGGGATATGGGGAGAAAGCAGGAACAGGATACTGAGTTAGACGATCAGCCATGATCTTTTTGAATGGCGGAGCAGGCCCGAAGGGCCGAATGGCCAACTCTTGCTCCTATTTTCTATGTTTCTATTTTCTATGTTTAAGGAGGTGGTCACCGCACAGATACAGAGAGCTCAGACGGAGAGGGAGTGGGTGACTATCAGACAGACTTGGAGGAACAGGCAGGCAATGCAGGAGTCCCCTGGGAGTGTGGCACTCCCAAACCAGTATTCAGTGTTGAATACCAGTGAGGGTGTTCACACCTTGAGGGAGGGCAGTCAGGAGCAAATCCAGGACACCGTGGGAGACTCGGCTGCACAGGGGCGCAGTAGTTATTATTGGGGATTCGATGGTCAGGAGGACAGACAGGCCTTTCTGCAATCACTGAGCTCTGCATGTTGTGTGCCTCCCTGGTGCCAGGCTCAAAGACATCACTGAGAGGGTGCAGAACATTTTCAGGGAGGGAAGGGGAACAGCCAGAAGTCGTCGTCCATGTGGGAACCAATGACATGGAGAGGAAAATGGTCGAGGTCCTGCAGTCAGAGTTTCAGGAGCTCGGGAGGAAGTTATAAAGTCGGATCTCAGAGGTAGTAATCTCTGGATTGTTCCCAGTGCCGTGAGCTGGTGATTACAGGAATAGTGGGATAAGACGGGTTAATGAGTGGCTGCAGAAATGGTGCAGGACGGAGGGCATCAGATTGTTGGAGTATTGGGACCAGTTCTACAGCAGGAGGGATCTGTTCCAGGGAGATAGATGGTACCTCCACAGAGCTGGGACCATTGTCCTCGCAGGGAGATAATCCAGTGCTGTGGGGGAGGGTTTAAACTAATTTGGCAGAGGATGGGCACCAGGATGAAAGATTAGAGAAGAGAAACAAGATGCACAGAAGACTGGTATGGGAAAGGAGTTCTGGAGTAAAGAATAGATGTGAAATCGGAGGGATCAGGCAGGGGTAAATGTGAGGCAGTCTACGATGGTTTGGAGAGCATGTTTCTAAATGCAGTTAGTGTGGTAAATAAGGTTGGTGATCTGCAGGCTCATGTCACTACATGCGACTATGATATAGTGGGAATAACAGAGACCTGGCTCAGAGTATTGGAGGATTGGGTACTTAATATTCCTGGCTAAAAGGTATTCAGAAAAGTTCGGGAAGGAAAGAGAGGAGTTGGAGGGGTTGCTGGCAGTATTGATCAAAGAAAATATTATAGGACTGGAAAGGGATGATGTAGTTGAGGGGTCAAAGACAGAATCTATTTGGGTTTTTTTTATTCGTTCATGGGAATTGGGCGTCGCTGGCGAGGCCGGCATTTATTGCCCATCCCTAATTGCCCTCGAGAAGGTGGTGGTGAGCCGCCTTCTTGAACCGCTGCAGTCCGTGTGGTGACGGTTCTCCCACAGTGCTGTTAGGAAGGGAGTTCCAGGATTTTGACCCAGCGACGATGAAGGAACGGCCGATATATTTCCAAGTCGGGATGGTGTGTGACTTGGAGGGGAACGTGCAGGTGGTGGTGTTCCCATGTGCCTGCTGCTCTTGTCCTTCTAGATGGTAGAGGTCGCGGGTTTGGGAGGTGCTGTCGAAGAAGCCTTGGCGAGTTGCTGCAGTGCATCCTGTGGATGGTACACACTGCAGCCACTGTGCGCTGGTGGTGAAGGGAGTGAATGTTTAGGGTGGTGGATGGGGTGCCAATCAAGCGGGCTGCTTTGTCCTGGATGGTTTCAAGCTTCTTGAGTGTTGTTGGAGCTGCACTCATCCAGGCAAGTGGAGAGTATTCCATCACACTCCTGACTTGTGCCTTGTCGATGGTGGAAAGGCTTTGGGGAGTCAGGAGGTGAGTCACTCGCCGCAGAATACCCAGCCTCTGACCTGCTCTTGTAGCCACAGTATTTATATGGCTGGTCCAGTTAAGTTTCTGGTCAATGGTGACCCCTAGGATGTTGATGGTGGGGGATTCGGCGATGGTAATGCCGTTGAATGTCAAGGGGAGGTGGTTAGACTCTCTCTTGTTGGAGATGTGTAAACAATTTTACAACACCAAGTTATAGTCCAGCAATTTTATTTTAAATTCACAAGCTTTCGGAGACTTCCGAAATGTTGGAGATGGTCATTGCCTGGCACTTGTCTGATTGGAATTAAGGAACAATTTAAGCGACTGGGTGTATACTATAGGCCACTAATAGTGAGACGGCGATAGAGGGGCAGATTTGCAGGCAAATTACAGAAAGATGCAAGATCTATAGAGTAGTGTGAATGGGGGACTTCAATTATCCCAATATCGAGTTGGACAGTAAGAGTGTAAAGGTGAAGGCGGTGAGGAATTCCTGAAATGTGTTCAAGAGAACTTTCTGGAGCAATGTGTTTCCAGCCCAATGAGGAAGGAAGAAGTGTTGGATCTAGTTCTGGAGAATGAAGTGGAGCAGGTGGAGCATGATTCAGTGGGGGAGCATTTGGGGAACAGTGATCATAATATCATTAGATTTAAAATAGTTATGGAAAAGGACAAGCAACAATCAAACGTGAAAATGCTTAACTGGAGGAGGGCAAACTTCAGTAATTTAAAGAGGGATCGTGCCCAGGTGGATTGGAATCAAAAATTGGTCGGCAAAACAGTAATCGAACAATTGGAGGCCTTCGAGGAAGAGTTGGCTCCAGTACAGAGTAGACATAGTCCCACAAGGAGGAGAGGAAGGGCATCCAAAGATAGAGCTCCCTGGATGACTAAAGATCTCGAGATTAAAAAGACACAGAAAAATGATGAATGTAAGGAACATTATATAAAGGAGAACCAGGCTGAATACAGAAAGTACAGAGGAGATCTATAAAAGGGAATAAGAGGCGCAAAGAGAGTGTATGAGAATAGATTAACAGCTAACATAAAGGGGACCCCAAAAATCTTTCATAAACATATAAATAGTTAAAGATAGTCAAAGGAAGGGTGGGAACCATTCGGGACAACAAAGGATCTTCTTGTGGAGGCAGAGGGCATGTCTGAGATACTAAATGAACACTTCACATTGGTCTTCACTAGAGAAGAGGATGCTGCCATTGTAGCAGTAAAGGAGGGGGTAGGAGAGAAATTGGAGAGGATAAAAATAGATAAAGTGGTAGTGAAAAGATTGGCAGTACTCAAAGTAGAAAGGTCACCCAGTCCAGGTGGGATGCATCTTAGGTTCCTGAGGGATGTAAGGGTGGAAATTGCGGAGGCTCTGGCCACAATCTTCCAATCCTCCTTAGATATGGGGACGGTGCTTGGGGACTGGAGGATTGCAAATGTTACACCCCCGTTCAAAAAAGGGGAGAGGGATAATCTCGGCAATTACAGGCCAGTCAGCCTAATGTCGGAGGTGGGGAAACTTTTCGAGACAATAATCCGGGATAAGATTAATTGGCACTTGAAGAAGTGTGGGCTAATAAATGAAAATCAGTATGGATTTGTGAACAGAAATTCGTGTTTGACTGACTTGATTGCATTCCCCAGGGGTCAGTATTAGGACCACTGCTCTTTTTGACATATATTAATGACCTGGACTTGGATACAGAGGGTGTAATTTCAAAGTTTGCAGATGACACGAAAATAGGAAATGTAATAAACAGTGTGCATGATGGTAACAGACTTCAGGAGGACATCGACAGACTGGTGAAATGGGCAGACACATGGCAGATAAAAGGCAGGGAAGTGTGAAGTGATGCATTTTGGTCGGAAGAACATAAACTACCTGGTGCAATTTTAAAGCTGATGCAGGAACAGAGAGACCGGGGGGTGAACATACACCATTTTTTGAAGGTGGCGGGATAAGTTGAGAAGGCTGTTAAAAAAGCAGATGGGATCCTGGGCTTTATTAATAGAGGCATAGAGTACAAAAGCAAGGAAGTTATGCTGAACCTACCAGAATTGTACCAGGGATGAGGGACTGCAATTATATGGAGAGACTGGAGAAGCTGGAGTTGTTCTCCTGAGAGCAGAGAAGGTGAAGAGGTGATATTTTGTTCAAAATCATGAAGGGTTTTGATAGAGTAATTACGAAGAAGCTGTTTCCAGTGGCAGAAGAGTCGGTAACCAGAGGACACAGATTTAAGGTGATCGGCAAAAGAGTCCAAGGCGACATGAGAAAATGTTTTTTACGCAGTGAGTTGCTCTGATCTGGAATTCACTGCCTGAAAGGGCGGTGGAAGCAGATTCAATAATAACTTTCAAAAGGGAATTGGAGAAATTCTTGAAAGGTAGAACAATACAGGGTTATGGGCAAAGAGCAGGTGAATGGGTCTAATTGGACAGCTCTTTCAAAGAGCCGGCACAGGCACGATGGGCCGAATGGCCTCCTGCTGTGCTGTACCTACTCTGATACTATGATGCTCCGTGAATTTTCTCAGCCGAGGTCCATACACCTGTACTTTGCAGCAGGGTCACTGCACAGGGATCAGGACCGGGAATCTGGGGGATCTTTTCCTTCCAAGCCCAGAGATGCTGAGTTTAGTGTCCTGTCTCTAAACCCTGCCCACTGGGGGGAATTTATTTTGTTTTATGGGAGTAAGGTCTTGTAAAAAGCAGCAACTGATCGTGCAAGGATGAAGAGAAAAGAGAGGCTGGAGAACGGAGAGAGATCTGCGAGGCCATGAACTAAACACTCAAATAATAATTCAATGGATCCATTGGACAGCATAAGTATGAGTTAGTCACAGACACCAGTTCGAATTAAAGAGTCATCGAATCTTACAACATAGAAGGAGGCCATTCGGGCGGTCGTACCTCTGCCGACTGTTTGAAAGAGCTGTCCCATTGAATCCCACATGATGGCTTCTTCCCCATAATCCCTCTTCAATTCCAGGTCCAATGGCCTTTTGAAAGTTCCAAAGGAAATTTATTCCACCAGCCTTTCAGGTCGTGCGTTCCACATCTCAACAACACTTTGTGTGAAAAACATTTTCCTCATTTCCCCTCGAGGTCATTTGCCAAATATTTTAATTCTATGACCTCTGGTTACTGACCAACTTTCCAGTGGAAACAATTTCTCCTTATTCACTCTATCAAAACCCCTCATAATTTCGAACACCTCGATCAAATCTCCCCTTAATCTTCTCGGCTCTAAGGAGAACAATCCCAGATTCTCCAATCTCACCACAAAGGTGAAGTTCCTTATTCATTGTATCATCCTGGTAAACCTCCTCTGGAGCCTCTCCAAGGCCTTGACATCCTTCCCAACGTGTGGTGCCCAGAATTGGACACAATACTCCAGCTGAGGCCTAATTAATGATTTGTGACGGTTGTTCCTTGTTTTTGTATTCAATGCTTCTATCTACGAAGCTAAGTATCCCATACACTTCCTTAACCACCTTATCAACTTCTCCTGCCACCTTCAAAGATGTGTGAATGTGCACACCCAGGTCCCTCTGCTCTTCCACCCCCTTCACAATAATCCCATTTAGATTATACTGCCTCACCATGTTTTCCTCACAAAGTGCATCAATTCACAATTATCCACATTCAATTGCATCTGCCGTGTGCCTGCCCAATCCCCCAATCTGTCTGTATCCTCCTGAAGTCTGTTACTATCCTGCTCACTACGTTTCCACGTTTTGTATCATCCGCAAACTTTGAAATTGTACTCCCGATACCCAAGTCCAGGTCATTTATAGATAACAAAAAAAGCAAACATCCTAATATCGACCCATGGAGAACCCCACTGCAAACTCCTCTCCAGTCAGAAAAACAACCGTTCACCACTACACTCTGCCTCCTGTCCCTCAGCTAATTCCGTGCCCAAGTTACCACCGTCCCCTTTATACCATGAGCTTCTATTTTCCGAATATGTGAGACTTTATCAAGTGCCCCTTTGAAAGTTCATATCGACAACGTTAAACTTCATCAAACCACTGTGTGACATCATCAAAGAACTAAATCAGGTTCGTCAGACATTATTTGCCTTTAACAAATCCGCCCTGGCTCTCCCTTACCAAAGTGTGCTTCTCCTTGACAATGGTCTCTAGTAGTTTTCCCACAACTGACGTTTGACTGATTGGCCTGTAGTTCCACCCTGGTTAGTGCCCCACACTCAGTACAATAGTACTGATACTCCCAATAATACATGTCCACTGGGATCAGGTGTTTCACTCCCATTAGTGCCCGACACTCAGTACAATGGTACTGATACTCCCAATAATACATGTCCACTGGGATCAGGTGTTTCACTCCCATTAGTGCCCGACACTCAGTACAATAGTACTGATACTCCCAATAATACATGTCCACTGGGATCAGGTGTTTCACTCCCATTAGTGCCCGACACTCAGTACAATAGTACTGATACTCCCAATAATACATGTCCACTGGGATCATGTGTTTCACTCCCATTAGTGCCCGACACTCAGCACAATGGTAATGATACCCCAATAATACATGTCCACTGGGATCATGTGTTTCACTGCCATTAGTGCCCGACACTCAGCACAATGGCACTGATACTCCCAATAATACATGTCCACTGGGATCAGGTGTTTCACTCCCATTCGTGCCCGACACTGAGTACAACGGTACTGATACTCCCAATAATACATGTCCACTGGGATCAGGTGTTTCACTCCCATTAGTGACCGACACTCAGTACAATAGTACTGACACTCACAATAATACATGTCCACTGGGATCAGGTGTTTCACTCCCATTAGTGACCGACACTCAGTACAATAGTACTGATACTCCCAATAATACATGTCCACTGGGATCAGGTGTTTCACTCCCATTAGTGCCCGACACTCAGTACAATGGTACTGATACTCTCAATAACACATGTCCACTGGGATCAGGTGTTTCACTCCCATTAGTGCCCGACACTCAGTACAATAGTACTGATACTCCCAATAATACATGTCCACTGGGATCAGGTGTTTCACTCCCATTAGTGCCCGACACTCAGTACAATGGTACTGATACTCCCAATAATACATGTCCACTGGGATCAGGTGTTTCACTCCCATTAGTGCCCGACACTCAGTACAATAGTACTGATACTCCCAATAATATATGTCCACTGGGATCAGGTGTTTCACTCCCATTAGTGCCCGACACTCAGTACAATAGTACTGATACTCCCAATAATACATGTCCACTGGGATCAGGTGTTTCACTCCCATTAGTGCCCGACACTCAGTACAATAGTACTGATACTCCCAATAATACATGTCCACTGGGATCAGGTGTTTCACTCCCATTAGTGCCCGACACTCAGTACAATAGTACTGATACTCCCAATAATACATGTCCACTGGGATCAGGTGTTTCACTCCCATTAGTGCCCGACACTCAGTACAATAGTACTGATACTCCCAATAATACATGTCCACTGGGATCAGGTGTTTCACTCCCATTAGTGCCCGACACTCAGTACAATGGTACTGATACTCCCAATAATACATGTCCACTGGGATCAGGTGTTTCACTCCCATTAGTGCCCGACACTCAGCACAATATTACTGATACTCCCAATAATACATGTCCACTGGGATCAGGTGTTTCACTCCCATTAGTGCCCGACACTCAGCACAATAGTACTGATACTCCCAATAATACATGTCCACTGGGATCAGGTGTTTCACTCCCATTAGTGCCCGACACTCAGCACAATGGTACTGATACTCCCAATAATACATGTCCACTGGGATCAGGTGTTTCACTCCCATTAGTTCCCGACACTCAGTACAATAGTACTGATACTCCCAATAATACATGTCCACTGGGATCAGGTGTTTCACTCCCATTAGTGCCCGACACTCAGCACAATAGTACTGATACTCCCAATAATACATGTCCACTGGGATCAGGTGTTTCACTCCCATTAGTGCCCGACACTCAGCACAATGGTACTGATACTCCCAATAATACATGTCCACTGGGATCAGGTGTTTCACTCCCATTAGTGCCCGACACTCAGTACAATAGTACTGATACTCCCAATAATACATGTCCACTGGGATCAGGTGTTTCACTCCCATTAGTGCCCGACACTCAGTACAATGGTACTGATACTCCCAATAATACATGTCCACTGGGATCAGGTGTTTCACTCCCATTAGTGCCCGACACTCAGCACAATAGTACTGATACTCCCAATAATACATGTCCACTGGGATCAGGTGTTTCACTCCCATTAGTGCCCGACACTCAGCACAATAGTACTGATACTCCCAATAATACATGTCCACTGGGATCAGGTGTTTCACTCCCATTAGTGCCCGACACTCAGCACAATGGTACTGATACTCCCAATAATACATGTCCACTGGGATCAGGTGTTTCACTCCCATTAGTTCCCGACACTCAGTACAATAGTACTGATACTCCCAATAATACATGTCCACTGGGATCAGGTGTTTCACTCCCATTAGTGCCCGACACTCAGCACAATAGTACTGATACTCCCAATAATACATGTCCACTGGGATCAGGTGTTTCACTCCCATTAGTGCCCGACACTCAGCACAATGGTACTGATACTCCCAATAATACATGTCCACTGGGATCAGGTGTTTCACTCCCATTAGTGCCCGACACTCAGTACAATAGTACTGATACTCCCAATAATACATGTCCACTGGGATCAGGTGTTTCACTCCCATTAGTGCCCGACACTCAGCACAATGGTACTGATACTCCCAATAATACATGTCCACTGGGATCAGGTGTTTCACTCCCATTAGTGCCCGACACTCAGTACAATGGTACTGATACTCCCAATAATACATGTCCACTGGGATCAGGTGTTTCACTCCCATTAGTGCCCGACACTCAGTACAATGGTACTGATACTCCCAATAATACATGTCCACTGGGATGAGGTGTTTCACTCCCATTAGTGCCCGACACTCAGTACAATGGTACTGATACTCCCAATAATACATGTCCACTGGGATCAGGTGTTTCACTCCCATTAGTGCCCGACACTCAGTACAATAGTACTGATACTCCCAATAATATATGTCCACTGGGATCAGGTGTTTCACTCCCATTAGTGCCCGACACTCAGTACAATAGTACTGATACTCCCAATAATACATGTCCACTGGGATCAGGTGTTTCACTCCCATTAGTGCCCGACACTCAGTACAATAGTACTGATACTCCCAATAATACATGTCCACTGGGATCAGGTGTTTCACTCCCATTAGTGCCCGACACTCAGTACAATAGTACTGATACTCCCAATAATACATGTCCACTGGGATCAGGTGTTTCACTCCCATTAGTGCCCGACACTCAGTACAATAGTACTGATACTCCCAATAATACATGTCCACTGGGATCAGGTGTTTCACTCCCATTCGTGCCCGACACTCAGTACAATGGTACTGATACTCCCAATAATACATGTCCACTGGGATCAGGTGTTTCACTCCCATTAGTGCCCGACACTCAGCACAATAGTACTGATACTCCCAATAATACATGTCCACTGGGATCAGGTGTTTCACTCCCATTAGTGCCCGACACTCAGCACAATAGTACTGATACTCCCAATAATACATGTCCACTGGGATCAGGTGTTTCACTCCCATTAGTGCCCGACACTCAGTACAATGGTACTGATACTCCCAATAATACATGTCCACTGGGATCAGGTGTTTCACTCCCATGAGTTCCCGACACTCAGTACAATAGTACTGATACTCCCAATAATACATGTCCACTGGGATCAGAGGTGTTTCACTCCCATTAGTGCCCGACACTCAGTACAATAGCACTGATACTCCCAATAATACATGTCCACTGGGATCAGGTGTTTCACTCCCATTAGTGCCCGACACTCAGTACAATAGTACTGATACTCCCAATAATACATGTCCACTGGGATCAGGTGTTTCACTCCCATTAGTTCCCGACACTCAGTACAATAGTACTGATACTCCCAATAATACATGTCCACTGGGATCAGGTGTTTCACTCCCATTAGTGCCCGACACTCAGCACAATAGTACTGATACTCCCAATAATACATGTCCACTGGGATCAGGTGTTTCACTCCCATTAGTGCCCGACACTCAGCACAATGGTACTGATACTCCCAATAATACATGTCCACTGGGATCAGGTGTTTCACTCCCATTAGTGCCCGACACTCAGTACAATAGTACTGATACTCCCAATAATACATGTCCACTGGGATCAGGTGTTTCACTCCCATTAGTGCCCGACACTCAGCACAATGGTACTGATACTCCCAATAATACATGTCCACTGGGATCAGGTGTTTCACTCCCATTAGTGCCCGACACTCAGTACAATGGTACTGATACTCCCAATAATACATGTCCACTGGGATCAGGTGTTTCACTCCCATTAGTGCCCGACACTCAGTACAATGGTACTGATACTCCCAATAATACATGTCCACTGGGATCAGGTGTTTCACTCCCATTAGTGCCCGACACTCAGCACAATAGTACTGATACTCCCAATAATACATGTCCACTGGGATCAGGTGTTTCACTCCCATTCGTGCCCGACAATCAGCACAATAGTACTGATACTCCCAATAATACATGTCCACTGGGATCAGGTGTTTCACTCCCATTAGTGCCCGACACTCAGTACAATGGTACTGATACTCCCAATAATACATGTCCACTGGGATCAGGTGTTTCACTCCCATGAGTTCCCGACACTCAGTACAATAGTACTGATACTCCCAATAATACATGTCCACTGGGATCAGAGGTGTTTCACTCCCATTAGTGCCCGACACTCAGTACAATAGCACTGATACTCCCAATAATACATGTCCACTGGGATCAGGTGTTTCACTCCCATTAGTGCCCGACACTCAGTACAATAGTACTGATACTCCCAATAATACATGTCCACTGTGATCAGGTGTTTCACTCCCATTAGTGCCCGACACTCAGCACAATAGTACTGATACTCCCAATAATACATGTCCACTGGGATCAGGTGTTTCACTCCCATGAGTGCCCGACACTCAGCACAATGGTACTGATACTCCCAATAATACATGTCCACTGGGATCAGGTGTTTCACTCCCATTAGTGCCCGACAGTCAGCACAATGGTACTGATACTCCCAATAATACATGTCCACTGGGATCAGGTGTTTCACTCCCATTAGTGCCCGACACTCAGTACAATAGTACTGATACTCCCAATAATACATGTCCACTGGCATCAGGTGTTTCACTCCCATTAGTGCCCGACACTCAGTACAATAGTACTGATACTCCCAATAATACATGTCCACTGGGATCAGGTGCTTCACTCCCATTAGTGCCCGACACTCAGTACAATGGTACTGATACTCCCAATAATACATGTCCACTGGGATCAGGTGTTTCACTCCCATTAGTGCCCGACACTCAGCACAATAGTACTGATACTCCCAATAATACATGTCCACTGGGATCAGGTGTTTCACTCCCATTAGTGCCCGACACTCAGCACAATGGTACTGATACTCCCAATAATACATGTCCACTGGGATCAGGTGTTTCACTCCCATTAGTGCCCGACACTCAGTACAATAGTACTGATACTCCCAATAATACATGTCCACTGGGATCAGGTGTTTCACTCCCATTAGTGCCCGACACTCAGCACAATAGTACTGATACTCCCAATAATACATGTCCACTGGGATCAGGTGTTTCACTCCCATTAGTGCCCGACACTCAGCACAATAGTACTGATACTCCCAATAATACATGTCCACTGGGATCAGGTGTTTCACTCCCATTAGTGCCCGACACTCAGCACAATGGTACTGATACTCCCAATAATACATGTCCACTGGGATGAGGTGTTTCACTCCCATTAGTGCCCGACACTCAGTACAATAGTACTGATACTCCCAATAATACATGTCCACTGGGATCAGGTGTTTCACTCCCATTAGTGCCCGACACTGAGTACAATGGTACTGATACTCCCAATAATACATGTCCACTGGGATCAGGTGTTTCACTCCCATTAGTGCCCGACACTCAGTACAATGGTACTGATACTCCCAATAATACATGTCCACTGGGATCAGGTGTTTCACTCCCATTAGTGCCCGACACTCAGTACAATAGTACTGATACTCCCAATAATACATGTCCTCTGGGATCGGGTGTTTCACTCCCATTAGTGCCCGACACTCAGCACAATAGTACTGATACTC
The DNA here is from genome assembly GCF_035084215.1 of Heptranchias perlo. Classification (NCBI taxonomy): domain Eukaryota; kingdom Metazoa; phylum Chordata; class Chondrichthyes; order Hexanchiformes; family Hexanchidae; genus Heptranchias; species Heptranchias perlo. The sequence continues at coordinate 22,932 of NW_027139548.1, forward strand.
CCAATAATACATGTCCACTGGGATCAGGTGTTTCACTCCCATTAGTGCCCGACACTCAGCACAATAGTACTGATACTCCCAATAATACATGTCCACTGGGATCAGGTGTTTCACTCCAATTAGTGCCCGACACTCAGTACAATGGTACTGATACTCCCAATAATACATGTCCACTGGGATCAGGTGTTTCACTCCCATTAGTGCCCGACACTCAGTACAATAGTACTGATACTCCCAATAATACATGTCCACTGGGATCAGGTGTTTCACTCCCATTAGTGCCCGACACTCAACACAATAGTACTGATACTCCCAATAATACATGTCCACTGGGATCAGGTGTTTCACTCCCATTAGTGCCCGACACTCAGTACAATGGTACTGATACTCCCAATAATACATGTCCACTGGGATCAGGTGTTTCACTCCCATTAGTGCCCGACACTCAGTACAATGGTACTGATACTCCCAATAATACATGTCCACTGGGATCAGGTGTTTCACTCCCATTAGTGCCCGACACTCAGCACAATGGTACTGATACTCCCAATAATACATGTCCACTGGGATCAGGTGTTTCACTCCCATTAGTGCCCGACACTCAGCACAATAGTACTGATACTCCCAATAATACATGTCCACTGGGATCAGGTGTTTCACTCCCATTAGTGCCCGACACTGAGTACAATGGTACTGATACTCCCAATAATACATGTCCACTGGGATCAGGTGTTTCACTCCCATTAGTGCCCGACACTAAGCACAATAGTACTGATACTCCCAATAATACATGTCCACTGGGATCAGGTGTTTCACTCCCATTAGTGCCCGACACTGAGTACAATGGTACTGATACTCCCAATAATACATGTCCACTGGGATCAGGTGTTTCACTCCCATTAGTGCCCGACACTCAGTACAATAGTACTGATACTCCCAATAATACATGTCCACTGGGATCAGGTGTTTCACTCCCATTAGTGCTCGACATTCAGTACAATAGTACTGATACTCCCAATAATACATGTCCACTGGGATCAGGTGTTTCACTCCCATTAGTGCCCGACATTCAGTACAATAGTACTGATACTCCCAATAATACATGTCCACTGGGATCAGGTGTTTCACTCCCATTAGTGGCCGACACTCAGCACAATGGTACTGATACTCCCAATAATACATGTCCACTGGGATCAGGTGTTTCACTCCCATTAGTGCCCGACACTCAGCACAATAGTACTGATACTCCCAATAATACATGTCCACTGGGATCAGGTGTTTCACTCCCATTAGTGCCCGACACTCAGTACAATAGTACTGATACTCCCAATAATACATGTCCAATGGGATCAGGTGTTTCACTCCCATTAGTGCCCGACACTCAGCACAATAGTACTGATACTCCCAATAATGCATGTCCACTGGGATCAGGTGTTTCACTCCCATTAGTGCCCGACACTGAGTACAATGGTACTGATACTCCCAATAATACATGTCCACTGGGATCAGGTGTTTCACTCCCATTAGTGCCCGACACTCAGCACAATGGTACTGATACTCCCAATAATACATGTCCACTGGGATCATGTGTTTCACTCCCATTAGTGCCCGACACTGAATACAATGGTACTGATACTCCCAATAATACATGTCCACTGGGATCAGGTGTTTCACTCCCATTAGTGCCCGACACTGAGTACAATGGTACTGATACTCCCAATAATACATGTCCACTGGGATCAGGTGTTTCACTCCCATTAGTGCCCGACACTCAGTACAATGGTACTGATACTCCCAATAATACATGTCCACTGGGATCAGGTGTTTCACTCCCATTAGTGCCCGACACTCAGTACAATAGTACTGATACTCCCAATAATACATGTCCACTGGGATCAGGTGTTTCACTCCCATTAGTGCCCGACACTCAGTACAATGGTACTGATACTCCCAATAATACATGTCCACTGGGATCAGGTGTTTCACTCCCATTAGTGAACGACACTCAGCACAATAGTACTGATACTCCCAATAATACATGTCCACTGGGATCAGGTGTTTCACTCCCATTCGTGCCCGACACTCAGTACAATGGTACTGATACTCCCAATAATACATGTCCACTGGGATCAGGTGTTTCACTCCCATTCGTGCCCGACACTCAGTACAATAGTACTGATACTCCCAATAATACATGTCCACTGGGATCATCTGTTTCACTCCCATTAGTGCCCGACACTCAGTACAATGGTACTGATACTCCCAATAATACATGTCCACTGGGATCAGAGGTGTTTCACTCCCATTAGTGCCCGACACTCAGTACAATAGCACTGATACTCCCAATAATACATGTCCACTGGGATCAGGTGTTTCACTCCCATTAGTGCCCGACACTCTGTACAATGGTACTGATACTCCCAATAATACATGTCCACTGGGATCAGGTGTTTCACTCCCATTCGTGCCCGACACTCAGTACAATGGTACTGATACTCCCAATAATACATGTCCACTGGGATCAGGTGTTTCACTCCCATTAGTGCCCGACACTCAGTACAATGGTACTGATACTCCCAATAATACATGTCCACTGGGATCAGGTGTTTCACTCCCATTAGTGCCCGACACTCAGCACAATAGTACTGATACTCCCAATAATACATGTCCACTGGCATCAGGTGTTTCACTCCCATTAGTGCCCGACACTCAGCACAATAGTACTGATACTCCCAATAATACATGTCCACTGGGATCAGGTGTTTCACTCCCATTAGTGCCCGACACTCAGCACAATGGTACTGATACTCCCAATAATACATGTCCACTGGGATGAGGTGTTTCACTCCCATTAGTGCCCGACACTCAGTACAATAGTACTGATACTCCCAATAATACATGTCCACTGGGATCAGGTGTTTCACTCCCATTAGTGCCCGACACTGAGTACAATGGTACTGATACTCCCAATAATACATGTCCACTGGGATCAGGTGTTTCACTCCCATTAGTGCCCGACACTCAGTACAATGGTACTGATACTCCCAATAATACATGTCCACTGGGATCAGGTGTTTCACTCCCATTAGTGCCCGACACTCAGTACAATAGTACTGATACTCCCAATAATACATGTCCTCTGGGATCGGGTGTTTCACTCCCATTAGTGCCCGACACTCAGCACAATAGTACTGATACTCCCAATAATACATGTCCACTGGGATCAGGTGTTTCACTCCCATTAGTGCCCGACACTCAGCACAATAGTACTGATACTCCCAATAATACATGTCCACTGGGATCAGGTGTTTCACTCCCATTAGTGCCCGACACTCAGTACAATGGTACTGATACTCCCAATAATACATGTCCACTGGGATCAGGTGTTTCACTCCCATTAGTGCCCGACACTCAGTACAATAGTACTGATACTCCCAATAATACATGTCCACTGGGATCAGGTGTTTCACTCCCATTAGTGCCCGACACTCAGCACAATAGTACTGATACTCCCAATAATACATGTCCACTGGGATCAGGTGTTTCACTCCCATTAGTGCCCGACACTCAGTACAATGGTACTGATACTCCCAATAATACATGTCCACTGGGATCAGGTGTTTCACTCCCATTAGTGCCCGACACTCAGTACAATGGTACTGATACTCCCAATAATACATGTCCACTGGGATCAGGTGTTTCACTCCCATTAGTGCCCGACACTCAGTACAATGGTACTGATACTCCCAATAATACATGTCCACTGGGATCAGGTGTTTCACTCCCATTAGTGCCCGACACTCAGCACAATAGTACTGATACTCCCAATAATACATGTCCACTGGGATCAGGTGTTTCACTCCCATTAGTGCCCGACACTGAGTACAATGGTACTGATACTCCCAATAATACATGTCCACTGGGATCAGGTGTTTCACTCCCATTAGTGCCCGACACTAAGCACAATAGTACTGATACTCCCAATAATACATGTCCACTGGGATCAGGTGTTTCACTCCCATTAGTGCCCGACACTGAGTACAATGGTACTGATACTCCCAATAATACATGTCCACTGGGATCAGGTGTTTCACTCCCATTAGTGCCCGACACTCAGTACAATAGTACTGATACTCCCAATAATACATGTCCACTGGGATCAGGTGTTTCACTCCCATTAGTGCTCGACATTCAGTACAATAGTACTGATACTCCCAATAATACATGTCCACTGGGATCAGGTGTTTCACTCCCATTAGTGCCCGACATTCAGTACAATAGTACTGATACTCCCAATAATACATGTCCACTGGGATCAGGTGTTTCACTCCCATTAGTGGCCGACACTCAGCACAATAGTACTGATACTCCCAATAATACATGTCCACTGGGATCAGGTGTTTCACTCCCATTAGTGCCCGACACTCAGCACAATGGTACTGATACTCCCAATAATACATGTCCACTGGGATCAGGTGTTTCACTCCCATTCGTGCCCGACACTCAGCACAATAGTACTGATACTCCCAATAATACATGTCCACTGGGATCAGGTGTTTCACTCCCATTAGTGCCCGACACTCAGTACAATAGTACTGATACTCCCAATAATACATGTCCAATGGGATCAGGTGTTTCACTCCCATTAGTGCCCGACACTCAGCACAATAGTACTGATACTCCCAATAATACATGTCCACTGGGATCAGGTGTTTCACTCCCATTAGTGCCCGACACTGAGTACAATGGTACTGATACTCCCAATAATACATGTCCACTGGGATCAGGTGTTTCACTCCCATTAGTGCCCGACACTCAGCACAATGGTACTGATACTCCCAATAATACATGTCCACTGGGATCATGTGTTTCACTCCCATTAGTGCCCGACACTGAATACAATGGTACTGATACTCCCAATAATACATGTCCACTGGGATCAGGTGTTTCAGTCCCATTAGTGACCGACACTCAGCACAATAGTACTGATACTCCCAATAATACATGTCCACTGGGATCAGGTGTTTCACTCCCATTAGTGCCCGACACTCAGTACAATGGTACTGATACTCCCAATAATAAATGTCCACTGGGATCAGGTGTTTCACTCCCATTAGTGCCCGACACTCAGTACAATAGTACTGATACTCCCAATAATACATGTCCACTGGGATCATGTGTTTCACTCCCATTAGTGCCCGACACTGAGTACAATGGTACTGATACTCCCAATAATACATGTCCACTGGGATCAGGTGTTTCACTCCCATTAATGCCCGACACTCAGTACAATGGTACTGATACTCCCAATAATACATGTCCACTGGGATCAGGTGTTTCACTCCCATTAGTGCCCGACACTCAGTACAATGGTACTGATACTCCCAATAATACATGTCCACTGGGATCAGGTGCTTCACTCCCATTAGTGCCCGACACTCAACACAATAGTACTGATACTCCCAATAATACATGTCCACTGGGATCAGGTGTTTCACTCCCATTAGTGCCCGACACTCAGTACAATGGTACTGATACTCCCAATAATACATGTCCACTGGGATCAGGTGTTTCACTCCCATTAGTGCCCGACACTCAGTACAATGGTACTGATACTCCCAATAATACATGTCCACTGGGATCAGGTGTTTCACTCCCATTAGTGCCCGACACTCAGCACAATGGTACTGATACTCCCAATAATACATGTCCACTGGGATCAGGTGTTTCACTCCCATTAGTGCCCGACACTCAGCACAATAGTACTGATACTCCCAATAATACATGTCCACTGGGATCAGGTGTTTCACTCCCATTAGTGCCCGACACTGAGTACAATGGTACTGATACTCCCAATAATACATGTCCACTGGGATCAGGTGTTTCACTCCCATTAGTGCCCGACACTAAGCACAATAGTACTGATACTCCCAATAATACATGTCCACTGGGATCAGGTGTTTCACTCCCATTAGTGCCCGACACTGAGTACAATGGTACTGATACTCCCAATAATACATGTCCACTGGGATCAGGTGTTTCACTCCCATTAGTGCCCGACACTCAGTACAATAGTACTGATACTCCCAATAATACATGTCCACTGGGATCAGGTGTTTCACTCCCATTAGTGCTCGACATTCAGTACAATAGTACTGATACTCCCAATAATACATGTCCACTGGGATCAGGTGTTTCACTCCCATTAGTGCCCGACATTCAGTACAATAGTACTGATACTCCCAATAATACATGTCCACTGGGATCAGGTGTTTCACTCCCATTAGTGGCCGACACTCAGCACAATGGTACTGATACTCCCAATAATACATGTCCACTGGGATCAGGTGTTTCACTCCCATTAGTGCCCGACACTCAGCACAATAGTACTGATACTCCCAATAATACATGTCCACTGGGATCAGGTGTTTCACTCCCATTAGTGCCCGACACTCAGTACAATAGTACTGATACTCCCAATAATACATGTCCAATGGGATCAGGTGTTTCACTCCCATTAGTGCCCGACACTCAGCACAATAGTACTGATACTCCCAATAATGCATGTCCACTGGGATCAGGTGTTTCACTCCCATTAGTGCCCGACACTGAGTACAATGGTACTGATACTCCCAATAATACATGTCCACTGGGATCAGGTGTTTCACTCCCATTAGTGCCCGACACTCAGCACAATGGTACTGATACTCCCAATAATACATGTCCACTGGGATCATGTGTTTCACTCCCATTAGTGCCCGACACTGAATACAATGGTACTGATACTCCCAATAATACATGTCCACTGGGATCAGGTGTTTCACTCCCATTAGTGCCCGACACTGAGTACAATGGTACTGATACTCCCAATAATACATGTCCACTGGGATCAGGTGTTTCACTCCCATTAGTGCCCGACACTCAGTACAATGGTACTGATACTCCCAATAATACATGTCCACTGGGATCAGGTGTTTCACTCCCATTAGTGCCCGACACTCAGTACAATAGTACTGATACTCCCAATAATACATGTCCACTGGGATCAGGTGTTTCACTCCCATTAGTGCCCGACACTCAGTACAATGGTACTGATACTCCCAATAATACATGTCCACTGGGATCAGGTGTTTCACTCCCATTAGTGCCCGACACTCAGCACAATAGTACTGATACTCCCAATAATACATGTCCACTGGGATCAGGTGTTTCACTCCCATTCGTGCCCGACACTCAGTACAATGGTACTGATACTCCCAATAATACATGTCCACTGGGATCAGGTGTTTCACTCCCATTCGTGCCCGACACTCAGTACAATAGTACTGATACTCCCAATAATACATGTCCACTGGGATCATCTGTTTCACTCCCATTAGTGCCCGACACTCAGTACAATGGTACTGATACTCCCAATAATACATGTCCACTGGGATCAGAGGTGTTTCACTCCCATTAGTGCCCGACACTCAGTACAATAGCACTGATACTCCCAATAATACATGTCCACTGGGATCAGGTGTTTCACTCCCATTAGTGCCCGACACTCTGTACAATGGTACTGATACTCCCAATAATACATGTCCACTGGGATCAGGTGTTTCACTCCCATTCGTGCCCGACACTCAGTACAATGGTACTGATACTCCCAATAATACATGTCCACTGGGATCAGGTGTTTCACTCCCATTAGTGCCCGACACTCAGTACAATGGTACTGATACTCCCAATAATACATGTCCACTGGGATCAGGTGTTTCACTCCCATTAGTGCCCGACACTCAGCACAATAGTACTGATACTCCCAATAATACATGTCCACTGGCATCAGGTGTTTCACTCCCATTAGTGCCCGACACTCAGCACAATAGTACTGATACTCCCAATAATACATGTCCACTGGGATCAGGTGTTTCACTCCCATTAGTGCCCGACACTCAGCACAATGGTACTGATACTCCCAATAATACATGTCCACTGGGATGAGGTGTTTCACTCCCATTAGTGCCCGACACTCAGTACAATAGTACTGATACTCCCAATAATACATGTCCACTGGGATCAGGTGTTTCACTCCCATTAGTGCCCGACACTGAGTACAATGGTACTGATACTCCCAATAATACATGTCCACTGGGATCAGGTGTTTCACTCCCATTAGTGCCCGACACTCAGTACAATGGTACTGATACTCCCAATAATACATGTCCACTGGGATCAGGTGTTTCACTCCCATTAGTGCCCGACACTCAGTACAATAGTACTGATACTCCCAATAATACATGTCCTCTGGGATCGGGTGTTTCACTCCCATTAGTGCCCGACACTCAGCACAATAGTACTGATACTCCCAATAATACATGTCCACTGGGATCAGGTGTTTCACTCCCATTAGTGCCCGACACTCAGCACAATAGTACTGATACTCCCAATAATACATGTCCACTGGGATCAGGTGTTTCACTCCCATTAGTGCCCGACACTCAGTACAATGGTACTGATACTCCCAATAATACATGTCCACTGGGATCAGGTGTTTCACTCCCATTAGTGCCCGACACTCAGTACAATAGTACTGATACTCCCAATAATACATGTCCACTGGGATCAGGTGTTTCACTCCCATTAGTGCCCGACACTCAGCACAATAGTACTGATACTCCCAATAATACATGTCCACTGGGATCAGGTGTTTCACTCCCATTAGTGCCCGACACTCAGCACAATGGTACTGATACTCCCAATAATACATGTCCACTGGGATCAGGTGTTTCACTCCCATTAGTGCCCGACACTCAGTACAATGGTACTGATACTCCCAATAATACATGTCCACTGGGATCAGGTGTTTCACTCCCATTAGTGCCCGACACTCAGTACAATGGTACTGATACTCCCAATAATACATGTCCACTGGGATCAGGTGTTTCACTCCCATTAGTGCCCGACACTCAGCACAATAGTACTGATACTCCCAATAATACATGTCCACTGGGATCAGGTGTTTCACTCCCATTAGTGCCCGACACTGAGTACAATGGTACTGATACTCCCAATAATACATGTCCACTGGGATCAGGTGTTTCACTCCCATTAGTGCCCGACACTAAGCACAATAGTACTGATACTCCCAATAATACATGTCCACTGGGATCAGGTGTTTCACTCCCATTAGTGCCCGACACTGAGTACAATGGTACTGATACTCCCAATAATACATGTCCACTGGGATCAGGTGTTTCACTCCCATTAGTGCCCGACACTCAGTACAATAGTACTGATACTCCCAATAATACATGTCCACTGGGATCAGGTGTTTCACTCCCATTAGTGCTCGACATTCAGTACAATAGTACTGATACTCCCAATAATACATGTCCACTGGGATCAGGTGTTTCACTCCCATTAGTGCCCGACATTCAGTACAATAGTACTGATACTCCCAATAATACATGTCCACTGGGATCAGGTGTTTCACTCCCATTAGTGGCCGACACTCAGCACAATAGTACTGATACTCCCAATAATACATGTCCACTGGGATCAGGTGTTTCACTCCCATTAGTGCCCGACACTCAGCACAATGGTACTGATACTCCCAATAATACATGTCCACTGGGATCAGGTGTTTCACTCCCATTCGTGCCCGACACTCAGCACAATAGTACTGATACTCCCAATAATACATGTCCACTGGGATCAGGTGTTTCACTCCCATTAGTGCCCGACACTCAGTACAATAGTACTGATACTCCCAATAATACATGTCCAATGGGATCAGGTGTTTCACTCCCATTAGTGCCCGACACTCAGCACAATAGTACTGATACTCCCAATAATACATGTCCACTGGGATCAGGTGTTTCACTCCCATTAGTGCCCGACACTGAGTACAATGGTACTGATACTCCCAATAATACATGTCCACTGGGATCAGGTGTTTCACTCCCATTAGTGCCCGACACTCAGCACAATGGTACTGATACTCCCAATAATACATGTCCACTGGGATCATCTGTTTCACTCCCATTAGTGCCCGACACTGAATACAATGGTACTGATACTCCCAATAATACATGTCCACTGGGATCAGGTGTTTCAGTCCCATTAGTGACCGACACTCAGCACAATAGTACTGATACTCCCAATAATACATGTCCACTGGGATCAGGTGTTTCACTCCCATTAGTGCCCGACACTCAGTACAATGGTACTGATACTCCCAATAATAAATGTCCACTGGGATCAGGTGTTTCACTCCCATTAGTGCCCGACACTCAGTACAATAGTACTGATACTCCCAATAATACATGTCCACTGGGATCATGTGTTTCACTCCCATTAGTGCCCGACACTGAGTACAATGGTACTGATACTCCCAATAATACATGTCCACTGGGATCAGGTGTTTCACTCCCATTAATGCCCGACACTCAGTACAATGGTACTGATACTCCCAATAATACATGTCCACTGGGATCAGGTGTTTCACTCCCATTAGTGCCCGACACTCAGTACAATGGTACTGATACTCCCAATAATACATGTCCACTGGGATCAGGTGTTTCACTCCCATTAGTGCCCGACACTCAGTACAATAGTACTGATACTCCCAATAATACATGTCCACTGGGATCAGGTGTTTCACTCCCATTAGTGCCCGACACTCAGTACAATGGTACTGATACTCCCAATAATACATGTCCACTGGGATCAGGTGTTTCACTCCCATTAGTGCCCGACACTCAGCACAATAGTACTGATACTCCCAATAATACATGTCCACTGGGATCAGGTGTTTCACTCCCATTCGTGCCCGACACTCAGTACAATGGTACTGATACTCCCAATAATACATGTCCACTGGGATCAGGTGTTTCACTCCCATTCGTGCCCGACACTCAGTACAATAGTACTGATACTCCCAATAATACATGTCCACTGGGATCATCTGTTTCACTCCCATTAGTGCCCGACACTGAGTACAATGGTACTGATACTCCCAATAATACATGTCCACTGGGATCAGGTGTTTCACTCCCATTAGTGCCCGACACTCAGTACAATGGTACTGATACTCCCAATAATACATGTCCACTGGGATCAGGTGTTTCACTCCCATTAGTGCCCGACACTCAGCACAATAGTACTGATACTCCCAATAATACATGTCCACTGGGATCAGGTGTTTCACTCCCATTAGTGCCCGACACTCAGTACAATGGTACTGATACTCCCAATAATACATGTCCACTGGGATCAGGTGTTTCACTCCCATTAGTGCCCGACACTCAGTACAATGGTACTGATACTCCCAATAATACATGTCCACTGGGATCAGGTGTTTCACTCCCATTAGTGCCCGACACTCAGTACAATGGTACTGATACTCCCAATAATACATGTCCACTGGGATCAGGTGTTTCACTCCCATTCGTGCCCCACACTCAGTACAATAGTACTGATACTCCCAATAATACATGTCCACTGGGATCAGGTGTTTCACTCCCATTAGTGCCCCACACTCAGTACAATAGTACTGATACTCCCAATAATACATGTCCACTGGGATCAGGTGTTTCACTCCCATTAGTGCCCCACACTCAGTACAATAGTACTGATACTCCCAATAATACATGTCCACTGGGATCAGGTGTTTCACTCCCATTAGTGCCCCACACTCAGTACAATAGTACTGATACTCCCAATAATACATGTCCACTGGGATCAGGTGTTTCACTCCCATTAGTGCCCGACACTCAGTACAATGGTACTGATACTCCCAATAATACATGTCCACTGGGATCAGGTGTTTCACTCCCATTAGTGCCCGACACTCAGCACAATAGTACTGATACTCCCAATAATACATGTCCACTGGGATCAGGTGTTTCACTCCCATTAGTGCCCGACACTCAGTACAATAGTACTGATACTCCCAATAATACATGTCCACTGGGATCAGGTGTTTCACTCCCATTAGTGCCCCACACTGAGTACAATAGTACTGATACTCCCAATAATACATGTCCACTGGGATCAGGTGTTTCACTCCCATTAGTGCCCGACACTCAGTACAATAGTACTGATACTCCCAATAATACATGTCCACTGGGATCAGGTGTTTCACTCCCATTAGTGCCCCACACTCAGCACAATAGTACTGATACTCCCAATAATACATGTCCACTGGGATCAGGTGTTTCACTCCCATTAGTGCCCGACACTCAGCACAATAGTACTGATACTCCCAATAATACATGTCCACTGGGATCAGGTGTTTCACTCCCATTAGTGCCCGACACTCATTACAATGGTACTGATACTCCCAATAATACATGTCCACTGGGATCAGGTGTTTCACTCCCATGAGTTCCCGACACTCAGTACAATAGTACTGATACTCCCAATAATACATGTCCACTGGGATCAGAGGTGTTTCACTCCCATTAGTGCCCGACACTCAGTACAATAGCACTGATACTCCCAATAATACATGTCCACTGGGATCAGGTGTTTCACTCCCATTAGTGCCCGACACTCAGTACAATAGTACTGATACTCCCAATAATACATGTCCACTGGGATCAGGTGTTTCACTCCCATTAGTGCCCCACACTCAGTACAATAGTACTGATACTCCCAATAATACATGTCCACTGGGATCAGGTGTTTCACTCCCATTAGTGCCCGACACTCAGTACAATGGTACTGATACTCCCAATAATACATGTCCACTGGGATCAGGTGTTTCACTCCCATTAGTGCCCGACACTCAGCACAATAGTACTGATACTCCCAATAATACATGTCCACTGGGATCAGGTGTTTCACTCCCATTCGTGCCCGACACTCAGTACAATAGTACTGATACTCCCAATAATACATGTCCACTGGGATCAGGTGTTTCACTCCCATTAGTGCCCCACACTGAGTACAATAGTACTGATACTCCCAATAATACATGTCCACTGGGATCAGGTGTTTCACTCCCATTAGTGCCCGACACTCAGTACAATAGTACTGATACTCCCAATAATACATGTCCACTGGGATCAGGTGTTTCACTCCCATTAGTGCCCGACACTCAGCACAATAGTACTGATACTCCCAATAATACATGTCCACTGGGATCAGGTGTTTCACTCCCATTAGTGCCCGACACTCAGCACAATAGTACTGATACTCCCAATAATACATGTCCACTGGGATCAGGTGTTTCACTCCCATTAGTGCCCGACACTCAGTACAATGGTACTGATACTCCCAATAATACATGTCCACTGGGATCAGGTGTTTCACTCCCATGAGTTCCCGACACTCAGTACAATAGTACTGATACTCCCAATAATACATGTCCACTGGGATCAGAGGTGTTTCACTCCCATTAGTGCCCGACACTCAGTACAATAGCACTGATACTCCCAATAATACATGTCCACTGGGATCAGGTGTTTCACTCCCATTAGTGCCCGACACTCAGTACAATAGTACTGATACTCCCAATAATACATGTCCACTGGGATCAGGTGTTTCACTCCCATTAGTTCCCGACACTCAGTACAATAGTACTGATACTCCCAATAATACATGTCCACTGGGATCAGGTGTTTCACTCCCATTAGTGCCCGACACTCAGCACAATAGTACTGATACTCCCAATAATACATGTCCACTGGGATCAGGTGTTTCACTCCCATTAGTGCCCGACACTCAGCACAATGGTACTGATACTCCCAATAATACATGTCCACTGGGATCAGGTGTTTCACTCCCATTAGTGCCCGACACTCAGTACAATAGTACTGATACTCCCAATAATACATGTCCACTGGGATCAGGTGTTTCACTCCCATTAGTGCCCGACACTCAGCACAATGGTACTGATACTCCCAATAATACATGTCCACTGGGATCAGGTGTTTCACTCCCATTAGTGCCCGACACTCAGTACAATGGTACTGATACTCCCAATAATACATGTCCACTGGGATCAGGTGTTTCACTCCCATTAGTGCCCGACACTCAGTACAATGGTACTGATACTCCCAATAATACATGTCCACTGGGATCAGGTGTTTCACTCCCATTAGTGCCCGACACTCAGTACAATGGTACTGATACTCCCAATAATACATGTCCACTGGGATCAGGTGTTTCACTCCCATTAGTGCCCGACACTCAGTACAATAGTACTGATACTCCCAATAATATATGTCCACTGGGATCAGGTGTTTCACTCCCATTAGTGCCCGACACTCAGTACAATAGTACTGATACTCCCAATAATACATGTCCACTGGGATCAGGTGTTTCACTCCCATTAGTGCCCGACACTCAGTACAATAGTACTGATACTCCCAATAATACATGTCCACTGGGATCAGGTGTTTCACTCCCATTAGTGCCCGACACTCAGTACAATAGTACTGATACTCCCAATAATACATGTCCACTGGGATCAGGTGTTTCACTCCCATTAGTGCCCGACACTCAGTACAATAGTACTGATACTCCCAATAATACATGTCCACTGGGATCAGGTGTTTCACTCCCATTCGTGCCCGACACTCAGTACAATGGTACTGATACTCCCAATAATACATGTCCACTGGGATCAGGTGTTTCACTCCCATTAGTGCCCGACACTCAGCACAATAGTACTGATACTCCCAACAATACATGTCCACTGGGATCAGGTGTTTCACTCCCATTAGTGCCCGACAATCAGCACAATAGTACTGATACTCCCAATAATACATGTCCACTGGGATCAGGTGTTTCACTCCCATTAGTGCCCGACACTCAGTACAATGGTACTGATACTCCCAATAATACATGTCCACTGGGATCAGGTGTTTCACTCCCATGAGTTCCCGACACTCAGTACAATAGTACTGATACTCCCAATAATACATGTCCACTGGGATCAGAGGTGTTTCACTCCCATTAGTGCCCGACACTCAGTACAATAGCACTGATACTCCCAATAATACATGTCCACTGGGATCAGGTGTTTCACTCCCATTAGTGCCCGACACTCAGTACAATAGTACTGATACTCCCAATAATACATGTCCACTGTGATCAGGTGTTTCACTCCCATTAGTGCCCGACACTCAGCACAATAGTACTGATACTCCCAATAATACATGTCCACTGGGATCAGGTGTTTCACTCCCATGAGTGCCCGACACTCAGCACAATGGTACTGATACTCCCAATAATACATGTCCACTGGGATCAGGTGTTTCACTCCCATTAGTGCCCGACAGTCAGCACAATGGTACTGATACTCCCAATAATACATGTCCACTGGGATCAGGTGTTTCACTCCCATTAGTGCCCGACACTCAGTACAATAGTACTGATACTCCCAATAATACATGTCCACTGGCATCAGGTGTTTCACTCCCATTAGTGCCCGACACTCAGTACAATAGTACTGATACTCCCAATAATACATGTCCACTGGGATCAGGTGCTTCACTCCCATTAGTGCCCGACACTCAGTACAATGGTACTGATACTCCCAATAATACATGTCCACTGGGATCAGGTGTTTCACTCCCATTAGTGCCCGACACTCAGCACAATAGTACTGATACTCCCAATAATACATGTCCACTGGGATCAGGTGTTTCACTCCCATTAGTGCCCGACACTCAGCACAATGGTACTGATACTCCCAATAATACATGTCCACTGGGATCAGGTGTTTCACTCCCATTAGTGCCCGACACTCAGTACAATAGTACTGATACTCCCAATAATACATGTCCACTGGGATCAGGTGTTTCACTCCCATTAGTGCCCGACACTCAGCACAATGGTACTGATACTCCCAATAATACATGTCCACTGAGATCAGGTGTTTCACTCCCATTAGTGCCCGACACTCAGTACAATGGTACTGATACTCCCAATAATACATGTCCACTGGGATCAGGTGTTTCACTCCCATTAGTGCCCGACACTCAGTACAATGGTACTGATACTCCCAATAATACATGTCCACTGGGATCAGGTGTTTCACTCCCATTAGTGCCCGACACTCAGTACAATGGTACTGATACTCCCAATAATACATGTCCACTGGGATCAGAGGTGTTTCACTCCCATTAGTGCCCGACACTCAGTACAATAGCACTGATACTCCCAATAATACATGTCCACTGGGATCAGGTGTTTCACTCCCATTAGTGCCCGACACTCTGTACAATGGTACTGATACTCCCAATAATACATGTCCACTGGGATCAGGTGTTTCACTCCCATTCGTGCCCGACACTCAGTACAATGGTACTGATACTCCCAATAATACATGTCCACTGGGATCAGGTGTTTCACTCCCATTAGTGCCCGACACTCAGTACAATGGTACTGATACTCCCAATAATACATGTCCACTGGGATCAGGTGTTTCACTCCCATTAGTGCCCGACACTCAGCACAATAGTACTGATACTCCCAATAATACATGTCCACTGGGATCAGGTGTTTCACTCCCATTAGTGCCCGACACTCAGCACAATAGTACTGATACTCCCAATAATACATGTCCACTGGGATCAGGTGTTTCACTCCCATTAGTGCCCGACACTCAGCACAATGGTACTGATACTCCCAATAATACATGTCCACTGGGATGAGGTGTTTCACTCCCATTAGTGCCCGACACTCAGTACAATAGTACTGATACTCCCAATAATACATGTCCACTGGGATCAGGTGTTTCACTCCCATTAGTGCCCGACACTGAGTACAATGGTACTGATACTCCCAATAATACATGTCCACTGGGATCAGGTGTTTCACTCCCATTAGTGCCCGACACTCAGTACAATGGTACTGATACTCCCAATAATACATGTCCACTGGGATCAGGTGTTTCACTCCCATTAGTGCCCGACACTCAGTACAATAGTACTGATACTCCCAATAATACATGTCCTCTGGGATCGGGTGTTTCACTCCCATTAGTGCCCGACACTCAGCACAATAGTACTGATACTCCCAATAATACATGTCCACTGGGATCAGGTGTTTCACTCCCATTAGTGCCCGACACTCAGCACAATAGTACTGATACTCCCAATAATACATGTCCACTGGGATCAGGTGTTTCACTCCCATTAGTGCCCGACACTCAGTACAATGGTACTGATACTCCCAATAATACATGTCCACTGGGATCAGGTGTTTCACTCCCATTAGTGCCCGACACTCAGTACAATAGTACTGATACTCCCAATAATACATGTCCACTGGGATCAGGTGTTTCACTCCCATTAGTGCCCGACACTCAACACAATAGTACTGATACTCCCAATAATACATGTCCACTGGGATCAGGTGTTTCACTCCCATTAGTGCCCGACACTCAGTACAATGGTACTGATACTCCCAATAATACATGTCCACTGGGATCAGGTGTTTCACTCCCATTAGTGCCCGACACTCAGTACAATGGTACTGATACTCCCAATAATACATGTCCACTGGGATCAGGTGTTTCACTCCCATTAGTGCCCGACACTCAGCACAATGGTACTGATACTCCCAATAATACATGTACACTGGGATCAGGTGTTTCACTCCCATTAGTGCCCGACACTCAGCACAATAGTACTGATACTCCCAATAATACATGTCCACTGGGATCAGGTGTTTCACTCCCATTAGTGCCCGACACTGAGTACAATGGTACTGATACTCCCAATAATACATGTCCACTGGGATCAGGTGTTTCACTCCCATTAGTGCCCGACACTAAGCACAATAGTACTGATACTCCCAATAATACATGTCCACTGGGATCAGGTGTTTCACTCCCATTAGTGCCCGACACTGAGTACAATGGTACTGATACTCCCAATAATACATGTCCACTGGGATCAGGTGTTTCACTCCCATTAGTGCCCGACACTCAGTACAATAGTACTGATACTCCCAATAATACATGTCCACTGGGATCAGGTGTTTCACTCCCATTAGTGCTCGACATTCAGTACAATAGTACTGATACTCCCAATAATACATGTCCACTGGGATCAGGTGTTTCACTCCCATTAGTGCCCGACATTCAGTACAATAGTACTGATACTCCCAATAATACATGTCCACTGGGATCAGGTGTTTCACTCCCATTAGTGGCCGACACTCAGCACAATGGTACTGATACTCCCAATAATACATGTCCACTGGGATCAGGTGTTTCACTCCCATTAGTGCCCGACACTCAGCACAATAGTACTGATACTCCCAATAATACATGTCCACTGGGATCAGGTGTTTCACTCCCATTAGTGCCCGACACTCAGTACAATAGTACTGATACTCCCAATAATACATGTCCAATGGGATCAGGTGTTTCACTCCCATTAGTGCCCGACACTCAGCACAATAGTACTGATACTCCCAATAATGCATGTCCACTGGGATCAGGTGTTTCACTCCCATTAGTGCCCGACACTGAGTACAATGGTACTGATACTCCCAATAATACATGTCCACTGGGATCAGGTGTTTCACTCCCATTAGTGCCCGACACTCAGCACAATGGTACTGATACTCCCAATAATACATGTCCACTGGGATCAGGTGTTTCACTCCCATTAGTGCCCGACACTGAGTACAATGGTACTGATACTCCCAATAATACATGTCCACTGGGATCAGGTGTTTCACTCCCATTAGTGCCCGACACTCAGTACAATGGTACTGATACTCCCAATAATACATGTCCACTGGGATCAGGTGTTTCACTCCCATTAGTGCCCGACACTCAGTACAATAGTACTGATACTCCCAATAATACATGTCCACTGGGATCAGGTGTTTCACTCCCATTAGTGCCCGACACTCAGTACAATGGTACTGATACTCCCAATAATACATGTCCACTGGGATCAGGTGTTTCACTCCCATTAGTGCCCGACACTCAGCACAATAGTACTGATACTCCCAATAATACATGTCCACTGGGATCAGGTGTTTCACTCCCATTCGTGCCCGACACTCAGTACAATGGTACTGATACTCCCAATAATACATGTCCACTGGGATCAGGTGTTTCACTCCCATTCGTGCCCGACACTCAGTACAATAGTACTGATACTCCCAATAATACATGTCCACTGGGATCATCTGTTTCACTCCCATTAGTGCCCGACACTCAGTACAATGGTACTGATACTCCCAATAATACATGTCCACTGGGATCAGAGGTGTTTCACTCCCATTAGTGCCCGACACTCAGTACAATAGCACTGATACTCCCAATAATACATGTCCACTGGGATCAGGTGTTTCACTCCCATTAGTGCCCGACACTCTGTACAATGGTACTGATACTCCCAATAATACATGTCCACTGGGATCAGGTGTTTCACTCCCATTCGTGCCCGACACTCAGTACAATGGTACTGATACTCCCAATAATACATGTCCACTGGGATCAGGTGTTTCACTCCCATTAGTGCCCGACACTCAGTACAATGGTACTGATACTCCCAATAATACATGTCCACTGGGATCAGGTGTTTCACTCCCATTAGTGCCCGACACTCAGCACAATAGTACTGATACTCCCAATAATACATGTCCACTGGGATCAGGTGTTTCACTCCCATTAGTGCCCGACACTCAGCACAATAGTACTGATACTCCCAATAATACATGTCCACTGGGATCAGGTGTTTCACTCCCATTAGTGCCCGACACTCAGCACAATGGTACTGATACTCCCAATAATACATGTCCACTGGGACGAGGTGTTTCACTCCCATTAGTGCCCGACACTCAGTACAATAGTACTGATACTCCCAATAATACATGTCCACTGGGATCAGGTGTTTCACTCCCATTAGTGCCCGACACTGAGTACAATGGTACTGATACTCCCAATAATACATGTCCACTGGGATCAGGTGTTTCACTCCCATTAGTGCCCGACACTCAGTACAATGGTACTGATACTCCCAATAATACATGTCCACTGGGATCAGGTGTTTCACTCCCATTAGTGCCCGACACTCAGTACAATAGTACTGATACTCCCAATAATACATGTCCTCTGGGATCGGGTGTTTCACTCCCATTAGTGCCCGACACTCAGTACAATAGTACTGATACTCCCAATAATACATGTCCACTGGGATCAGGTGTTTCACTCCCATTAGTGCCCGACACTCAGCACAATAGTACTGATACTCCCAATAATACATGTCCACTGGGATCAGGTGTTTCACTCCCATTAGTGCCCGACACTCAGTACAATAGTACTGATACTCCCAATAATACATGTCCACTGGGATCAGGTGTTTCACTCCCATTAGTGCCCGACACTCAGCACAATAGTACTGATACTCCCAATAATACATGTCCACTGGGATCAGGTGTTTCACTCCCATTAGTGCCCGACACTCAGTACAATGGTACTGATACTCCCAATAATACATGTCCACTGGGATCAGGTGTTTCACTCCCATTAGTGCCCGACACTCAGTACAATGGTACTGATACTCCCAATAATACATGTCCACTGGGATCAGGTGTTTCACTCCCATTAGTGCCCGACACTCAGTACAATGGTACTGATACTCCCAATAATACATGTCCACTGGGATCAGGTGTTTCACTCCCATTAGTGCCCGACACTCAGCACAATAGTACTGATACTCCCAATAATACATGTCCACTGGGATCAGGTGTTTCACTCCCATTAGTGCCCGACACTGAGTACAATGGTACTGATACTCCCAATAATACATGTCCACTGGGATCAGGTGTTTCACTCCCATTAGTGCCCGATACTAAGCACAATAGTACTGATACTCCCAATAATACATGTCCACTGGGATCAGGTGTTTCACTCCCATTAGTGCCCGACACTGAGTACAATGGTACTGATACTCCCAATAATACATGTCCACTGGGATCAGGTGTTTCACTCCCATTAGTGCCCGACACTCAGTACAATAGTACTGATACTCCCAATAATACATGTCCACTGGGATCAGGTGTTTCACTCCCATTAGTGCTCGACATTCAGTACAATAGTACTGATACTCCCAATAATACATGTCCACTGGGATCAGGTGTTTCACTCCCATTAGTGCCCGACATTCAGTACAATAGTACTGATACTCCCAATAATACATGTCCACTGGGATCAGGTGTTTCACTCCCATTAGTGGCCGACACTCAGCACAATAGTACTGATACTCCCAATAATACATGTCCACTGGGATCAGGTGTTTCACTCCCATTAGTGCCCGACACTCAGCACAATGGTACTGATACTCCCAATAATACATGTCCACTGGGATCAGGTGTTTCACTCCCATTAGTGCCCGACACTCAGCACAATAGTACTGATACTCCCAATAATACATGTCCACTGGGATCAGGTGTTTCACTCCCATTAGTGCCCGACACTCAGTACAATAGTACTGATACTCCCAATAATACATGTCCAATGGGATCAGGTGTTTCACTCCCATTAGTGCCCGACACTCAGCACAATAGTACTGATACTCCCAATAATACATGTCCACTGGGATCAGGTGTTTCACTCCCATTAGTGCCCGACACTGAGTACAATGGTACTGATACTCCCAATAATACATGTCCACTGGGATCAGGTGTTTCACTCCCATTAGTGCCCGACACTCAGCACAATGGTACTGATACTCCCAATAATACATGTCCACTGGGATCATGTGTTTCACTCCCATTAGTGCCCGACACTGAATACAATGGTACTGATACTCCCAATAATACATGTCCACTGGGATCAGGTGTTTCACTCCCATTAGTGCCCGACACTCAGCACAATAGTACTGATACTCCCAATAATACATGTCCACTGGGATCAGGTGTTTCACTCCCATTAGTGCCCGACACTCAGCACAATAGTACTGATACTCCCAATAATACATGTCCACTGGGATCAGGTGTTTCACTCCCATTAGTGCCCGACACTCAGCACAATGGTACTGATACTCCCAATAATACATGTCCACTGGGATGAGGTGTTTCACTCCCATTAGTGCCCGACACTCAGTACAATAGTACTGATACTCCCAATAATACATGTCCACTGGGATCAGGTGTTTCACTCCCATTAGTGCCCGACACTGAGTACAATGGTACTGATACTCCCAATAATACATGTCCACTGGGATCAGGTGTTTCACTCCCATTAGTGCCCGACACTCAGTACAATGGTACTGATACTCCCAATAATACATGTCCACTGGGATCAGGTGTTTCACTCCCATTAGTGCCCGACACTCAGTACAATAGTACTGATACTCCCAATAATACATGTCCTCTGGGATCGGGTGTTTCACTCCCATTAGTGCCCGACACTCAGTACAATAGTACTGATACTCCCAATAATACATGTCCACTGGGATCAGGTGTTTCACTCCCATTAGTGCCCGACACTCAGCACAATAGTACTGATACTCCCAATAATACATGTCCACTGGGATCAGGTGTTTCACTCCCATTAGTGCCCGACACTCAGTACAATAGTACTGATACTCCCAATAATACATGTCCACTGGGATCAGGTGTTTCACTCCCATTAGTGCCCGACACTCAGCACAATAGTACTGATACTCCCAATAATACATGTCCACTGGGATCAGGTGTTTCACTCCCATTAGTGCCCGACACTCAGTACAATGGTACTGATACTCCCAATAATACATGTCCACTGGGATCAGGTGTTTCACTCCCATTAGTGCCCGACACTCAGTACAATGGTACTGATACTCCCAATAATACATGTCCACTGGGATCAGGTGTTTCACTCCCATTAGTGCCCGACACTCAGTACAATGGTACTGATACTCCCAATAATACATGTCCACTGGGATCAGGTGTTTCACTCCCATTAGTGCCCGACACTCAGCACAATAGTACTGATACTCCCAATAATACATGTCCACTGGGATCAGGTGTTTCACTCCCATTAGTGCCCGACACTGAGTACAATGGTACTGATACTCCCAATAATACATGTCCACTGGGATCAGGTGTTTCACTCCCATTAGTGCCCGATACTAAGCACAATAGTACTGATACTCCCAATAATACATGTCCACTGGGATCAGGTGTTTCACTCCCATTAGTGCCCGACACTGAGTACAATGGTACTGATACTCCCAATAATACATGTCCACTGGGATCAGGTGTTTCACTCCCATTAGTGCCCGACACTCAGTACAATAGTACTGATACTCCCAATAATACATGTCCACTGGGATCAGGTGTTTCACTCCCATTAGTGCTCGACATTCAGTACAATAGTACTGATACTCCCAATAATACATGTCCACTGGGATCAGGTGTTTCACTCCCATTAGTGCCCGACATTCAGTACAATAGTACTGATACTCCCAATAATACATGTCCACTGGGATCAGGTGTTTCACTCCCATTAGTGGCCGACACTCAGCACAATAGTACTGATACTCCCAATAATACATGTCCACTGGGATCAGGTGTTTCACTCCCATTAGTGCCCGACACTCAGCACAATGGTACTGATACTCCCAATAATACATGTCCACTGGGATCAGGTGTTTCACTCCCATTAGTGCCCGACACTCAGCACAATAGTACTGATACTCCCAATAATACATGTCCACTGGGATCAGGTGTTTCACTCCCATTAGTGCCCGACACTCAGTACAATAGTACTGATACTCCCAATAATACATGTCCAATGGGATCAGGTGTTTCACTCCCATTAGTGCCCGACACTCAGCACAATAGTACTGATACTCCCAATAATACATGTCCACTGGGATCAGGTGTTTCACTCCCATTAGTGCCCGACACTGAGTACAATGGTACTGATACTCCCAATAATACATGTCCACTGGGATCAGGTGTTTCACTCCCATTAGTGCCCGACACTCAGCACAATGGTACTGATACTCCCAATAATACATGTCCACTGGGATCATGTGTTTCACTCCCATTAGTGCCCGACACTGAATACAATGGTACTGATACTCCCAATAATACATGTCCACTGGGATCAGGTGTTTCACTCCCATTAGTGCCCGACACTGAGAACAATGGTACTGATACTCCCAATAATACATGTCCACTGGGATCAGGTGTTTCAGTCCCATTAGTGACCGACACTCAGCACAATAGTACTGATACTCCCAATAATACATGTCCACTGGGATCAGGTGTTTCACTCCCATTAGTGCCCGACACTCAGTACAATGGTACTGATACTCCCAATAATAAATGTCCACTGGGATCAGGTGTTTCACTCCCATTAGTGCCCGACACTCAGTACAATAGTACTGATACTCCCAATAATACATGTCCACTGGGATCATGTGTTTCACTCCCATTAGTGCCCGACACTGAGTACAATGGTACTGATACTCCCAATAATACATGTCCACTGGGATCAGGTGTTTCACTCCCATTAATGCCCGACACTCAGTACAATGGTACTGATACTCCCAATAATACATGTCCACTGGGATCAGGTGTTTCACTCCCATTAGTGCCCGACACTCAGTACAATGGTACTGATACTCCCAATAATACATGTCCACTGGGATCAGGTGTTTCACTCCCATTAGTGCCCGACACTCAGTACAATAGTACTGATACTCCCAATAATACATGTCCACTGGGATCAGGTGTTTCACTCCCATTAGTGCCCGACACTCAGTACAATGGTACTGATACTCCCAATAATACATGTCCACTGGGATCAGGTGTTTCACTCCCATTAGTGCCCGACACTCAGCACAATAGTACTGATACTCCCAATAATACATGTCCACTGGGATCAGGTGTTTCACTCCCATTCGTGCCCGACACTCAGTACAATGGTACTGATACTCCCAATAATACATGTCCACTGGGATCAGGTGTTTCACTCCCATTCGTGCCCGACACTCAGTACAATAGTACTGATACTCCCAATAATACATGTCCACTGGGATCATCTGTTTCACTCCCATTAGTGCCCGACACTGAGTACAATGGTACTGATACTCCCAATAATACATGTCCACTGGGATCAGGTGTTTCACTCCCATTAGTGCCCGACACTCAGTACAATGGTACTGATACTCCCAATAATACATGTCCACTGGGATCAGGTGTTTCACTCCCATTAGTGCCCGACACTCAGCACAATAGTACTGATACTCCCAATAATACATGTCCACTGGGATCAGGTGTTTCACTCCCATTAGTGCCCGACACTCAGTACAATGGTACTGATACTCCCAATAATACATGTCCACTGGGATCAGGTGTTTCACTCCCATTAGTGCCCGACACTCAGCACAATAGTACTGATACTCCCAATAATACATGTCCACTGGGATCAGGTGTTTCACTCCCATTGGTGCCCGACACTCAGCACAATAGTACTGATACTCCCAATAATACATGTCCACTGGGATCAGGTGTTTCACTCCCATTAGTGCCCGACACTCAGTACAATGGTACTGATACTCCCAATAATACATGTCCACTGGGATCAGGTGTTTCACTCCCATTAGTGCCCGACACTCAGTACAATGGTACTGATACTCCCAATAATACATGTCCACTGGGATCAGGTGTTTCACTCCCATTCGTGCCCCACACTCAGTACAATAGTACTGATACTCCCAATAATACATGTCCACTGGGATCAGGTGTTTCACTCCCATTAGTGCCCCACACTCAGTACAATAGTACTGATACTCCCAATAATACATGTCCACTGGGATCAGGTGTTTCACTCCCATTAGTGCCCCACACTCAGTACAATAGTACTGATACTCCCAATAATACATGTCCACTGGGTTCAGGTGTTTCACTCCCATTAGTGCCCCACACTCAGTACAATAGTACTGATACTCCCAATAATACATGTCCACTGGGATCAGGTGTTTCACTCCCATTAGTGCCCGACACTCAGTACAATGGTACTGATACTCCCAATAATACATGTCCACTGGGATCAGGTGTTTCACTCCCATTAGTGCCCGACACTCAGCACAATAGTACTGATACTCCCAATAATACATGTCCACTGGGATCAGGTGTTTCACTCCCATTAGTGCCCGACACTCAGTACAATAGTACTGATACTCCCAATAATACATGTCCACTGGGATCAGGTGTTTCACTCCCATTAGTGCCCCACACTGAGTACAATAGTACTGATACTCCCAATAATACATGTCCACTGGGATCAGGTGTTTCACTCCCATTAGTGCCCGACACTCAGTACAATAGTACTGATACTCCCAATA
Organism: Heptranchias perlo; assembly: GCF_035084215.1. Lineage (NCBI taxonomy): Eukaryota > Metazoa > Chordata > Chondrichthyes > Hexanchiformes > Hexanchidae > Heptranchias > Heptranchias perlo. The sequence goes on from NW_027139548.1 coordinate 49,238, forward strand.
ATACATGTCCACTGGGATCAGGTGTTTCACTCCCATTAGTGCCCCACACTCAGTACAATAGTACTGATACTCCCAATAATACATGTCCACTGGGATCAGGTGTTTCACTCCCATTAGTGCCCCACACTCAGTACAATGGTACTGATACTCCCAATAATACATGTCCACTGGGATCAGGTGTTTCACTCCCATTAGTGCCCGACACTCAGCACAATGGTACTGATACTCCCAATAATACATGTCCACTGGGATCATGTGTTTCACTCCCATTAGTGACCGACACTCAGTACAATAGTACTGATACTCCCAATAATACATGTCCACTGGGATCAGGTGTTTCACTCCCATTAGTGCCCCACACTCAGTACAATAGTACTGATACTCCCAATAATACATGTCCACTGGGATCAGGTGTTTCACTCCCATTAGTGCCCGACACTCAGTACAATAGTACTGATACTCCCAATAATACATGTCCACTGGGATCAGGTGTTTCACTCCCATTAGTGCCCCACACTCAGTACAATAGTACTGATACTCCCAATAATACATGTCCACTGGGATCAGGTGTTTCACTCCCATTAGTGCCCGACACTCAGTACAATAGTACTGATACTCCCAATAATACATGTCCACTGGGATCAGGTGTTTCACTCCCATTAGTGCCCGACACTCAGTACAATAGTACTGATACTCCCAATAATACATGTCCACTGGGATCAGGTGTTTCACTCCCATTAGTGCCCGACACTCAGTACAATAGTACTGATACTCCCAATAATACATGTCCACTGGGATCAGGTGTTTCACTCCCATTAGTGGCCGACACTCAGTACAATAGTACTGATACTCCCAATAATACATGTCCACTGGGATCAGGTGTTTCACTCCCATTAGTGCCCGACACTCAGCACAATGGTACTGATACTCCCAATAATACATGTCCACTGGGATCATGTGTTTCACTCCCATTAGTGCCCGACACTCAGTACAATAGTACTGATACTCCCAATAATACATGTCCACTGGGATCAGGTGTTTCACTCCCATTAGTGCCCCACACTCAGTACAATGGTACTGATACTCCCAATAATACATGTCCACTGGGATCAGGCGTTTCACTCCCATTAGTGCCCGACACTCAGCACAATGGTGCTGATACTCCCAATAATACATGTCCACTGGGATCATGTGTTTCACTCCCATTAGTGACCGACACTCAGTACAATAGTACTGATACTCCCAATAATACATGTCCACTGGGATCAGGTGTTTCACTCCCATTAGTGCCCCACACTCAGTACAATAGTACTGATACTCCCAATAATACATGTCCACTGGGATCAGGTGTTTCACTCCCATTAGTGCCCGACACTCAGTACAATAGTACTGATACTCCCAATAATACATGTCCACTGGGATCAGGTGTTTCACTCCCATTAGTGCCCCACACTCAGTACAATAGTACTGATACTCCCAATAATACATGTCCACTGGGATCAGGTGTTTCACTCCCATTAGTGCCCGACACTCAGTACAATAGTACTGATACTCCCAATAATACATGTCCACTGGGATCAGGTGTTTCACTCCCATTAGTGCCCGACACTCAGTACAATAGTACTGATACTCCCAATAATACATGTCCACTGGGATCAGGTGTTTCACTCCCATTAGTGCCCGACACTCAGTACAATAGTACTGATACTCCCAATAATACATGTCCACTGGGATCAGGTGTTTCACTCCCATTAGTGGCCGACACTCAGTACAATAGTACTGATACTCCCAATAATACATGTCCACTGGGATCAGGTGTTTCACTCCCATTAGTGCCCGACACTCAGCACAATGGTACTGATACTCCCAATAATACATGTCCACTGGGATCATGTGTTTCACTCCCATTAGTGCCCGACACTCAGTACAATAGTACTGATACTCCCAATAATACATGTCCACTGGGATCAGGTGTTTCACTCCCATTAGTGCCCCACACTCAGTACAATAGTACTGATACTCCCAATAATACATGTCCACTGGGATCAGGTGTTTCACTCCCATTAGTGCCCGACACTCAGCACAATAGTACTGATACTCCCAATAATACATGTCCACTGGGATCAGGTGTTTCACTCCCATTAGTGCCCGACACTCAGCACAATGGTACTGATACTCCCAATAATACATGTCCACTGGGATCAGGTGTTTCACTCCCATTAGTGCCCGACACTCAGCACAATAGTACTGATACTCCCAATAATACATGTCCACTGGGATCAGGTGTTTCACTCCCATTAGTGCCCCACACTCAGTACAATAGTACTGATACTCCCAATAATACATGTCCACTGGGATCAGGTGTTTCACTCCCATTAGTGGCCGACACTCAGCACAATAGTACTGATACTCCCAATAATACATGTCCACTGGGATCATGTGTTTCACTCCCATTAGTGCCCGACACTGAGTACAATGGTACTGATACTCCCAATAATACATGTCCACTGGGATCAGGTGTTTCACTCCCATTAGTGACCGACACTCAGCACAATAGTGCTGATACTCCCAATAATACATGTCCACTGGGATCAGGTGTTTCACTCCCATTAGTGCCCCACACTCAGTACAAGTCGACAGTAACAGATACTCCCAGTAATATATGGTCACTGGGGCCAAGAGTTCCACTCCCGTTATGACCCACTCTCCTTACAATTCTACAGCGACAGACACTCCAAATAATACACGTCCACATTCATTACAATTTGACACAGATCGATACTCCAAGTAATACTGAGGGCAAGCTTTCCACTCCGGTTAGTGACTCAAGCTCAGTACAATTATACACTGACAGACGCTCCCAGTAATACGTAGCCACTGTGTTCAGTTGTTCCAGTTAGTGACCCACACAAAGTACAATTCTACGGTGACAGATAAACCCAGTAATACATGGCCAATGGGGTCAGGTGTTCACCTCTGTTGGTGACCTCCTCTCAGTGCAATTATACAGTAAGACACACACCCAGCAGAACATGGCCAATGAGGTCAGGTGTTCACCTCTGTAAATAACCTCCTCTCAGTGCAATTATACAGTAAGACACACTCCCAGCAGAACATGGCCAATGAGGTCAGGTGTTCTGCTCCATCCAGTGATCCACAGTCAGTACAATTTCTCATTTAGAGACACACGCAAAAATACTTGGCCACTGGGGACTGGTGTTCCACTCTGGTTAGTGTCCAACATTTGGTACAATTCTACAATTATAGAAGCTCCCAGTAATACGTGGCCATTGGAGTCAGGAGTTACTCTTCGGTTCGTGGCTCAGACTCAGTACAATGAGAGATACTCCCAGTAATACATGGTCACTGGAGTCAGGAGTTACTCTTCGGTTCGTGGCTCAGACTCAGTACAATGAGAGATACTCCCAGTAATACATGGTCACTGGATTCAGGAGTTCCACTCTGGTCAGTGACCCAAGCTCTGTGCAATTCTACAATAAATTATACAACCAGTAATGCATGGACACTGGGGTCACGTCCTTTATAAGAACATAAGAAATAGGAGCAGCAATTGGCCATTCGGCCCCTCGAGCCTGCTCCACCATTCAATCAGATCATGGCTGATCTTCGACCTCAACTCCACTTTCCCGCCCGATCCCCATATCCCTTGATTCCCCTAGAGTCCAAAATCTATCGATCTCAGTCTTGAATATACTCAATGACTGAGCATCCACAGCCCTCTGGGGTGGAGAATTCCAAAGATTCACAACCCTCTGAGTGAAGAAATTCCTCCTCATCTCAGTCTTGAATGGCCGACCCCTTGTCCTGAGACCATAACCAATAGTTCTAGACTCTCCAGCCAGGAGAAACAGCCTCTCAGCATCTACCCTGTCAAGCCCTCTAAGAATTTTGCATGTTTCAATGAGATCACCTCTCATTCTTCTAAACTCCAGAGAGTATCGGCCCATTCTACTCAACCTCTCCTCATAGGACAACCCTCTCATCCCAGGAATCAATCTAGTGAACCTTCGTTGCACCCCCTCTAAGGCAAGTATATCCTTCCTTAGATAAGGAGACCAAAACTGTACACAGTACTCCAGGTAATATCTCACCAGAGCCCTATATAATTGCAGCAAGACTTCCTCACTCTTATACTCTAGACCCCTTGTAATAAAGGCCAACATACCATTTGCCTTCCTAATTGATGCTGTACCTGCATGTTAACTTTCTGTGTTTTGTGTACGAGGACACCCAAATCCCTCAGAATACCAAATTTCTTCGTCTTTCACCTTTTGAAAAATATTCTGTTTTTCTATTCTTCCGACCAAAGTGAATAACCTCACATTTCCCCACATTATACTCCATCTGCCAATTCTTACCCACTCACATAACCTGTCTATATCCCTTTGCAGACTCTGTGACCTCCTCACAGCTTACTTTCCCACCTAGCTTTGTATCGTCAGCAAACTTGGATACATTACACTCGGTCCCTTCATCTCAGTCATTAATATAGATTGTAAATAGCTGAGGCCCAAGCACTGATCCTTGCGGCACCCCACTAGTTACAGCCTGACAACCTGACAATGACCCGTTTATCCCTACTCTCTGTTTTCTGTCCGTTAACCAATCCTCTATCCATGCTGATATATTACCCCCAATCCAATGAGCCCTAACCTTGTGTAACAACCTCTTGTGTGGCACCTTATCGAATGCCTTTTGAAAATCCACTTCGATTAGCGACCAACACGCAATACAATTCTACAATGACAGACGCTCCCATAAATACATGGTCACTGGGGTCAGATATTCCACTCCCGATAGTGACCTGCACTCAGTACAATTCGACAGTGACAGACATTCCCAGTATTACATGTCCACTGGGGTAAGGACTGCCACTCCCGTCAGTGACCCACACTCAATACAATTCTACAATGACAGACACTCCCAGTAATACATGTCCACTGGGGTAAGGACTGCAACTCTGGATAGTGACCCACACTCAATACAATTCTACAATGACAGACGCTCCCAGTAATACATGTCCACTGGGGTAAGCACTGCCATTCCCGTCAGTGACCTACACTCAGTACATAGGAACATAGGAACAGGAGTAGGCCATTCAGCCCCTCGTGCCTGCTCCGCCATTTGATAAGATCATGGCTGATCTGTGATCTAACTCCATATACCTGTCTTTGGCCCATATCCCTTAATACCTTTGGTTGCCAAAAAGCTATCTATCTCAGATTTAAATTTGGCAATTGAGCTAGTATCAATTGCCGTTTGCGGAAGAGAGTTCCAAACTTCTACCACCCTTTGTGTGTAGAAATGTTTTCTAATCTCACTCCTGAAAGGTCTGGCTCTAATTTTTAGACTGTGCCCCCTACTCCTAGAATCCCCAACCAGCGGAAATAGTTTCTCTCTATCCATCCTATCTGTTCCCCTTAATATCTTATAAACTTCGATCAGATCACCCCTTAACCTTCGAAAGTCCAGAGAACACAACCCCAATTTGTGTAATCTCTCCTCGTAACTTAACCCTTGAAGTCCGGGTATCATTCTAGCAAACCTACGCTGCACTCCCTCCAAGGCCAATATGTCCTTCCGAAGGTGCGGTGCCCAGAACTGCTCACAGTACTCCAGGTGCGGTCTAACCAGGGTTTTGTATAGCTGCAGCATAACTTCTGCCCCCTTGTACTCTAGTCCTCTAGATATAAAGGCCAGCATTCCATTAGCCTTATTGATTATTTTCTGCACCTGTTCATGACACTTCAATGATCGATGTACCTGAACCCCGAAGTCCCTTTGGACATCCACTGTTTTTAACTTTTTACCATTTAGAAAGTACCCTGTTCTATCCTTTTTTGATCCAAAGTGGATGACCTCACATTTGTCTATATTGAATTCCATTTGTCACAGTTTTGCCCATTCACCTAATCTATCAATATCCCTTTGTAATTTTATGTTTTCATCTTCACTGCTTACAATGCCACCAATCTTTGTGTCATCGGCAAACTTAGATATGAGACTTTCTATGTCTTCATCTAAGTCGTTAATAAATATTGTGAATAATTGAGGCCCCAAGACAGATCCCTGCGGGACTCCACTGGTCACATCCTGCCAATGTGAGTACTTACCCATTATCCCTACTCTCTGTCGCCTTTCGCTCAGCCAGCTTCCTAACCAAGTCCGTACTTTTCCCTCGATTCCATGGGCTTCTAACTGAGCTAACAGTCTCTTATGTGGGACCTTATCAAATGCCTTCTGGAAGTCCATATAAATAACATCCATTGATATTCCCCTGTCCACCACCTTAGTCACCTCTTCAAAAAATTCAATCAGGTTTGTCAGGCACGACCTACCTTTCAGAAATCCATGCTGGCTCTCCCTGATTAACTGAAAATTCTCAAGGTGTTCAGTCACCCTATCCTTAATTATAGACTCCAGCAATTTCCCCACAACAGATGTTAGGCTAACTGGTCTATAATTCCCTGGTTTCCCTCTCTCTCCTTTCTTGAAAAGCGGAGTGACATGTGCAATTTTCCAATCTAGAGGGACAGTTCCTGAATCTAGAGAACTTTGAAAGTACAATTCTACAATGACAGGCACTCCCAGTAATACATGGCCACTGGGGTAAGCACTGCCACTCTGGCCAGTGACCCACACTCAGTACAATTCGACACTGACTGACGCTCCCAGTAATAAATACCCCAGACATCTGTCAGTGCTGAATGCAGGGACAAGATTCCACAAGCTTCCACTAAAGGTAATCATTTGTTAATTTAATTTGACCACGAGACTTTAAACTGAAATATATATTTCGACAAGACGATTGCATAAAAAATCGTGACCATTTCTGACAACCCATTGATTGATATGATTTCACTGATCTGGGGACTGTATACGGGTCACCCTAAACCAGGAGGGTTCATTATCAGTCACAGATGGAAACCAGAAACCAGCTCACACACAGATTTACACAACTGAAATGGTTACAGTCACTTACCAGGAACACCAATGACGGCGAGGATTGGGAGGTATATTTTTCTGATACTGTCCACTGTTGCACACATGTTGTGTCTGTGTGAAGCCACCTGTTCCTTGGTGCTGCAGGCAGTCTCTCTGAATAAAACTCGGAGGCAACACATTACCAGAGCCTTTAATTGATACCCTGTGGAACCTCCGCGGGGACAGTGAGGTTGCAACTTCCTTCAAATTACTTTTAATTCATGGAACAAACAGATTCTGTCAGCGGATTTCAGTCCCTATTGTGATGGAATATATTTAGTGCTGAGCTCGAGATGGAAGACTCCAAAATTTGCACCATTCTGATAACATGAATGAACTAATGGGAATTAGAAGCTATATTGTCCCAGCCATGGTGCTGTTCCTTCAAACACCATCAGGCCCATTTATACATCTTCTTCTTTTAGAATCATAGAATCATAGAATCTCCCAGTCTATCCATGTAACTGAAGTTCCTCATCCCAGGAATCATTCCAGTAAATCTCTTCTAAGGCCTTGACATCCTTCCTGAAGCGTCGTGCCCAGAACTGGAAACAGTGCAACTCGACGGGCCGAATGACCTCCTTCTGTTCTGTAACCATTCTTTGATTCTATGGTTCTATGAATACTGATTGCCGGGGAACACCACTGTAAACTTCCCTCAGTCTGAAAAACAACCGTTCACCACTACTCTCTGCTTTCTGTCCCTCAGACAATTTTCTATCCACACTGCCCACTGTCCCTTTAATCTCATGGGCTTTAATTTTGCTAACAAGTCGATTATGTGGCACTTTATCAAATGCCTTTTGAAAGTCCATATACATCACATCAACCGCACTCCCCTCATCAACCCTCTCCCTTACTTCATCAAAGAACTCAATCAAGTTAATCAAACACGACTTTCCTTTAACTAATCCGTGCTGACTTTCATTTATTAACCCAGACTTTTCCAAGTGCCAATTAATTTTATCCCGGATTATTGTCTCCAAAAATTTCCCTACGAGCAACGTTACACTGACTGGCCTGTAATTGTTGGGTTTATCCCTCTCTTTTTTTGAACTCGGGTGTAACATTTGCAATCCTCCAGTCCTCGGGCACTGCTCCCATATTTTTTTTTATTTGTTCGTGGGATGTGGGCTTCGCTGGCGAGGCCGGCATTTATTGCCCATCCCGAATTGCCCTTGAGAAGGTGGTGGTGAGCCGCCTTCTTGAACCGCTGCAGTCCGTGTGGTGAAGGTTCTCCCACAGTGCTATTAGGAAGGGAGTTCCAGGATTTTGACCCAGCGACAATGAAGGAACGGCCGATATATTTCCAAGTGGGGATGGTGTGTGACTTGGAGGGGAACGTGCAGGTGGTGTTGTTCCCATGTACCTGCTGCCCTTGTCCTTCTAGGTGGTAGAGGTCGCGGGTTTGGGAGGTGCTGTCGAAGAAGCCTTGGCGAGTTGCTGCAGTGCATCCTGTGGATGGTGGTGAAGGGAGTGAATGTTTAGGGTGGTGGATGGGGTGCCAATCAAGCGAGCTGCTTTGTCCTGGATGGTGTCGAGCTTCTTGAGTGTTGTTGGAGCTGCACTCATCCAGGCAAGTGGAGAGTATTCCATCACACTCTTGACTTGTGCCTTGTAGATGGTGGAAAGGCTTTGGGGAGTCAGGAGGTGAGTCACTCGCTGCAGAATACCCAGCCTCTGACCTGCTCTTGTAGCCACAGTATTTATATGGCTGGTCCAGTTCAGTTTCTGGTCAATGGTGACCCCCAGGATGTTGATGGTGGGGGATTCGGCGATGGTAATGCCGTTGAATGTCAAGGGGAGGTGGTTAGACTCTCTCTTGTTGGAGATGGTCATTGCCTGGCACTTGTCTGGCGTGAATGTTACTTGCCACTTATGAGCCCAAGCCTGGATGTTGTCCAGGTCTTGCTGCATGCGGGCACGGACTGCTTCATTATCTGAGGGGTTGCGAATGGAACTGAACACTGTGCAGTCATCAGCGAACATCCCCATTTCTGACCTTATGATGGAGGGAAGGCGATTGATGAAGCAGCTGAAGATGGTTGGGCCTAGGACACTGCCCTGAGGAACTCCTGCAGCAATGTCCTGGGGCTGAGATGATTGGCCTCCAACAACCACTACCATCTTCCTTTGTGCTAGGTATGACTCCAGCCACTGGAGAGTTTTCCCCCTGATTCCCATTGACTTTAATTTTACTAGGGCTCCTTGGTGCCACACTCGGTCAAATGCTGCCTTGATATCAAGGGCAGTCACTCTCACCTCACCTCTGGAATTCAGCTCTTTTGTCCATGTTTGGACCAAGGCTGTATTGAGGTCTGGAGCCGAGTGGTCCTGGCGGAACTCAAACTGAGCATCGGTGAGCAGGTTATTGGTGAGTAAGTGCCGCTTGATAGCACTGTCGACGACACCTTCCATCACTTTGCTGATGATTGAGAGTAGACTGATGGGGCGGTAATTGGCCGGATTGGATTTGTCCTGCTTTTTGTGGGCAGGACATACCTGGGCAATTTTCCACATTGTCGGGGAGATGCCAGTGTTGTCGCTGTACTGGAACAGTTTGGCTAGAGGCTCAGCTAGTTCTGGAGCACAAGTCTTCAGCACTACAGTTGGGATGTTGTCGGGCCCCATAGCCTTTGCTGTATCCAGTGCACTCAGCCGTTTCTTGATATCACATGGAGTGAATCGAATTGGCTGAAGACTGGCTTCTGTGATGGTGGGGATATCGGGAGGAGGCTGAGATGGATCATCCACTCGGCACTTCTGGCTGAAGATGGTTGCAAATGCTTCAGCCTTGTCTTTTGCACTCACGTGCTGGACTCCGCCATCATTGAGGATGGGGATGTTTACAGAGCCTCCTCCTCCCGTTAGTTGTTTAATTGTCCACCAACATTCACGACTGGATGTGGCAGGACTGCAGAGCTTTGATCTGATCCGTTGGTTGTGGAATCGCTTAGCTCTGTCGATAGCAAGTTGCTTCCGCTGTTTAGCATGCATGTAGTCCTGAGTTGCAGCTTCACCAGGTTGGCACCTCATTTTTAGGTACGCCTGGTGCTGCTCCTGGCATGCTCTTCTACACTCCTCATTGAACCAGGGTTGATCCCCTGGCTTGTTGGTAATGGTAGAGTGAGGAATATGCCGGGCCATGAGGTTACAGATTGTGCTGGAATACAATTCTGTTGCTGCTGATGGCCCACAGCACCTCATGGATGCCCAGTTTTGAGCTGCTAGATCTGTTCTGAATCTATCCCATTTAGCACGGTGGTAGTGCCACACAACACGTTGGATGGTGTCCTCAGTGCGAAGAAAGGACTTCATCTCCACGAGGACTGTGCGGTGGTCACTCCTACCAATACTGTCATGGACAGAATGCATTTGTGACAGGTAGATTGGTGAGGATGAGGTCAAGTGAGTTTTCCCCTCGTGTTGGTTCGCTCACCACCTGCCGCAGGCCCAGTCTGGCAGCTATGTCCTTCAGGACTCGGCCAGCTCGGTCAGTAGTGGTGCTACCGAGCCACTCTTGGTGATGGACATTGAAGTCCCCCACCCAGAGTACATTCTGTCCCCTTGCTACCCTCAGTGCTTCCTCCAAATGGTGTTCAACATGGAGGAGGACTTTTACTGTTACTGTGGCAGCATCTTCTTCGTTGGGAAAGACAGATGCAAAATACTGATTTAGTACCTCAGTCATGCCCTCTGCCTCCAAACGTAGATCTCCTTATTGGTCCCTAATCCGTCCGGCCCCTCCTCTCACTACCCATTTACTTTTTACCTGCCGATAGAAGACTTTTGAATTCCCTTTTTTATTGGCCGCCAGTCTAGTCTCATACTCTCTCTTTGCCCCTCTTATTTCCTTTTTCACTTCCCCTCTGAACTTTCTACATTTAGTCTGGTTCTCACTGGTGTTATCAACCTGATGTCTGTCATACGCTACTTTTTTCTGCTTCATCTTACTCTCTATCTCTTTTGTCATCCAGGGAACTCTTCCTTTCCCCCCTCGTGGGAATATATCTGCTCTGTACCCGAACCGTCTTCTCCTTGAAGGCCTCTCATTGTTTAATTACTAATTTGCCAAACAAGTTTTGATTCCAATCCACCAGGGCAAGATCCCCTTTTAACCACTGAAATTAGCCCTCCTCCTGTTAAGTATTTTTATGGTTGATTGTTCCTTGTCCTTCTGCATAACTATTCTAAACCTAATGATATTATGATCAGTGTTCCCCAAATGCTCCCCCACTGAAACATGCTCTACTTGCCCCACTTCATTCTCCAGAACTAAATCTAACTCTGCTTCCTTCCTCGTTGGGCTAGAAATACATTGAGCACTAAAGTTCAGTGTCCATTTCCTGAATTCCACCCCCTCTGCCCTTTACATTGTTACTATCCCAGTCTTTATTGAGATAATTGAAGATCCCCATTATCACTGCTCTTTAGTTCTTGCATCTTTCTCTAATTTGCCTACAAATTTGCTCCTCTACCTACTTCCCACTATTTGGTGGCCTATAGTAAACACCCAGTAGTGTGATAACTCCTCGATTGTACTTTCATTCCAAACAAATAGATTCTGTTTCTGACCCCTCAACTCTATCATCCCTTTCCAGTCCTATAATAGTTTATTTGATCAATTCTGCCGCCAGCAAACCTGTACCCACTCCCCCCGCTTTCTGTCATCCCCTATCTTTCCTGAATACCCAATCCTCCCCTTCTTTGAGCCAGCTCTCCTTTATATCATGGTCCCATGTGTCCACTTGTGCCTGCAGATCACCAACATTATTTCCCATGCTCCGTGCATCTACATGCAAACACTCCGAACTCATCTCAGAGAGCCACTCATTTACTGCTTGATTCCTCCCTCCGATTTCTGACCTATTCCTTGCTCCAGTTCTATTTGTCTCTCCCAGTCCTCTGTGCATTTTGTTTCTCTTCTCTAATATTTCATCCTGGTGCCCATTCCCCTGCTAAATTAGTTTAAACCCTTCCGAACAACACTAGTTAACCTCCCCGCCAGGTTATTGGTCCCAGCACTGTTGAGATGCAACCCGTCCAGCTTGTGCAGGTCCCTCCTGATACAGAACTGGTCTCAATTCCCCAGGAATTTGTTTTATGCGCTCTGTCAGGTCCTGCTGTCGTGGTGCTTTGTGGCCTCTCCCTGATTCCTGTCTCCCTTTCTCTCTCTCTCTCTCCATGTCTGTCTCTCGGTTTCTCACTCTCTGAATGTCTGTCTCCCAATTTCAATCTCTCTCCTTTTATGTCCCTCTGTTTCTCTCTCTCCTTGTCTGTGTCTCTGTCTTTCTCTCTCTCTCTGTCTGTCGCTCTGTTTCTCTCACTCTCCATGTCTGTCTTTCTGCATGTCTGTCCCGCTGTTTCTCTCTGTCTCTCTGTTGATCTCTGTGTTTCTCTCTCCCTCTCTCCATATCTGTCTCGGTGTTTCTCACTCTCTCCTTGTCTGTCCCTCTGTTTCTCGTTTTCCCCATGTTTCTCTCTCTCTTACTCTCTCTCTTTCCATATCCATCTCTTTCTCTGTCTCTCTCCCCTTATCTTTTTCGCTTTGTGATTGTCCCACTGATTTTTTCTCTCTCCGTGTCTACCTTCCTGTTTTACTCTCTCTGCAAGTCTGTCCCACTTTTTCTCTCGCTCTCTATATCTTCCTCTGTTTCTCTCTCCCTCTCTCCATATCTGTCTCTGTGTTTCTCTCTCTATCTCCATGCTTCTCTCCCCTTTACTATCTCTCTCCATGTCGCTCTCTGGGGCAGGATGGACCTGTTCAAGACAGACGGGTTGTACCTCAACAGAGTTGGGGCCAATGTTCCTACAGGGAGGTTCACGAGTGCTGTGGGGGAGGGTTTAAACTAATTTGGCAGCTGGTGGGCACCAGGATGTAGCACTGGAAAGGAGGAACAAGGCGCATGAAGGATTGGGAGAGACAGATAGCACTCGAGTAAGAAATATTACCATATTAGGTGGGATCAGACTAAGAGACAATATGAGAAGGTCGAAGATAGCTTAACAGTGCATGTGTGTAAACGCACGAATCGTGGTAAATAAGGTTGGTGAGCTGCAGGCACAAATAGCCACATGGGAATATGATGTAGTGGCGATAACGGACATCTGTCTCAAGAGAGGGCAGGATTGGCTAAATATTCCTGGAGACAAGGTGTTCAGGAAAGATAGGGAAGGAAAAAAGGATGGAGTGCGGCAGTATTGATTCAGGGGGATATTGCAGTGCTGGAGAGAGAGGATGTCCTGGAGGGGTCAAGGACAGAATCTATTTGGTTAGAGTTAAGAAACAATCGAGGTGCCATTACACTACTGGGTGTATTCTATAGGCCACCAACTAGTGGGAAGGAGATAGAGGAGCAAATTTGCAGGGAAATTACAGCGAGGTTCAAGAATTATCGAGCAGTGATAATGGGGGGACTTCAACTGTCCTAATATAGACTGGGATAGTAATAGTGTGAAGGGCAAAGAGGGGGAGACATTTCTGCAGTATGTTGAGGAGAACTTTCTTGATCAGAACTTTTATGGCCGAACGAGGAAGGAGACATTACTGGATCTAGTTCTGGGGAATGAGGTGGGTCAGGTGCATCAAGTGTCAGTGGGGGGACCTTTCGGGAACAGTGATCATAATATCATAAGTTTTAGATTAGTTATGCAAAAGGACAAGGAGCAATCTAGAGTAAAAATACTTAATTGGAGGAGGGCCAGTTTCAGTGGGTTGAGAACGGATCTGGCCCGGGGGTAAATTGAATCAAAGATTGGAAGGTAAAACTGTAATCGAACAGTGGGCGGCCTTTAAAGAGGAGATGGTTCAGGTACAGTCTGGGTACATTCCCATGAGGGGGAAATGTAGGGCAACTAAAGCCAGAGCTTCCTGGATGAAGAAAGAGATAGAGAATAAGATGAAGCAGAAAACAGGAATGTATGACAAATGTCAAGTTGATGATACAAGTGAGAACCAGGCTAAATATAGAAAGTACAGAGGAGAAGTGAAAAAGGAAATAAGAGGTCACTTCCCATTTTAATTCCCCGTCCCACTCCCACTCTGACCTCTCTGTCCTCGGCCTCTCCCAATGAAGCTCAATGGAAGCTCGAGGAACAGCACCTCATCTTTCCATTGGACACTTTACAACCTTCTGGACTCAACACTGATTTCAATAACTTCAGATCAGAACCACTGCTCCCATTTTTTCGGACAGCAGGTGCTGGGAATGGTTCTTCTGTTCCCATTTCCCCCTCCTCCAGACCCATCTTTTGTTCCTTTACTTGTCCCATTCCCGCCCTCCTTGCCTTGCACCATCATCCCTTCTGTCATTTAATCACTTCTGCCTTCCACCCTCTCACAGACCCTCCCTTTTGTTCTTTCCTCCTCTCCTCCCTCCTTTCCCTCACTCTGGACTTACTTCAAAACTGTTTAATCTTGAACTTCTTCCAGTTCTGACGAAGGGTCTTTGAGCTGAAACATTAACTCTGTTTCTCTCTCCACAGATGCTGCCTGACCTGCTGAGGATTTACAGCATTTTCTGTTTTTACTTCAGATTTCCACCATCCGCAGTATTTTGCTTTTGAGGAAGTTCTCATTCCCTGTCAATATTCAGTGTTTTTAGTTTATGCAAAGCAGCCGTAGTAATTAACATATTTCCGTTCTATTATTGTTTATTCCCATTTCAATATTTTGCTAATAAAATGATTTTTCTCGATTTTTTTAAGAAAACAATGTGATTACCAGTTGAAAAGACGATCCGAGCTGATAATTTAAAATGTTACCTAGACTCACCACAAATGTGAAGGGTACGAGTCGGATAGACCACAGTGTGTCAGGGTGGATCTCTTTAACTTTGCGCAGTGGCAGTATCGTAGCCGATGAGGTTGAACTGAGGCGTGATTATTGCTTATTGAAAACTTTACCCAATACCCCGCTGTGCTGACTTGAAATATAGTCGGTAATGGCAATTTTTGATAGTCTCTGTGGAGACTGCTTCTTTAACCAAAAATAGTTTGAAGTTGACAATCTTTTCAAGTTGTTTCTGTTGCTGTAATGATTAGTTTGTGTTGGTGTGTTGAATGTTGCTTTGACGATAGAGCCGCCAATGGTGGTGTTCAGGGATGGTCCAGAGTTGGAGGAGCGCAGGGTTCCTGGAGGGTTGTGGGGCTGGAGGAGGCGACGGAGCCTGGGAGGGTCAAGGCCATGGATTCGCACACAAGGATGAGAATGTTAAAACTGAGGAGTTGGGGGGTTTTTGGGTGAATGGTCAGGATACGGGCAGCAGAGTTTTGGATGAGCTCAAGTTTATGGAGGGTGGACGATGGGAGACCGGCCAGGAGAACATTGGAATAATCAAATCTGGAGGGAACAAAAACATGGATGAGGGATTCAGCAGCAGGTGGGCTGGGGCAGGGATTGAGACAGGTGATATTATGGAGATGGAAGTAGGTGGTTTTGGGGATGGAGTGAATATGCGATTGGGAATCTCAGTTCAGGGTTAAATCGGATTCTGTTGTTGCAAACAGTCTGATTCAGCCTTAGACAGTGGCCAGGGAGTGTGATGGAATCGGGGGAGAGGGAACGGAGTTTGTGAATGGGCCAATGACAATGGCTTCAGTCTTTGTAATGATTAATTGGAGGAAATTACAACTGATTCAAGATTGGATGTCAGACCAGCAGCCTGACCATACAGAGAGAGTGGAGGGGTGGGGAGAGGTGGTGGTGAGGTCGAGCTCGGTGCCTCCAGCCTACATGGGGAACCTGTTGTCATGTCTTCGGATGATATCACCGAGGGGCAGCATGTAGATGTGAAATAGGAGGGGTCCAAGGATAGATCCTTGGGGGACTCCGCAGGTAACGGGGTGAGGGTGGGAATAGAAACCATTGTAGGTGATTCTCTGGCTACGACTGGAGAGATCAGAATGGAACCAGGCAAGTGGAGTCCCTCTCAGCTGGAGGACGGAGGAGAGGGGTTGGAGGAGGATGGTGTGGTCGACCATGTCAAAGGCTGCAGACAGGTGGAGAAGGATGAGGAGAGATAGTTTACCATGGTCACAGTCACATAGGATGTCATTGGTGACTTTGATAAGGGTCGTTTCAATACTGTGGCAGGGATGGAAACCTGATTGGAGAGATTCAAACATGGAGTTGCAGGAAAGGTGGGAACGGATTTGGGAGGCGACTGTACGTTTAAGTGGATCGGGAGGTTAGAAATAGTTGGAAGGGCAGAGGGGTCACGGTGGGGTTTTTGTGAAGGGGGTGATGACGGCAGATTTGAAAGAGAGGACAAGAGGTCAGCCATTTAGGGCCAAGATGAGTAAAAAATATCTTCACTCAGAGGGTTGTGAATCTTTGGAATTCTCAACCCCAGAGGGCTGTAGATGCTCAGTCGTTGAGTATATTCAAGACTGAGATTCATATGGCAGTAATCGGGGATCTCAACTACCCTGATATTAACCGGGATAGAATCAGTGTAAAGGGTATAGAGGGTGCAGAATTCTTAAAATGCATTCAGGACAACATTTTTGGCCAGTGCGTAGCAAGTCCAACAAGAGAGGGGACAGTCCGGTGTTGAGAAGGATGGGCCTGGCCACGCTGCCATGGAACACTCCGTCTAGTTGGACCGTTCCGCCCCACCTGTCCTTCCTCGAAAGGTTTATTCAAAAAAACACCTTTGACCACAAGGCGATCAGTGAATGGTCCGCACGTAACGTCCTCGAGACCCTGCGGGAAAAGGAGATGATGGATTCTGTCGGTTTGTTCCCCGAGCAGACTGTTAATGTTATTTGGCAGAACGCCTCATCGCCAGAGCTTTCAAACAAGCACCAAGACCCAGCTCGGCTGGTGGTGCGAAGGGCCCTTCCCATCAGATCCTTCATGTACTCCCGGACTCTCAGACCCACCGCGCGCTGTCCCCGAGGAGACTGCGGTGGAGACGAGACCGTCACCCATCTCCTTCTGGAATGTGCCTTTGCAAAGAAGGTCTGGAGAGAGATGCAGTGGTATCTGTCCAGGTTCATCCCGAGCAGTTCCGTAACACAGGACTCTGTGCTCTACGGGCTGTTCCCGGGGACGCACACTGAGACGGACATCAACTGCTGCTGGAAGACCATCAACTCGGTGAAAGACGCCCTTTGGTCTGCCCGAAACCTGCTGGTCTTCCAGTGCAAGGAGCTGTCCTCGACCGAGTGTCGCAGACTGGCACATTCCAAGGTCCAGGACTACGTGCTCAGAGACACACTGAGGACGGGTGCGGCCTCCGCAAAGGCTCTGTGGGGAAAGGCAACCGTTTAGAGCCTTCCCGCCATTGTATACCGAGGGGCTGCAATCAGGGAAAAACCCCCTCGGGCAGAATGTAAAATTCAAATTGATGTAATGTACCTGTAATGAATCTGTAATGTACCTGCAATGAATCTGTGATCAATAATCTGTATTGAGTGTAATGTAATGAGACACCCCAGAGTGTCATGAACTGTAATTCTGTCCAATGTGTTCATTGAACTGTACTTGATGGAACCTGCAAATTGTATAATCTGTATTGTGTACGTTTGGAATGTGAGATGAGAACTGTATTTTATGGATTGCTGCAAATTTTATGAATAAAGTATATTTTTGCAAAAAAAAATTGCAATATCATGGACAGGTACAGACAATAATTATAAAGGCTAATGGAATGCTGGCATTTATATCTAGAGGACTGGAATACAAGGGGGTAGAAGTTATGCTCCAGCTGTACAAAACACTGGTTAGACCACATCTGGAATAATTAGAGAGGGTGCAGAAGAGATTTACTAGAATGATTCAAGGGATGAGCGACTTCAGTTACGTGGATAGACTGGAGAATCTGGGATTGTTCTCCTTGGAACAGAGACGGTTGAGAGGAGATTTGATCGAGGTGTTCAAAATCATGAAGGGTCCAGACAGAGTAGATAGAGAGAAACTGTTCCCATTGGCGGAAGGGTCAAGAACCAGAGGACATAGATTTAAGGTGATTGCCAAAAGAACCAAAGGGGACATGAGGGAAAACTTTTTATACACAGCGAGTGGTTAGGATCTGGAATGCACTGCCCGAGGGGGTGGTGGAGGCAGATTCAATCATGGTCTTCAAAAGGGAACTGGATAAATACCTGAATGGAAAAAATTTGCAGGGCTACGGGGAAAGGGCGGGGGGAGTGGGACTAGCTGGATTGTTCTTACACAGAGTCAGCATGGACTCAATGGGGCAAATGGCCTCCTTCTGTGCTGTAACCTTTCTGTGATTCTATTCTATTCTATTCTATGATTCTACTGTGAGCAGTTCTGCGCACCGCACCTTAGGAAGGATATATTGGCCTTGGAGGGAGTGCAGCGTAGATTTGCTCGAATGATACCTGGACTCCAAGAGTTAAATTACGAGGAGAGATTACACAGACTAGGGTTGTATTCCCTGGAATTTAGAACATTAAGGGGAGATTTGATCAAAGTTTTCAAGATATTAAGGGGAACTGATAGGGTGGATAGAGAGAAACTATTTCCACTGGTTGGGGAGTCCAGGACTAGGGGACGGAGTCTAAAAATTAGAGCCAGGACTTTCAGGAGTGAAGTGAGGAAACACTTCTACACACAAAGGGTGGGAGAAGTTTGAACTGTTTTAGGAACTCGATTGTTAATTTTCAAGCTGAGATTGGTAGATTTTTGTGAACCAAAGGTATTAAGGGAGATGGGATTAAGTGACAGATCAGCCATGATCTCACTGAATGGTGGACCACACTCGAGGGGTGAAAGGATCTCCTCCTGATCCAATGTTCCTACGAGATGAGCTCCAAGTACATTTTGTGAGACTAAACACCAGACGTAATGTTCTGTTAAATTGGTGTATAAAACCTGCTGGTCTTCCAGTAGAAGGAGCTGTCCATGGCCGAGTGTTACCGACTGGCACAATCCAAGGTCCAGGAGTACGTGCTGTGGGACGCACTGAAGCAAAGGCTCTATGGGGAAAGCCCACAGTGTAGGGCCATCCCACCTTTGTATTGTACACCATGGATTATAAGAAATGGACTGTGTTTGAATTGTAATACTGGGAGCGTATTGTGGACCATCTGTTTGAATTGTTTTGAACTGTATTGCTTTGGAATTGTGATATTTCCATTGAACTGTGTGTATCCTTCAATTCAAGGAGGGGCCCAGCGCTGTGTGTAATTTATTCACGGCAAGACCGGAGTCCCGTGCATGTGTTTGAGCAAAAGAGGAAGTTCTCTCGTGTCCGTCCCATTCCCGCATTTCAGCCCTCACCCCTTCCCCTCAATCCCAGAACCAGGAGAGGGTCCCCCTTGTCCTCACCTTGCACCCCACCAGCCTCCACATTCAACAGATCATCCTCTGCCCTTTCCCCCACCTCCAGCCCAATGCCACCACCAAACACCTTCCCCTCCCCTCCCCGTCAGCATTCCGAAGGGACCGCTCCCTCCGCGACCCCCTGGTCCACTCATCCATCACCCCCAACACCTGCTCGCCTTCCCCACACACCTTGCCTTGTGAGCGCAGGAGATGCAACACCTGCCCTTTCACCTCCTCACTTCCCACCGTCCAGGGCCCCAAACACTCCTGATTTCCGTGTCCTTCTTTCAGTTTCCTCCACTGGATTCACTGCTCACCATCAGTGTCTCCTCTACATTGGGGAGACCAAACACAGATTGGGGTCATCACTCCACTGAACACCTCCGTCCAGTCTGCAAGCCTGACCCTGAGCTTCCGGTCACTTCCCATTTTAATTCCCCGTCCCACTCCCACTCTGACCTCTCTGTCCTCGGCCTCTCCCAATGAAGCTCAATGGAAGCTCGAGGAACAGCCCCTCATCTTTCCATTGGACACTTTACAACCTTCTGGACTCAACACTGATTTCAAGAACGTCAGATCAGAACCACTGCTCCCATTTTTTCGGACAGCAGGTGCTGGGAATGGTTCTTCTGTTCCCATTTCCCCCTCCTCCAGACCCATCTTTTGTTCCTTTACTTGTCCCATTCCCGCCCTCCTTGCCTTGCACCATCATCCCTTCTGTCATTTAATCACTTCTGCCCTCCACTCTCTCACAGACCCTCCCTTTTGTTCTTTCCTCCTCTCCTCCCTCCTTTCCCTCACTCTGGACTTACTTCAAAACTGTTTAATCTTGAACTTCTTCCAGTTCTGACGAAGGGTCTTTGAGCTGAAACATTAACTCTGTTTCTCTCTCCACAGATGCTGCCTGACCTGCTGAGGATTTACAGCATTTTCTGTTTTTACTTCAGATTTCCACCATCCGCAGTATTTTGCTTTTGAGGAAGTTCTCATTCCCTCTCAATATTCAGTGTTTTTAGTTTATGCAAAGCAGCCGTATTAATTAACATATTTCCGTTCAATTATAGTTTATTCCCATTTCAATATTTTGTGAACAAAATGATTTTTTGTCGATTTTTTAAAGAAAACAATGTGATTTCCAGTTGAAAAGACGATCCGAGCTGATAATTTAAAAAGTTACCTCCACTCACCACAAATGTGAAGTGTACGAGTCGGATAGACCTCAGTGTGTCAGGGTGGATCTCTTTAACTTTGCGCAGTGACAGTATCGTAGCCGATGAGGTTGAACTGAGGCGTGATTATTGCTTATTGAAAACTTTACCCAATACCTCGCTATGCTGACTTGAAATATAGTCGGTAATGGCAATTTTTGATAGTCTCTGTGGAGACTGCTTCTTTAAACAAAAATAGTTTGAAGTTGACAATCTTTTCAAGTTGTTTCTGTTGCTGTAATGATTAGTTTGTGTTGGTGTGTTGAATGTTGCATTGACGATAGAGCCGCCAATGGTGGTGTTCAGGGATGGTCCAGAGTTGGAGGAGCGCAGGGTTCCTGGAGGGTTGTGGGGCTGGAGGAGGCGACGGACCCTGGGAGGGTCGAGGCCATGGATTCGCACACAAGGATGAGAATGTTAAAACTGAGGAGTTGGGGGGTTTTTGGGTGAACGGTCAGGATACGGGCAGCAGAGTTTTGGATGAGCTCAAGTTTATGGAGGGTGGACGATGGGAGACCGGCCAGGAGAACATTGGAATAATCAAATCTGGAGGGAACAAAAACATGGATGAGGGATTCAGCAGCAGGTGGGCTGGGGCAGGGATTGAGACAGGTGATATTATGGAGATGGAAGTCGGTGGTTTTGGGGATGGAGTGAATATGCGATTGGGAATCTCAGTTCAGGGTTAAATCGGATTCTGTTGTTGCAAACAGTCTGATTCAGCCTCAGACAGTGGCCGGGGAGTGTGATGGAATCGGGGGAGAGGGAACGGAGTTTGTGAATGGGCCAATGACAATGGCTTCAGTCTTTGTAATGATTAATTGGAGGAAATTACAACTGATTCAAGATTGGATGTCAGACCAGCAGCCTGACCATACAGAGAGAGTGGAGGGGTGGAGAGAGGTGGTGGTGAGGTCGAGCTCGGTGCCTCCAGCCTACATGGGGAACCTGTTGTCATGTCTTCGGATGATGTGACCGAGGGGCAGCATGTAGATGTGAAATAGGAGGGGTCCAAGGATAGATCCACGGGGGTCTCCACAGGTAACGGGGTGAGGGTGGGAATAGAAACCATTGTAGGTGATTCTCTGGCTACGACTGGAGAGATCAGAATGGAACCAGGCGAGTGGAGTCCCACTCAGCTGGAGGACGGAGGAGAGGGGTTGGAGGAGGATGGTGTGGTCGACCATGTCAAAGGCTGCAGACAGGTGGAGAAGGATGAGGAGAGATAGTTTACCATGGTTACAGTCACATAGGATGTCATTGGTGACTTTGATAAGGGTCGTTTCAATACTGTGGCAGGGCCGGAAACCTGATTGGAGAGATTCAAACATGGAGTTGCAGGAAAGGTGGGAACGGATTTGGGAGGCGACTGTACGTTTAAGTGGATCGGGAGGTTAGAAATAGTTGGAAGGGCAGAGGGGTGAAGGTGGGTTTTTTGTGATGGAGGTGATGACGGCAGATTTGAAAGAGAGGACAAGAGGTCAGCCATTTAGGGCCAAGATGAGTAAAAATATCTTCACTCAGAGGGTTGTGAATCTTTGGAATTCTCAACCCCAGAGGGCTGTAGATGCTCAGTCGTTGAGTATATTCAAGACTGAGATTCATATGGCAGTAATCGGGGATCTCAACTACCCTGATATTAACCGGGATAGAATCAGTGTAAAGGGTATAGAGGGTGCAGAATTCTTAAAATGCATTCAGGACAACATTTTTGGCCAGTACGTAGCAAGTCCAACAAGAGAGGGGGCAGTCCGGTGTTGAGAAGGATGGGCGTGGCCACGCTGCCATGGAACACTCCGTCTAGTTGGACCGTTCCGCCCCACCTGTCCTTCCTCGAAAGGTTTATTCAAAAAAACACCTTTGACCACAAGGCGATCAGTGAATGGTCCGCACGTAACGTCCTCGAGACCCTGCGGGAAAAGGAGATGGTGGATCCTGTCGGTTTGTTCCCCGAGCAGATTGTCAATGTCATTTGGCAGAACGCCTCATCGCCAGAGCTTTCAAACAAGCACCAAGACCCAGCTTGGCTGGTGGTGCGAAGGGCCCTTCCCATCAGATCCTTCATGTACTCCCGGACTCTCAGACCCACCGCGCGCTGTCCCCGAGGAGGCTGCGGTGGAGACGAGACCGTCACCCATCTCCTTCTGGAATGTGTCTTTGCAAAGAAGGTCTGGAGAGAGATGCAGTGGTATCTGTCCAGGTTCGTCCCGAGCAGTTCTGTAACACAGGACTCTGTGCTCTACGGGCTGTTCCCGGGGACGCACACTGAGACGGACATCAACTGCTGCTGGAAGACCATCAACTCGGTGAAAGACGCCCTTTGGTCTGCCCAAAACTTGCTGGTCTTCCAGTGCAAGGAGCTGTCCTCGACCGAGTGTTGCAGACTGGCACATTCCAAGGTCCAGGATTACGTGCTCAGGGACACACTGAGGACGGGTGCGGCCTCCGCAAAGGCTCTGTGGGGAAAGGCAACCGTTTAGGGCCTTCCCGCCATTGTATACCGAGGGGCTGCAATCAGGGAAAATCCCCCTCGGGCAGAATGTAAAATTCAAATTGATGTAATGTACCTGTAATGAATCTGTAATGTACCTGTAATGAATCTGTAATCAATAATCTGTATTGAGTGTAATGCAATGAGACACCCCAGAGTGTCATGAACTGTAATTCTGTCCAATGTGTTCATTGAACTGTACTTGATGGAACCTGCAAATTGTATAATCTGTGTTGTGTACGTTTGGAATGTGAGATGAGAACTGTATTTTATGGATTGCTGCAAATTCTTATGAATAAAGTATATTTTTTTGAAAAAAATCAATAAGATCATCCCTTAATCTTCAATACTCGCAGGAATCCAAGTCCATTCTATGTAACCAGTCTTCATTATTAGACAGACAGAGAGACAGACAGATACAGAGCGAGGGAAGAGAGACAGACAGAGAGACAGACAGATACAGAGCGAGGGAAGAGAGACAGACAGAGAGAGAGACAGATACAGAGCGAGGGAAGAGAGACAGACAGAGAGAGAGACAGATACAGAGCGAGGGAAGAGAGACAGACAGAGAGACAGACAGATACAGAGCGAGGGAAGAGAGACAGACAGAGAGACAGAGGCAGATACAGAGCGAGGGAAGGGAGACAGACAGAGAGAGACAGACAGATACAGAGCGAGGGAAGAGAGACAGACAGAGAGAGAGAGACAGATACAGAGCGAGGGAAGAGAGACAGACAGAGAGAGAGAGACAGATACAGAGCGAGGGAAGAGAGACAGACAGAGAGACAGACAGATACAGAGTGAGGGAAGAGAGACAGACAGAGAGACAGACAGATACAGAGCGAGGGAAGGGAGACAGACAGAGAGACAGACAGATACAGAGCGAGGGAAGAGAGACAGACAGAGAGAGAGACAGATACAGAGCGAGGGAAAAGAGACAGACAGAGAGACAGACAGATACAGAGCGAGGGAAGAGAGAGAGACAGAGAGACAGACAGACAAACACAGAGAGACAGAGAATCAGACGGTGGTTGGCACGAAACGTCCCAGGGGCCCTGCAGGGAATGTAGAGGGTCGATCCAATTAGGCAGCTCCCCGACCAGACAGTCGACGCCATTTCCCCGAACGTCTTATCGCTGGAACTGACCAACAGACACCAGGTTGTATAGAATAATAAAATGATCGAATGGTTACAGTGCAGAAGGAGGCCACTTGGCCCATCCAGCCCGTGCTGGCTCGTTGTAAGAGCAATCCAGTTAGTCCCACTCCCCCGCTCTTTCCCTGTCTCCCTGCAATTATTTTCCCTTCAAGTATTTCTCCAATTCCTTTTTGAAACCCACGATTGAATCTGCTTCCACTGCCCTTTCAGGCAGCACATTCCAGATCAGAACAACTCGCTGCGTAAAAAAACATTCTCCTCATGTCCCCATTGGTTCTTTTACCAATCCCCTTAAATCTGTGTTGGGATCTGTCCAAGTTCAGCCCAAAAAGCTCGGGAACACAGGGCACTGTTCCCGGGGACGCACACCGAGACAGACATCAACTGCTGCTGGAAGACCATCAACTCGGTGAAGGAGGCCCTTTGGCCCGTCCGAAACCTGCTGGTCTTCCAGTAGAAGGAGCTGTCCATGGCCGAGTGTTACCGACTGGCACAATCCAAGGTCCAGGAGTACGTGCTGTGGGACGCACTGAAGCAAAGGCTCTATGGGGAAAGCCCACAGTGTAGGGCCATCCCACCTTTGTATTGTACACCATGGATTATAAGAAATGGACTGTGTTTGAATTGTAATACTGGGAGCGTATTGTGGACCATCTGTTTGGATTGTTTTGAACTGTATTGCTTTGGAATTGTGATATTTCCATTGAACTGTGAGTATCCTTCAATTCAAGGAAGAGCCCAGCGCTGTGTGTAATTTATTCACGGCAAGACCGGAGTCCCGTGCATGTGTTTGAGCAAAAGAGGAAGTTCTCTCGTGTCCGTCCCATTCCCGCATTTCAGCCCTCACCCCTTCCCCTCAATCCCAGAACCAGGAGAGGGTCCCCCTTGTCCTCACCTTGCACCCCACCAGCCTCCACATTCAACAGATCATCCTCTGCCCTTTCCCCCACCTCCAGCCCAATGCCACCACCAAACACCTTCCCCTCCCCTCCCCTGTCAGCATTCCGAAGGGACCGCTCCCTCCGCGACCCCCTGGTCCACTCATCCATCACCCCCAACACCTGCTCGCCTTCCCCACACACCTTGCCTTGTGAGCGCAGGAGATGCAACACCTGCCCTTTCACCTCCTCCCTTCCCACCGTCCAGGGCCCCAAACAGTCCTGATTTCCTTGTTCTTCTTTCAGTTTCCTCCACTGGATTCGCTGCTCACCATCCGGGTCTCCTCTACATTGGGGAGACCAAACACAGATTGGGGTCATCACTCCACTGAACATCTCCGTCCAGTCTGCAAGCCTGATCCTGAGCTTCCGGTCACTTCCCATTTTAATTCCCCGTCCCACTCCCACTCTGACCTCTCTGTCATCGGCCTCTCCCAATGAGGCTCAATGGAAGCTCGAGGAACAGCCCCTCATCTTTCCATTGGACACTTTACAACCTTCTGGACTCAACACTGATTTCAATAACTTCAGATCAGAACCACTGCTCCCATTTTTTCGGACAGCAGGTGCTGGGAATGGTTCTTCTGTTCCCATTTCCCCCTCCTCCAGACCCATCTTTTGTTCCTTTCCTTGTCCCATTCCCGCCCTCCTTGCCTTGCACCATCATCCCTTCTGTCATTGAATCACTTCTGCCCTCCACCCTCTCACAGACCCTCCCTTTTGTTCTTTCCTCCTCTCCTCCCTCCTTTCTCTCACTCTGGACTTACTTCAAAACTGTTTAATCTTGAACTTCTTCCAGTTCTGACGAAGGGTCTTTGAGCTGAAACATTAACTCTGTTTCTCTCTCCACAGATGCTGCCTGACCTGCTGAGGATTTACAGCATTTTCTGTTTTTACTTCAGATTTCCACCATCCGCAGTATTTTGCTTTTGAGGAAGTTCTCATTCCCCGTCAATATTCAGTGTTTTTAGTTTATGCAAAGCAGCCGTAGTAATTAACATATTTCCGTTCTATTATTGTTTATTCCCATTTCAATATTTTGCGAACAAAATGATTTTTCTCGATTTTTTTAAGAAAACAATGTGATTGCCAGTTGAAAAGACGATCCGAGCTGATAATTTAAAAAGTTACCTCCACTCACCACAAATGTGAAGGGTACGAGTCGGATAGACCTCAGTGTGTCAGGGTGGATCTCTTTAACTTTGCGCAGTGGCAGTATCGTAGCCGATGAGGTTGAACTGAGGCGTGATTATTGCTTATTGAAAACTTTACCCAATACCTCGCTATACTGACTTGAAATATAGTCGGTAATGGCAATTTTTGATAGTCTCTGCGGAGACTGCTTCTTTAACCAAAAATAGTTTGAAGTTGACAATCTCTTCAAGTTGTTTCTGTAGCTGTAATGATTAGTTTGTGTTGGTGTGTTGAATGTTGCTTTGAAGATGCAGCGGCCAATGGTGGTGTTCAGGGATGGTCCAGAGTTGGAGGAGCGCAGGGTTCCTGGAGGGTTGTGGGGCTGGAGGAGGCGACGGAGCCTGGGAGGGACGAGGCCATGGATTCGCACACAAGGATGAGAATGTTCAAACTGAGGAGTTGGGGGGTTTTTGGGTGAATGGTCAGGATACGGGCAGCAGAGTTTTGGATGAGCTCAAGTTTATGGGGGGTGGACGATGGGAGACCGGCCAGGAGAACATTGGAATAATCAAATCTGGAGGGAGCAAAAACATGGATGAGGGATTCAGCAGCAGGTGGGCTGGGGCAGGGATTGAGACAGGTGATATTATGGAGATGGAAGTAGGTGGTTTTGGGGATGGAGTGAATATGCGATTGGGAATCTCAGTTCAGGGTTAAATCGGATTCTGTTGTTGCAAACAGTCTGATTCAGCCTCAGACAGTGGCCGGGGAGTGTGATGGAATCGGGGGAGAGGGAACGGAGTTTGTGAATGGGCCAATGACAATGGCTTCAGTCTTTGTAATGATTAATTGGAGGAAATTACAACTGATTCAAGATTGGATGTCAGACCAGCAGCCTGACCATACAGAGAGAGTGGAGGGGTGGGGAGAGGTGGTTGTGAGGTCGAGCTCGGTGCCTCCAGCCTACATGGGGAACCTGTTGTCATGTCTTCGGATGATGTCACCGAGGGGCAGCATGTAGATGTGAAATAGGAGGGGTCCAAGGATAGATCCTTGGGGGTCTCCACAGATAACGGGGTGAGGGTGGGAATAGAAACCATTGTAGGTGATTCTCTGGCTACGACTGGAGAGATCAGAATGGAACCAGGCGAGTGGAGTCCCACTCAGCTGGAGGACGGAGGAGAGGGGTTGGAGGAGGATGGTGTGGTCGACCATGTCAAAGGCTGCAGACAGGTGGAGAAGGATGAGGAGAGATAGTTTACCATGGTCACAGTCACATAGGATGTCATTGGTGACTTTGATAAGGGTCGTTTCAATATTGTGGCAGGGCCGGAAACCTGATTGGAGAGATTCAAACATGGAGTTGCAGGAAAGGTGGGAACGGATTTGGGAGGCGACTGTACGTTTAAGTGGATCGGGAGGTTAGAAATAGTTGGAAGGGCAGAGAGTTCAAGGTGGGTTTATTGTGAAGGGGGTGATGACGGCAGATTTGAAAGAGAGGACAAGAGGTCGGCCATTTAGGGACAAAATGAGTAAAAATATCTTCACTCAGAGGGTTGTGAATCTTTCGAATTCTCAACCCCAGAGGGCTGTAGATGCTCAGTCGTTGAGTATATTCAAGACTGAGATTCATATGGCAGTAATCGGGGATCTCAACTACCCTGATATTAACCGGGATAGAATCAGTGTAAAGGGTATAGAGGGTGCAGAATTCTTAAAATGCATTCAGGAGAACATTTTTGGCCAGTACGTAGCAAGCCCAACAAGAGAGGGGGCAGTTCTGGACTTCGTTTTGGGGAATGATTCCGGGCAGGTGGAAGGAGTATCAGTGGGAGAGCATTTTGGTGGCAATGATCATAATTCAGTTAGATTTGGAGTATTAATGGAAAAGGACAAAGATAGAACAGGAGTAAAAGTTTTCAATTGGGGAAAAGCGAATTTTACTGAGCTGAGAAGCGATTGAACAAAAGTGGACTGGAAACAGCTATTTGAAAGTAAATCAGTGTCAGAACAGCATTCAAGGAGGAGATAGTGGTGGTTCAGAGCAAATATGTTCCACAAAGAAAAAGGAGGGACTCCCAAATCTAGAGCCCCCTGGATGACAAGGAGCACACAGGGTGAGATAAGGCAGAAAAGGGAAGCTTGTGTCAGACACCGAGAACTCAATACTACAGAAAGCCCAGAGGAGGATAGAAAGTGCAGGGGTGAAATTAAAAAGGAAATTAGGAAAGTAAAGAGAGGGCATGAAAAAATATTGGCAAGTAAAATCAAGGAAAACCCAAAGATGTTTTATAAATACATTAGTTTATGCAAAGTAGTCGTAGTAATTAACATATTTCCATTCTATTAAAGTTTATTCCCATTTCAATATATTGTGAACAAAATGATTTTTCTCGATTTTTTTAAGAAAACAATGTGATTGCCAGTTGAAAAGACGATCCGAGCTGATAATTTAAAAAGTTACCTCCACTCACCACAAATGTGAAGGGTACGAGTCGGATAGACCACAGTGTGTCAGGGTGGATCTCTTTAACTTTGCGCAGTGGCAGTATCGTAGCCGATGAGGTTGAACTGAGGCGTGATTATTGCTTATTGAAAACTTTACCCAATGCCCCGCTATACTGACTTGAAATATAGTCGGTAATGGCAATTTTTGATAGTCTCTGCGGAGACTGCTTCTTTAAACAAAAATAGATTAAAGTCAACAATCGTTTCCACTGCTGTCGACTGCAGGCAGATATCAATGGACTGGGCAGAAAAGTGGCAAATGGAGTTCAATCCGGAGAAGTGTGAGTTAATGCATTTGGGGAGGGCAAACAAGGCAAGGGAGTACACAATAAATGGGAGGATACTGAGAGGTGTCGAGGGAGTGAGGGACCTTGGAGTGCATGTCCACAGATCCCTGAAGGTAGCAGGACAGGTAGATAAGGTGGTTAAAAAGGCATATGGGATACTTTCCTTTATTCGCTGAGGCATAAAATAGAAGAGCAGGGAGGTTATTCTCGAACTGTATAAAACACTAGTTAGGCCACAGCTTGAGTACTGTGTACAGTTCTGGTCACCACATTACAGGAAGGATGTGATTGCACTGGAGAGGGTGCAGAGGAGATTTACGAGGATGTTGCCAGGACTGGAGAATTTTAGCTATGAGGAAAGATTGGATAGGCTGGGGTTGTTCTCTTTGGAACAGAGGAGACTGAGGGGAGATTTAATTGAGGTGTATAAAATTATGAGGGGCCGAGATAGAGTGGATAGGAAGGACCTATTTCCCTTAGCAGAGAGGTCAGTAACCAGGGGGCATAGATTTAAAGTAATTGGTAGAAGGATTAGAGGGGAGCTGAGGAGAAATGTTTTCACCCAGAGGGTGGTGGGGGTCTGGAACTCACTGCCTGAGAGGGTGGGAGAGGCAGAAACCCTCAACTCATTTGAAAGGTGTTTGGATGTGGACTTGAAGAGCCGTAACCTACAAGACTGTGGACCAAGAGCTGGAAAGTGGGATTAGGCTGGATGGCTCTTTTTCGGACAGTACAGACACGATGGGCCGAATGGCCTCCTTCTGTGCCTGAATTTCTCTGATTCTATGATAGATTTTTGGACTCTAAGGGAATGAAGGGACATGGGGATCAGGCGGGAAAGTGGAGTTGAGGTCAAAGATCAGCCATGATCTGATTGAATGGTGGAGCAGGATCGAGGGGCCGAATGGCCTACTCCTGCCCCTATTTCTTATGTTCTTATCTCAGGTCAGAGGATAGTGTTTGAAACTGTATCTTTAATATCTTAATATAGAAATATTTTTGAATTTAGTATTTAATTTCTCAATATGGATACAATTTTCAATTTCATGCAGTCGGTTTTAAATGGGTAATGAGTGTGAGTTTGATATTGTATTAAATCTGTCCCTCTGTGAACCTCTGTAAATTATACTGTGTCTTTCAGTCTGATAGTGTATGAGATTTTTGGTCTGGGATGTAATGTGTAGCACAGTCTGCACTAATGGAATTGGCCCTGAATCTTTCAGTCTGACATTGTGTGTGATTTTCAGACTGTGTGTAATGTCCAGCTCTCGGTCCATTAATGGAATCGATAATGTGTCTTTCAATGTCACACTATGGGTGTGTTCTGAACTGGTATCTAGTTTGTATCTCAGTTTACAATATTTCTCCGCATCTCTCTACCTGATAGTGTCGGTGAGTTCTGGATTTGAATGTAATTTGTCTCTCACCCATCACTCATCTCCTTCTGGAATGTGTCTTTGCAAAGAAGGTCTGGAGAGAGATGCAGTGGTATCTGTCCAGGTTCGTCCCGAGCAGTTCCGTAACACAGGACTCTGTGCTCTACGGGCTGTTCCCGGGGACACACACTGAGACGGACATCAACTGCTGCTGGAAGACCATCAACTCAGTGAAAGACGCCCTTTGGTCTGCCCGAAACTTGCTGGTCTTCCAGTGCAAGGAGCTGTCCTCGACCGAGTGTTGCAGACTGGCACATTCCAAGGTCCAGGACTACGTGCTGAGGGACACACTGAGGACGGGTGCGGTCTCCGCAAAGGCTCTGTGGGGAAAGGCAACCGTTTAGAGCCTTCCCGCCATTGTATACCGAGGGGCTGAAATCAGGGAAAATCCCCCTCGGGCAGAATGTAAAATTCAAATTGATGTAATGTACCTGTAATGTACTGTAATGTACCTGTAATGAATCTGTAATCAATAATCTGTATTGAGTGTAATGTAATGAGACACCCCAGAGTGTCATGAACTGTAATTCTGTCCAATGTGTTCATTGAACTGTACTTGATGGAACCTGCAAATTGTATAATCTGTATTGTGTACGTTTGGAATGTGAGATGAGAACTGTATTTTATGGATTGCTGCAAATTCTTATGAATAAAGTATATTTTTTTTAAAAGAAATCAATTAGATCATCCCTTAATCTTCAATACTCGCAGGAATACAAGTCCAATCTATGTAACCAGTCTTCATAATTAGACAGAGAGAGAGAGAGATACAGAGCGAGAGAAGAGAGAAAGACAGAGAGAGAAACAGATACAGAGCGAAGGAAGAGAGACAGACAGAGAGACAGACAGATACAGAGTGAGGGAAGGGAGACAAACAGAGAGACAGACAGATACAGAGCGAGGGAAGAGAGACAGACAGAGAGACAGAGACAGATACAGAGCGAGGGAAGAGAGACAGACAGAGAGAGAGACAGATACAGAGCGAGGGAAGAGAGACAGACAGAGAGAGAGACAGATACAGAGTGAGGGAAGAGAGACAGACAGAGAGACAGACAGATACAGAGCGAAGGAAGAGAGACAGACAGAGAGACAGAGACAGATACAGAGCGAGGGAAGAGAGACAGAGAGAGAGACAGAGACAGATACAGAGCGAGGGAAGAGAGACAGACAGAGAGACAGACAGATACAGAGTGAGGGAAGAGAGACAAACAGAGAGACAGACAGATACAGAGCGAAGGAAGAGAGACAGACAGAGAGACAGAGACAGATACAGAGCGAGGGAAGAGAGACAGACAGAGAGACAGAGACAGATACAGAGCGAGGGAAGGGAGACAGACAGAGAGACAGACAGATCCAGAGTGAGGGAAGAGAGTCAGACAGAGAGACAGACAGATACAGAGCGAGGGAAGAGAGACAGACAGAGAGACAGACAGATACAGAGCGAAGGAAGAGAGACAGACAGAGAGACAGACAGATACAGAGCGAGGGAAGAGAGACAGACAGAGAGACAGACAGATACAGAGCGAGGGAAGAGAGACAGACAGAGAGACAGACAGATACAGAGCGAGGGAAGAGAGACAAACAGAGGACAGACAGATACAGAGCGAGGGAAGAGAGACAGACAGAGAGACAGAGACAGATACAGAGCGAGGGAAGAGAGACAGACAGAGAGAGAGACAGATACAGAGCGAGGGAAGAGAGACAGACAGAGAGGCAGACAGATACAGAGCGAGGGAAGAGAGACAGACAGAGAGACAGAGACAGATACAGAGCGAGGGAAGAGAGACAGACAGAGAGAGAGACAGATACAGAGTGAGGGAAGAGAGACAGACAGAGAGACAGACAGATACAGAGCGAAGGAAGAGAGACAGACAGAGAGACAGACAGATACAGAGCGAGGGAAGAGAGACAGACAGAGAGGCAGACAGATACAGAGCGAGGGAAGAGAGACAGACAGAGAGACAGAGACAGATACAGAGCGAGGGAAGAGAGACAGACAGAGAGAGAGACAGATACAGAGTGAGGGAAGAGAGACAGACAGAGAGACAGACAGATACAGAGCGAAGGAAGAGAGACAGACAGAGAGACAGACAGATACAGAGCGAGGGAAGGGAGACAAACAGAGAGACAGACAGATACAGAGCGAGGGAAGAGAGACAGACAGAGAGACAGAGACAGATACAGAGCGAGGGAAGAGAGACAGACAGAGAGAGAGACAGATACAGAGCGAGGGAAGAGAGACAGACAGAGAGACAGACAGATACAGAGCGAGGGAAGAGAGACAAACAGAGGACAGACAGATACAGAGCGAGGGAAGAGAGACAGACAGAGAGACAGAGACAGATACAGAGCGAGGGAAGAGAGACAGACAGAGAGAGAGACAGATACAGAGCGAGGGAAGAGAGACAGACAGAGAGGCAGACAGATACAGAGCGAGGGAAGAGAGACAGACAGAGAGACAGAGACAGATACAGAGCGAGGGAAGAGAGACAGACAGAGAGAGAGACAGATACAGAGTGAGGGAAGAGAGACAGACAGAGAGACAGACAGATACAGAGCGAAGGAAGAGAGACAGACAGAGAGACAGACAGATACAGAGCGAGGGAAGAGAGACAGACAGAGAGGCAGACAGATACAGAGCGAGGGAAGAGAGACAGACAGAGAGACAGAGACAGATACAGAGCGAGGGAAGAGAGACAGACAGAGAGAGAGACAGATACAGAGTGAGGGAAGAGAGACAGACAGAGAGACAGACAGATACAGAGCGAAGGAAGAGAGACAGACAGAGAGACAGACAGATACAGAGCGAGGGAAGAGAGACAAACAGAGAGACAGACAGATACAGAGCGAGGGAAGAGAGACAGACAGAGAGACAGAGACAGATACAGAGCGAGGGAAGAGAGACAGACAGAGAGAGAGACAGATACAGAGCGAGGGAAGAGAGACAAACAGAGAGACAGACAGATACAGAGCGAGGGAAGAGAGACAGACAGAGAGACAGAGACAGATACAGAGCGAGGGAAGAGAGACAGACAGAGAGAGAGACAGATACAGAGCGAGGGAAGAGAGACAGACAGAGAGGCAGACAGATACAGAGCGAGGGAAGAGAGACAGACAGAGAGACAGAGACAGATACAGAGCGAGGGAAGAGAGACAGACAGAGAGAGAGACAGATACAGAGCGAGGGAAGAGAGACAGACAGAGAGACAGACAGATACAGAGCGAGGGAAGAGAGACAGACAGAGAGAGAGACAGATACAGAGTGAGGGAAGAGAGACAGACAGAGAGACAGACAGAAACAGAGCGAGGGAATAGAGACAGACAGAGAGAGAGACAGATACAGAGCGAGGGAAGAGAGAAATACAAAGAGACAGACAGATACAGAGCGAGGGTATCGAGACAGACAGATACAGAGCGAGGGAAGAGAGACAGACAGAGAGACAGACAGATACAGAGCGAAGGAAGAGAGACAGACAGAGAGACAGACAGATACAGAGCGAAGGAAGAGAGACAGACAGAGAGACAGACAGATACAGAGCAAGGGAAGAGAGACAGACAGAGAGAGAGACAGATACAGAGCGAGGGAAGAGAGACAGACAGAGAGACAGACAGATACAGAGTGAGGGAAGAGAGACAAACAGAGAGACAGACAGATACAGAGCGAAGGAAGAGAGACAGACAGAGAGACAGAGACAGATACAGAGCGAGGGAAGAGAGACAGACAGAGAGACAGAGACAGATACAGAGCGAGGGAAGGGAGACAGACAGAGAGACAGACAGATCCAGAGTGAGGGAAGAGAGTCAGACAGAGAGACAGACAGATACAGAGCGAGGGAAGAGAGACAGACAGAGAGACAGACAGATACAGAGCGAAGGAAGAGAGACAGACAGAGAGACAGACAGATACAGAGCGAGGGAAGAGAGACAGACAGAGAGACAGACAGATACAGAGCGAGGGAAGAGAGACAGACAGAGAGACAGACAGATACAGAGCGAGGGAAGAGAGACAAACAGAGGACAGACAGATACAGAGCGAGGGAAGAGAGACAGACAGAGAGACAGAGACAGATACAGAGCGAGGGAAGAGAGACAGACAGAGAGAGAGACAGATACAGAGCGAGGGAAGAGAGACAGACAGAGAGGCAGACAGATACAGAGCGAGGGAAGAGAGACAGACAGAGAGACAGAGACAGATACAGAGCGAGGGAAGAGAGACAGACAGAGAGAGAGACAGATACAGAGTGAGGGAAGAGAGACAGACAGAGAGACAGACAGATACAGAGCGAAGGAAGAGAGACAGACAGAGAGACAGACAGATACAGAGCGAGGGAAGAGAGACAGACAGAGAGGCAGACAGATACAGAGCGAGGGAAGAGAGACAGACAGAGAGACAGAGACAGATACAGAGCGAGGGAAGAGAGACAGACAGAGAGAGAGACAGATACAGAGTGAGGGAAGAGAGACAGACAGAGAGACAGACAGATACAGAGCGAAGGAAGAGAGACAGACAGAGAGACAGACAGATACAGAGCGAGGGAAGGGAGACAAACAGAGAGACAGACAGATACAGAGCGAGGGAAGAGAGACAGACAGAGAGACAGAGACAGATACAGAGCGAGGGAAGAGAGACAGACAGAGAGAGAGACAGATACAGAGCGAGGGAAGAGAGACAGACAGAGAGACAGACAGATACAGAGCGAGGGAAGAGAGACAAACAGAGGACAGACAGATACAGAGCGAGGGAAGAGAGACAGACAGAGAGACAGAGACAGATACAGAGCGAGGGAAGAGAGACAGACAGAGAGAGAGACAGATACAGAGCGAGGGAAGAGAGACAGACAGAGAGGCAGACAGATACAGAGCGAGGGAAGAGAGACAGACAGAGAGACAGAGACAGATACAGAGCGAGGGAAGAGAGACAGACAGAGAGAGAGACAGATACAGAGTGAGGGAAGAGAGACAGACAGAGAGACAGACAGATACAGAGCGAAGGAAGAGAGACAGACAGAGAGACAGACAGATACAGAGCGAGGGAAGAGAGACAGACAGAGAGGCAGACAGATACAGAGCGAGGGAAGAGAGACAGACAGAGAGACAGAGACAGATACAGAGCGAGGGAAGAGAGACAGACAGAGAGAGAGACAGATACAGAGTGAGGGAAGAGAGACAGACAGAGAGACAGACAGATACAGAGCGAAGGAAGAGAGACAGACAGAGAGACAGACAGATACAGAGCGAGGGAAGAGAGACAAACAGAGAGACAGACAGATACAGAGCGAGGGAAGAGAGACAGACAGAGAGACAGAGACAGATACAGAGCGAGGGAAGAGAGACAGACAGAGAGAGAGACAGATACAGAGCGAGGGAAGAGAGACAAACAGAGAGACAGACAGATACAGAGCGAGGGAAGAGAGACAGACAGAGAGACAGAGACAGATACAGAGCGAGGGAAGAGAGACAGACAGAGAGAGAGACAGATACAGAGCGAGGGAAGAGAGACAGACAGAGAGGCAGACAGATACAGAGCGAGGGAAGAGAGACAGACAGAGAGACAGAGACAGATACAGAGCGAGGGAAGAGAGACAGACAGAGAGAGAGACAGATACAGAGCGAGGGAAGAGAGACAGACAGAGAGACAGACAGATACAGAGCGAGGGAAGAGAGACAGACAGAGAGAGAGACAGATACAGAGTGAGGGAAGAGAGACAGACAGAGAGACAGACAGAAACAGAGCGAGGGAATAGAGACAGACAGAGAGAGAGACAGATACAGAGCGAGGGAAGAGAGAAATACAAAGAGACAGACAGATACAGAGCGAGGGTATCGAGACAGACAGATACAGAGCGAGGGAAGAGAGACAGACAGAGAGACAGACAGATACAGAGCGAAGGAAGAGAGACAGACAGATCTTGTGGCCATTACAGAATGATCTTGTGGCCATTACAGAAACATGATCTTGTGGCCATTACAGAAACATGGCTGCAGGGTGACAACGACTGGGAATTAAATATGCCAGGGTATTTAACAATCAGGAAGGACAGGCAGGAAGGAAGGGGAGGTGGGGTGGCTATGTTAATAAAGGAAGGAATCACTGTAATACAGAGAAATGATATTGGGACAAAGCATCAAGATAATGAAACAGTTTGGGTGGAGATAAGGAATAATAAGGGAAAAAAAACATTAGTGGGCGTAGTATATAGGCCTCCTAATAGTTGCAACTCTGCTGGAAGAAGTATTAATCAGGAGATAGTCGGGGCATGTAATAAGGGAACAGCCATAATTATGGGGGATTTTAATTATCATATTAACTGGACAAATCAAATTGGGCAGAGCAGCCTTGAGGACGAGTTCATTGAGTGCATTGGGGATGGATTTCTTGAGCAGTATGTAACTGATCCTACAAGGGGGCAGGCAACCTTGGACCTGGTCCTGTGTAATGAGTCAGGATTAATTAATAATGTCCCAGTTAAGGATCCCCTTGGAACGAGCGACCACAACATGGTTGAATTCCATATCCAATTAGAGGGTGAAAAGGTTGATTCTCAAACAAGCGTACTGAGCTTGAATAAAGGAGACTATGATGGTATGAGAGCGGAATTGATTAAAGTGGACTGGGAAAATAGATTAAAGGGTAAGACGGTACATGAGCAGTGGTGTTCATTTAGGGAGTTATTTTACAACTTTCAAAATAAATATATTCCACTGAGGAAAAAAGGGTGTAAAAGAAATGACAGCCACCCGTGGCTAAGTAAAGAAATCAAGGATAGTATCCGACTAAAAACAAGGACATATAAGGTAGCCAAACTTAGTGGGAGGATAGAAGATTGGGAATTCTTCAAAAGACAGCAAAAAGTAACTAAAGGATTGATTAAGAAAGGGAAGTTAGATTATGAAAAGAAATTAGCAAAAAATATAAAAACAGATAGCAAGAGTTTCTATAGTTATATAAAAAGAAAAAGGGTGGCTCAGGCAAACATACGTCCCTTAGAGGATGAGACCGGGAAATTAATGGTGGGAAACATGGAGATGGCAAAAATGCTGAACAAATATTTTGTTTCAGTCTTTACAGTAGAGGACACTAAGAATATCCCAACACTGGACAAACAGGGGACTCTCGGGGGGGAGGAGCTAAATACGATTAAAATCACTCAGGAGATGGTACTCAGTAAAATAATGGGACTCAAGGCGGATAAATCCCCTGGACCTGATGGCTTCCATCCTAGGGTCTTGAGGGAAGTGGCAGTAGGGATTGTGGATGCTTTGGTGATAGTTTTCCAAAATTCCCTGGACTCAGGAGAGGTCCCGGCAGATTGGAAAACTGCTAATGTAACACCGTTATTTAAAAAGGGTAGTAGGCAGAAGGCTGGAAATTATAGGCCAGTTAGCTTAACATCTGTGGTGGGTAAAATTTTGGAGTCTATTATTAAGGAGACAGTAACGGAACATTTAGATAAGCATAATTTAATAGGACAAAGTCAGCATGGCTTTATGAAGGGGAAGTCATGTCTGACAAATTTGCTTGAGTTCTTCGAGGATATAACGTATAGGGTGGATAAAGGGGAACCAGTGGACGTAGTGTATTTAGACTTCCAGAAGGCATTCGACAAGGTGCCACATAAAAGATTATTACTTAAGATAAAAAAATCACGGGATTGGGGGTAATATTCTGGCATGGGTGGAGGATTGGTTATCAAACAGGAAGCAGAGAGTTGGGATAAATGGTTCATTTTCGGACTGGCAACCAGTAACCAGTGGTGTTCCACAGGGGTCGGTGCTGGGTCCCCAACTCTTTACAATCTATATTAACGATTTGGAGGAGGGGACCGAGTGCAACATATCAAAATTTGCAGATGATACAAAGATGGGAGGGAAAGTAGAGAGTGAGGAGGACATAAAAAACCTGCAAGGGGATATAGACAGGCTGGGTGAGTGGGTGGAGATTTGGCAGATGCAATATAATATTGGAAAATGTGAGGTTATGCACTTTGGCAGGAAAAATCAGAGAGCAAGTTATTTTCTTAATGGCGAGAGACTGGAAAGTACTGCAGTACAAAGGGATCTGGGGGTCCTAGTGCAAGAAAATCAAAAAGTTGGTATGCAGGTGCAGCAGGTGATCAAGAAAGCCAACGGAATGTTGGCTTTTATTGCTAGGGGGATAGAATATAAAAACAAGGAGGTATTGCTGCAGTTATATAAGGTATTGGTGAGACCGCACCTGGAATACTGCATACAGTTTTGGTCTCCATACTTAAGAAAAGACATACTTGCTCTCGAGGCAGTACAAAGAAGGTTCACTCGGTTAATCCCGGGGATGAGGGGGCGGACATATGAGGAGAGGTTGAGTAGATTGGGACTCTACTCATTGGAGTTCAGAAGAATGAGAGGCGATCTTATTGAAACATATAAGATTGTGAAGGGTCTTGATCGGGTGGATGCAGTAAGGATGTTCCCAAAGATGGGTGAAACTAGAACTAGGTGGCATAATCTTAGAATAAGGGGCTGCTCTTTCAAAACTGAGATGAGGAGAAACTTCTTCACTCAGAGGGTGGTAGGTCTGTGGAATTTGCTGCCCCAGGAAGCTGTGGAAGCTACATCATTAGATAAATTTAAAACAGAAATAGACAGTTTCCTAGAAGTAAAGGGAATTAGGGGTTATGGGGAGCGGGCAGGAAATTGGACATGAAGCTGAGTTCGGATCGGTCAATGCCCTGTGGGTGGCGGAGAGGGCCCAGGGGCTATGTGGCCGGGTCCTGCTCCGACTTCTTGTGTTCTTTAGATTTGTGGTTGGGATCAGATCAGCCATGATCTTATTGAATGGCGGAGCAGGCTCGAGGGGCCGATTGGCCTACTCCTGCTCCAATTTCTTATGTTCTTATGTTCTTATGATACAGAGCGAGGGAAGAGAGACAGACAGAGAGAGACAGATACAGAGCGAGGGAAGAGAGACAGACAGAGAGACAGACAGACAAACACAGAGAGACAGAGAATCAGACGGTGGTTGGCACGAAACGTCCCAGGGGCCCTGCAGAGAATGTAGAGGGTCGATCCAATTAGGCAGCTCCCCGACCAGACAGTCGACGCCATTTCCCCGAACGTCTTATCGCTGGAACTGACCAACAGACACCAGGTTGTATAGAATAATAAAATGATCGAATGGTTACAGTGCAGAAGGAGGCCACTTGGCCCATCCAGCCCGTGCTGGCTCGTTGTAAGAGCAATCCAGTTAGTCCCACTCCCCCGCTCTTTCCCTGTCTCCCTGCAATTATTTTCCCTTCAAGTATTTCTCCAATTCCTTTTTGAAACCCACGATTGAATCTGCTTCCACCGCCCTTTCAGGCAGCACATTCCAGATCAGAACAACTCACTGCGTAAAAAAACATTCTCCTCATGTCCCCATTGGTTCTTTCACCAATCCCCTGAAATCTGTGTTGGGATCTGTCCCAGTTCAGCCCAAAAAGCTCGGGAACACAGGGCACTGTTCCCGGGGACGCACACCGAGACAGACATCAACTGGTGCTGGAAGACCATCAACTCGGTGAAGGAGGCCCTTTGGCCCGTCCGAAACCTGCTGGTCTTCCAGTAGAAGGAGCTGTCCATGGCCGAGTGTTGCCGACTGGCACAATCCAAGGTCCAGGAGTACGTGCTGTGGGACGCACTGAAGCAAAGGCTCTATGGGGAAAGCCCACAGTGTAGGGCCATCCCACCTTTGTATTGTACACCATGGATTATAAGAAATGGACTGTGTTTGAATTGTAATACTGGGAGCGTATTGTGGACCATCTGTTTGGATTGTTTTGAACTGTATTGCTTTGGAATTGTGATATTTCCATTGAACTGTGAGTATCCTTCAATTCAAGGAGGGGCCCAGCGCTGTGTGTAATTTATTCACGGCAAGACCGGAGTCCCGTGCATGTGTTTGAGCAAAAGAGGAAGTTCTCTCGTGTCTGTCCCATTCCCGCATTTCAGCCCTCACCCCTTTCCCTCAATCCCAGAACCAGGAGAGGGTCCCCCTTGTCCTCACCTTGCACCCCACCAGCCTCCACATTCAACAGATCATCCTCTGCCCTTTCCCCCACCTCCAGCCCAATTTGGAGAGACCATACAGAGAGAGTGGAGGGGTGGAGAGAGGTGGTGGTGAGGTCGAGCTCGGTGCCTCCAGCCTACATGGGGAACCTGTTGTCATGTCTTCGGATGATGTCACCGAGGGGCAGCGTGTAGATGTGAAATAGGAGGGGTCCAAGGATAGATCCTTGGGGGTCTCCACAGATAACGGGGTGAGGGTGGGAATAGAAACCATTGTAGGAGATTCTCTGGCTACGACTGGAGAGATCAGAATGGAACCAGGCGAGTGGAGTCCCACTCAGCTGGAGGACGGAGGAGAGGGGTTGGAGGAGGATGGTGTGGTCGACCATGTCAAAGGCTGCAGACAGGTGGAGAAGGATGAGGAGAGATAGTTTACCATGGTCACCGTCACATAGGATGTCATTGGTGACTTTGATAAGGGTCGTTTCAATATTGTGGCAGGGCCGGAAACCTGATTGGAGAGATTCAAACATGGAGTTGCAGGAAAGGTGGGAACGGATTTGGGAGGCGACTGTACGTTTAAGTGGATCGGGAGGTTAGAAATAGTTGGAAGGGCAGAGAGTTCAAGGTGGGTTTATTGTGAAGGGGGTGATGACGGCAGATTTGAAAGAGAGGACAAGAGGTCGGCCATTTAGGGCCAAGATGAGTAAAAATATCTTCACTCAGAGGGTTGTGAATCTTTGGAATTCTCAACCCCAGAGGGCTGTAGATGCTCAGTCGTTGAGTATATTCAAGACTGAGATTCATATGGCAGTAATCGGGGATCTCAACTACCCTGATATTAACCGGGATAGAATCAGTGTAAAGGGTATAGAGGGTGCAGAATTCTTAAAATGCATTCAGGACAACATTTTTGGCCAGTACGCAGCAAGCCCAACAAGAGAGGGGGCAGTTCTGGACTTAGTTCTAGGGAATGATTCTGGGCAGGTGGAAGGAGTATCAGTGGGAGAGCATTTTGGTGGTAGTGATCATAATTCAGTTAGATTTGGAGTATTAATGGAAAAGGACAAAGATAGAACAGGAGTAAAAGTTTTCAATTGGGGAAAAGCGAATTTTACTGAGCTGTGAAGTGATTTCGCAAAAGTAGACTGGAAACAGCTATTTGAAAGTAAATCAGTGTCAGAACAGTATTCAAGGAGGAGATAGTGGTGGTTCAGAGCAAATATGTTCCACAAAGAAAAAGGAGGGACTCCCAAATCTCGAGTCCCCTGGATGACAAGGAGCACACAGGGTAAGATAAGGCAGAAAAGGGAAGCTTGTGTCAGACACCGAGAACTCAATATTACAGAAAGCCCAGAGGAGGATAGAAAGTGCAGGGGTGAAATTAAAAAGGAAATTAGGAAAGTAAAGAGAGGGCATGAAAAAATACTGGCAAGTAAAATCAAGGAAAACCCAAAGATGTTTTATAAATACATTAGTTTATGCAAAGCAGCCACAGTAATTAACATATTTCCATTCTATTAAAGTTTATTCGCATTTCAATATTTTGTGAACAAAATGATTTTTCTCGATTTTTTTAAGAAAACAATGTGATTGCCAGTTGAAAAGACGATCCGAGCTGATAATTTAAAAAGTTACCTCCACTCACCACAAATGTGAAGGGTACGAGTCGGATAGACCACAGTGTGTCAGGGTGGATCTCTTTAACTTTGCGCAGTGGCAGTATCGTAGCCGATGAGGTTGAACTGAGGCGTGATTATTGTTTATTGAAAACTTTACCCAATACCTCGCTATACTGACTTGAAATATAGTCGGTAATGGCAATTTTTGATAGTCTCTGCGGAGACTGCTTCTTCAACCAAAAATAGTTTAAAGTCAACAATCTTTTCAAGTTGTTTCTGTTGCTGTAATGATTAGTTTGTGTTGGTGTGTTGAATGTTGCTTTGACGATCCAGCTGCCAATGGTGGTGTTCAGGGATGGTCCAGAGTTGGAGGAGCGCAGGGTTCCTGGAGGGTTGTGGGGCTGGAGGAGGCGACGGAGCCTGGGAGGGACGAGGCCATGGATTCGCACACAAGGATGAGAATGTTCAAACTGAGGAGTTGGGGGGTTTTTGGGTGAATGGTCAGGATACGGGCAGCAGAGTTTTGGATGAGCTCAAGTTTATGGAGGGTGGACGATGGGAGACCGGCCAGGAGAACATTGGAATAATCAAATCTGGAGGG
This sequence comes from Heptranchias perlo, assembly GCF_035084215.1. Classification (NCBI taxonomy): domain Eukaryota; kingdom Metazoa; phylum Chordata; class Chondrichthyes; order Hexanchiformes; family Hexanchidae; genus Heptranchias; species Heptranchias perlo. The sequence continues at coordinate 91,948 of NW_027139548.1, forward strand.
AACAAAAACATGGATGAGGGATTCAGCAGCTGGTGGGCTGGGGCAGGGATTGAGACAGGTGATATTATGGAGATGGAAGTGGGTGGTTTTGGGGATGGGGTGAATTTGCGATTGGGAATCTCAGTTCAGGGTTAAATCGGATTCTGTTGTTGCAAACAGTCTGATTCAGCCTTAGACAGTGGCCAGGGAGTGTGATGGAATCGGGGGAGAGGGAACGGAGTTTGTGAATGGGCCAATGACAATGGCTTCAGTCTTTGTAATGATTAATTGGAGGAAATTACAACTGATTCAAGATTGGATGTCAGACCAGCAGCCTGACCATACAGAGAGAGTGGAGGGGTGGAGAGAGGTGGTGGTGAGGTCGAGCTCGGTGCCTCCAGCCTACATGGGGAACCTGTTGTCATGTCTTCGGATGATGTCACCGAGGGGTAGCATGTAGATGTGAAATAGGAGGGGTCCAAGGATAGATCCTTGGGGGACTCCACAGATAACGGAGTGAGGGTGGGAATAGAAACCATTGTAGGTGATTCTCTGGCTGCGACTGGAGAGATCAGAATGGAACCAGGCGAGTGGAGTCCCACTCAGCTGGAGGACGGAGGAGAGGGGTTGGAGGAGGATGGTGTGGTCGACCATGTCAAAGGCTGCAGACAGGTGGAGAAGGATGAGGAGAGATAGTTTACCATGGTCACCGTCACATAGGATGTCATTGGTGACTTTGATAAGGGTCGTTTCAATACTGTGGCAGGGACGGAAACCTGATTGGAGAGATTCAAACATGGAGTTGCAGGAAAGGTGGGAACGGATTTGGGAGGCGACTGTACGTTTAAGTGGATCGGGAGGTTAGAAATAGTTGGAAGGGCAGAGGGGTCACGGTGGGGTTTTTGTGAAGGGGGTGATGACGGCAGATTTGAAAGAGAGGACAAGAGGTCGACCATTTAGGGACAAAATGAGTAAAAAATATCTTCACTCAGAGGGTTGTGAATCTTTGGAATTCTCAACCCCAGAGGCTGTAGATGCTCAGTCGTTGAGTATATTCAAGACTGAGATTCATATGGCAGTAATCGGGGATCTCAACTACCCTAATATTAACCGGGATAGAATCAGTGTAAAGGGTATAGAGGGTGCAGAATTCTTAAAATGCATTCAGAACAACAATTTTGGCCAGTTCGTAGCAAGCCCAACAAGAGAGGGGACAGTTCTGGACTTAGTTTTGGGGAATGAGTCTGGGCAGGTGGAAGGAGTGGGAGAGCATTTTGGTGGTAATGATCACAATTCAGTTAGATTTGGAGTATTAATGGAAAAGGACAAAGATAGAACAGGAGTAAAAGTTTTCAATTGGGGAAAAGCGAATTTTACTGAGCTGAGAAGCGATTTAGCAAAAGTGGACTGGAAACAGCTATTTGAAAGTAAATCAGTGTCAGAACAGCATTCAAGGAGGAGATAGTGGTGGTTCAGAGCAAATATGTTCCACAAAGAAAAAGGAGGGACTCCCAAATCTCGAGTCCCCTGAATGACAAGGAGCACACAGGGTGAGATAAGGCAGAAAAGGGAAGCTTATGTCAGACACCGAGAACTCAATATTACAGAAAGCCCAGAGGAGGATAGAAAGTGCAGGGGTGAAATTAAAAAGGAAATTAGGAAAGCAAAGAGAGGGCATGTTTTATAAATACATTCGTTTATGCAAAGCAGCCACAGTAATTAACATATTTCCATTCTATTAAAGTTTATTCCCATTTCAATATTTTGTGAACAAAATGATTTTTCTCGATTTTTTTAAGAAAACAATGTGATTGCCAGTTGAAAAGACGATCCGAGCTGATAATTTAAAAAGTTACCTCCACTCACCACAAATGTGAAGGGTACGAGTCGGATAGACCACAGTGTGTCAGGGTGGATCTCTTTAACTTTGCGCAGTGGCAGTATCGTAACCAATGAGGTTGAACTGAGGTGTGATTATTGCTTATTGAAAACTTTACCCAATACCCCGCTATACTGACTTGAAATATAGTCGGTAATGGCAATTTTTGATAGTCTCTGCGGAGACTGCTTCTTTAAACAAAAATAGATTAAAGTCAACAATCTTTTTCACTGCTGTCGACTGCAGGCAGATATCAATGGACTGGGCAGAAAAGTGGCAAATGGAGTTCAATCCGGAGAAGTGTGAGGTAATGCATTTGGGGAGAGCAAACAAGGCAAGGGAGTACACAATAAATGGGAGGATACTGAGAGGTGTCGAGGGAGTGAGGGACCTTGGAGTGCATGTCCACAGATCCCTGAAGGTAGCAGGACAGGCAGATAAGGTGGTTAAAAAGGCACACGGGATACTTTCCTTTATTAGCCAAGGCATAGAATATAAGAGCAGGGAGGTTATGCTGGAACTGTTAGGCCACAGCTTGAGTACTGTGTACAGTTCTGGTCACCACATTACAGGAAGGATGTGATTGCACTGGAGAGGGTACAGAGGAGATTTACGAGGATGTTGCCAGGACTGGAGAATTTTAGCTATGAGGAAAGATTGGATCGGCTGGGGTTGTTCTCTTTGGAACAGAGGAGACTGAGGGGAGATTTAATTGAGGTGTATAAAATTATGAGGGGCCGAGATAGAGTGGATAGGAAGGACCTATTTCCCTCAGCAGAGAGGTCAGTAACCAGGGGGCATAGATTTAAAGTAATTGGTAGAAGGATTAGAGGGGAGCTGAGGAGAAATGTTTTCACCCTGAGGGTGGTGGGGGTCTGGAACTCACTGCCTGAGAGGGTGGGAGAGGCAGAAACCCTCAACTCATTTGAAAGGTGTTTGGATGTGGACTTGAAGAGCCGTAACCTACAAGACTGTGGACCAAGAGCTGGAAAGTGGGATTAGGCTGGATGGCTCTTTTTCGGACAGTGCAGACACGATGGGCCGAACGGCCTCCTTCTGTGCCTGAACTTCTCTGATTCTATGATAGATTTTTGGACTCTAAGGGAATCAAGGGATATGGGGATCAGGTGGGAAAGTGGAGTTGAGGTCAAAGATCAGCCATGATCTGATTGAATGGTGGAGCAGGATCGAGGGGCCGAATGGCCTTCTCCTGCCCCTATTTCTTATGTTCTTATCTCAGGTCAGAGGATAGTGTTTGAAACTGTATCTTTAATATCTTAATATAGAAATATTTTTGAATTTAGTATTTAATTTCTCAATATGGATACATTTTTCAATTTCATGCAGTCGGTTTTAAATGGGTAATGAGTGTGAGTTTGATATTGTATTAAATCTGTCCCTCTGTGAACCTCTGTATAATTATACTGTGTCTTTCAGTCTGATAGTGTATGAGATTTTTGGACTGGGATGTAATGTGTAGCACAGTCTGCACTAATGGAATTGGCCCTGAATCTTTCAGTCTGACATTGTGTGTGATTTTCAGACTGTGTGTAATGTCCAGCTCTCGGTCCATTAATGGAATTGATAATGTGTCTTTCAATGTCACACTATGGGTGTGTTCTGAACTGGTATCTAGTTTGTATCTCAGTTTACAATATTTCTCCGCATCTCTCCACCTGATCGTGTCGGTGAGTTCTGGATTTGAATGTAATTTGTCCCTCACCCATCACCCATCTCCTTCTGGAATGTGTCTTTGCAAAGAAGGTCTGGAGAGAGATGCAGTGGTATCTGTCCAGGTTCATCCCGAGCAGTTCTGTAACACAGGATTCTGTGCTCTACGGGCTGTTCCCGGGGACACACACTGAGACGGACATCAACTGCTGCTGGAAGACCATCAACTCGGTGAAAGACGCCCTTTGGTCTGCCCGAAACTTGCTGGTCTTCCAGTGCAAGGAGCTGTCCTCGACCGAGTGTTACAGACTGGCACATTCCAAGGTCCAGGACTACGTGCTCAGGGACGCACTGAGGACGGGTGCGGTCTCCGCAAAGGCCCTGTGGGGAAAGGCAACCGTTTAGAGCCTTCCCGCCATTGTATACCGAGGGGCTGAAATCAGGGAAAATCCCCCTCGGGCAGAATGTAAAATTCAAATTGATGTAATGTACCTGTAATGAATCTGTAATGTACCTGTAATGAATCTGTAATCAATAATCTGTATTGAGTGTAATGCAATGAGACACCCCAGAGTGTCATGAACTGTAATTCTGTCCAATGTGTTCATTGAACTGTACTTGATGGAACCTGCAAATTGTATAATCTGTATTGTGTACGTTTGGAATGTGAGATGAGAACTGTATTTTATGGATTGCTGCAAATTTTTATGAATAAAGTATATTTTTAAAAAAAGAAATCAATTAGATCATCCCTTAATCTTCTATACTTGCAGGAATACAAGTCCATTTTATGCAACTAGTCTTCATAATTAGACAGACAGAGAGAGAGATACAGAGCGAGAGAAGAGAGACAGAGAGAGAGACAGATACAGAGCGAGGGAAGAGAGACAGACAGAGAGACAGACAGATACAGAGCGAGGGAAGAGAGACAAACAGAGAGACAGACAGATACAGAGCGAGGGAAGAGAGACAGACAGAGAGACAGACAGATACAGAGTGAGGGAAGAGAAACAAACAGAGAGACAGACAGATACAGAGCGACAGAAGAGAGACAGACAGAGAGACAGAGACAGATACAGAGTGAGGGAAGAGAGTCAGACAGAGAGACAGACAGATACAGAGCGAGGGAAGAGAGACAGACAGAGAGACAGACAGATACAGAGCGAAGGAAGAGAGACAGACAGAGAGACAGACAGATACAGAGCGAGGGAAGAGAGACAGACAGAGAGACAGACAGATACAGAGTGAGGGAAGAGAGACAGACAGAGAGACAGACAGATACAGAGCGAGGGAAGAGAGGCAAACAGAGAGACAGACAGATACAGAGCGAGGGAAGAGAGACAGACAGAGAGACAGAGACAGATACAGAGCGAGGGAAGAGAGACAGACAGAGAGAGAGACAGATACAGAGCGAGGGAAGAGGGACAGACAGAGAGGCAGACAGATACAGAGCGAGGGAAGAGAGACAGACAGAGAGACAGAGACAGATACAGAGCGAGGGAAGATAGACAGACAGAGAGAGAGACAGATACAGAGCGAGGGAAGAGAGACAGACAGAGAGACAAACAGATACAGAGCGAAGGAAGAGAGACAGACAGAGAGACAGACAGATACAGAGCGAGGGAAGAGAGACAGACAGAGAGACAGACAGATACAGAGCGAGGGAAGAGAGACAGACAGAGAGACAGACAGATACAGAGCGAGGGAAGAGAGACAAACAGAGAGACAGACAGATACAGAGCGAGGGAAGAGAGACAGACAGAGAGACAGAGACAGATACAGAGCGAGGGAAGAGAGACAGACAGAGAGGGAGACAGATACAGAGCGAGGGAAGAGAGACAGACAGAGAGACAGAGACAGATACAGAGCGAGGGAAGAGAGACAGACAGAGAGAGAGACAGATACAGAGCGAGGGAAGAGAGACAGACAGAGAGACAGACAGATACAGAGCGAGGGAAGAGAGACAGACAGAGAGAGAGAGACAGATACAGAGCGAGGGAAGAGAGACAGACAGAGAGACAGACAGATACAGAGCGAGGGAAGAGAGACAGACAGAGAGAGAGACAGATACAGAGCGAGGGAAGAGAGACAGACAGAGAGAGAGAGACAGATACAGAGCGAGGGAATAGAGACAGACAGATACAGAGCGAGGGAAGAGAGACAGACAGAGAGACAGATACAGAGCGAGGGAAGAGAGACAGAGAGAGAGAGAGACAGATACAGAGCGAGGGAAGAGAGACAGACAGAGAGACAGACAGACAAACACAGAGAGACAGAGAATCAGACGGTGGTTGGCACGAAACGTCCCAGGGGTCCTGCAGGGAATGTAGAGGGTCGATCCAATTAGGCAGCTCCCCGACCAGACAGTCGACGCCATTTCCCCGAACGTCTTATCGCTGGAACTGACCAACAGACACCAGGATGTATAGAATAATAAAATGATCGAATGGTTACAGTGCAGAAGGAGGCCACTTGGCCCATCCAGCCCGTGCTGGCTCGTTGTAAGAGCAATCCAGTTAGTCCCACTCCCCTGCTCTTTCCCTGTCGCCCTGCAATTATTTTCCCTTCAAGTATTTCTCCAATTCCTTTTTGAAACCCACGATTGAATCTGCTTCCACTGCCCTTTCAGGCAGCACATTCCAGATCAGAACAACTCGCTGCGTAAAAAAACATTCTCCTCATGTCCCCATTGGTTCTTTTACCAATCCCCTTAAATCTGTGTTGGGATCTGTCCCAGTTCAGCCCAAAAAGCTCGGGAACACAGGGCACTGTTCCCGGGGACGCACACCGAGACAGACATCAACTGGTGCTGGAAGACCATCAACTCGGTGAAGGAGGCCCTTTGGCCCGTCCGAAACCTGCTGGTCTTCCAGTAGAAGGAGCTGTCCATGGCCGAGTGTTGCCGACTGGCACAATCCAAGGTCCAGGAGTACGTGCTGTGGGACGCACTGAAGCAAAGGCTCTATGGGGAAAGCCCACAGTGTAGGGCCATCCCACCTTTGTATTGTACACCATGGATTATAAGAAATGGACTGTGTTTGAATTGTAATACTGGGAGCGTATTGTGGACCATCTGTTTGGATTGTTTTGAACTGTGTTGCTTTGGAATTGTGATATTTCCATTGAACTGTGAGTATCCTTCAATTCAAGGAGGGGCCCAGCGCTGTGTGTAATTTATTCACGGCAAGACCGGAGTCCCGTGCATGTGTTTGAGCAAAAGAGGAAGTTCTCTCGTGTCCGTCCCATTCCTGCATTTCAGTCCTCACCCCTTCCCCTCAATCCCAGAACCAGGAGAGGGTCCCGCTTGTCCTCACCTTGCACCCCACCAGCCTCCACATTCAACAGATCATCCTCTGCCCTTTCCCCCACCTCCAGCCCAATTTGGAGAGACCATACAGAGAGAGTGGAGGGGTGGAGAGAGGTGGTGGTGAGGTCGAGCTCGGTGCCTCCAGCCTACATGGGGAACCTGTTGTCATGTCTTCGGATGATATCACCGAGGGGCAGCATGTAGATGTGAAATAGGAGGGGTCCAAGGATAGATCCTTGGGGGTCTCCACAGGTAACGGGGTGAGGGTGGGAATAGAAACCATTGTAGGTGATTCTCTGGCTACGACTGGAGAGATCAGAATGGAACCAGGCGAGTGGAGTCCCACTCAGCTGGAGGACGGAGGAGAGGGGTTGGAGGAGGATGGTGTGGTCGACCATGTCAAAGGCTGCAGGCAGGTGGAGAAGGATGAGGAGAGATAGTTTACCACGGTCACAGTCACATAGGATGTCATTGGTGACTTTGATAAGGGTCGTTTCAATACTGTGGCAGGGACGGAAACCTGATTGGAGGGATTCAAACATGGAGTTGCAGGAAAGGTGGGAACGGATTTGGGAGGCGACTGTACGTTTAAGTGGATCGGGAGGTTAGAAATAGTTGGAAGGGCAGAGAGTTCAAAGTGGGTTTTTTGTGAAGGGGGTGATGACGGCAGATTTGAAAGAGAGGATAAGAGGTCGGCCATTTAGGGACAAAATGAGTAAAAAATATCTTCACTCAGAGGGTTGTGAATCTTTGGAATTCTCAACCCCAGAGGGCTGTAGATGCTCAGTCTTTGAGTATATTCAAGACTGAGATTCATATGGCAGTAATCGGGGATCTCAACTACCCTGATATTAACCGGGATAGAATCAGTGTAAAGGGTATTGAGGGTGCAGAATTCTTAAAATGCATTCAGGACAACAATTTTGGCCAGTACGTAGCAAGCCCAACAAGAGAGGGGACAGTTCTGGACTTAGTTTTGGGGAATGATTCTGGGCAGGTGGAAGGAGTATCAGTGGGAGAGCATTTTGGTGGTAATGATCATAATTCAGTTAGATTTGGGGTATTAATGGAAAAGGACAAAGATAGAACAGGAGTAAAAGTTTTCAATTGGGGAAAAGCGAATTTTACTGAGCAATTAAGTGATTTAGCAAAAGTGGACTGGAAACAGCTATTTGAAAGTAAATCAGTGTCAGAACAGCATTCAAGGAGGAGATAGTGGTGGTTCAGAGCAAATATGTTCCACAAAGAAAAAGGTGGGACTCCCAAATCTGGAGTCCCCTGAATGACAAGGAGCACACAGGGTAAGATCAGAGATTGGGCAGGGGGACATGGAAGCTGAACGTGAAACTGTTGACCCCGGGAAACATTGAGGAACTGACGAGGGATTACAAAGGTTGGAGAACCGTAAAGCCCCTCTTTGATTCCCCAGTGCACTGGTGGGAAGCCATCAAGGCGAACATCAAGAGGTTCTTCATCCTCAAAGGTGTTCAGAAGGCGAGAGAGAGGCAGAGGGAAACGTCCCGACTCCAGAAAAGCATGCAGAATCTTCTCCTGCTGCAGTCGATGGGGATCGATGTCGGGGAGGAACTCAGAGAGGTGAAGGACCAGCAAGCCTCGCTCTTTGCCTCCGAGGCCTCCAAGATCATCTTCCGGTCCAGAGTCCGCTCCGTGGAGCAGGACGAGACTTGCTCGCGCTTCTTCTTCCGAAAGGTGCACAGAGAGAGCTCTGTGATCAGCAGCCTGAGGGAAGAGGACGGCTCGGTCACGTCCTCGCTGCCCGACATACTGAGGATCTGCAAATCCTTTTATGCCGGACTGTACGACGTGAAGCCCACAGACAGCGCGGCCTCCCAGTCCTTCTTGTCGTCTATCACGGAGGTTCTAGACGACAGCAAGCGGGAGAGTCTGGATCACCCGCTAACTCTGGACGAACTGACAAAGGCCGTCCGATCCTTCGAGAAGAGTAAGACTCCCGGAAGCGACGGCTTACCGATGGAGTTGTACTCGGCTCTGTGGGACTGGATAGGCCCAGACCTGCTGGAAGTGTATGGGGGTATGCTTCTGGCAGGCAGCATGTCAGACTCCATGAGGAAAGGCATCATCACCCTCATCTACAAACGGATAGGGGAGAGGGAAGAAATCAAAAATTGGCGACCCATCTCACTACTTAACGTGGACTACAAAATTCTGTCCAAGGTCATCGCCAATCGGGTCAAGTCAGCCCTGGAGGTGGTGATCCACCCCGATCAGACCTGCACCGTACCCGGCAGGAAGATCTCTGATAGCCTGGCGCTACTCAGGGATACGATCGCCTACGTACAGGACAGGGGGGTGAACACCTGCCTGATCAGCCTGGACCAGGAGAAGGCCTTTGACAGAATATCCCACACGTACATGATGGACGTGCTCTCCAAAATGGGGTTTGGGGAGGGAATCCGCAATTGGAACCAACTGCTCTACACAAACATCAGTAGCGCAGTTTCAATCAACGGGTGGGAATCAGAAAGCTTTCCGATCAAATCTGGAGTCAGGCAGGGCTGTCCTCTCTCCTCCGTCTTGTTCGTGTGTTGCATCGAACCCTTTGCCGAGTCCATCAGGAGGGATGCGGGCATAAGAGGGGTGACGATCCCAGGCAGCGGAGGCACTCAGGTCAAGGCCTCCCTGTACATGGATGACGTCGCCGTCTTTTGCTCGGATCAGCTGTCGGTCCGCAGATTGATGAGCATCTGCGACCAGTTCGGACTGGCCTCGGGGGCCAGGGTAAATCGTAGCAAGAGCGAGGCCATGTTCTTTGGGAACTGGACCGACCGATCCTTTGTCCCCTTCACCGTCAGGTCGGATTACCTGAAGGTGCTGGGGATCTGGTTCGGGGGGGCCGGGGCGTGCACCAAAAACTGGGAGGAGCGTATCTCCAAGGTTAAGCAGAAACTGGGACTGTGGCATCAACGATCCCTCTCGATCGTGGGCAAGAACCTGGTCATCAGGTGCGAGGTGCTCTCGGTGTTGCTGTACGTGGCGCAGGTCTGGCCCATTCCTCGCTCCTGCGCCGCGACAGTCACCCGAGCCATCTTCCACTTTGTCTGGAGATCAAAAATGGACCATGTCCGCAGGGTCACGATGTACAAATCTCCAGAGAAAGGGGGGAAAGGCGTGCCCAACGTGGCCCTCATCCTGATGGCCACCTTTGTGTGCGGCTGCATCAAGCTGTGCATAGACCCTCGGTACACAAACACAAAGTGTCACTACGTGCTGAGGTTCTACCTGTCCCCGGTGTTGAGAAGGATGGGCCTGGCCACGCTGCCACGGAACGCTCCGTCCAGTTGGACCGTTCCGCCCCACCTGTCCTTCGTGGAAAGGTTTGTGCAGGAAAACACCTTTGACCACAAGGCGATCAGCAAGTGGTCCGCACGTAACGTCCTCGAGACCCTGCGGGAAAAGGAGATGATGGATTCTGTCGGTTGGTTCCCCGAGCAGACTGTCAATGTCATTTGGCAGAACGCCTCATCGCCAGAGCTCTCAAACAAGCACCAAGACCCAGCTCGGCTGGTGGTGAGAAGGGCCCTTCCCATCAGATCCTTCATGTACTCCCGGACTCTCAGCCCCACCGCGCGCTGTCCCCGAGGAGGCTGCGGTGGAGACGAGACCGTCACCCATCTCCTTCTAGAATGTGCCTTTGCAAAGAAGGTCTGGAGAGAGATGCAGTGGTATCTGTCCAGGTTCGTCCCGAGCAGTTCCGTAACACAGGACTCTGTGCTCTACGGGCTGTTCCCGGGGACACACACTGAGACGGACATCAACTGCTGCTGGAAGACCATCAACTCGGTGAAAGACGCCCTTTGGTCTGCCCGAAACCTGCTGGTCTTCCAGTGCAAGGAGCTGTCCTCGACCGAGTGTTGCAGACTGGCACATTCCAAGGTCCAGGACTACGTGCTCAGAGACACATTGAGGACGGGTGCGGCCGCCGCAAAGGCTCTGTGGGGAAAGGCAACCATTTAGAGCCTTCCCGCCATTGTATACCGAGGGGCTGCAATCAGGGAAAATCCCCCTCGGGCAGAATGTAAAATTCAAATTGCTGTAATGTACCTGTAATGAATCTGTAATGTACCAGAAATGAATCTGTAATCAATAATCTGTGTTGAGTATGATGCAATGAGACACCCCAGAGTGTCATGAACTGCAATTCTGTCCAATGTGTTCATTGAACTGTACTTGATGGAACCTGCAAATTGTATAATCTGTATTGTGTACGTTTGAAATGTGATATGACAACTGTTTGTATGTACTGCTGCAAATTGTTATGAATAAAGTATATTTTTTGAAAAAAAAAAATTCAGGGTAAGATAAGGCAGAAAAGGGAAGCTTATGTCAGACACCGAGAACTCAATACTACAGAAAGCCCAGAGGAGGATAGAAAGTGCAGGGGTGAAATTAAAAAGGAAATTAGGAAAGTAAAGAGAGGGCATGAAAAAATACTGGCAAGTAAAATCAAGGGAAACCCAAAGATGTTTTATAAATACATTAGTTTATGCAAAGCAGCCACAGTAATTAACATATTTCCATTCTATTAAAGTTTATTCCCATTTCAATATTTTGTGAACAAAATGATTTTTCTCGATTTTTTTAAGAAAACAATGTGATTGCCAGTTGAAAAGACGATCCGAGCTGATAATTTAAAAAGTTACCTCCACTCACCACAAATGTGAAGGGTACGAGTCGGATAGACCACAGTGTGTCAGGGTGGATCTCTTTAACTTTGCGCAGTGGCAGTATCGTAGCCGATGAGGTTGAACTGAGGTGTGATTATTGCTTATTGAAAACTTTTCCCAATTCCTCGCTATGCTGACTTGAAATATAGTCGGTAATGGCAATTTTTGATAGTCTCTGTGGAGACTGCTTCTTTAAACAAAAATAGATTAAAGTCAACAATCGTTTCCACTGCTGTCGACTGCAGGCAGATATCAATGGACTGGGCAGAAAAGTGGCAAATGGAGTTCAATCCGGAGAAGTGTGAGGTAATGCATTTGGGGAGGGCAAACAAGGCAAGTGAGTACACAATAAATGGGAGGATACTGAGAGGTGTAGAGGGAGTGAGGGACCTTGGAGTGCATGTCCACAGATCCCTGAAGGTAGCAGGACAGGTAGATAAGGTGGTTAAAAAGGCATATGGGATACTTTCCTTTATTAGCCGAGGCATAGAATATAAGAGCAGGAAGGTTATGCTGGAACTGTATAAAACACTAGTTAGGCCACAGCTTGAGTACTGTGTACAGTTCTGGTCACCACATTACAGGAAGGATGTGATTGCACTGGAGAGGGTGCAGAGGAGATTTACGAGGATGTTGCCAGGACTGGAGAATTTTAGCCATGAGGAAAGATTGGATAGGCTGGGGTTGTTCTCTTTGGAACAGAGGAGACTGAGGGGAGATTTAATTGAGGTGTATAAAATTATGAGGGGCCGAGATAGAGTGGATAGGAAGGACCTATTTCCCTTAGCAGAGAGGTCAGTAACCAGGGGGCATAGATTTAAAGTAATTGGTAGAAGGATTAGAGGGGAGCTGAGGAGAAATGTTTTCACCCAGAGGGTGGTGGGGGTCTGGAACTCACTGCCTGAGAGGGTGGGAGAGGCAGAAACCCTCAAGTCATTTGAAAGGTGTTTGGATGTGGACTTGAAGAGCCGTAACCTACAAGACTGTGGACCAAGAGCTGGAAAGTGGGATTAGGCTGGATGGCTCTTTTTCGGACAGTACAGACACGATGGGCCGAATGGCCTCCTTCTGTGCCTGAACTTCTCTGATTCTGTGATAGATTTTTGGACTCTAAGGGAATCAAGGGATATGGGGATCAGGTGGGAAAGTGGAGTTGAGGTCAAAGATCAGCCATGATCTGATTGAATGGTGGAGCAGGATCGAGGGGCCGAATGGCCTACTCCTGCCCCTATTTCTTATGTTCTTATCTCAGGTCAGAGGATAGTGTTTGAAACTGTATCTTTAATATCTTAATATAGAAATACTTTTGAATTTAGTATTTAATTTCTCAATATGGATACATTTTTGGATTTCATGCAGTCGGTTTTAAATGGGTAATGAGTGTGAGTTTGATATTGTATTAAATCTGTCCCTCTGTGAACCTCTGTATAATTATACTGTGTCTTTCAGTCTGATAGTGTATGAGATTTTTGGACTGGGATGTAATGTGTAGCACAGTCTGCACTAATGGAATTGGCCCTGAATCTTTCAGTCTGACATTGTATGTGATTTTCAGACTGTGTGTAATGTCCAGCTCTCGGTCCATTAATGGAATCGATAATGTGTCTTTCAATGTCACACTATGGGTGTGTTCTGAACTGGTATCTAGTTTGTATCTCAGTTTACAATATTTCTCCGCATCTCTCTACCTGATCGTGTCGGTGAGTTCTGGATATGAATGTAATTTGTCTCTCACCCATCACCCATCTCCTTCTGGAATGTGCCTTTGCAAAGAAGGTCTGGAGAGAGATGCAGTGGTATCTGTCCAGGTTCGTCCCGAGCAGTTCCGTAACACAGGCCTCTGTGCTCTACGGGCTGTTCCCGGGGACACACACTGAGACGGACATCAACTGCTGCTGGAAGACCATCAACTCAGTGAAAGACGCCCTTTGGTCTGCCCGAAACCTGCTGGTCTTCCAGTGCAAGGAGCTGTCCTCGACCGAGTGTTGCAGACTGGCACATTCCTAGGTCCAGGATTACGTGCTCAGGGACACACTGAGGACGGGTGCGGCCGCCGCAAAGGCTCTGTGGGGAAAGGCAACCGTTTAGAGCCTTCCCGCCATTGTATACCGAGGGGCTGAAATCAGGGAAAATCCCCCTCGGGCAGAATGTAAAATTCAAATTGATGTAATGTACCTGTAATGAATCTGTAATGTACTGTAATGAATCTGTAATCAATAATCTGTATTGAGTGTAATGTAATGAGACACCCCAGAGTGTCATGAACTGTAATTCTGTCCAATGTGTTCATTGAACTGTACTTGATGGAACCTGCAAATTGTATCATCTGTATTGTGTACGTTTGGAATGTGAGATGAGAACTGTATTTTATGGATTGCTGCAAATGTTATGAATAAAGTATATTTTTTGAAAAAAATACAGAGAGATATTAGTCGATTAAATGAATGGGCAAAATTGTGAGAGATGGATTTCAATATCGGCAAGTGTGAGGTCATCCACTCTGGACCTAAAAAGGATAGAATTAGATCAGAGTACTTTCGAAATGGGGAAAAGCTCGAAACAGTGGAGGTCAAAAGAGACTTAGGGGTCCATGTCCATCGATCATTAAAATATCATGGACAGGTACAGAAAATAATCTGAAAGGCTCATGGAATGCTGGCCTTTATATCTGGAGGACTGGAGTACAAGGGGGTAGAAGTTATGCTACAGCGATACAAAGACCTGGTTAGACCACACCTGGAGTACTTAGAGAGGGTGCAGAAGAGATTTAGATTGATTCCAGGGATGCAGAAGAGATTTGCTCGAATTGTTCCAGGGATGAGGGACTTCAGTTACGTGGATAGACTGGAGAATCTGGGATTGTTCTCCTTGGAACAGAGACGGTTGAGAGGAGATTTGATCGAGGTGTTCAAAATCATGAAGGGTCCAGACAGAGTAGATAGAGAGAAACTGTTCCCATTGGTGGAAGGGTCAAGATCCAGAGGACAGAGATTTAAATTGATTGGCAAAAGAACCAAAGGCGACATGAGGAAAAACCTTTTATACACAGCGAGTGGTTAGGATCTGGAATGCACTGCCCGAGGGGGTGGTGGAGGCAGATTCAATCATGGCCTTCAAAAGGGAACTGGATAAGTACTTGAAAGGAAAAAATTTGCAGGGCTACGGGGATAGGGCGGGGGAGTGGGACGAGCTGGATTGTTCTTACATAGAGCCAGCATGGACTCAATGGGCCGAATGGCTTCCTTCCGTGCTGTAACCTTTCTATGATTCTATTCCGTGATTCTATTGTGTTCAGTTCTGGGCACCGTACCTTAGGAAGGATATATTGGACTTGGAGGGAGTGCAGCGTAGATTTACTAGAATGATACCCGGACTCTAAGAGTTAAATTACGAGGAGAGATTACACAAACTAGGGTTGTATTCCCTGGAATTTAGAATATTAAGGGGAGATTTGATCAAAGTTTTCAAGATATTAAGGGGAACTGATAGGGTGGATAGAGAGAAACTATTTCCGCTGGTTGGGGAGTCCAGGACTAGGGGACGGAGTCTAAAAATTAGAGCCAGGACTTTCAGGAGTGAAGTGAGGAAACACTTCTACACACAAAGGGTGGGAGAAGTTTGAAATGTTTTAGGAACTCGATTGTTAATTTTCAAGCTGAGATTGGTAGATTTTTGTGAACCAAAGGTATTAAGGGAGATGGGATTAAGTGACAGATCAGCCATGATCTCACTGAATGGTGGACCACACTCGAGGGGTGAAAGGATCTCCTCCTGATCCAATGTTCCTACGAGATGAGCTCCAGGTACATTTTGTGAGACGAAACACCAGACGTAATGTTCTGTTAAATTGGTGTATAAAACCTGCTGGTCTTCCAGTAGAAGGAGCTGTCCATGGCCGAGTGTTGCCGACTGGCACAATCCAAGGTCCAGGAGTACGTGCTGTGGGACGCACTGAAGCAAAGGCTCGATGGGGAAAGCCCACAGTGTAGGGCCATCCCACCTTTGTATTGTACACCATGGATTATAAGAAATGGACTGTGTTTGAATTGTAATACTGGGAGCGTATTGTGGACCATCTGTTTGAATTGTGTTGAACTGTATTGCTTTGGAATTGTGATATTTCCATTGAACTGTGTGTATCCTTCAATTCAAGGAGGGGCCCAGCGCTGTGTGTAATTTATTCACGGCAAGACGGAGTCCCGTGCATGTGTTTGAGCAAAAGAGGAAGTTCTCTCGTGTCCGTCCCATTCCCGCATTTCAGCCCTCACCCCTTCCCCTCAATCCCAGAACCAGGAGAGGGTCCCCCTTGTCCTCACCTTGCACCCCACCAGCCTCCACATTCAACAGATCATCCTCTGCCCTTTCCCCCACCTCCAGCACAATGTCATCACCAAACACCTTCCCCTCCCCTCACCGTCAGCATTCCGAAGGGACCGCTCCCCCCGCGACCCCCTGGTCCACTCATCCATCACCCCCAACACCTGCTCGCCTTCCCCACACACCTTGCCTTGTGAGCGCAGGAGATGCAACACCTGCCCTTTCACCTCCTCCCTTCCCACCGTCCAGGGCCCCAAACACTCCTGATTTCCTTGTCCTTCTTTCAGTTTCCTCCACTGGATTCACTGCTCACCATCCGGGTCTCCTCTACATTGGGGAGGCCAAACACAGATTGGGGTCATCACTCCACTGAACATCTCCGTCCAGTCTGCAAGCCTGACCCTGAGCTTCCGGTCACTTCCCATTTTAATTCCCCGTCCCACTCCCACTCTGACCTCTCTGTCCTCGGCCTCTTCCAATGAAGCTCAATGGAAGCTCGAGGAACAGCACCTCATCTTTCCATTGGACACTTTACAACCTTCTGGACTCAACACTGATTTCAATAACTTCAGATCAGAACCACTGCTCCCATTTTTTCGGACAGCAGGTGCTGTGAATGGTTCTTCTGTTCCCATTTCCCCCTCCTCCAGACCAATCTTTTGTTCCTTTACTTGTCCCATTCCCGCCCTCCTTGCCTTGCACCATCATCCCTTCTGTCATTTAATCACTTCTGCCCTCCACCCTCTCACAGACCCTCCCTTTTGTTCTTTCCTCCTCTCCTCCCTCCTTTCCCTCACTCTGGACTTACTTCAAAACTGTTTAATCTTGAACTTCTTCCAGTTCTGACGAAGGGTCTTTGAGCTGAAACATTAACTCTGTTTCTCTCTCCACAGATGCTGCCTGACCTGCTGAGGATTTACAGCATTTTCTGTTTTTACTTCAGATTTCCACCATCCGCAGTATTTTGCTTTTGAGGAAGTTCTCATTCCCTGTCAATATTCAGTGTTTTTAGTTTATGCAAAGCAGCCGTAGTAATTAACATATTTCCGTTCTATTATTGTTTATTCCCATTTCAATCTTTTGCGAACAAAATGATTTTTCTCGATTTTTTTAAGAAAACAATGTGATTGCCAGTTGAAAAGACGATCCGAGCTGATAATTTAAAAAGTTACCTCCACTCACCACAAATGTGAAGGGTACGAGTCGGATAGACCACAGTGTGTCAGGGTGGATCTCTTTAACTTTGCGCAGTGGCAGTATCGTAGCCGATGAGGTTGAACTGAGGCGTGATTATTGCTTATTGAAAACTTTACCCAATACCCCGCTATGCTGACTTGAAATATAGTCGGTAATGGCAATTTTTGATAGTCTCTGCGGAGACTGCTTCTTTAACCGAAAATAGTTTGAAGTTGACAATCTCTTCAAGTTGTTTCTGTTGCTGTAATGATTAGTTTGTGTTGGTGTGTTGAATGTTGCTTTGACGATCCAGCTGCCAATGGTGGTGTTCAGGGATGGTCCAGAGTTGGAGGAGCGCAGGGTTCCTGGAGGGTTGTGGGGCTGGAGGAGGCGACGGAGCCTGGGAGGGTCAAGGCCATGGATTCGCACACAAGGATGAGAATGTTAAAACTGAGGAGTTGGGGGGTTTTTGGGTGAACGGTCAGGATACGGGCAGCAGAGTTTTGGATGAGCTCAAGTTTATGGAGGGTGGACGATGGGAGACCGGCCAGGAGAACATTGGAATAATCAAATCTGGAGGGAACAAAAACATGGATGAGGGATTCAGCAGCAGGTGGGCTGGGGCAGGGATTGAGACAGGTGATATTATGGAGATGGAAGTGGGTGGTTTTGGGGATGGAGTGAATATGTGATTGGGAATCTCAGTTCAGGGTTAAATCGGATTCTGTTGTTGCAAACAGTCTGATTCAGCCTTAGACAGTGGCCAGGGAGTGTGATGGAATCGGGGGAGAGGGAACGGAGTTTGTGAATGGGCCAATGACAATGGCTTCAGTCTTTGTAATGATTAATTGGAGGAAATTACAACTGATTCAAGATTGGATGTCAGACCAGCAGCCTGACCATACAGAGAGAGTGGAGGGGTGGGGAGAGGTGGTTGTGAGGTCGAGCTCGGTGCCTCCAGCCTACATGGGGAACCTGTTGTCATGTCTTCGGATGATGTCACCGAGGGGCAGCATGTAGATGTGAAATAGGAGGGGTCCAAGGATAGATCCTTGGGGGACTCCACAGGTAACAGGGTGAGGGTGGGAATAGAAACCATTGTAGGAGATTCTCTGGCTACGACTGGAGAGATCAGAATGGAACCAGGCGAGTGGAGTCCCACTCAGCTGGAGGACGGAGGAGAGGGGTTGGAGGAGGATGGTGTGGTCGACCATGTCAAAGGCTGCAGACAGGTGGAGAAGGATGAGGAGAGATAGTTTACCATGGTCACAGTCACATAGGATGTCATTGGTGACTTTGATAAGGGTCGTTTCAATACTGTGGCAGGGACGGAAACCTGATTGGAGAGATTCAAACATGGAGTTGCAGGAAAGGTGGGAACGGATTTGGGAGGCGACTGTACGTTTAATTGGATCGGGAGGTTAGAAATAGTTGGAAGGGCAGAGGGGTCAAGGTGGGTTTTTTGTGAAGGGTGTGATGACGGCAGATTTGAAAGAGAGGATAAGAGGTCGGCCATTTAGGCACAAAATGAGTAAAAATATCTTCACTCAGAGGGTTGTGAATCTTTGGAATTCTCAACCCCAGAGGGCTGTAGATGCTCAGTCGTTGAGTATATTCAAGACTGAGATTCATATGGCAGTAATCGGGGATCTCAACTACCCTGATATTAACCGGGATAGAATCAGTGTAAAGGGTATAGAGGGTGCAGAATTCTTAAAATGCATTCAGGACAACATTTTTGGTGAGCACATAGCAAGCCCAACAAGAGAGGGGACAGTTCTGGACTTAGTTTTAGGGAATGATTCTGGGCAGGTGGAAGGAGTATCAGTGGGAGAGCATTTTGGTGGTAATGATCATAATTCAGTTAGATTTGGGGTATTAATGGAAAAGGACAAAGATAGAACAGGAGTAAAAGTTTTCAATTGGGGAAAAGCGAATTTTACTGAGCTGAGAAGTGATTTAGCAAAAGTGGACTGGAAACAGCTATTTGAAAGTAAATCAGTGTCAGAACAGCATTCAAGGAGGAGATAGTGGTGGTTCAGAGCAAATATGTTCCACAAAGAAAAAGGTGGGACGCCCAAATCTCGAGTCCCCTGAATGACAAGGAGCACACAGGGTAAGATAAGGCAGAAAAGGGAAGCTTATGTCAGACACCGAGAACTCAATACTACAGAAAGCCCAGAGGAGGATAGAAAGTGCAGGGGTGAAATTAAAAAGGAAATTAGGAAAGTAAAGAGAGGGCATGAAAAAGTAGTGGCAAGTAAAATCAAGGAAAACCCAAAGATGTTTTATGAATACATAAAGAACAAGAGGATAACTCAGGAAAGAGTAGGGCCTATTAGAGACCAAAAAGGTAAACTGTGTGTGGAGGTGGAAGATGTGGGTTTGGTTCTTAATGAATACTTTGCATCTGTCTTCACAAAAGACGGGGACGATGCAGAGATTGTAATTAAGGAGGAGGAGTGTGAAATATTGGATGGAATAAACATAGTGAGAGAGGAAATGTTCAGGGGATTAGCATCGTTGAAAGTGGATAAATCACCAGGGACGGATGAAATGTATCCCAGGCTGTTAAGAAAAGCAAGGGAGGAAATAGCGGAGACTCTGACCATCATTTTCCAATCCTCACTGGATACAGGCGTGGTGCTGGAGGATTGGAGGACTGCTAACCATTGTATTGATGTTTAAAAAGGCAGAAAGGGATAGACCGAGTAATTACAGGTCAGTCAACGTAATCTCAGCAGTGGGCAAATTACTGGAATCAATTCTGAGGGCCAGTGTTAATCATCATTTAGAAAGGCACGGATTAATCAAGGACAGTCAGCATGGATTTGTCGAGGGAAGTTCGTGTCTGACTAACTTGATTGAATTTTTTGAACAGGTAATAAAGAGGGTCGATGAGGGTAAAGCATTTTTTTTATTCATTCATGGGATGCGGGCGTCGCTGGCGAGGCCGGCATTTATTGCCCATCCCTAATTGTGCTCGAGAAGGTGGTGGTGAGCCGCCTTCTTGAACTGCTGCAGTCCGTGTGGTGAAGGTTCTCCCACAGTGCTGTTAGGAAGGGACTTCCAGGATTTTGACCCAGCAACGATGAAGGAACGGCCGATATATTTCCAAGTCGGGATGGTATGCGACTTGGAGGGGAACGTGCAGGTGGTGGTGTTCCCATGTGCCTGCTGCCCTTGTCCTTCTAGGTGGTAGAGGTCGCGGGTTTGGGAGGTGCTGTCGAAGAAGCCTTGGCGAGTTGCTGCAGTGCATCCTGTGGATGGTACACACTGCAGCCACTGTGCGCCGGTGGTGAAGGGAGTGAAAGTTTAGGGTGGTGGATGGGATGCCAATCAAGCGGGCTGCTTTGTCCTGGATGGTGTCGAGCTTCTTGAGTGTTGTTGGAGCTGCACTCATCCAGGCAAGTGGAGAGTATTCCATCACACTCTTGACTTGTGCCTTGTAGATGGTGGAAATGCTTTGGGGAGTCAGGAGGTGAGTCACTCGCCGCAGAATACCCAGCCTCTGACCTGCTCTTGTAGCCACAGCATTTATGTGGCTGGTCCAGTTAAGTCTCTGGTCAATGGTGACCCCCAGGATGTTGATGGTGGGGGATTGGGATTGGGCGATGATAATGCCGTCGAATGTCAAGTGGGGCGCGGGTGGAGGGTTTGGGCAGTGTTTAGACTCTCTCCTGTTGGAGATGGTCATTGCCTGGCACTTGTCTGGCGCGAATGTTACTTGCCACTTATGAGCCCAAGCCTGGATGTTGTCCAGGTCTTGCTGCATGCGGGCTCGGACTGCTTCATTATCGGAGGGGTTGCGAATGGAACTGAACACTGTGCAATCATCAGCGAACATCCCCATTTCTGACCTTATGATGGAGGGAAGGTCATTGATGAAGCAGCTGAAGATGGTTGGGCCTAGGACACTGCCCTGAGGAATTCCTGCAGCAATGTCCTGGGGCTGAGATGATTGGCCTCCAAAATCACTACCATCTTCCTTTGTGCTAGGTATGACTCCAGCCACTAGAGAGCTTTCCCCCAGATTGCCATTGACTTCAATTTTACTCGGACTCCTTGGTGCCACACTCGGTCAAATGCTGTCTTAATGCCAAGGGCAGTCACTCTCACCTCACCTCACCTCTGGAATTCAGCTCTTTTGTCCATGTTTGGTCCAAGGCTGTAATGAGGTCTGGAGCCGAGTGGTCCTGGCGCAACCCAAACTGAGCATCGGTGAGCAGGTTATTGGTGAGTAAGTGCTGCTTGATAGCACTGTCAATGACACCTTCCATCACTTTGCTGATGATCGAGAGTAGACTGATGGGTGGTAATTGGCCGGATTGGATTTGTCCTGCTTTTTGTGGGCAGGACATACCTGGGCAATTTTCCACATTGTCAGGTAGATGCCAGTGTTGTAGATGTACTGGAACAGTTTGGCTAGAGGCGCAGCTAGTTCTGGAGCACAAGTCTTCAGCAATGCAGCTGGGATGTTGTCGGGGCCCATCGCCTTTGCTGTATCCAGTGCACTCAGCCGTTTCTTGATACCACGTGGAGTGATTCGAATTGGCTGAAGACTGGCTTCTGTGATGGTGGGGATATCGGGAGGAGGCTGAGATGGATCACCCACTCGACACTTCTGGCTGAAGATGGTTGCAAACGCTTCAGCCTTGTCTTTTACACTCACGTGCTGGACTCTGCCATCATTGAGGATGGGGATGATTACAGAGCCTCCTCCTCCCGTTAGTTGTTTAATTGTCCACCACCATTCATGACTGGATGTGGCAGGACTGCAGAGCTTTGATCTGATCCGTTGGTTGTGGAATTGCTTAGCTCTGTCTATAGCATGTTGCTTCCGCTGTTTAGCATGCATGTAGTCCTGAGTTGTAGCTTCACCAGGTTGGCACCTCATTTTTAGGTACACCTGGTGCTGCTCCTGGCATGTTCTTGCATACTCCTCATTGAACCAGGGTTGATCCCCTGGCTTGTTGGTAATGGTAGAGTGAGGAATATGCCGGGCCATGAGATTACAGATTGTGCTGGAACACAATTCTGTTGCTGCTGATGGCCCACAGCACCTCATGGATGCCCAGTTTTGAGCTGCTAGATCTGTTCTGAATCTATCCCATTTAGCACGGTGGTAGTGCCACACAACACGTTGGATGGTATCCTCAGTGCGAAGACGGGATTTCATCTCCACAAGGACTGTGCGGTGGTCAATCCTACCAATACTGTCATGGACAGATCCATTTGCGACAGGTAGATTGGTGAGGACGAGGTCAAGTAAGTTTTTCCCTCGTGTTGGTTCGCTCACCACCTGTTGCAGGCCCAGTCTAGCAGCTATGTCCTTCAGGACTCGGCCAGCTCGGTCAGTAGTGGTGCTACCGAGCCACTCTTGGTGATGGACATTGAAGTCCCCCACCCAGAGTACATTGTGTGCCCTTGCTACCCTCAGTGCTTCCTCCAAGTGGTGTTCAACATGGGGGAGGACTGATTCATCAGCTGAGGGAGGACGGTAGGTGGTAATCAGCAGGAGGTTTCCTTGCCCATGTTTGACCTGATGCCATGAGATTTCATGGGGTCCAGAATCAATGTTGAGGACTCCCAGGGCCACTCCCTCCTGACTGTATATCACTGTACCGCCACCTCTGGTGGGTCTGTCCTGCCGGTGGGACAGGACATACCCAGGGATGGTGATGGAAGAGTCTGGGACGTTGGCTGAAAGGTTTGATTCTGTGAGTATGGCTATGTCAGGCTGTTGCTTGACTAGTCTGTAGGACAGCTCTCCCAATTTTGGCACAAGTCCCCAGATGTTAGTGAGAAAGACTTTGCAGGTCGACTGGGTTTGGATTTGCCTTTGTCATGTCCAGTGCCTAGTGGTCCAATGCCGGGTGGTCCGTCCGGTTTTATTCTTATTGTAACTTTCTGTAGCAAGATTGTACAACTGAGTGGCTTGCTCGGCCATTTCAGAGGGCGATTAAGAATCAACCACATTGCTGTGGGTCTGGAGTCACATATAGGCCCAGACCGGGTAAGGACGGCAGGTTTCCTTCCCTGAAGGACCAGATGGGTTTTTACGACAATCCGGTAGTTTCATGGCCATCATTACTGATACTAGTTTTTATATTCCAGATTTTATTTAATTTATTGAATTTAAATTCCCCAGCTGCCTTGGCGGGATTTGAACTCATGATTCCGGATTATTAGACGACAGATATTCACAAACTGTGAGGGATTCCTGTTAATAATAATAAAAACAGAGGCCTCCAGTAAATGATAATATACTCACATGCGTCCCTTGTAAATCTGAGCAGTCTCAGAGACTCAGTGTCAGATCAAATATCAGAATGTCACCTTTGCCAAGTTAATACACTTCAGCACACCTTCCATCAAGAGAATCATTGTTAATGAGCGCTGTTACATTTTGATGTAACATGTTGTAACATCAACACATTCAAAGTCACCCCAATAAATATTAACACGTTCAACATAAATCCCAGTCAGTATTAAATAGAGTTTTAACTTTCAATGCACGGTGAAAATGGGAGATGTAAAAGATGCTATCGATCCCGAGTAAAAGTTCAACATTTCTCCTTTGGAATTGACTTCCTAAGATACTGAATCACCAAATCCCCAAACGACCCAGTAGATCTAGCTGACGAAATAGCCAAACTGCCCAAGCACCAAACGTTCCACAAAAGTTCATAGCAACAGAAAATGAACAGCCACTGCCCATCAGCCCAGCCGGGGTGAGTACAATAGACATTATTTTGGACTCTAAGGGAATCAAGGGATATGGAGATCGGGCAGGAAAGCGGAGTTGAGGTCGAAGATCAGCCATGATCTGATTGAATGTCGGAGCAGGCTGGAGGGGCCGAATGGCCTACTCCTGCTCCTATTTCTTATGTTCTTAAAAGGAAATCGGGCGAGGACTAAAATGCGCTGATGATTCACTATGAGCTCGTCCCATGATAAAGGTGAGGAGCAATTGGACACCCAATACCCCAAACAAACGCTGATCCTGAACTGGCTCGGGACTGCAGAGGAGAACAGGGCTCCAAACTGAGCTAACCTCCAAATCCAGCACCGTAAACTAATCCAGCACCCAAGCTGACTAGAGACACGAGCGAATCCGGCCATCCAAAGCAAACTCAAAATATAAAAATAACTCCCTATTTCGAAGCGATACAGAACGAGTAACTGAATGAACACTCCCCACATTGGCTCAACACCTCCAACTGATCCAGATGTTTGAAAATGGCCCAGCGCTTTGAATTGATTGAAAGCACCAAATGACCCTGGACTCTGAACTAATGGGAAACACCAAAATCACCCAGTACCCAAATTGAACCAGGACTCTGAACTAACGGAGAACACAAAAATAACCCAATCTCCACACTGTCCCAGCCCGGGCCGCTCGTTTTCTCTCTCGAAACATTGAAAGAACTTCCTCACCGATTTGTGCAACTGAGGGCTGGCTGCATTCTCAATCGGCGATGAAGTAGGTTCAGGACGATTGTAGAACTGAGGAAACTGCATGACTCTCTTGTCTGAGCCACTGGGTCAGCAAAAGAAACCATTAGTTAATGAGACTGCAATACATGAAAATATTTTTCAAGAAATTTCAAGTGTGATGCAACGCCTGTGGGATGAGCTGGTGAGTTGGAAATTGTTATATTTTGTGTATATCAGGCACAATGCAGATAGTGTCAGGGACTGGGAAATATGGGGTTGTGCTTTTAGTTTTTCTTTGCTTTTTTAATAAGGCCCCCAGGATGGGAAAATATTCCAGGGTGCCCTGTGACGTAAGATGTATGGCAGGAGGTACCTGGAATGGGGGATTAGTACAGGGGTCCCTGGGATGGGAGTTAATGCGGGGTGTCTCTGGGATGCGAGATGTATTCAGGAGGGCTCCAGGATGAGGAAATAATTACAAGGTGACCGCGGGATGGGAAATTATTACAGGGGATCCCTGGGATATGAAATGTATTACAGGCGGTCCCTGGGATGTGAAATATATTACAGGGGGTCCTTGGGATGTGATATGTATTACAGGGGGTCCCTGGGATGTGAGATGTATAATAGGGGGCCCTGGGATGTGATATGTATTACAGGGGGGCCCTGGGATGTGAGATGTATTACAGGGATCCCAAGGATGTGAGATGTATTACAGGGGGCCCTGGGATGTGAGATGTATTACAGGGGTCCCTGGGATGTGAGATGTATTACAGGGGTCCCTGGGATGTGAGATATATTACAGGGGGTCCCTGGGATGTGAGATGTATTACAGGGGTCCCTGGGATGTGAGATGTATTACAGGGGTCCCTGGGATGTGAGATGTATTACAGGGGTCCATGGGATGTGAGATATATTACAGGGGGTCCCTGGGATGTGAGATGTATTACAGGGGGTCCCTGGGATGTGAGATGTATTACAGGGGTCCCTGGGATGTGAGATGTATTACAGGGGTCCCTGGGATGTGAGATGTATGAGAGGGGTCCCTGGGATGAGAGATGTATTACAGGGGTCCCTGGGATGTGAGATGTATTACAGTGACCCCTGGGATGTGAGATGTATTACAAGTGTCCCTGGGATGTGAGATGTATTACAGGGGTCCCTGGGATGTGAGAGGTATTACAGGGTTCCCTGGGATGTGAGATGTATTACAGGGGTCCCTGGGATGTGAGATGTATTACAGGGCTCCATGGGATGTGAGATGTATTACAGGGGTCCCTGGGATGTGGGGTGTATTACAGGGCTCCATGGGATGTGAGATATATTACAGGGGTTCCTGGGATGTGGGGTGTATTACAGGGTCCCTGGGATGTGAGATGTATGACAGGGGGCCCCTGGGATGTGAGATGTATTACAAGGCTCCATGGGATGTGAGATGTATTACAAGGGGCCCCTGGGATGTGAGATGTATTACAAGGCTCCATGGGATGTGAGATGTATGACAGGGGTCCCTGGGATGTGAGGTGTATTACAGGAATCCCTGGGAGGTGAGATGTATTACAGGGGTCCATGGGATGTGAGATGTATTACAGGGGGTCCCTGGGATGTGGGGTGTATTACAGGGGTCCCTGGGATGTGCTATTTATTACAGCGGGGTCCCTGGGATGTGAGATGTATTACAGGGTCCCTGGGATGTGGGGTGTATCACAGAGGTCCCTGGGATGTGAGGTGTATTACAGGGATCCATGGGATTTGAGATGTATTACAGGGTTCCCTGGGATGTGAGATGTATTACAGGCGATCCAAGGAACGTGCTATGTGTTACAGCGGGTCCCTGGGATGTGAGGTGTATTACAGGGTTCCTTGGGATGTGAGATGTATCATAGGGGGTCCCTGCGATGTGGGGTGTATTACAGGGGTCCCTGGGATGTGAGATGTATTACAGGTGTCCCTGGGATGTGAGATGTATTACAGGGGTCCCTGGGATGTGGGGTGTATTACAGGGTTCCCTGGGATGTGAGATGTAATACAGGGGGTCCCTGGGATGTGAGATGTATTACAGGGCTCCATGGGATGTGAGATATATTACAGGGGTCCCTGGGATGTGGGGTGTATTACAGGGCTCGAAGGGATGTGAGATGTATTACAGCGGTCCCTGGGATGTGGGGTGTATTACAGGGAGTCCCTGGGATGTGAGATGTATTACAGGGTCCCTGGGATGTGCGGTGTATTACAGGGGTCCCTGGGATGTGAGATGTATTACAGGCTCCCTGGGATGTGAGGTGTATTACAGGGGTCCCTGGGATGTGAGATGTATTACAGGGATCCCTGGGATGTAGGGTGTATTACAGGGGGCCCCTGGGATGTGGGGTGTATTACAGGGGGTCCCTGGGAAGTGAGATGTATTACAGGGGGACCCTGGGATGTGAGATGTATTACAAGGGTCCCTGAGTTGTGAGATGCATTGCAGGGGATCCAAGGGATGCGCGATGTATTACACTGGTCCCTGGGATGTGAAATGTATTACAGGCGATCGAAGGAATGTGCTATGTATTGCAGGGGGTCTCTGGGATGTGAGGTGTATTACAGGGTTCCCTGGGATGTGAGATGTATTACAGGGGGTCCCTGGGATGTGAGATGTATTACAGGGGTCCCTGGGATGTGCAGTGTATTACAGGGGTCCCTGGGATGTGAGATGTATTACAGGGGTCCCTGAGATGTGGGGTGTATAACAGGGGTCCCTGGGATGTGATATGTAATACAGGGGGTCCCTGGGATGTGAGATGTATTACAGGGCTGCATGGGATGTGAGATATATTACAGGGGTTCCTGGGATGTGGGGTGTATTACAGGGGGACCCTGGGATGTGAGATGTATTACAGGGCTCCATGGGATGTGAGATGTATTACAGGGGTCCCTGGGATGTGGGGTGTATTACAGGGGGTCCCTGGGATGTGCGATGTATTACAGGGTCCCTGGGATGTGAGATGCATTACAGGGGGTCCCTGGGATGTGAGATGTATTACAGGGGTCCCTGGGATGTGAGATGTATCACAGGCGATCCAAGGAATGTGCGATGTATTACAAGGGGTCCCTGGGATGTGAAATTTATTGCAGGGGGTCCATGGGATGTGAGATGTATTACAGGGGGCCCTGAGTTGTGAGATGTATTGCAGGGGATCCAAGGAATGTGCTATGTATTGCAGGGGGTCTCTGGGATGTGAGGTGTATTACAGGGTTCCCTGGGATGTGAGATGTATTACAGGGTTCCCTGGGATGTGAGATGTATTACAGGGTTCCCTGGGATGTGAGATGTATTACAGGGTTCCCTGGGATGTGAGATGTATTACAGGGGGTCCCTGGGATGTGAGATGTATGACAGGGTTCCCTGGGATGTGAGATGTATTACAGGGGTCCCTGGGATGTGAGATGTATTACAGGGGGTCCCTGGGATGTGAGATGTATTACAGGGTTCCCTGGGATGTGAGATGTATTACAGGGTTCCCTGGGATGTGAGATGTATTACACGGTTCCCTGGGATGTGAGATGTATTACAGGGGTCCCTGGGATGTGAGGTGTATTACAGGGGTCCCTGGGATGTGAGATGTCTTACAGGGTTCCCTGGGATGTGGGGTGTATTACAGGGGGTCCCTGGGATGTGGGGTGTATTACAGGGGGTCCCTGGGAAGTGAGATGTATTACAGGGGTCCCTGGGATATGAGATTTATTACAGGGGTCCCTGGGATGTGAGATGTATTACAGGGGGTCCCTGGGATGTGAGATGTATTACAGGGTTCCCTGGGATGTGAGATGTATTACAGGGGGTCCCTGGGATGTGAGATGTATTACAGGGATCGCTGGTGGGTGAGATGTATTACAGGGTCCCTGGGATGTGAGATGTATTACAGGGTTCCCTGGGATGTGGGGTGTATTACAGGGGGTCCCTGGGATGTGGGGTGTATTACAGGGGGTCCCTGGGAAGTAAGATGTATTACAGGGGGACCCTGGGATGTGAGATATATTACAAGGGTCCCTGAGTTGTGAGATGTATTGCAGGGGATCCAAGGAATATGCTATGTATTGCAGGGGGTCTCAGGGATGTGAGGTGTATTACAGGGTTCCCTGGGATGTGAGATGCATTACAGGGGGTCCCTGGGATGTGAGATGTATTACAGGGCTCCATGGGATGTGAGATGTATTGCAGGGGGTCACTGGGATGTGAGATGTATTACAGGGGGTCCCTGGGATGTGAGATGTATTACAGGGCTCCATGGGATGTGAGATGTATTACAGGGGTCCCTGGGATGTGGGGTGTTTTACAGGGGGTCCCTGGGATGTAAGATGTATTACAGGGTCCCTGGGATGTGAGATGCATTACAGGGGCTCCCTGGGATGTGAGTGGTATTACAGGGGTCCCTGGGATGTGAGATGTATTACAGGGGTCCCTGGGATGTGAGATGTATTACAGGGGTCCCTGGGATGTGAGATGTATTACAGGGGTTCCTGGGATGTGGGGTGTATTACAGGGGGTCCCTGGGATGTGAGATGTATTACAGGGTTCCCTGGGATGTGAGATGTATTACAGGGTTCCCTGGGATGTGAGATGTATTACACGGTTCCCTGGGATGTGAGATGTATTACAGGGGTCCCTGGGATGTGAGGTGTATTACAGGGGTCCCTGGGATGTGAGATGTCTTACAGGGTTCCCTGGGATGTGGGGTGTATTACAGGGGGTCCCTGGGATGTGGGGTGTATTACAGGGGGTCCCTGGGAAGTGAGATGTATTACAGGGGTCCCTGGGATATGAGATTTATTACAGGGGTCCCTGGGATGTGAGATGTATTACAGGGGGTCCCTGGGATGTGAGATGTATTACAGGGTTCCCTGGGATGTGAGATGTATTACAGGGGGTCCCTGGGATGTGAGATGTATTACAGGGATCGCTGGTGGGTGAGATGTATTACAGGGTCCCTGGGATGTGAGATGTATTACAGGGTTCCCTGGGATGTGGGGTGTATTACAGGGGGTCCCTGGGATGTGGGGTGTATTACAGGGGGTCCCTGGGAAGTAAGATGTATTACAGGGGGACCCTGGGATGTGAGATATATTACAAGGGTCCCTGAGTTGTGAGATGTATTGCAGGGGATCCAAGGAATATGCTATGTATTGCAGGGGGTCTCAGGGATGTGAGGTGTATTACAGGGTTCCCTGGGATGTGAGATGCATTACAGGGGGTCCCTGGGATGTGAGATGTATTACAGGGCTCCATGGGATGTGAGATGTATTGCAGGGGGTCACTGGGATGTGAGATGTATTACAGGGGGTCCCTGGGATGTGAGATGTATTACAGGGCTCCATGGGATGTGAGATGTATTACAGGGGTCCCTGGGATGTGGGGTGTTTTACAGGGGGTCCCTGGGATGTAAGATGTATTACAGGGTCCCTGGGATGTGAGATGCATTACAGGGGCTCCCTGGGATGTGAGTGGTATTACAGGGGTCCCTGGGATGTGAGATGTATTACAGGGGTCCCTGGGATGTGAGATGTATTACAGGGGTCCCTGGGATGTGAGATGTATTACAGGGGTTCCTGGGATGTGGGGTGTATTACAGGGGGTCCCTGAGATGTGAGATGTATTACATGGCTCCATGGGATGTGAGATGTATTGCAGGGGTCCATGGGATGTGGGGTGTATTACAGGGGTCCCTGGGATGTGAGATGTATTACAGGGGTCCATGGGATGTGGGGTGTATTACAAGGCTCCATGGGATGTGAGATGTATTACAGGGGTCCCTGGGATGTGGTGTGTATTACAGAGGTCCCTGGGATGTGAGGTGTATGACAGGGATCCCTGGGAGGTGAGATGTATTACAGGGGATCCAAGGGATGTGCGATGTATTGCAAGGGGCCCCTGGGATGTGGGGTGTATTACAGGGGTCCCTGGGATGTGCTGTTTATTACAGCGGGTCCCTGGGATGTGAGATGTATTACAGGGTCCCTGGGATGTGGGGTGTATTGCAGAGGTCCCTGGGATGTGAGGTGTATTACAGGGATCCCTGGGATGTGAGATGTATTACAGCGGTCCCTGGGATGTGGGGTGTATTACAGGGGTCCCTGGGATGTGAGATGTATTACAGGGCTCCCTGGGGTGTGCGGTGTATTACAGGGGTCCCTCGGATGTGAGATGTATTACAGGGGTCCCTGGGATGTGAGATGTATTACAGGGGTCCCTGGGATGTGGGGTGTATTACAGGGGTCCCTGGAATGTGGGATGTAATACAGGGGGTCCCTGGGATGTGAGATGTATTAAAGGACTCCATGGGATGTGAGATATATTACATGGGTCCCCGGGACGTGGGGTGTATTACAGGGCTCCAAGGGATGTGAGATGTATTACAGGGGTCCCTGGGATGTGGGGAGTATTACAGGGAGTCCCTGGGATGTGAGATGTATTACAGGGTCCCTGGGATGTGGGGTGTATTACAGAGGTCCCTGGGATGTGAGGTGTATTACAGGGGTCCCTGGGATGTGAGATGTATTACAGAGATCCCTGGGATGTAGGTTATATTACAGGGGGCCCCTGGGATGTGGGGTGTATTACAGGGGGTCCCTGGGAAGTGAGATGTATTACAGGGGGACCCTGGGATGTGAGATGTATTACAGGGATCCCTGGGAAGTGAGATGTATTACAGGGGTACCCTGGGATGTGAGATGTATTACAGGGGTCCTTGGGATGTGAGATGTATTACAGGGGTCCCTGAGATGTGGGGTGTATAACAGGGGTCCCTGGGATGTGATATGTAATACAGGGGGTCCCTGGGATGTGAGATGTATTACAGGGCTCCATGGGATGTGAGATGTATTGCAGGGGGTCACTGGGATGTGAGATGTATTACAGGGGGTCCCTGGGATGTGAGATGTATTACAGGGCTCCATGGGATGTGAGATGTATTACAGGGGTCCCTGGGATGTTGGGTGTTTTACAGGGGGTCCCTGGGATGTAAGATGTATTACAGGGTCCCTGGGATGTGAGATGCATTACAGGGGCTCCCTGGGATGTGAGAGGTATTACAGGGGTCCCTGGGATGTGAGATGTATTACAGGGGTCCCTGGGATGTGAGATGTATTACAGGGGTCCCTGGGATGTGGGGTGTATTACAGGGGGTCCCTGAGATGTGAGATGTATTACAGGGCTCCATGGGATGTGGGATGTATTGCAGGGGTCCATGGGATGTGGGGTGTATTACAGGGGTCCCTGGGATGTGAGATGTATTACAGGGTTCCATGGGATGTGGGGTGTATTACAAGGCTCCATGGGATGTGAGATATATTACAGGGGTCCCTGGGATGTGGGGTGTATTACAGAGGTCCCTGGGATGTGAGGTGTATTACAGGGGTCCCTGGGATGTGGGGTGTATTACAAAGGTCCCTGGGAAGTGCTGTTTATTACAGCGGGTCCCTGGGATGTGAGATGTATTACAGGGTCCCTGGGATGTGGGGTGTATTGCAGAGGTCCCTGGGATGTGAGGTGTATTACAGGGATCCCTGGGATGTGAGATGTATTGCAAGGGGCCCCTGGGATGTGGGGTGTATTATAGGGGTCCCTGGGATGTGCTGTTTATTACAGCGGGTCCCTGGGATGTGAGATGTATTACAGGGGTCCCTGGGATGTGCTGTTTATTACAGCGGGTCCCTGGGATGTGAGATGTATTACAGGGTCCCTGGGATGTGAGATGTATTACAGCGGTCCCTGGGATGTGAGATGTATTACAGGGCTCCCTGGGGTGTGCGGTGTATTACAGGGGTCCCTGGGATGTGAGATGTATTACAGGGGTCCCTGGGATGTGAGATGTATTACAGGGGTCCCTGGGATGTGGGGTGTATTACAGGGGTCCCTGGGATGTGAGATGTAATACAGGGGTCCCTGGGATGTGAGATGTATTAAAGGACTCCATGGGATGTGAGATGTATTACAGGGTTTCCTGGGATGTGGGGAGTATTACAGGGAGTCCCTGGGATGTGAGATGTATTACAGGGTCCCTGGGATGTGGGGTGTATTACAGAGGTCCCTGGGATGTGAGGTGTATTACAGGGGTCCCTGGGATGTGAGGTGTATTACAGGGTTCCTTGGGATGTGAGATGTATCATAGGGGGTCCCTGCGATGTGGGGTGTATTACAGGGGTCCCTGGGATGTGCGGTGTATTACAGGGGTCCCTGGGATGTGAGATGTATTACAGGTGTCCCTGGGATGTGAGATGTATTACAGGGGTCCCTGGGATGTGGGGTGTATTACAGGTTTCCCTGGGATGTGAGATGTAATACAGGGGGTCCCTGGGATGTGAGATGTATTACAGGGCTCCATGGGATGTGAGATATATTACAGGGGTCCCTGGGATGTGGGGTGTATTACAGGGCTCGAAGGGATGTGAGATGTATTACAGCGGTCCCTGGGATGTGGGGTGTATTACAGGGAGTCCCTGGGATGTGAGATGTATTACAGGGTCCCTGGGATGTGCGGTGTATTACAGGGGTCCCTGGGATGTGAGATGTATTACAGGCTCCCTGGGATGTGAGGTGTATTACAGGGGTCCCTGGGATGTGAGATGTATTACAGGGATCCCTGGGATGTAGGGTGTATTACAGGGGGCCCCTGGGATGTGGGGTGTATTACAGGGGGTCCCTGGGAAGTGAGATGTATTACAGGGGGACCCTGGGATGTGAGATGTATTACAAGGGTCCCTGAGTTGTGAGATGCATTGCAGGGGATCCAAGGGATGCGCGATGTATTACACTGGTCCCTGGGATGTGAAATGTATTACAGGCGATCGAAGGAATGTGCTATGTATTGCAGGGGGTCTCTGGGATGTGAGGTGTATTACAGGGTTCCCTGGGATGTGAGATGTATTACAGGGGGTCCCTGGGATGTGAGATGTATTACAGGGGTCCCTGGGATGTGCAGTGTATTACAGGGGTCCCTGGGATGTGAGATGTATTACAGGGGTCCCTGAGATGTGGGGTGTATAACAGGGGTCCCTGGGATGTGATATGTAATACAGGGGGTCCCTGGGATGTGAGATGTATTACAGGGCTGCATGGGATGTGAGATATATTACAGGGGTTCCTGGGATGTGGGGTGTATTACAGGGGGACCCTGGGATGTGAGATGTATTACAGGGCTCCATGGGATGTGAGATGTATTACAGGGGTCCCTGGGATGTGGGGTGTATTCCAGGGGGTCCCTGGGATGTGCGATGTATTACAGGGTCCCTGGGATGTGAGATGCATTACAGGGGGTCCCTGGGATGTGAGATGTATTACAGGGGTCCCTGGGATGTGAGATGTATCACAGGCGATCCAAGGAATGTGCGATGTATTACAAGGGGTCCCTGGGATGTGAAATTTATTGCAGGGGGTCCATGGGATGTGAGATGTATTACAGGGGGCCCTGAGTTGTGAGATGTATTGCAGGGGATCCAAGGAATGTGCTATGTATTGCAGGGGGTCTCTGGGATGTGAGGTGTATTACAGGGTTCCCTGGGATGTGAGATGTATTACAAGGTTCCCTGGGATGTGAGATGTATTACAGGGTTCCCTGGGATGTGAGATGTATTACAGGGTTCCCTGGGATGTGAGATGTATTACAGGGGGTCCCTGGGATGTGAGATGTATGACAGGGTTCCCTGGGATGTGAGATGTATTACAGGGGTCCCTGGGATGTGAGATGTATTACAGGGGGTCCCTGGGATGTGAGATGTATTACAGGGTTCCCTGGGATGTGAGATGTATTACAGGGTTCCCTGGGATGTGAGATGTATTACACGGTTCCGTGGGATGTGAGATGTATTACAGGGGTCCCTGGGATGTGAGGTGTATTACAGGGGTCCCTGGGATGTGAGATGTCTTACAGGGTTCCCTGGGATGTGGGGTGTATTACAGGGGGTCCCTGGGATGTGGGGTGTATTACAGGGGGTCCCTGGGAAGTGAGATGTATTACAGGGGTCCCTGGGATATGAGATTTATTACAGGGGTCCCTGGGATGTGAGATGTATTACAGGGGGTCCCTGGGATGTGAGATGTATTACAGGGTTCCCTGGGATGTGAGATGTATTACAGGGGGTCCCTGGGATGTGAGATGTATTGCAGGGATCGCTGGTGGGTGAGATGTATTACAGGGTCCCTGGGATGTGAGATGTATTACAGGGTTCCCTGGGATGTGGGGTGTATTACAGGGGGTCCCTGGGATGTGGGGTGTATTACAGGGGGTCCCTGGGAAGTAAGATGTATTACAGGGGGACCCTGGGATGTGAGATATATTACAAGGGTCCCTGAGTTGTGAGATGTATTGCAGGGGATCCAAGGAATATGCTATGTATTGCAGGGGGTCTCAGGGATGTGAGGTGTATTACAGGGTTCCCTGGGATGTGAGATGCATTACAGGGGGTCACTGGGATGTGAGATGTATTACAGGGCTCCATGGGATGTGAGATGTATTGCAGGGGGTCACTGGGATGTGAGATGTATTACAGGGGGTCCCTGGGATGTGAGATGTATTACAGGGCTCCATGGGATGTGAGATGTATTACAGGGGTCCCTGGGATGTGGGGTGTTTTACAGGGGGTCCCTGGGATGTAAGATGTATTACAGGGTCCCTGGGATGTGAGATGCATTACAGGGGCTCCCTGGGATGTGAGTGGTATTACAGGGGTCCCTGGGATGTGAGATGTATTACAGGGGTCCCTGGGATGTGAGATGTATTACAGGGGTCCCTGGGATGTGAGATGTATTACAGGGGTTCCTGGGATGTGGGGTGTATTACAGGGGGTCCCTGAGATGTGAGATGTATTACATGGCTCCATGGGATGTGAGATGTATTGCAGGGGTCCATGGGATGTGGGGTGTATTACAGGGGTCCCTGGGATGTGAGATGTATTACAGGGGTCCATGGGATGTGGGGTGTATTACAAGGCTCCATGGGATGTGAGATGTATTACAGGGGTCCCTGGGATGTGGTGTGTGTTACAGAGGTCCCTGGGATGTGAGGTGTATGACAGGGATCCCTGGGAGGTGAGATGTATTACAGGGGATCCAAGGGATGTGCGATGTATTGCAAGGGGCCCCTGGGATGTGGGGTGTATTACAGGGGTCCCTGGGATGTGCTGTTCATTACAGCGGGTCCCTGGGATGTGAGATGTATTACAGGGTCCCTGGGATGTGGGGTGTATTGCAGAGGTCCCTGGGATGTGAGGTGTATTACAGGGATCCCTGGGATGTGAGATGTATTACAGCGGTCCCTGGGATGTGGGGTGTATTACAGGGGTCCCTGGGATGTGAGATGTATTACAGGGCTCCCTGGGGTGTGCGGTGTATTACAGGGGTCCCTGGGATGTGAGATGTATTACAGGGGTCCCTGGGATGTGAGATGTATTACAGGCTCCCTGGGATGTGAGGTGTATTACAGGGGTCCCTGGGATGTGAGATGTATTACAGGGATCCCTGGGATGTAGGGTGTATTACAGGGGGCCCCTGGGATGTGGGGTGTATTACAGGGGGTCCCTGGGAAGTGAGATGTATTACAGGGGGACCCTGGGATGTGAGATGTATTACAAGGGTCCCTGAGTTGTGAGATGCATTGCAGGGGATCCAAGGGATGCGCGATGTATTACACTGGTCCCTGGGATGTGAAATGTATTACAGGCGATCGAAGGAATGTGCTATGTATTGCAGGGGGTCTCTGGGATGTGAGGTGTATTACAGGGTTCCCTGGGATGTGAGATGTATTACAGGGGGTCCCTGGGATGTGAGATGTATTACAGGGGTCCCTGGGATGTGCAGTGTATTACAGGGGTCCCTGGGATGTGAGATGTATTACAGGGGTCCCTGAGATGTGGGGTGTATAACAGGGGTCCCTGGGATGTGATATGTAATACAGGGGGTCCCTGGGATGTGAGATGTATTACAGGGCTGCATGGGATGTGAGATATATTACAGGGGTTCCTGGGATGTGGGGTGTATTACAGGGGGACCCTGGGATGTGAGATGTATTACAGGGCTCCATGGGATGTGAGATGTATTACAGGGGTCCCTGGGATGTGGGGTGTATTACAGGGGGTCCCTGGGATGTGCGATGTATAACAGGGTCCCTGGGATGTGAGATGCATTACAGGGGGTCCCTGGGATGTGAGATGTATTACAGGGGTCCCTGGGATGTGAGATGTATCACAGGCGATCCAAGGAATGTGCGATGTATTACAAGGGGTCCCTGGGATGTGAAATTTATTGCAGGGGGTCCATGGGATGTGAGATGTATTACAGGGGGCCCTGAGTTGTGAGATGTATTGCAGGGGATCCAAGGAATGTGCTATGTATTGCAGGGGGTCTCTGGGATGTGAGGTGTATTACAGGGTTCCCTGGGATGTGAGATGTATTACAGGGTTCCCTGGGATGTGAGATGTATTACAGGGTTCCCTGGGATGTGAGATGTATTACAGGGTTCCCTGGGATGTGAGATGTATTACAGGGGGTCCCTGGGATGTGAGATGTATGACAGGGTTCCCTGGGATGTGAGATGTATTACAGGGGTCCCTGGGATGTGAGATGTATTACAGGGGGTCCCTGGGATGTGAGATGTATTACAGGGTTCCCTGGGATGTGAGATGTATTACAGGGTTCCCTGGGATGTGAGATGTATTACACGGTTCCCTGGGATGTGAGATGTATTACAGGGGTCCCTGGGATGTGAGGTGTATTACAGGGGTCCCTGGGATGTGAGATGTCTTACATGGTTCCCTGGGATGTGGGGTGTATTACAGGGGGTCCCTGGGATGTGGGGTGTATTACAGGGGGTCCCTGGGAAGTGAGATGTATTACAGGGGTCCCTGGGATATGAGATTTATTACAGGGATCCCTGGGATGTGAGATGTATTACAGGGGGTCCCTGGGATGTGAGATGTATTACAGGGTTCCCTGGGATGTGAGATGTATTACAGGGGGTCCCTGGGATGTGAGATGTATTACAGGGATCGCTGGTGGGTGAGATGTATTACAGGGTCCCTGGGATGTGAGATGTATTACAGGGTTCCCTGGGATGTGGGGTGTATTACAGGGGGTCCCTGGGATGTGGGGTGTATTACAGGGGGTCCCTGGGAAGTAAGATGTATTACAGGGGGACCCTGGGATGTGAGATATATTACAAGGGTCCCTGAGTTGTGAGATGTATTGCAGGGGATCCAAGGAATATGCTATGTATTGCAGGGGGTCTCAGGGATGTGAGGTGTATTACAGGGTTCCCTGGGATGTGAGATGCATTACAGGGGGTCCCTGGGATGTGAGATGTATTACAGGGCTCCATGGGATGTGAGATGTATTGCAGGGGGTCACTGGGATGTGAGATGTATTACAGGGGGTCCCTGGGATGTGAGATGTATTACAGGGCTCCATGGGATGTGAGATGTATTACAGGGGTCCCTGGGATGTGGGGTGTTTTACAGGGGGTCCCTGGGATGTAAGATGTATTACAGGGTCCCTGGGATGTGAGATGCATTACAGGGGCTCCCTGGGATGTGAGTGGTATTACAGGGGTCCCTGGGATGTGAGATGTATTACAGGGGTCCCTGGGATGTGAGATGTATTACAGGGGTCCCTGGGATGTGAGATGTATTACAGGGGTTCCTGGGATGTGGGGTGTATTACAGGGGGTCCCTGAGATGTGAGATGTATTACATGGCTCCATGGGATGTGAGATGTATTGCAGGGGTCCATGGGATGTGGGGTGTATTACAGGGGTCCCTGGGATGTGAGATGTATTACAGGGGTCCATGGGATGTGGGGTGTATTACAAGGCTCCATGGGATGTGAGATGTATTACAGGGGTCCCTGGGATGTGAGATGTATTACAGCGGTCCCTGGGATGTGAGATGTATTACAGGGCTCCCTGGGGTGTGCGGTGTATTACAGGGGTCCCTGGGATGTGAGATGTATTACAGGGGTCCCTGGGATGTGAGATGTATTACAGGGGTCCCTGGGATGTGGGGTGTATTACAGGGGTCCCTGGGATGTGAGATGTAATACAGGGGTCCCTGGGATGTGAGATGTATTAAAGGACTCCATGGGATGTGAGATGTATTACAGGGTTTCCTGGGATGTGGGGAGTATTACAGGGAGTCCCTGGGATGTGAGATGTATTACAGGGTCCCTGGGATGTGGGGTGTATTACAGAGGTCCCTGGGATGTGAGGTGTATTACAGGGGTCCCTGGGATGTGAGGTGTATTACAGGGTTCCTTGGGATGTGAGATGTATCATAGGGGGTCCCTGCGATGTGGGGTGTATTACAGGGGTCCCTGGGATGTGCGGTGTATTACAGGGGTCCCTGGGATGTGAGATGTATTACAGGTGTCCCTGGGATGTGAGATGTATTACAGGGGTCCCTGGGATGTGGGGTGTATTACAGGGTTCCCTGGGATGTGAGATGTAATACAGGGGGTCCCTGGGATGTGAGATGTATTACAGGGCTCCATGGGATGTGAGATATATTACAGGGGTCCCTGGGATGTGGGGTGTATTACAGGGCTCGAAGGGATGTGAGATGTATTACAGCGGTCCCTGGGATGTGGGGTGTATTACAGGGAGTCCCTGGGATGTGAGATGTATTACAGGGTCCCTGGGATGTGCGGTGTATTACAGGGGTCCCTGGGATGTGAGATGTATTACAGGCTCCCTGGGATGTGAGGTGTATTACAGGGGTCCCTGGGATGTGAGATGTATTACAGGGATCCCTGGGATGTAGGGTGTATTACAGGGGGCCCCTGGGATGTGGGGTGTATTACAGGGGGTCCCTGGGAAGTGAGATGTATTACAGGGGGACCCTGGGATGTGAGATGTATTACAAGGGTCCCTGAGTTGTGAGATGCATTGCAGGGGATCCAAGGGATGCGCGATGTATTACACTGGTCCCTGGGATGTGAAATGTATTACAGGCGATCGAAGGAATGTGCTATGAATTGCAGGGGGTCTCTGGGATGTGAGGTGTATTACAGGGTTCCCTGGGATGTGAGATGTATTGCAGGGGGTCCCTGGGATGTGCAGTGTATTACAGGGGTCCCTGGGATGTGAGATGTATTACAGGGGTCCCTGAGATGTGGGGTGTATAACAGGGGTCCCTGGGATGTGATATGTAATACAGGGGGTCCCTGGGATGTGAGATGTATTACAGGGCTGCATGGGATGTGAGATATATTACAGGGGTTCCTGGGATGTGGGGTGTATTACAGGGGGACCCTGGGATGTGAGATGTATTACAGGGCTCCATGGGATGTGAGATGTATTACAGGGGTCCCTGGGATGTGGGGTGTATTACAGGGGGTCCCTGGGATGTGCGATGTATTACAGGGTCCCTGGGATGTGAGATGCATTACAGGGGGTCCCTGGGATGTGAGATGTATTACAGGGGTCCCTGGGATGTGAGATGTAACACAGGCGATCCAAGGAATGTGCGATGTATTACAAGGGGTCCCTGGGATGTGAAATTTATTGCAGGGGGTCCATGGGATGTGAGATGTATTACAGGGGGCCCTGAGTTGTGAGATGTATTGCAGGGGATCCAAGGAATGTGCTATGTATTGCAGGGGGTCTCTGGGATGTGAGGTGTATTACAGGGTTCCCTGGGATGTGAGATGTATTACAAGGTTCCCTGGGATGTGAGATGTATTACAGGGATCCCTGGGATGTGAGATGTATTACAGCGGTCCCTGGGATGTGGGGTGTATTACAGGGGTCCCTGGGATGTGAGATGTATTACAGGGCTCCCTGGGGTGTGCGGTGTATTACAGGGGTCCCTGGGATGTGAGATGTATTACAGGGGTCCCTGGGATGTGAGATGTATTACAGGGTTCCCTGGGATGTGAGATGTATTACAGGGTTCCCTGGGATGTGAGATGTATTACACGGTTCCCTGGGATGTGAGATGTATTACAGGGGTCCCTGGGATGTGAGGTGTATTACAGGGGTCCCTGGGATGTGAGATGTCTTACAGGGTTCCCTGGGATGTGGGGTGTATTACAGGGGGTCCCTGGGATGTGGGGTGTATTACAGGGGGTCCCTGGGAAGTGAGATGTATTACAGGGGTCCCTGGGATATGAGATTTATTACAGGGGTCCCTGGGATGTGAGATGTATTACAGGGGGTCCCTGGGATGTGAGATGTATTACAGGGTTCCCTGGGATGTGAGATGTATTACAGGGGGTCCCTGGGATGTGAGATGTATTACAGGGATCGCTGGTGGGTGAGATGTATTACAGGGTCCCTGGGATGTGAGATGTATTACAGGGTTCCCTGGGATGTGGGGTGTATTACAGGGGGTCCCTGGGATGTGGGGTGTATTACAGGGGGTCCCTGGGAAGTAAGATGTATTACAGGGGGACCCTGGGATGTGAGATATATTACAAGGGTCCCTGAGTTGTGAGATGTATTGCAGGGGATCCAAGGAATATGCTATGTATTGCAGGGGGTCTCAGGGATGTGAGGTGTATTACAGGGTTCCCTGGGATGTGAGATGCATTACAGGGGGTCACTGGGATGTGAGATGTATTACAGGGCTCCATGGGATGTGAGATGTATTGCAGGGGGTCACTGGGATGTGAGATGTATTACAGGGGGTCCCTGGGATGTGAGATGTATTACAGGGCTCCATGGGATGTGAGATGTATTACAGGGGTCCCTGGGATGTGGGGTGTTTTACAGGGGGTCCCTGGGATGTAAGATGTATTACAGGGTCCCTGGGATGTGAGATGCATTACAGGGGCTCCCTGGGATGTGAGTGGTATTACAGGGGTCCCTGGGATGTGAGATGTATTACAGGGGTCCCTGGGATGTGAGATGTATTACAGGGGTCCCTGGGATGTGAGATGTATTACAGGGGTTCCTGGGATGTGGGGTGTATTACAGGGGGTCCCTTAGATGTGAGATGTATTACATGGCTCCATGGGATGTGAGATGTATTGCAGGGGTCCATGGGATGTGGGGTGTATTACAGGGGTCCCTGGGATGTGAGATGTATTACAGGGGTCCATGGGATGTGGGGTGTATTACAAGGCTCCATGGGATGTGAGATGTATTACAGGGGTCCCTGGGATGTGGTGTGTATTACAGAGGTCCCTGGGATGTGAGGTGTATGACAGGGATCCCTGGGAGGTGAGATGTATTACAGGGGATCCAAGGGATGTGCGATGCATTGCAAGGGGCCCCTGGGATGTGGGGTGTATTACAGGGGTCCCTGGGATGTGCTGTTTATTACAGCGGGTCCCTGGGATGTGAGATGTATTACAGGGTCCCTGGGATGTGGGGTGTATTGCAGAGGTCCCTGGGATGTGAGGTGTATTACAGGGATCCCTGGGATGTGAGATGTATTACAGCGGTCCCTGGGATGTGGGGTGTATTACAGGGGTCCCTGGGATGTGAGATGTATTACAGGGCTCCCTGGGGTGTGCGGTGTATTACAGGGGTCCCTGGGATGTGAGATGTATGACAGGGGTCCCTGGGATGTGAGATGTATTACAGGCTCCCTGGGATGTGAGGTGTATTACAGGGGTCCCTGGGATGTGAGATGTATTACAGGGATCCCTGGGATGTAGGGTGTATTACAGGGGGCCCCTGGGATGTGGGGTGTATTACAGGGGGTCCCTGGGAAGTGAGATGTATTACAGGGGGACCCTGGGATGTGAGATGTATTACAAGGGTCCCTGAGTTGTGAGATGCATTGCAGGGGATCCAAGGGATGCGCGATGTATTACACTGGTCCCTGGGATGTGAAATGTATTACAGGCGATCGAAGGAATGTGCTATTTATTGCAGGGGGTCTCTGGGATGTGAGGTGTATTACAGGGTTCCCTGGGATGTGAGATGTATTACAGGGGGTCCCTGGGATGTGAGATGTATTACAGGGGTCCCTGGGATGTGCAGTGTATTACAGGGGTCCCTGGGATGTGAGATGTATTACAGGGGTTCCTGAGATGTGGGGTGTATAACAGGGGTCCCTGGGATGTGATATGTAATACAGGGGGTCCCTGGGATGTGAGATGTATTACAGGGCTGCATGGGATGTGAGATATATTACAGGGGTTCCTGGGATGTGGGGTGTATTACAGGGGGACCCTGGGATGTGAGATGTATTACAGGGCTCCATGGGATGTGAGATGTATTACAGGGGTCCCTGGGATGTGGGGTGTATTACAGGGGGTCCCTGGGATGTGCGATGTATTACAGGGTCCCTGGGATGTGAGATGCATTACAGGGGGTCCCTGGGATGTGAGATGTATTACAGGGGTCCCTGGGATGTGAGATGTATTACAGGGGTCCCTGGGATGTGAGATGTATTACAGGGGTTCCTGGGATGTGGGGTGTATTACAGGGGGTCCCTGAGATGTGAGATGTATTACATGGCTCCATGGGATGTGAGATGTATTGCAGGGGTCCAGGGGATGTGGGGTGTATTACAGGGGTCCCTGGGATGTGAGATGTATTACAGGGGTCCATGGGATGTGGGGTGTATTACAAGGCTCCATGGGATGTGAGATGTATTACAGGGGTCCCTGGGATGTGGTGTGTATTACAGAGGTCCCTGGGATGTGAGGTGTATGACAGGGATCCCTGGGAGGTGAGATGTATTACAGGGGATCCAAGGGATGTGCGATGTATTGCAAGGGGCCCCTGGGATGTGGGGTGTATTACAGGGGTCCCTGGGATGTGCTGTTTATTACAGCGGGTCCCTGGGATGTGAGATGTATTACAGGGTCCCTGGGATGTGGGGTGTATTGCAGAGGTCCCTGGGATGTGAGGTGTATTACAGGGATCCCTGGGATGTGAGATGTATTACAGCGGTCCCTGGGATGTGGGGTGTATTACAGGGGTCCCTGGGATGTGAGATGTATTACAGGGCTCCCTGGGGTGTGCGGTGTATTACAGGGGTCCCTGGGATGTGAGATGTATTACAGGGGTCCCTGGGATGTGAGATGTATTACAGGCTCCCTGGGATGTGAGGTGTATTACAGGGGTCCCTGGGATGTGAGATGTATTACAGGGATCCCTGGGATGTAGGGTGTATTACAGGGGGCCCCTGGGATGTGGGGTGTATTACAGGGGGTCCCTGGGAAGTGAGATGTATTACATGGCTCCATGGGATGTGAGATGTATTGCAGGGGTCCATGGGATGTGGGGTGTATTACAGGGGTCCCTGGGATGTGAGATGTATTACAGGGGTCCATGGGATGTGGGGTGTATTACAAGGCTCCATGGGATGTGAGATGTATTACAGGGGTCCCTGGGATGTGGTGTGTATTACAGAGGTCCCTGGGATGTGAGGTGTATGACAGGGATCCCTGGGAGGTGAGATGTATTACAGGGGATCCAAGGGATGTGCGATGTATTGCAAGGGGCCCCTGGGATGTGGGGTGTATTACAGGGGTCCCTGGGATGTGCTGTTTATTACAGCGGGTCCCTGGGATGTGAGATGTATTACAGGGTCCCTGGGATGTGGGGTGTATTGCAGAGGTCCCTGGGATGTGAGGTGTATTACAGGGTTCCCTGGGATGTGAGATGTATTACAGGGTTCCCTGGGATGTGAGATGTATTACAGGGGGTCCCTG
Source organism: Heptranchias perlo (assembly GCF_035084215.1). Taxonomy (NCBI): domain Eukaryota; kingdom Metazoa; phylum Chordata; class Chondrichthyes; order Hexanchiformes; family Hexanchidae; genus Heptranchias; species Heptranchias perlo. Next base: position 136,059 of record NW_027139548.1, read on the forward strand.
GGATGTGAGATGTATGACAGGGTTCCCTGGGATGTGAGATGTATTACAGGGGTCCCTGGGATGTGAGATGTATTACAGGGTCCCTGGGATGTGAGATGTATTACAGGGGTCCCTGGGATGTGAGGTGTATTACAGGGGTCCCTGGGATGTGAGATGTCTTACAGGGTTCCCTGGGATGTGGGGTGTATTACAGGGGGTCCCTGGGATGTGGGGTGTATTACAGGGGGTCCCTGGGAAGTGAGATGTATTACAGGGGTCCCTGGGATATGAGATTTATTACAGGGGTCCCTGGGATGTGAGATGTATTACAGGGGGTCCCTGGGATGTGAGATGTATTACAGGGTTCCCTGGGATGTGAGATGTATTACAGGGGGTCCCTGGGATGTGAGATGTATTACAGGGATCGCTGGTGGGTGAGATGTATTACAGGGTCCCTGGGATGTGAGATGTATTACAGGGTTCCCTGGGATGTGGGATGTATTACAGGGGGTCCCTGGGATGTGGGGTGTATTACAGGGGGTCCCTGGGAAGTAAGATGTATTACAGGGGGACCCTGGGATGTGAGATATATTACAAGGGTCCCTGAGTTGTGAGATGTATTGCAGGGGATCCAAGGAATATGCTATGTATTGCAGGGGGTCTCAGGGATGTGAGGTGTATTACAGGGTTCCCTGGGATGTGAGATGCATTACAGGGGGTCACTGGGATGTGAGATGTATTACAGGGCTCCATGGGATGTGAGATGTATTGCAGGGGGTCACTGGGATGTGAGATGTATTACAGGGGGTCCCTGGGATGTGAGATGTATTACAGGGCTCCATGGGATGTGAGATGTATTACAGGGGTCCCTGGGATGTGGGGTGTTTTACAGGGGGTCCCTGGGATGTAAGATGTATTACAGGGTCCCTGGAATGTGAGATGCATTACAGGGGCTCCCTGGGATGTGAGTGGTATTACAGGGGTCCCTGGGATGTGAGATGTATTACAGGGGTCCCTGGGATGTGAGATGTATTACAGGGGTCCCTGGGATGTGAGATGTATTACAGGGGTTCCTGGGATGTGGGGTGTATTACAGGGGGTCCCTGAGATGTGAGATGTATTACATGGCTCCATGGGATGTGAGATGTATTGCAGGGGTCCATGGGATGTGGGGTGTATTACAGGGGTCCCTGGGATGTGAGATGTATTACAGGGGTCCATGGGAGGTGGGGTGTATTACAAGGCTCCATGGGATGTGAGATGTATTACAGGGGTCCCTGGGATGTGGTGTGTATTACAGAGGTCCCTGGGATGTGCTGTTTATTACAGCGGGTCCCTGGGATGTGAGATGTATTACAGGGTCCCTGGGATGTGGGGTGTATTGCAGAGGTCCCTGGGATGTGAGGTGTATTACAGGGATCCCTGGGATGTGAGATGTATTACAGCGGTCCCTGGGATGTGGGGTGTATTACAGGGGTCCCTGGGATGTGAGATGTATTACAGGGCTCCCTGGGGTGTGCGGTGTATTACAGGGGTCCCTGGGATGTGAGATGTATTACAGGGGTCCCTGGGATGTGAGATGTATTACAGGCTCCCTGGGATGTGAGGTGTATTACAGGGGTCCCTGGGATGTGAGATGTATTACAGGGATCCCTGGGATGTAGGGTGTATTACAGGGGGCCCCTGGGATGTGGGGTGTATTACAGGGTGTCCCTGGGAAGTGAGATGTATTACATGGCTCCATGGGATGTGAGATGTATTGCAGGGGTCCATGGGATGTGGGGTGTATTACAGGGGTCCCTGGGATGTGAGATGTATTACAGGGGTCCATGGGATGTGGGGTGTATTACAAGGCTCCATGGGATGTGAGATGTATTACAGGGGTCCCTGGGATGTGGTGTGTATTACAGAGGTCCCTGGGATGTGAGGTGTATGACAGGGATCCCTGGGAGGTGAGATGTATTACAGGGGATCCAAGGGATGTGCGATGTATTGCAAGGGGCCCCTGCGATGTGGGGTGTATTACAGGGGTCCCTGGGATGTGCTGTTTATTACAGCGGGTCCCTGGGATGTGAGATGTATTACAGGGTCCCTGGGATGTGGGGTGTATTGCAGAGGTCCCTGGGATGTGAGGTGTATTACAGGGATCACTGGGATGTGAGATGTATTACAGCGGTCCCTGGGATGTGGGGTGTATTACAGGGGTCCCTGGGATGTGAGATGTATTACAGGGCTCCCTGGGGTGTGCGGTGTATTACAGGGGTCCCTGGGATGTGAGATGTATTACAGGGGTCCCTGGGATGTGAGATGTATTACAGGCTCCCTGGGATGTGAGGTGTATTACAGGGTTCCCTGGGATGTGAGATGTAATACAGGGGGTCCCTGGGATGTGAGATGTATTAAAGGACTCCATGGGATGTGAGATATATTACATGGGTCCCCGGGACGTGGGGTGTATTACAGGGCTCCAAGGGATGTGAGATGTATTACAGGGGTCCCTGGGATGTGGGGAGTATTACAGGGAGTCCCTGGGATGTGAGATGTATTACAGGGTCCCTGGGATGTGGGGTGTATTACAGAGGTCCCTGGGATGTGAGGTGTATTACAGGGGTCCCTGGGATGTGAGATGTATTACAGAGATCCCTGGGATGTAGGTTATATTACAGGGGGCCCCTGGGATGTGGGGTGTATTACAGGGGGTCCCTGGGAAGTGAGATGTATTACAGGAGGACCCTGGGATGTGAGATGTATTACAGGGATCCCTGGGAAGTGAGATGTATTACAGGGGTACCCTGGGATGTGAGATGTATTACAGGGGTCCTTGGGATGTGAGATGTATTACAGGGGTCCCTGAGATGTGGGGTGTATAACAGGGGTCCCTGGGATGTGATATGTAATACAGGGGGTCCCTGGGATGTGAGATGTATTGCAGGGCTCCATGGGATGTGAGATGTATTGCAGGGGGTCACTGGGATGTGAGATGTATTACAGGGGGTCCCTGGGATGTGAGATGTATTACAGGGCTCCATGGGATGTGAGATGTATTACAGGGGTCCCTGGGATGTTGGGTGTTTTACAGGGGGTCCATGGGATGTAAGATGTATTACAGGGTCCCTGGGATGTGAGATGCATTACAGGGGCTCCCTGGGATGTGAGATGTATTACAGGGGTCCCTGAGATGTGGGGTGTATAACAGGGGTCCCTGGGATGTGATATGTAATACAGGGGGTCCCTGGGATGTGAGATGTATTACAGGGCTCCATGGGATGTGAGATGTATTGCAGGGGGTCACTGGGATGTGAGATGTATTACAGGGGGTCCCTGGGATGTGAGATGTATTACAGGGCTCCATGGGATGTGAGATGTATTACAGGGGTCCCTGGGATGTTGGGTGTTTTACAGGGGGTCCCTGGGATGTAAGATGTATTACAGGGTCCCTGGGATGTGAGATGCATTACAGGGGCTCCCTGGGATGTGAGAGGTATTACAGGGGTCCCTGGGATGTGAGATGTATTACAGGGGTCCCTGGGATGTGGGGTGTATTACAGGGGGTCCCTGAGATGTGAGATGTATTACAGGGCTCCATGGGATGTGGGATGTATTGCAGGGGTCCATGGGATGTGGGGTGTATTACAGGGGTCCCTGGGATGTGAGATGTATTACAGGGTTCCATGGGATGTGGGGTGTATTACAAGGCTCCATGGGATGTGAGATATATTACAGGGGTCCCTGGGATGTGGGGTGTATTACAGAGGTCCCTGGGATGTGAGGTGTATTACAGGGGTCCCTGGGATGTGGGGTGTATTACAAAGGTCCCTGGGAAGTGCTGTTTATTACAGCGGGTCCCTGGGATGTGAGATGTATTACAGGGTCCCTGGGATGTGGGGTGTATTGCAGAGGTCCCTGGGATGTGAGGTGTATTACAGGGATCCCTGGGATGTGAGATGTATTGCAAGGGGCCCCTGGGATGTGGGGTGTATTACAGGGGTCCCTGGGATGTGCTGTTTATTACAGCGGGTCCCTGGGATGTGAGATGTATTACAGGGGTCCCTGGGATGTGCTGTTTATTACAGCGGGTCCCTGGGATGTGAGATGTATTACAGGGTCCCTGGGATGTGAGATGTATTACAGCGGTCCCTGGGATGTGAGATGTATTACAGGGCTCCCTGGGGTGTGCGGTGTATTACAGGGGTCCCTGGGATGTGAGATGTATTACAGGGCTCCCTGGGATGTGAGATGTATTACAGGGGTCCCTGGGATGTGAGATGTATTACAGGGGTCCCTGGGATGTGAGATGTATTACAGGGGTCCCTGGGATGTGGGGTGTATTACAGGGGTCCCTGGGATGTGAGATGTAATACAGGGGTCCCTGGGATGTGAGATGTATTAAAGGACTCCATGGGATGTGAGATGTATTACAGGGTTTCCTGGGATGTGGGGAGTATTACAGGGAGTCCCTGGGATGTGAGATGTATTACAGGGTCCCTGGGATGAGGGGTGTATTACAGAGGTCCCTGGGATGTGAGGTGTATTACAGGGGTTCCTGGGATGTGAGATGTATTACAGAGATCCCTGGGATGTAGGTTATATTACAGGGGGCCCCTGGGATGTGGGGTGTATTACAGGGGGTCCCTGGGAAGTGAGATGTATTACAGGGGGACCCTGGGATGTGAGATGTATTACAGGGATCCCTGGGAAGTGAGATGTATTACAGGGGTCCCTGGGATGTGATATGTAATACAGGGGGTCCCTGGGATGTGAGATGTATTACAGGGGGACCCTGGGATGTGAGATGTATTACAGGGGTCCCTGAGATGTGGGGTGTATAACAGGGGTCCCTGGGATGTGATATGTATTACAGGGGGTCCCTGGGATGTGAGATGTATTACAGGGCTCCATGGGATGTGAGATATATTACAGGGGTTCCTGGGATGTGGGGTGTATTACAGGGCTCCATGGGATGTGAGATGTATTGCAGGGGGTCACTGGGATGTGAGATGTATTACAGGGGGTCCCTGGGATGTGAGATGTATTACAGGGCTCCATGGGATGTGAGATGTATTACAGGGGTCCCTGGGATGTGGGGTGTATTACAGGGGGTCCCTGGGATGTGGGGTGTATTACAGGGGGTCCCTGGGAAGTGAGATGTATTGCAGGGGTCCCTGGGATGTGAGATGTATTACAAGGGTCTCTGAGTTGTGAGATGTATTGCAGGGGATCCAAGGGATGCGCGATGTATTACACTGGTCCCTGGGATGTGAAATGTATTACAGGCGATCCAAGGAATGTGCTATGTATTGCAGGGGGTCTCTGGGATGTGAGCTGTATTACAGGGTTCCCTGGGATGTGAGATGCATTACAGGGGGTCCCTGGGATGTGAGATGTATTACAGGGGTCCCTGGGATGTGCGGTGTATTACAGGGGTCCCTGAGATATGAGATGTATTGCAGGGGTCCTTGGGATGTGAGATGTATTACAGGGGTCACTGGTATGTGAGATGTATTACAGGGCTCCCTGGGATGTGAGATGTATTACAGGGGGTCCCTGGGATGTGAGATGTATTACAGGGCTCCATGGGATGTGAGATGTATTACAGGGGTCCCTGGGATGTAAGATGTATTACAGGGTCCCTGGGATGTGAGATGTATTACAGGGGCTCCCTGGGATGTGAGAGGTATTACAGGGGTCCCTGGGATGTGAGATGTATTACAGGGGTCCCTGGGATGTGGGGTGTATTACAGGGGCTCCCTGGGATGTGAGATGTATTACAGTGGTCCATGGGATGTGGGGTGTATTACAGGGCTCCATGGGATGTGAGATGTATTACAGTGGTCCATGGGATGTGGGATGTATTACAAGGCTCCATGGGATGTGAGATGTATTACAGGGGTCCCTGGGATGTGGGGTGTATTACAGGGGTCCCTGGGATGTGAGATGTATTGCAGGGGTCCATGGGATGTGGGGTGTATTACAGGGCTCCATGGGATGTGAGATGTATTACAGTGGTCCATGGGATGTGGGGTGTATTACAAGGCTCCATGGGATGTGAGATGTATTACAGGGGTCCCTGGGATGTGGGTTGTATTACAGAGGTCCCTGGGATATGAGGTGTATTACAGGGATCCTTGGGAGGTGAGATATATTACAGGGGATCCAAGGGATGTGCGATGTATTGCAAGGGGCCCCTGGGATGTGGGGTGTATTACAGGGGTCCCTGGGATGTGCTGTTTATTACAGCGGGTCCCTGGGATGTGAGATGTATGACAGGGGGTCCCTGGGATGTGAGATGTATTACAGGGTCCCTGGGATGTGGGGTGAATTGCAGAGGTCCCTGGGATGTGAGGTGCATTACAGGGATCCCTGGGAGGTGAGATGTATTACAGGGGTCCATGGGATGTGAGATGTATTACAGGGGTCCCTGGGATGTGAGAGGTATTACAGGGGTCCCTGGGATGTGAGAGGTATTACAGGGTTCCCTGGGATGTGAGATGTATTACAGGGTTCCATGGGATGTGAGATGTATTACAGGGCTCCCTGGGATGTGAGATGCATTATAGGGGGTCCCTGCGATGTGGGGTGTATTACAGGGGTCCCTGGGATGTGAGATGTATTACAGGTGTCCCTGGGATGTGAGATGTATTACAGGGGTCCCTGGGATGTGGGGTGTAGTACAGGGTTCCCTGGGATGTGAGATGTAATACAGGGGGTCCCTGGGATGTGAGATGTATTGCAGGGCTCCATGGGATGTGAGATATATTACAGGGGTCCCTGGGATGTGGGGTGTATTACAGGGCTCCAAGGGATGTGAGATGTATTACAGGGGGTCACTGGGATGTGTGATGCATTACAGGGGGTCCCTGGGATGTGAGATGTATTACAGGGCTCCCTGGGGTGTGCGGTGTATTACAGGGGTCCCTGGGATGTGAGATGTATTACAGGGGTCCCTGGGATGTGAGATGTATTACAGGGGTCCCTGGGATGTGGGGTGTATTACAAGGGTCCCTGGGATGTGAGATGTAATACAGGGGGTCCCTGGGATGTGAGATGTATTACAGGACTCCATGGGATGTGAGATATATTACATGGGTCCCTGGGATGTGGGGTGTATTACAGGGCTCCAAGGGATGTGAGATGTATTACAGGGAGTCCCTGGGATGTGAGATGTATTACAGGGTCCCTGGGATGTGGGGTGTATTACAGCGGTCCCTGGGACGTGAGGTGTATTACAGGGGTCCCTGGGATGTGAGATGTATTACAGGGATCCCTGGGATGTAGGTTGTATGACAGGGGGGCCCTGGGATGTGGGGTGTATTACAGGGGGTCCCTGGGATGTGAGATGTATTACAGGGCTCCCTGGGGTGTGCGGTGTATTGCAGGGGTCCCTGGGATGTGAGATGTATTACAGGGGTCCCTGGGATGTGAGATGTATTACAGGGGTCCCTGGGATGTGGGGTGTATTACAGGGGTCCCTGGGATGTGAGATGTAATACAGGGGGTCCCTGGGATGTGAGATGTATTACAGGACTCCATGGGATGTGAGATATATTACATGGGTCCCTGGGATGTGGGGTGTATTACAGGGCTCCAAGGGATGTGAGATGTATTACAGGGGTCCCTGGGATGTGGGGTGTATTACAGGGAGTCCCTGGGATGTGAGATGTATTACAGGGTCCCTGGGATGTGGGGTGTATTACAGGGGGTCCCTGGGAAGTGAGATGTATTACAGGGGGACCCTGGGATGTGAGATGTATTACAGGGATCCCTGGCATGTAGGTTGTATTACAGGGGGCCCCTGGGATGTGGGGTGTATTACAGGGGGTCCCTGGGAAGTGAGATGTATTACAGGGGTACCCTGGGATGTGAGATGTATTACAAGTGTCCCTGAGTTGTGAGATGTATTGCAGGGGATCCATGGGATGCGCGATGTATTACAGTGGTCCCTGGGATGTGAAATGTATTACAGGCGATCCAAGGAATGTGCGATGTATTGCAGGGGGTCTCTGGGATGTGAGGTGTATTACAGGGTTCCCTGGGATGTGAGATGTATTACAGGGGGTCCCTGGGATCTGAGATGTATTACAGGGGTCCCTGGGATGTGCGGTGTATTACAGGGGTCCCTGGGATGTGAGATTTATTGCAGGGGTCCTTGGGATGTGAGATGTATTACAGGGGTCCCTGGGATGTGATATGTATTACAGGGGTCCCTGGGATGTGAGATGTATTACAGGGGGTCCCTGGGATGTGGGGTGTATTACAGGGCTCCATGGGATGTGAGATATATTACAGGGGTTCCTGGGATGTGAGGTGTATTGCAGGGCTCCATGGGATGTGAGATGTATTACAGGGGTCCCTGGGATGTGGGGTGTATTACAGGGGGTCCCTGGGATGTGAGATGTATTACAGGGTCCCTGGGATGTGGGTTGTATTATATAGGTCCCTGGGATGTGGGATGTATTTCAGGGGTCCCTCGGATGTGCAATGTATTACAGGGGGACCCTGGGATGTGAGATTTATTACAGGCGATCCAAGGAATGTGCTATGTATTACAGGGGGTCCCTGGGATGTGTAGTGTATTACAGGGTTCTCTGGGATGTGAGATGTATTCCAGGGGGTGCCTGGGATGTGAGATGTATTACAGGGGTCCCTGGGATGTGGGGTGTATTACAGGGGGTCCCTAGGATGTGAGATGTATTACAGGGGTCCCTGGGATGTGGGGTGTATTACAGGGGGTCCCTAGGATGTGAGATGTATTACAGGGGTCCCTGGGATGTGGGATGTATTTCAGGGGTCCCTAGGATGTGAGATGTATTGCAGTGGTCCCTGGGATGTGGGATGTATTACAGGGGATCCCTGGGATGTGAGATGTATTTCAGGGGTCCCTGGGATGTGAGATATATTACAGGGTGTCCCTGGGATGTGAGATGTATTACAGGGGTCCCTGGGATGTGAGATGTATTACAGGGGGTCCCTGCGATGTGAGATGTATTTCAGGGGTCCCTAGGATGTGAGATGTATTACAGGGGTCCCTGGGATGTGAGATGTATTTCAGGGGTCCCTGGGATGTGAGATGTATTACAGGGGTCCCGAGGATGTGAGATGTATTACAGGGGTCCCTGGGATGTGAGATGTATTACAGGGGTCCCTGGGATGTGAGATGTATTACAGGGGTCCCTGGGATGTGAGATGTATTACAGGGGTCCCTGGGATGTGGGATGTATTTCAGGGGTCCCTGGGATGTGGAGTGTATTACAGGGCGTCCCTGGGATGTGAGATGTAAAACAGGGCTCCATGGGATGTGAGATGTATTACAGGGGTCCCTGGGATGTGAGATGTATTACAGGGATCCCTGGGATGTGAGATGTATTACAGGGAGTCCCTGGGATGTGAGATGTAAAACAGGGCTCCATGGGATGTGAGACGTATTACAGGGGTCCCTGGGATGTGGGGTGTATTACAGGGGGACCCAGGGTTTGTGAGATGTATTACAGGGTCCCTGGGATGTGGAGTGTATTACAGATTTCCCTGGGATATGAGGTGTATTACATGGCTCCCTGGGATGTGAGATGTATTACAGGGGGTCCCTGGGATGTGAGATGTATTGCAGGGAGTCCCTGGGATGTGAGATGTATTACAGGGGTCCCTGGGATGTGGGGTGTATTACAGGGGGTCCCAGGGTTTGTGAGATGTATTACAGGGTCCCTGGGATGTGGGGTGTATTACAGGGGTCCCTGGGATGTGTGATGTATTACAGAGGTCCCTGGGATGTGCGGTGTATTACAGGGGTCCCTGGAATGTGAGATGTATTACAGGGATCCCTGGGAGGTGAGATGTATTACAGGGGTCCATGGGATGTGAGATGTATTACAGGGGATCCAAGGGATGTGAGATGTATTACAGGGGGCTCCTGGGATGTGGGGTGTATTGCAGGAGTCCCTGGGATGTGAGATGAATTACAGGGTGACCCTGGGATGTGAGATGTATTACAGGGGTCCCTGAGTTGAGAGATGTATTACAGGGGATCCAATAGATGAGCGATGTATTACAGGGGTCCCTGGGATGTGAGATGTATTACAGGGTTCCCTGGGATGTGAGATGTATTACAGGGGTCCCTGAGTTGAGAGATGTATTACAGGGGATCCAATAGATGAGCGATGTATTACAGGGGTCCCTGGGATGTGAGATGTATTACAGGGTTCCCTGGGATGTGAGATGTATTACAGGGGTCCCTGGGATGTGGTGTGTAGTACAGGGTTCCCTGGGATGTGAGATGTAATACAGGGGGTCCCTGGGATGTGAGATATATTACAGGGGTCCCTGGGATGTGGGGTGTATTACAGGGCTCGATGGGATGTGAGATATATTACAGGGCTCCATGGGATGTGAGATATATTACAGGGGTCCCTGGGATGTGCGGTGTATTACAGGGGTCCCTGGGATGTGAGATGTATTCCAGGGGGTCCCTGGGATGTGAGATGTATGACAGGGGTCCCTGGGATGTGCGGTGTATTACAGGGTTCCCTGGGATGTGAGATGTATTACAGGGCTCCCTGGGATGTGAGATGTATTACAGGGGTCCCTGGGATGTGGGATGTATTACAGGGGTCCCTGGGATGTGGGGTGTATTACAGGGCTCCATGGGATGTGATATATAATAGAGGGGTCCCTGGGATGTGGGGTGTATTACAGGGCGTCCCTGGGATGTGAGATGTATTACAGGGAGTTCCTGGGATGTGAGATGTAAAACAGGGCTCCATGGGATGTTAGACGTATTACAGGGGTCCCTGGGATGTGGGGTGTATTACAGGGGGACCCAGGGTTTGTGAGATGTATTACAGGTTCCCTGGGATGTGGAGTGTATTACAGATTTCCCTGGGAAGTGAGGTGTATTACATGGCTCCCTGGGATGTGAGATGTATTACAGGGGGTCCCTGGGATGTGAGATGTATTACAGGGGTCCCTGGGATGTGGGGTGTATTACAGGGGGTCCCTGGGATGTGAGATGTAATACAGGGATCCCTGGGAGGTGAGATGTATTACAGGGGTCCCTGGGATGTGGGGTGTAGTACAGGGTTCCCTGGGATGTGAGATGTAATACAGGGGGTCCCTGGGATGTGAGATGTATTACAGGGCTCCATGGGATGTGAGATATATTACAGGGGTCCCTGGGATGTGGGGTGTATTACAGGGCTCGATGGGATGTGAGATATATTACAGGGCTCCATGGGATGTGAGATATATTACAGGGGTCCCTGGGATGTGCGGTGTATTACAGGGGTCCCTGGGATGTGAGATGTATTCCAGGGGGTCCCTGGGATGTGAGATGTATGACAGGGGTCCCTGGGATGTGCGGTGTATTACAGGGTTCCCTGGGATGTGAGATGTATTACAGGGCTCCCTGGGATGTGAGATGTATTACAGGGGTCCCTGGGATGTGGGGTGTATTACAGGGGTCCCTGGGATGTGGGGTGTATTACAGGGCTCCATGGGATGTGATATATAATAGAGGGGTCCCTGGGATGTGGGGTGTATTACAGGGCGTCCCTGCGATGTGAGATGTATTACAGGGAGTCCCTGGGATGTGAGATGTAAAACAGGGCTCCATGGGATGTGAGACGTATTACAGGGGTCCCTGGGATGTGGGGTGTATTACAGGGGGACCCAGGGTTTGTGAGATGTATTACAGGTTCCCTGGGATGTGGAGTGTATTACAGATTTCCCTGGGAAGTGAGGTGTATTACATGGCTCCCTGGGATGTGAGATGTATTACAGGGGGTCCCTGGGATGTGAGATGTATTACAGGGGTCCCTAGGATGTGGGGTGTATTACAGGGGGTCCCTGGGATGTGAGATGTAATACAGGGATCCCTGGGAGGTGAGATGTATTACAGGGATCCCTGGGAGGTGAGATGTATTACAGGGGTCCATGGGATGTGAGATGTATTACAGGGATCCCTGGGAGGTGAGATGTATTACAGGGGTCCATGGGATGTGAGATGTATTACAGTGGTCCCTGGGATGTGAGATGTATTACAGGGTTCCCTGGGATGTGAGATGTATTACAGGGGGTCCCTGGGATGTGAGATGTATTACAGGGGTCCCTGGGATGTGAGATGTATTACAGGGGTCTCTGGGATGTGAGATGTATTACAGGGGTCCCTGAGTTGAGAGATGTATTACAGGGGATCCAATAGATGAGCGATGTATTACAGTGGTCCCTGGGATGTGAGATGTATTACAGGGTTCCCTGGGATGTGAGATGTATTACAGGGGGTCCCTGGGATGTGAGATGTATTACAGGGGTCCCTGGGATGTGAGATGTATTGCAGGGGTCTCTGGGATGTGAGATGTATTACAGGGGGTCCCTGGGATGTGAGATGTATTACAGAGGTCCCTGGGATGTGGGCTGTATTGCATGGGTCCCTGGGATGTGAGATTTAATACATTGGGTCCGTGGGATCTGAGATGTATTACAGGGGGCCCTTCGGATGTGAGATGTATTACAGGGGTCCCTGGGATGTGGGGTGTATTACAGGGGTCCCTGGGATGTGAGATTTATTACAGGTGATCCAAGGAATGTGCTATGTATTACAGAGGGTCCCTGGGATGTGAGGTGTATTACAGGGTTCCCTGGGATGTGAGATGTATTACAGGTGTCCCTGGGATGTGAGATGTATTACAGGGGTCCCTGGGATGTGGGGTGCAGTACAGGGTTCCCTGGCATGTGAGATGTAATACAGGGGGTCCCTGGGATGTGAGATGTATTACAGGGCTCCATGGAATGTGAGATATATTACAGGGGTCCCTGGGATATGGGGTGTATTACAGGGCTCCAAGGGATGTGAGATGTATTACAGGGGGTCACTGGGATGTGAGATGCATTACAGGGGGTCCCTGGGATGTGAGATGTATTACAGGGCTCCCTGGGGTGTGCGGTGTATTACAGGGGTCCCTGGGATGGGAGATGTATTACAGGGGTCCCTGGGATGTGGGGTGTATTACAGGGGTCCCTGGGATGTGAGATGTAATACAGGGGGTCCCTGGGATGTGAGATGTATTACAGGACTCCATGGGATGTGAGATATATTACATGGGTCCCTGGGATGTGGGGTGTATTACAGGGCTCCAAGGGATGTGAGATGTATTACAGGGGTCCCTGGGATGTGGGGTGTATTACAGGGAGTCCCTGGGATGTGAGATGTATTACAGGGTCCCTGGGATGTGGGGTGTATTACAGAGGTCCCTGGGATGTGAGGTGTATTACAGGGGTCCCTGGGATGTGAGATGTATTACAGGGATCCCTGGGATGTAGGTTGTATGACAGGGGGCCCCTGGGATGTGAGATGTAATACAGGGGGTCCCTGGGATGTGAGATGTATTAAAGGGCTCCATGGGATGTGAGATATATTACAGGGGTTCCTGGGATGTGAGGTGTATTGCAGGGCTCCATGGGATGTGAGATGTATTCCAGGGGTCCCTGGGATGTGGGGTGTATTACAGGGGGTCCCTGGGATGTGAGATGTATTACAGGGTCCCTGGGATGTGGGTTGTATTATATAGGTCCCTGGGATGTGGGATGTATTTCAGGGGTCCCTCGGATGTGAGATGTATTACAGGGGGACCCTGGGATGTGAGATGTATTACAGGGGGACCCTAGGATGTGAGATGTATTACAGGCGATCCAAGGAATGTGCTATGTATTACAGAGGGTCCCTGGGATGTGATATGTATTACAGGGATCCCTGGGATGTGAGATGTATGACAGGGGTCCCTGGGATGTGCGGTGTATTACAGGGGTCCCTGGGATGTGAGATGCATTACAGGGTTCCCTGAGTTGTGAGATGTATTACAGGGGTCCCTGAGATGTGAGATGTATTACATGGCTCCATGGGATGTGAGATATATTACAGGGATTCCTGGGATGTGGGGTGTATTACAGGGGTCCCTGGGATGTGCGGTGTATTACTGGGATCCCTGGGATGTGAGATGTATTACAGGGCTCCATGGGATGTGAGATATATTACAGGGGTCCCTGGGATGTGGGGTGTATTACAGGGCTCCAAGGGATGTGAGATGTATTACAGGGGGTCACTGGGATGTAAGATGCATTACAGGGTGTCCCTGGGATGTGAGATGTATTACAGGGGTCCCTGGGATGTGCGGTGTATTACAGGGGTCCCTGGGATGTGAGATGTATTACAGGGGTCACTGGGATGTGAGATGTATTGCAGGGGTCCCTGGGATGTGGGGTGTATTGCAGGGGTCCCTGGGATGTGAGATGTGATACAGGGGGTCCCTGGGATGTGAGATGTATTACAGGGGTCCCTGGGATGTGAGATGTATTGCAGGGGTCTCTGGGATGTGAGATGTATTACAGGGGGTCCCTGGGATGTGAGATGTATTACAGAGGTCCCTGGGATGTGGGCTGTATTGCATGGGTCCCTGGGATGTGAGATGTATTACAGGGCTCCATGGGATGTGAGACATATTACAGGGGTCCCTGGGATGTGGGGTGTATTACAGGGCTCCAAGGGATGTGAGATGTATTGCAGGGGTCCCTGGGATATGGGGTGTATTACAGGGAGTCCCTGGGATGTGAGATGTATTACAGGGTCCCTGTGATGTGGGGTGTATTACAGGGTTCCCTGGGATGTGAGATGTATTACAGGGAGTCCCTGGGATGTGAGATGTATTACAGGGCTCCCTGGGATGTGAGATGTAATACAGGGGGTCCCTGAGATGTGAGATGTATTACATGGCTCCATGGGATGTGAGATATATTACAGGGATTCCTGGGATGTGGGGTGTATTACAGGGCTCCATGGGATGTGAGATGTATTACAGGGGTCCCTGGGATGTGGGGTTTATTGCAAGGCTCCATGGGATGTGAGATGTATAACAGGGGTCCCTGGGATGTGGGGTGTATTACAGAGGTCCCTGGGATGTGGGGTGTATTACAGGGCTCCCTGGGATGTGAGATGTAATACAGGGGGTCCCTGAGATGTGAGATGTATGACATGGCTCCATGGGATGTGAGATATATTACAGGGATTCCTGGGATGTGGGGTGTATTACAGGGCTCCATGGGATGTGAGATGTATTACAGGGGTCCCTGGGATGTGTGGTTTATTGCAGAGGTCCCTGGGATGTGAGGTGTATTACAGGGATCCCTGGGAGGTGAGATGTATTACAGGGGTCCATGGGATGTGAGATGTATTACAGGGGATCCATGGGATGTGGGGTGTATTACAGGGGTCCCTGGGATGTGAGACGTATTACAGGGATCCCTGGGAGGTGAGATGTATCATAGGGGGTCCCTGCGATGTGGGGTGTATTACAGGGGTCCCTGGGGTGTGCGATGTATTGCAGGGGTTCCTGGGATGTGAGATGTATTACAGGGGTCCCTGCGATGTGAGATGTATTACAGGGCTCCATGGGATGTGAGATGTATTACAGGGGGTCACTGGGATGTGAGATGTATTACAGGGGTATCTGGGATGTGCGGTGTATTACAGGGGTCCCTGGGATGTGAGATGTATTACAGGGGTCCCTGGGATGTGAGATGTAGTACAGGGGTCCCTGTGATGTGGGGTGTATTACAGGGCTCCAAGGGATGTGAGATGTATTACAGGGGTCCCTGGGATGTGTGGTGTATTACAGGGGTTCCTGGGATGTGGGGTGGACTACAGGGAGTCCCTGGGATGTGAGATGTATTACAGGGTCCCTGGGATGTGGGGTGTATTACAGAGGTCCCTGGGATGTGAGGTGTATTACAGGGGTCCCTGGGATGTGAGATGTATTACAGGGATCCCCGGGATGTAGGGTGTATTACAGGGGGTCCCTGGGATGTGGCGTGTATTACAGGGGGTCCCTGGGAAGTGAGATGTATTACAATGGGACCCTGGGATGTGAGATGTATTACAAGGGTCCCTGAGTTGTGAGATGTATTGCAGGGGAACCACGGGATGAGCGATGTATTACAGTGGTCCCTGGGATTTGAAATATATTACAGGCGATCCAAGTAATGTGCTATGTATTGCAGGGGGTCTCTGGGATGTGAGGTGTATTACAGTGTTCGCTGCGATGTGAGATGTATTACAGGGGGTCCCTGGTATTTGAGATGTATTACAGGGGGTCCCTGGTATGTGCGGTGTATTACAGGGGTCCCTGGGATGTGAGATGTATTACAGGGGTCCTTGGGATGTGAGATGTATTACAGGGGTCCCTGAGATGTGGGGTGTATAACAGGGGTCCCTGGGATGTGGGTTGTATTACAGGGGGTCCCTGAGATGTGAGATGTATTACATGGCTCCATGGGATGTGAGATATATTACAGGGATTCCTGGGATGTGGGGTGTATTACAGGGGTCCCTGGGATGTGCGGTGTATTACTGGGATCCCTGGGATGTGAGATGTATTACAGGGCTCCATGGGATGTGAGATATATTACAGGGGTCCCTGGGATGTGGGGTGTATTACAGGGCTCCAAGGGATGTGAGATGTATTACAGGGGGTCACTGGGATGTAAGATGCATTACAGGGTGTCCCTGGGATGTGAGATGTATTACAGGGGTCCCTGGGATGTGCGGTGTATTACAGGGGTCCCTGGGATGTGAGATGTATTACAGGGGTCACTGGGATGTGAGATGTATTGCAGGGGTCCCTGGGATGTGGGGTGTATTACAGGGTTCCCTGGGATGTGAGATGTATTACAGGGAGTCCCTGGGATGTGAGATGTATTACAGGGCTCCCTGGGATGTGAGATGTAATACAGGGGGTCCCTGAGATGTGAGATGTATTACATGGCTCCATGGGATGTGAGATATATTACAGGGATTCCTGGGATGTGGGGTGTATTACAGGGCTCCATGGGATGTGAGATGTATTACAGGGGTCCCTGGGATGTGGGGTTTATTGCAAGGCTCCATGGGATGTGAGATGTATAACAGGGGTCCCTGGGATGTGGGGTGTATTACAGAGGTCCCTGGGATGTGGGGTGTATTACAGGGCTCCCTGGGATGTGAGATGTAATACAGGGGGTCCCTGAGATGTGAGATGTATGACATGGCTCCATGGGATGTGAGATATATTACAGGGATTCCTGGGATGTGGGGTGTATTACAGGGCTCCATGGGATGTGAGATGTATTACAGGGGTCCCTGGGATGTGTGGTTTATTGCAGAGGTCCCTGGGATGTGAGGTGTATTACAGGGATCCCTGGGAGGTGAGATGTATTACAGGGGTCCATGGGATGTGAGATGTATTACAGGGGATCCATGGGATGTGGGGTGTATTACAGGGGTCCCTGGGATGTGAGACGTATTACAGGGATCCCTGGGAGGTGAGATGTATCATAGGGGGTCCCTGCGATGTGGGGTGTATTACAGGGGTCCCTGGGGTGTGCGATGTATTGCAGGGGTTCCTGGGATGTGAGATGTATTACAGGGGTCCCTGCGATGTGAGATGTATTACAGGGCTCCATGGGATGTGAGATGTATTACAGGGGGTCACTGGGATGTGAGATGTATTACAGGGGTATCTGGGATGTGCGGTGTATTACAGGGGTCCCTGGGATGTGAGATGTATTACAGGGGTCCCTGGGATGTGAGATGTAGTACAGGGGTCCCTGTGATGTGGGGTGTATTACAGGGCTCCAAGGGATGTGAGATGTATTACAGGGGTCCCTGGGATGTGTGGTGTATTACAGGGGTTCCTGGGATGTGGGGTGGACTACAGGGAGTCCCTGGGATGTGAGATGTATTACAGGGTCCCTGGGATGTGGGGTGTATTACAGAGGTCCCTGGGATGTGAGGTGTATTACAGGGGTCCCTGGGATGTGAGATGTATTACAGGGATCCCCGGGATGTAGGGTGTATTACAGGGGGTCCCTGGGATGTGGCGTGTATTACAGGGGGTCCCTGGGAAGTGAGATGTATTACAATGGGACCCTGGGATGTGAGATGTATTACAAGGGTCCCTGAGTTGTGAGATGTATTGCAGGGGAACCACGGGATGAGCGATGTATTACAGTGGTCCCTGGGATTTGAAATATATTACAGGCGATCCAAGTAATGTGCTATGTATTGCAGGGGGTCTCTGGGATGTGAGGTGTATTACAGTGTTCGCTGCGATGTGAGATGTATTACAGGGGGTCCCTGGTATTTGAGATGTATTACAGGGGGTCCCTGGTATGTGCGGTGTATTACAGGGGTCCCTGGGATGTGAGATGTATTACAGGGGTCCTTGGGATGTGAGATGTATTACAGGGGTCCCTGAGATGTGGGGTGTATAACAGGGGTCCCTGGGATGTGGGTTGTATTACAGGGGGTCCATGGGATGTGAGATGTATTACAGGGTTCCTGGGATGTGGGGTGTATTACAGTGTTCCCTGGGATGTGAGGTGTATTACAGGGGTCCCTGGGATGTGAGATGTATTACAGGGATCCCTGGGAGGTGAGATGTATTTCAGGGATCCCTGGGATGTGCGATGTATTACAGCGGATCCCTGGGTTGTGAGATGTATTACAGGGCTCCATGGGATGTGAGATGTATTACAGGGGTTCTCTGGGATGTGCGGTGTATTACAGGGCTCCCTGGGATGTGAGATGTATTACAGGGGTCCCTGGGATGTGTGATGTATTACAGGGGTCCCTGGGATGTGTGGTGTATTACAGGGGTCCCTGGGATGTGTGGTGTATTGCAGGTGTCCCTGGGATGTGAGATGAATTACAGGGGTCCCTGGGATGTGAGATGTATTACAGGGGTCCCAGGGATGTGTGGTGTATTGCAGGTGTCCCTGGGATGTGAGATGTATTACAGGGGTCCCTGAGATGTGGGGTGTATAACAGGGGTCCCTGGGATGTGATATGTAATACAGGGGGTCCCTGGGATGTGAGATGTATTACAGGGATTCCTGGGATGTGGGGTGTAATACAGGGCCCCCTGGGATATGAGATGCATTACAGGGGATCCAAGGGATGTGCGATGTATTACAGGGGGCCCCTGGGATGTGGGGTGTATTTCAGGGGTCCCTAGGATGTGCAATGTATTACAGGGCGACCCTGGGATGTGAGATGTATTACAGGGGTCCCTGGGATGTGAGATGTATTACAGGGGGACCCTGGGATGTGAGATGTATTACAGGGATACAAGGGATGAGCGATGTATTACAGGGGTCCCTGGGATGTCAGATGTATTACGGGCGATCCAAGGAATGTGCTATGTATTACAGGGGATCCCTGGGATGTGTTGTGTATTACAGGGTTCTCTGGGATGTGAGATGTATTGCAGGGGGTGCCTGGGATGTGAGATGTATTACAGGGGTCCCTCGGATATGAGATGTAATACAGGGCCCCCTGGGATATGAGATGCATTACAGGGGATCCAAGGGATGTGCGATGTATTACAGGGGGCCCCTGGGATGTGGGGTGTATTTCAGGGGTCCCTAGGATGTGCAATGTATTACAGGGCGACCCTGGGATGTGAGATGTATTACAGGGGTCCCTGGGATGTGAGATGTATTACAGGGGGACCCTGGGATGTGAGATGTATTACAGGGATACAAGGGATGAGCGATGTATTACAGGGGTCCCTGGGATGTCAGATGTATTACGGGCGATCCAAGGAATGTGCTATGTATTACAGGGGATCCCTGGGATGTGTTGTGTATTACAGGGTTCTCTGGGATGTGAGATGTATTGCAGGGGGTGCCTGGGATGTGAGATTTATTACAGGGGTCCCTAGGATATGAGATGTATTACAGGGGTCCCTGGGATGTGCGGTGTATTACAGGGGTCCCTGGGATGTGAGATGTAATACAGGGTGTCCCTGGGATGTGAGATGTATTACAGGGCTCCATGGGATGTGAGATATAATACAGGGGTCCCTGGGATGTGGGGTGTATTACAGGGCTCCATTGGATGTGAGATGTATTACAGGTGATCCAAGGAATGTGCTATGTATTACAGGGGGTCCCTGGGATGTGAGGTGTATTACAGGGTTCCCTGGGATGTGAGATGTATTACAGGGGTCCCTGGGATGTGCGGTAGTATTACAGGGGTCCCTGGGATGTGAGATGTATTACAGGGGTCCCTGGGATGTGAGATGTATTGCAGGGGTCCCTGGGATGTGAGATGTATGACAGGGGTCCCTGGGATGTGAGATGTATTACAGGGGTCCCTGGGATGTGGGGTGCATTACAGGGGTCCCTGGGATGTGAGATGTAATACAGGGGGTCCCTGGGATGTGAGATGTATTACAGGGCTCCATGGAATGTGAGATGTATTAAAGGGGTTCCCTGGGATGTGAGATGTATTGCAGGGAGTCCCTGGGATGTGAAATGTATTACAGGGCTCCATGGGATGTGAGATGTCTTACAGGGGTCCCTGGGATGTGAGATGTATTACAGGGATTCCTGGGATGTGGGGTGTAATACAGGGCCCCGTGGGATATGAGATGCATTACAGGGGATCCAAGGGATGTGCGATGTAATACAGGGGGTCCCTGGGATGTGAGATGTATTACAGGGCTCCATGGAATGTGAGATATATTACAGGGGGTCCCTGGGATGTGAGATGTATTACAGGGCTCCATGGAATGTGAGATATATTACAGGGGGTACCTGGGATGTGAGATGTATTACAGGGCTTCTCTGGGATGTGAGATGTATTACTGGGGTTCTCTGGGATGTGAGATGTATTACAGGGGGTCCCTGGGATGTGAGATGTATTACAGGGGTTCTCTGGGATGTGAGATGTATTACAGGGTCCATGGGATGTGAGATGTATTAAAGGGGTTCTTTGGGATGTGAGGTGTATTGCAGGGTGTCCCTGGATTGTGAGATGTATTACAGGGGTCCCTGGGATGTGAGATGTATTACAGGATCCCTGGGATGTGAGATGTATTACAGGGGTCCCTGGGATGGGAGATGGATTACAGGGGTCCCTGGGATGTGAGATGCATTGCAGGATCCCTGGGATGTGAGATGTATTACAGGATCCCTGGGATATGAGATATATTACAGGGGTCCCTGGGATGTGAGGTGTATTCCTGGGGTTCTCTGGGATGTGAGACGTATTACAGGGGGTCCCTGGGATGGGAGATGGATTACAGGGGTCCCTGGGATGTGAGATGTATTACAGGATCCCTGGGATGTGAGATGTATTACAGGGTGTCCATGGGATGTAAGATGTATTACAGGGCTCCATGAGATGTGAGATGTATTACAGGGGTCCCTGGGATGTGCTATGTTTTACAGGGGGTCCCTGGGATGTGAGATGTATTACAGGGGATCCGTGGGATGTGAGATGTATTACAGGGTCCCTGGGATGTGGGGTGTATTACATGGGGTCCATGGGATATGAGATGTATTACAGGGGGTCCCTGGGATGTGAGATGTATTACAGGGGATCCCTGGGTTGTGAGATGTATTACAGGGGTCCTTGGGATGTGCTATGTATTACAGGGGGTCCCTGGGATGTGAGATGTCTTACAGGGGTCCCTGGGATGTGAGATGTATTTCAGGGGTCCCTGGGATGTGAGATGTATTCAGGGGTCCTTGGGATGTGCTATGTATTACAGTGGGTCCCTGGGATGTGAGATGTATTACAGGGGGTCCCTGGGATGTGTGATGTGTTACAGGGGATCCCTGGGATGTGAGATGTATTACAGGGTTCCATGGTATGTGAGATGTATTACAGGGGTCCCTGGGACGTGGGGTGTATTACAGGGATGCCTGGGATGTGAGATGTATTGCAGGGCTCCATGGGATGTGAGATGTATTACAGGATCCCTGGGATAAAAGATATATTACAGGGGTTCCTGGGATGTGGGGTGTATTACAGGATCCCTGGGATGTGAGGTTTATTACAGGGGTCCCTGGGATGTGAGATGTATTACAGGGGTTCTCTGGGATGTGAGATGTATTACAGGCTATCCCTGGGATTTGGGATGTTTTCCAGGGGTCCCTGGGATGTGAGATGTATTGCAGGATCCCTGGGATGTGAGGTTTATTACAGGGGTCCCTGGGATGTGAGATGTATTACAGGGGTCCCTGGGATGTGAGATGTATTACAGGATCCCTGGGATGTGAGATATTTTACAGGGCTCCATGGGATGTGAGATGTATTACAGGGTCCCTGGGATGTGAAATGTATTTCAGGGTCCCTGGGATGTGGGGTGTATTACAGGGGTCCCTGTGATGTGAGATGTATTACAGGGCGTCACTGGAATGTGAGATGTATTACAGGGGATCCCTGGGATGTGAGATGTATTACAGGGCCCCTGGGATGTAAGGTGTATTACAGTTTCTCTGGGATGTGAGATGTATTACAGGGGATACCTGGGATGTGGGATGTATTCCAGGGGTCCCTGGGATGTGAGATGTATTACAGGGATCCCTGGGATGTGAGATGTATTACAGGATCCCTGGGATGTGAGATATTTTACAGGGCTCCATGGGATGTGAGATGTATTACAGGGTGTCCCTCGGTTGTGAGATGTATTACAGGGTCCCTGGGATGTGAAATGTATTTCAGGGTCCCTGGGATGTGGGGTGTATTACAGGGGTCCCTGTGATGTGAGATGTATTACAGGGCGTCACTGGAATGTGAGATGTATTACAGGGGATCCCTGGGATGTGAGATGTATTACAGGGCCCCTGGGATGTAAGGTGTATTACAGTTTCTCTGGGATGTGGGATGTATTCCAGGGGTCCCTGGGATGTGGGGTGTATTACAGGGATCCCTGGGAGGTGAGATGTATTACAGGGATCCCTGGGAGGTGAGATGTATTACAGGGGTCCCTGGGATGTGAAATGTATTACAGGGGTTCCTGGGATGTGAAATGTATTACAGGCTATACCTGGGATGTGGGGTTTATTACAGGGCTCCCTGGGATGTGAGATGAATTACAGGGTTTCCCTGGGATGTGAGATATATTACAGGGCTCCCTGGGATGTGGGGTGTATTACTGGGATCCCTGGGATGTGAGATGTATTACAGGGCTCCATGGGATGTGAGATGTATTACAGGGGTCCATGGGATGTGCTATGTATTACAGGGTGTCCCTGGGATGTGAGATGTATTACAGGGTCCCTGGGATGTGAGATGTATTACAGGGCCCCTGGGATGTAACGTGTATTACAGTGTCCCTGAGATGTGGGGTGTATTACAGGTTCTCTGGGATGTGAGATGTATTACAGGGGATCCCTGGGATGTGGGTTGTATTACAGGGGGTCCCAGGGATATGAGATGTGTTACAGGGATCCCTGGGAGGTGAGATGTATTACAGGGGATCCAAGGGATGTGCGATGTATTACAGGGGGTCCCTGGGATGTGAGACGTATTACAGGGGGTCCCTGGGATGTGAGATGTATTACAGGGGGTCCCTGGGATGTGAGATGTATTACAGGGGTCCCTGGGATGTTAGATGTATTACAGGGGTCCCTGGGATGTGAGATGTATTGCAGGGGATCCCAGGAATGTGCTATGTATTGCAAGGGGTCCCTGGGATGTGAGATGTATTACAGGGTCCCTGGGATGTGAGATGTGTTACAGGGTATCCAAGGGATGTGCGATGTTATACAGGGGTCCCTGGGATGTACTATGTATTACAGCGGGTCCCTGGGATGTGAGATGTATTACAGGGGGTCCCTGGGATGTGAGATATATTACAGGGGATCCAAGGAATGTGCTATGTATTACAGGGGGTCCCTGGGATGTGAGATATATTACAGGGCGTCCCAGGGATGTGAGATGTATTACAGGGTCCCTGGGATGTGAGATGTATTACAGAGGGTCCCTCGAATGTGATATATATTTGAGGCGGTCCCTGGGATGTGGGATATATTACAGGATCCCTGGGATATGAGATAAATTACTGGGTGTCCCTGGGATCTGAGATGTATTACTGGGGGTCCCTGGGATGTGAGATATATTGCAGGGTCCCTGGGATGTGAGATGTATTACAGGTGTCCCTGGGATGTGGGGTGTATTTCAGGGCTCCATGGGATGTGAGATGTATTACAGGGGGTCCCTGGGATGTGAGATGTATTACAGGGGGTCCCTGGGATGTGAGATGTATTACAGGGGATCCCTGGGATGTGAGATGTATTACAGGGCCCCGGGGATGTAACGTGTATTGCAGGGTCCCTTGGATGTGGGGTGTATTACAGGTTCTCTGGGATGTGAGATGTATTACAGGGGATCCCTGGGATGTGAGATGTATTGCAGGGTCCCTGGGATGTGGGGTGTATTACAGGGGGTCCCTGGGATATGAGATGTATTACAGGGATCCCTGGGAGGTGAGATGTATTACAGGGGATCCAAGGGATGTGCGATGTATTACAGGGTTCCCTGGGATTTGCTATGTATTACAGGGGGTCCCTGGGATGTGAGATGTATTACAGGGGGTCCCTGGGATGTGAGATGTATTACAGGGGATCCCTGGGATGTGAGATGTATTGCAGGGCCCCGGGGATGTAACGTGTATTGCAGGGTCCCTTGGATGTGGGGTGTATTACAGGTTCTCTGGGATGTGAGATGTATTACAGGGGATCCCTGGGATGTGAGATGTATTGCAGGGTCCCTGGGATGTGGGGTGTATTACAGGGGGTCCCTGGGATATGAGATGTATTACAGGGATCCCTGGGAGGTGAGATGTATTACAGGGGTCCCTGGGATGTGAGATGTATTACAGGGGATCCAAGGGATGTGCGATGTATTACAGGGTTCCCTGGGATTTGCTATGTATTACAGGGTGTCGCTTGGATGTGAGACATATTACAGGGGGTCCCTGGGATGTGAGATGTATTACAGGGGGTCCCTGGGATGTGAGATGTATTACAGGGGTCCCTTGGATGTGAGATGTATTGCAGGGTTCCCTGGGATGTGAGATGTATTACAGGGTCCCTGGGATGTGAGATGTATTACAGGGTTTCCTGGGATGTGAGATGTATTACTGGGGTCCCTGGGATGTGAGATGTATTACAGGGGGTCCCTGGGATGTGAGATGTATTACAGGGTTTCCTGGGATGTGAGATGTATTACAGGGGTCCCTGGGATGTGAGATGTATTACAGGGTGTCCCTGGGATGTGAGATGTCTTACAGGGGTCCCTGGGATGTGAGATGTATTACAGGGGGTCCCTGGGATGTGAGATGTATTACAGGGGTCCCTGGGATGTGAGATGTATTACAGGGTGTCCCTGGGATGTGAGATGTATTACAGGGGTCCCTGGGATGTGAGATGTATTACAGGGGGTCCCTGGGATGTGAGATGTATTACAGGGGTCCCTGGGATGTGAGATGTATTACAGGGGTCCCTGGGATGTGAGATATATTACAGGGTCCCTGGGATGTGAGATGTATTACAGGGTCCCTGGGATTGTGAGATGTATTACAGGGGTCCCTGTAATGTGGGATGTATTACTGGGGGTCCCTGGGATGTGATATATATTACAGTGAGTCCATTGGATGTGAGAAGTTTTATAGGGGTCCTTGGGATGTGGGATGTGTTCGGGGGGGTGGGGGCCCTGGGATGGGAGATTATTACAGTTTGACCCTGGGATGTGAGATGTATTACAGGGTGTACTTGGGATGTGAGATATATTACAGGTGGTATGCACCTATGGGATTGTACTTCTAGGTGTCCGTCAGGGTGGGACTGCATTCCTCAAGTCACTGGGAGTCTGCCATTTTTACCGGGTACTTGGTGTGTGCCAGCATTTACTGGGGGTCGGTGGTTGATTGCCAATAATTACAGAGGGACCATGGGATCTTGTTCATGTTCGCATGATCCTGGTGACTTCGAAAGTATCACGGAGAATTCTGGATTCTGTCAGTTCTTTGAAGTGGTTTACTTAGTGTGATAGTATTTTTAGGGGGTCTCTGAATTGAGTCTTGGAATGTGTCCGTATTTGGACGGCATCCATCGGAGTGTGCTAGTATTTACAAATGGCCTTGTGAGTGTTCCATGTTTTACAAGTGGCCCTGAGAGTGTGGTGATATTTACAGACTGTTACTGATTGAGTTTCAAGACTTACTGGATGTTCCAGAGTTAGTGTCAGTATGTATATGTTTCTTTGGTGAGTGTCACTTAGAACTTGGATTGCTGACTGAGTGTCAATATTTACAGGATGTATCCGGGTGAGTGTTGGTATTTATACGGATTGCTGAGAGAGTTTCAGTATCCACAGGGGTCTTCAAAAGACTGTTGGGATTTACAGGCTGTTCCGAAGTGGGTTTCAATACTCACAGGATGTTCCTGAGTCAGAGTATTAGTCAAAATGTTTCTGATATTGTGTCGGTAGTTACTTGTTTGCTGAATCAATGTTACAATTTATTGGATGAGTGTCAGAACGTTATTCAATTTCTGAGTAAGTCTTATTCACGTGTTTCTGGGTAAGTGTCACTGGAGGGTTTCCCTCTGCTATAAATAAGGGACTCCGTTCAATGGGTTACACCATAGTCTCAGTGGGAGCATAACCTCTGTGACGAACACGGATCAGCGGCTCCACTGAGAGGGAAAGAATGTATCGGAGTCTGCGAGCAACAGATTGGAATGTCACAGCAATGGGTTGGAACCACCAACCACCAAGAGAGATTCAGATACTAGTCGCAATTTATAACATTCAAAGGGTTTACTATCCCCTCCTCGCTGCTATCGGTGTCCCTGGTAAGTCTCGATATCCAGCTATTAATTCTATGTTTAACTGTGTCGTTGTTCGTCATTTACTCTCCAGTCCTCGATGCTGCTGTTGTCTCTGGTAAGTTTCTATTAGTTCCGCAAAGCATACTTCACTATATTACTGTGATTGTTATTTGCGAGCACCTGGGGATCAGGGATGGGACTTATATTACGGGGGTCCTTGGGATGTGAGATATATTACAGGGGGTCCCTGGGATGTGAGATGTCTATAGGGTGTCTCAGGGATGTGGGATGTCTATAGGGTGTCTCAGGGATGTGGGATGTCTATAGGGTGTCTCAGGGATGTGGGATGTCTATAGGGTGTCTCAGGGATGTGAGATGTCCATAGGGTGTCTCAGGGATGTGGGATGTCTATAGGGTGTCTCAGGGATGTGGGATGTCTATAGGGTGTCTCAGGGATGTGGGATGTCTATAGGGTGTCTCAGGGATGTGGGATGTCTATAGGGTGTACCAGGGATGTGGGATGTCTATAGGGTGTCTCAGGGATGTGAGATGTCTATAGGGTGTCCCAGGGATGTGGGATGTCTATAGGGTGTCTCAGGGATGTGAGATGTCTATAGGGTGTCTCAGGGATGTGAGATGTCTATAGGGTGTCTCAGGGATGTGGGATGTCTATAGGGTGTCTCAGGGATGTGGGATGTCTATAGGGTGTCTCAGGGATGTGAGATGTCTATAGGGTGTCTCAGGGATGTGAGATGTCTATAGGGTGTCTCAGGGATGTGGGATGTCTATAGGGTGTCCCAGGGATGTGGGATGTCTATAGGGTGTCTCAGGGATGTGAGATGTCTATAGGGTGTCTCAGGGATGTGGGATGTCTATAGGGTGTCTCAGGGATGTGGGATGTCTATAGGGTGTCCCTGGGATGTGGGATGTCTATAGGGTGTCTCAGGGATGTGGGATGTCTATAGGGTGTCTCAGGGATGTGGGATGTCTATAGGGTGTCTCAGGGATGTGGGATGTCTATAGGGTGTCCCAGGGATGTGGGATGTCTATAGGGTGTCTCAGGGATGTGGGATGTCTATAGGGTGTCTCAGGGATGTGGGATGTCTATAGGGTGTCCCAGGGATGTGGGATGTCTATAGGGGGTCCCTGGGATGTGGGATGTCTATAGGGTGTCCCAGGGATGTGGGATGTCTATAGGGTGTCTCAGGGATGTGGGATGTCTATAGGGTGTCTCAGGGATGTGGGATGTCTATAGGGTGTCCCAGGGATGTGGGATGTCTATAGGGTGTCCCAGGGATGTGGGATGTCCATAGGGTGTCTCAGGGATGTGGGATGTCTATAGGGGGTCTCAGGGATGTGGGATGTCTATAGGGTGTCTCAGGGATGTGGGATGTCTATAGGGGGTCCCTGGGATGTGGGATGTGTATAGGGTGTCTCAGGGATGTGGGATGTCTATAGGGTGTCTCAGGGATGTGGGATGTCTATAGGGTGTCTCAGGGATGTGGGATGTCTATAGGGTGTCTCAGGGATGTGGGATGTCTATAGGGTGTCCCAGGGATGTGGGATGTCTATAGGGTGTCTCAGGGATGTGGGATGTCTATAGGGTGTCTCAGGGATGTGGGATGTCTATAGGGTGTCTCAGGGATGTGGGATGTCTATAGGGTGTCTCAGGGATGTGAGATGTCTATAGGGTGTCTCAGGGATGTGAGATGTCTATAGGGTGTCCCAGGGATGTGGGATGTCCATAGGGTGTCTCAGGGATGTGAGATGTCTATAGGGTGTCTCAGGGATGTGAGATGTCTATAGGGTGTCTCAGGGATGTGGGATGTCTATAGGGTGTCTCAGGGATGTGGGATGTCTATAGGGTGTCCCAGGGATGTGGGATGTCCATAGGGTGTCTCAGGGATGTGGGATGTCTATAGGGTGTCTCAGGGATGTGGGATGTCTATAGGGTGTCCCAGGGATGTGGGATGTCCATAGGGTGTCTCAGGGATGTGAGATGTCTATAGGGTGTCCCAGGGATGTGGGATGTCTATAGGGTGTCTCAGGGATGTGGGATGTCTATAGGGTGTCTCAGGGATGTGGGATGTCTATAGGGTGTCTCAGGGATGTGGGATGTCTATAGGGTGTCTCAGGGATGTGAGATGTCTATAGGGGGTCCCTGGGATGTGGGATGTCTATCGGGTGTCTCAGGGATGTGAGATGTCTATAGGGTGTCTCAGGGATGTGAGATGTCTATAGGGTGTCTCAGGGATGTGAGATGTCTATAGGGTGTCTCAGGGATGTGGGATGTCTATAGGGTGTCTCAGGGATGTGAGATGTCTATAGGGTGTCTCAGGGATGTGGGATGTCTATAGGGTGTCTCAGGGATGTGGGATGTCTATAGGGTGTCCCAGGGATGTGAGATGTCTATAGGGTGTCTCAGGGATGTGGGATGTCTATAGGGTGTCCCAGGGATGTGAGATGTCTATAGGGTGTCTCAGGGATGTGGGATGTCTATAGGGTGTCTCAGGGATGTGGGATGTCAATAGGGGGTCCCTGGAATGTGGGATGTCTATCGGGTGTCTCAGGGATGTGGGATGTCTATAGGGTGTCTCAGGGATGTGGGATGTCTATAGGGTGTCTCAGGGATGTGGGATGTCTATAGGGGGTCCCTGGGATGTGGGATGTCTATAGGGTGTCTCAGGGATGTGGGATGTCTGTAGGGTGTCTCAGGGATGTGGGATGTCTATAGGGTGTCTCAGGGATGTGGGATGTCTATAGGGGGTCCCTGGGATGTGGGATGTCTATAGGGTGTCGCAGGGATGTGGGATGTCTATAGGGTGTCTCAGGGATGTGGGATGTCTATAGGGTGTCTCAGGGATGTGAGATGTCTATAGGGTGTCTCAGGGATGTGGGATGTCTATAGGGTGTCCCAGGGATGTGAGATGTATTACAGGGGGTCCCTGGGATGTGAGATGCATTACAGGGGTCCCTGGGATGTGAGATGTATTACAGGGGGTCCCTGGGATGTGAGATGTATTACAGGGGGTCCCTGGGATGTGAGATGCATTACAGGGGTCCCTGGGATGTGAGATGTATTACAGGGGGTCCCTGGGATGTGAGATGTATTACAGGGGGTCTCTGGGATGTAACAAGTATTACAAGGGGTCCCTGGGATGTGAGATGTATTACAGGGGTCCCTGGGATGCGACATGTATGACAGGGGGTCGCTGGGATACGGGCTGTATACGGAAGGTTTCTGGGATGTGAGATGTATAGCTGTGCTTCACTGGGATGTGTTATGTGTTACAGGGGGGTCCCTGAGTGAGTGTCAGTATTTGCACGGTATTACTGAGTGAGTGTCAGTATCTACACGGTACTACTGAGTGAGTGTCAGTATTTGCACGGTATTACTGAGTGAGTGTCAGTATCTACACGGTACTACTGAGTGAGTGTCAGTATTTACACGGTATTACTGAGTGAGTGTCAGTATTGACACTGTATTACTGAGTGAGTGTCAGTATCTACACGGTATTACTGTGTGAGTGTCAGTGTTTACACGGTATTACTGAGTGAGTGTCAGTATTTACACGGTATTACTGTGTGAGTGTCACTATTTACACGGTATTACTGAGTGAGTGTCAGTATTTACACGGTATTACTGTGTGAGTGTCAGTGTTTACACGGTATGACTGAGTGAGTGTCAGTATTTACACGGTATTACTGAGTGAGTGTCAGTATTTACACGGTATTACTAAGTGAGTGTCAGTATTTACGCGGTATTACTGTGTGAGTGTCACTATTTACACGGTATTACTGAGTGAGTGTCAGTATTTACACGGTATTACTGAGTGAGTGTCAGTATTGACAAGCTATTATTGAGTGAGTGTCAGTATTGACACGGTATTACTGAGTGAGTGTCAGTATTTACACGCTATTATTGAGTGAGTGTCTGTATCTACACGGTATTACTGAGTGAGTTTCAGTATCTACAAGGTATTACTGAGTGAGTGTCAGTATTGACACGGTATTACTGAGTGAGTGTCAGTATCTACACGGTATTACTGAGTGAGTGTCAGTATCTACACGGTATTACTGAGTGAGTGTCAGTATTGACACGGTATTACTGTGTGAGTGTCAATGTTTACACGGTATTACTGAGTGAGTGTCAGTATTGACACGCTATTATTGAGTGAGTGTCAGTATTTACACGCTATTATTGAGTGAGTGTCAGTATCTACACGGTATTACTGAGTGAGTTTCAGTATCTACACGGTATTACTGAGTGAGTGTCAGTATTGACATGGTATTACTGAGTGAGTGTCAGTATTGACACGGTATTACTGAGTGAGTGTCAGTATCTACACGGTATTACTGAGTGAGTGTCAGTATCTACACGGTATTACTGAGTGAGTGTCAGTATCTACACGGTATTACTGAGTGAGTGTCAGTATCTAGACGGTATTACTGAGTGAGTTTCAGTATCTGCACGGTATTACTGAGTGAGTTTCAGTATCTGCACGGTATTACTGAGTGAGTGTCAGGATTGACACGGTATTACTGAGTGAGTGCCAGTATTGACACGGTATTACTGAGTGAGTGTCAGCAATGACACGGTATTACTGTGTGAGTGTCAGTATTGACACGGTATTACTGAGTGAGTGTCAGTATTGACACGGTATTACTGAGTGAGTGTCAGTATTGACACGCTATTATTGAGTGAGTGTCAGTATTGACACGGTATTACTGAGTGAGTGTCAGTATCTAAACGGTATTACTGAGTGAGTGTCAGTATCTACACGGTATTACTGAGTGAGTGTCAGTATTGACACGCTATTATTGAGTGAGTGTCAGTATTGACACGGTATTACTGAGTGAGTGTCAGTATCTACACGGTATTACTGAGTGAGTGTCAGTATCTACACGGTATTACTGAGTGAGTGTCAGTATTGACACGCTATTACTGTGTGAGTGTCAGTATTGACACGCTATTATTGAGTGAGTGTCAGTGTTTACACGGTATTACTGAGTGAGTGTCATTATCTTTACGGTATTACTGAGTGAGTATCAGTATCTACACGGTATTACTGAGTGAGTGCCAGTATTGACACGGTATTACTGAGTGAGTGTCAGTAATGACACGGTATTACTGTGTGAGTGTCAGTATTGACACGGTATTACTGAGTGAGTGTCAGTATTGACACGGTGTTACTGATTGAGTGTCAGTATCTACACGGTATTACTGAGTGAGTGTCAGTATTGACATGGTATTACTGAATGAGTGTCAGTATTGACACGGTATTACTGAGTGAGTGTCAGTATTGACACGGTATCACTGAGTCAGTATCAGTATTGACATGGTATTACTGAGTGAGTGTCAGTATCTACACGGTATTACTGAGTGAGTGTCAGTATCTAGACGGTATTACTGAGTGAGTTTCAGTATCTGCACGGTATTACTGAGTGAGTTTCAGTATCTGCACGGTATTACTGAGTGAGTGTCAGGATTGACACGGTATTACTGAGTGAGTGCCAGTATTGACACGGTATTACTGAGTGAGTGTCAGTAATGACACGGTATTACTGTGTGAGTGTCAGTATTGACACGGTATTACTGAGTGAGTGTCAGTATTGACACGGTATTACTGAGTGAGTGTCAGTATTGACACGCTATTATTGAGTGAGTGTCAGTATTGACACGGTATTACTGAGTGAGTGTCAGTATCTAAACGGTATTACTGAGTGAGTATCAGTATCTACACGGTATTACTGAGTGAGTGTCAGTATTGACACGCTATTATTGAGTGAGTGTCAGTATTGACACGGTATTACTGAGTGAGTGTCAGTATCTACACGGTATTACTGAGTGAGTGTCAGTATCTACACGGTATTACTGAGTGAGTGTCAGTATTGACACAGTATTACTGTGTGAGTGTCAATGTTTACACGGTATTACTGAGTGAGTGTCAGTATTGACACGCTATTATTGAGTGAGTGTCAGTATTTACACGCTATTATTGAGTGAGTGTCAGTATCTACACGGTATTACTGAGTGAGTTTCAGTATCTACACGGTATTACTGAGTGAGTGTCAGTATTGACATGGTATTACTGAGTGAGTGTCAGTATTGACACGGTATTACTGAGTGAGTGTCAGTATCTACACGGTATTACTGAGTGAGTGTCAGTATTGACATGGTATTACTGAGTGAGTGTCAGTATCTACACGGTATTACTGAGTGAGTGTCAGTGTTTACACGGTATTACTGAGTGAGTGTCAGTATTGACACGGTATCACTGAGTCAGTATCAGTATTGACATGGTATTACTGAGTGAGTGTCAGTATCTAGACCGTATTACTGAGTGAGTTTCAGTATCTGCACGGTATTACTGAGTGAGTTTCAGTATCTGCACGGTATTACTGAGTGAGTGTCAGGATTGACACGGTATTACTGAGTGAGTGCCAGAATTGACACGGTATTACTGAGTGAGTGTCAGCAATGACACGGTATTACTGTGTGAGTGTCAGTATTGACACGGTATTACTGAGTGAGTGTCAGTATTGACACGGTATTACTGAGTGAGTGTCAGTATTGACACGCTATTATTGAGTGAGTGTCAGTATTGACACGGTATTACTGAGTGAGTGTCAGTATCTAAACGGTATTACTGAGTGAGTATCAGTATCTACACGGTATTACTGAGTGAGTGTCAGTATTGACACGCTATTATTGAGTGAGTGTCAGTATTGACACGGTATTACTGAGTGAGTGTCAGTATCTACATGGTATTACTGAGTGAGTGTCAGTATCTACACGGTATTACTGAGTGAGTGTCAGTATTGACACGCTATTACTGTGTGAGTGTCAGTATTGACACGCTATTATTGAGTGAGTGTCAGTGTTTACACGGTATTACTGAGTGAGTGTCAGTATCTTCACGGTATTACTGAGTGAGTATCAGTATCTACACGGTATTACTGAGTGAGTGCCAGTATTGACACGGTATTACTGAGTGAGTGTCAGTATTGACACGGTATTGCTGAGTGAGTGTCAGTATTGACACGGTATTACTGATTGAGTGTCAGTATCTACACGGTATTACTGAGTGAGTGTCAGTATTGTCATGGTATTACTGAGTGAGTGTCAGTATTGACACGGTATTACTGAGTGAGTGTCAGTATTGACACGGTATCACTGAGTCAGTATCAGTATTGACATGGTATTACTGAGTGAGTGTCAGTATCTACACGGTATTACTGAGTGAGTGTCAGTATCTAGACGGTATTACTGAGTGAGTTTCAGTATCTGCACGGTATTACTGAGTGAGTTTCAGTATCTGCACGGTATTACTGAGTGAGTGTCAGGATTGACACGGTATTACTGAGTGAGTGCCAGTATTGACACGGTATTACTGAGTGAGTGTCAGTAATGACACGGTATTACTGTGTGAGTGTCAGTATTGACACGGTATTACTGAGTGAGTGTCAGTATCTACACGGTATTACTGAGTGAGTGTCAGTATTGACACGGTATTACGGTGTGAGTGTCAATGTTTACACGGTATTACTGAGTGAGTGTCAGTATTGACACGCGATTATTGAGTGAGTGTCAGTATTTACACGCTATTATTGAGTGAGTGTCAGTATCTACACGGTATTACTGAGTGAGTTTCAGTATCTACACGGTATTACTGAGTGAGTGTCAGTATTGACATGGTATTACTGAGTGAGTGTCAGTATTGACACGGTATTACTGAGTGAGTGTCAGTATCTACACGGTATTACTGAGTGAGTGTCAGTATTGACATGGTATTACTGAGTGAGTGTCAGTATCTACACGGTATTACTGAGTGAGTGTCAGTGTTTACACGGTATTACTGAGTGAGTGTCAGTATTGACACGGTATCACTGAGTCAGTATCAGTATTGACATGGTATTACTGAGTGAGTGTCAGTATCTTGACGGTATTACTGAGTGAGTTTCAGTATCTGCACGGTATTACTGAGTGAGTTTCAGTATCTGCACGGTATTACTGAGTGAGTGTCAGGATTGACACGGTATTACTGAGTGAGTGCCAGAATTGACACGGTATTACTGAGTGAGTGTCAGCAATGACACGGTATTACTGAGTGAGTGTCAGTATTGACACGGTATTACTGAGTGAGTGTCAGTATTGACACGCTATTATTGAGTGAGTGTCAGTATTGACACGGTATTACTGAGTGAGTGTCAGTATCTAAACGGTATTACTGTGTGAGTATCAGTATCTACACGGTATTACTGAGTGAGTGTCAGTATTGACACGCTATTATTGAGTGAGTGTCAGTATTGACACGGTATTACTGAGTGAGTGTCAGTATCTACACGGTATTACTGAGTGAGTGTCAGTATCTACACGGTATTACTGAGTGAGTGTCAGTATTGACACGCTATTACTGTGTGAGTGTCAGTATTGACACGCTATTATTGAGTGAGTGTCAGTGTTTACACGGTATTACTGAGTGAGTGTCAGTATCTTCACGGTATTACTGAGTGAGTATCAGTATCTACACGGTATTACTGAGTGAGTGCCAGTATTGACACGGTATTACTGAGTGAGTGTCAGTAATGACACGGTATTACTGTGTGAGTGTCAGTATTGACACGGTATTACTGAGTGAGTGTCAGTATTGACACGGTATTACTGATTGAGTGTCAGTATCTACACGGTATTACTGAGTGAGTGTCAGTATTGACATGGTATTGCTGAGTGAGTGTCAGTATTGACACGGTATTACTGAGTGAGTGTCAGTATTGACACGGTATCACTGAGTCAGTATCAGTATTGACATGGTATTACTGAGTGAGTGTCAGTATCTACACGGTATTACTGAGTGAGTGTCAGTATCTAGACGGTATTACTGAGTGAGTTTCAGTATCTGCACGGTATTACTGAGTGAGTTTCAGTATCTGCACGGTATTACTGAGTGAGTGTCAGTATTGACACGCTATTATTGAGTGAGTGTCAGTATTGACACGGTATTACTGAGTGAGTGTCAGTATCTAAACGGTATTACTGAGTGAGTATCAGTATCTACACGGTATTACTGAGTGAGTGTCAGTATTGACACGCTATTATTGAGTGAGTGTCGGTATTGACACGGTATTACTGAGTGAGTGTCAGTATCTACACGGTATTACTGAGTGAGTGTCAGTATCTACACGGTATTACTGAGTGAGTGTCAGTATTGACACGCTATTACTGTGTGAGTGTCAGTATTGACACGCTATTATTGAGTGAGTGTCAGTGTTTACACGGTATTACTGAGTGAGTGTCAGTATCTACACGGTATTACTGAGTGAGTGTCAGTATCTACACGCTTTACTGAGTGAGTGCCAGTATTGACACGATATTACTGAGTGAGTGTCAGTAATGACACGGTATTACTGTGTGAGTGTCAGTATTGACACGGTATTACTGAGTGAGTGTCAGCATTGACACGGTATTACTGAGTGAGTGTCAGTATCTACACGGTATTACTGAGTGAGTGTCAGTATTGACACGGTATTACTGAGTGAGTGTCAGTATTTGCACGGTATTACTGAGTGAATGTCAGTATTGACACGGTATTACTGAGTGAGTGTCAGGATCTACACGGTATTACTGAGTGAGTGTCAGTATCTACACGGTATTACTGAGTGAGTGTCAGTATCTGGACGGTATTACTGAGTGAGTTTCAGTATCTGCACGGTATTACTGAGTGAGTTTCAGTATCTGCACGGTATTACTGAGTGAGTGTCAGGATTGACACGGTATTACTGAGTGAGTGTCAGTAATGACACAGTATTACTGTGTGAGTGTCAGTATTGACACGGTATTACTGAGTGAGTGTCAGTATTGACACGGTATTACTGAGTGAGTGTCAGTATTGACACGCTATTATTGAGTGAGTGTCAGTATTGACACGGTATTACTGAGTGAGTGTCAGTATCTAAACGGTATTACTGAGTGAGTATCAGTATCTACACGGTATTACTGAGTGAGTGTCAGTATTGACACGCTATTATTGAGTGAGTGTCAGTATTGACACGGTATTACTGAGTGAGTGTCAGTATCTACACGGTATTACTGAGTGAGTGTCAGTATTGACACGCTATTATTGAGTGAGTGTCAGTGTTTACACGGTATTACTGAGTGAGTGTCAGTATCTACACGGTATTACTGAGTGAGTGTCAGTATCTACACGGTATTACTGAGTGAGTGCCAGTATTGACACGGTATTACTGAGTGAGTGTCAGTAATGACACGGTATTACTGTGTAAGTGTCAGTATTGACACGGTATGACTGAGTGAGTGTCAGTATTGACACGGTATTACTGAGTGAGTGTCAGTGTTTACACGGTATTACTGAGTGAGTGTCAGTGTTTACACGGTATTACTGAGTGAGTGTCAGTAATTACACGGTATTACTGAGTGAGTGTCAGTAACTACACGGTATTACTGAGTGAGTGTCAGTATTGACACGGTATTACTGAGTGAGTGTAAGTGTTGACACGGTATTACTGAATGAGTGTCAGTAATTCCACGGTATTACTGAGTGAGTGTCAGTATTGACACGGTATTACTGAGTGAGTGTCAGTAATTACACGTTATTACTGAGTGAGTGTCAGTATTGACACGCTATTACTGAGTGAGTGTCAGTGTTTAGACGGTATTATTGAGTGAGTATCGGTATTTACACGGTATTACTGAGTGAGTGTCAGTATTGACACGCTATTACTGAGTGAGTGTCAGTGTTTACACGGTATTACTGAGTGAGTGCCAACATTTACACGTTGTTACTGAGTGAGTGTCAGGATTGACACGGTATTACTGAGTGAGTGTCAGTATTTACACGTTATTACTGAGTGAGTATCAGTATTGACACGGTATTACTGAGTGAGTATCAGTATTGACATGGTATTACTGATTGAGTGTCAGTATTGACACCGTATTACTGAGTGAGTGTCAGTATTTATACGGTATTACGAAGTGAGTTTCAGTATTGACACGGTATTACTAATTGAGTGTCAGTATTTACACGGTATTACTGTGTGAGTGTTAATATTTACACAGTATTACTGTGTGAGTGTCAGTGGTTACACGGTATTACTGAGTGAGTGTCAGTATTTACACGGTGTTACTGAGTGAGTATCAGCATTGACACGGTATTACTGAGTGAGTATCAATATTGACACGGTATTACTGAGTAAGTGTCAGGATTGACACGGTATTACTTTGTGAGTATCAGTATTGACAGTGTATTACTGAGTGAGTGTCAGTGTTTACACGGTATTACTGAGTGAGTGTCAGTGTTTACACGGTATTACTGAGTGAGTGTCAGTAATGACACGCTATTACTGAGTGAGTATCAATATTGACACGGTATTACTGAGTGAGTGTCAGTATTTATAGGGTATTACTAAGTGAGTGTCAGTATTGACACGGTATTACTGAGTCAGAATCAATATTGACACGGTATTACTGAGTGAGTGTCAGTATTAACACGGTATTACTGAGTGAGTATCAGTATTGACACGGTATTACTGAGTGAGTGTCAGTAATGACACGCTATTACTGAGTGAGTATCAGTATTGACACGGTATTACTGTGTGAGGGACAGTGATTACACGGTATTATTGAGTGAGTATCAGTATTGACACGGTATCACTGTGTGAGTATGAGTAATGGCACTGTATTACTGAGTGAGTATTATTATTGACACGGTATTACTCAGTGAGCATCAGTATTGACACAGTATTACCAAGTGAGTGTCAGTATTTAAACGGTATTACTGTGTGTGTCAGTATTTACACGGTATTACTGAGTGAGTGTCAGTGTTTACACGGTATTACTCAGTGAGTGTCAGTCTTTACACGGTATTACTGAGTGAGTGTCAGTATTGACACGGTATTACTGAGTCAGTATCAGCATTGACGTGGTATTACTGAGTGAGTGTCAGTATTGACACGGTATTACTGAGTATGTGTCAGTATAGACAGGGTATTACTGAGTCAGAATCAATATTTACACGGTATTACTGAGTGAGTGTCATTATTGACACGGTATTACTGTGTGAGTATCAGTAATGACACTGTGTTACTGAGTGAGTATCATTATTGACACGTATTACTGAGTGAGTGTCAGTGTTTACACGGTATTACTGAGTGAGTGTCAGTATTTACACGGTATTACTGAGTGAGTGTCAGTGTTTACACGGTATTACTGAGTGAGCGTCTGTGTTTACACGGTATGACTGAGTGAGTGTCAGAGTTTACACGGTATTACTGTCTGAGTGTCAGTATTTACACGGTATTACTTAGTGAGTGTCAGTGTTTACACGGTATTACTGTTTGAATGTCAGTGTTTACATGGTATTATTGAGTGAGTGTCAGTATTTACACGCTATTATTGAGTGAGTGTCAGTATCTACACGGTATTACTGAGTGAGTTTCAGTATCTACACGGTATTACTGAGTGAGTGTTAGTATTGACATGGTATTACTGAGTGAGTGTCAGTATTGACACGGTATTACTGAGTGAGTGTCAGTATCTACACGGTATTACTGAGTGAGTGTCAGTATTGACATGGTATTACTGAGTGAGTGTCAGTATCTACACGGTATTACTGAGTGAGTGTCAGTGTTTACACGGTATTACTGAGTGAGTGTCAGTATTGACACGGTATCACTGAGTCAGTATCAGTATTGACATGGTATTACTGAGTGAGTGTCAGTATCTAGACGGTATTACTGAGTGAGTTTCAGTATCTGCACGGTATTACTGAGTGAGTTTCAGTATCTGCACGGTATTACTGAGTGAGTGTCAGGATTGACACGGTATTACTGAGTGAGTGCCAGAATTGACACGGTATTACTGAGTGAGTGTCAGCAATGACACGGTATTACTGTGTGAGTGTCAGTATTGACACGGTATTACTGAGTGAGTGTCAGTATTGACACGGTATTACTGAGTGAGTGTCAGTATTGACACGCTATTATTGAGTGAGTGTCAGTATTGACACGGTATTACTGAGTGAGTGTCAGTATCTAAACGGTATTACTGAGTGAGTATCAGTATCTACACGGTATTACTGAGTGAGTGTCAGTATTGACACGCTATTATTGAGTGAGTGTCAGTATTGACACGGTATTACTGAGTGAGTGTCAGTATCTACACGGTATTACTGAGTGAGTGTCAGTATCTACACGGTATTACTGAGTGAGTGTCAGTATTGACACGCTATTACTGTGTGAGTGTCAGTATTGACACGCTATTATTGAGTGAGTGTCAGTGTTTACACGGTATTACTGAGTGAGTGTCAGTATCTTCACGGTATTACTGAGTGAGTATCAGTATCTACACGGTATTACTGAGTGAGTGCCAGTATTGACACGGTATTACTGAGTGAGTGTCAGTAATGACACGGTATTACTGTGTGAGTGTCAGTATTGACACGGTATTACTGAGTGAGTGTCAGTATTGACACGGTATTACTGATTGAGTGTCAGTATCTACACGGTATTACTGAGTGAGTGTCAGTATTGACATGGTATTGCTGAGTGAGTGTCAGTATTGACACGGTATTACTGAGTGAGTGTCAGTATTGACACGGTATCACTGAGTCAGTATCAGTATTGACATGGTATTACTGAGTGAGTGTCAGTATCTACACGGTATTACTGAGTGAGTGTCAGTATCTAGACGGTATTACTGAGTGAGTTTCAGTATCTGCACGGTATTACTGAGTGAGTTTCAGTATCTGCACGGTATTACTGAGTGAGTGTCAGTATTGACACGCTATTATTGAGTGAGTGTCAGTATTGACACGGTATTACTGAGTGAGTGTCAGTATCTAAACGGTATTACTGAGTGAGTATCAGTATCTACACGGTATTACTGAGTGAGTGTCAGTATTGACACGCTATTATTGAGTGAGTGTCGGTATTGACACGGTATTACTGAGTGAGTGTCAGTATCTACACGGTATTACTGAGTGAGTGTCAGTATCTACACGGTATTACTGAGTGAGTGTCAGTATTGACACGCTATTACTGTGTGAGTGTCAGTATTGACACGCTATTATTGAGTGAGTGTCAGTGTTTACACGGTATTACTGAGTGAGTGTCCGTATCTACACGGTATTACTGAGTGAGTGTCAGTATCTACACGCTTTACTGAGTGAGTGCCAGTATTGACACGATATTACTGAGTGAGTGTCAGTAATGACACGGTATTACTGTGTGAGTGTCAGTATTGACACGGTATTACTGAGTGAGTGTCAGCATTGACACGGTATTACTGAGTGAGTGTCAGTATCTACACGGTATTACTGAGTGAGTGTCAGTATTGACATGGTATTACTGAGTGAATGTCAGTATTGACACGGTATTACTGAGTGAGTGTCAGTATCTACACGGTATTACTGAGTGAGTGTCAGTATTGACATGGTATTACTGAGTGAGTGTCAGTATCTACACGGTATTACTGAGTGAGTGTCAGTATTGACATGGTATTACTGAGTGAATGTCAGTGTTTACACGGTATTACTGAGTGAGTGTCAGTGTTTACACGGTATTACTGAGTGAGTGTCAGTATTGACACGGTATTACTGAGTGAGTATCAGTATCTACACGGTATTACTGAGTGAGTGTCAGTATCTGGACGGTATTACTGAGTGAGTTTCAGTATCTGCACGGTATTACTGAGTGAGTTTCAGTATCTGCACGGTATTACTGAGTGAGTGTCAGGATTGACACGGTATTACTGAGTGAGTGTCAGTATTGACACGGTATTACTGAGTGAGTATCAGTATTTACACGGTATTACTGAGTGAGTGCCAGTATTGACACGGTATTACTGAGTGAGTGTCAGTAATGACACAGTATTACTGTGTGAGTGTCAGTATTGACACGGTATTACTGAGTGAGTGTCAGTATTGACACGGTATTACTGAGTGAGTGTCAGTATTGACACGCTATTATTGAGTGAGTGTCAGTATTGACACGGTATTACTGAGTGAGTGTCAGTATCTAAACGGTATTACTGAGTGAGTATCAGTATCTACACGGTATTACTGAGTGAGTGTCAGTATTGACACGCTATTATTGAGTGAGTGTCAGTATTGACACGGTATTACTGAGTGAGTGTCAGTATCTACACGGTATTACTGAGTGAGTGTCAGTATTGACACGCTATTATTGAGTGAGTGTCAGTGTTTACACGGTATTACTGAGTGAGTGTCAGTATCTACACGGTATTACTGAGTGAGTGTCAGTATCTACACGGTATTACTGAGTGAGTGCCAGTATTGACACGGTATTACTGAGTGAGTGTCAGTAATGACACGGTATTACTGTGTAAGTGTCAGTATTGACACGGTATGACTGAGTGAGTGTCAGTATTGACACGGTATTACTGAGTGAGTGTCAGTGTTTACACGGTATTACTGAGTGAGTGTCAGTGTTTACACGGTATTACTGAGTGAGTGTCAGTAATTACACGGTATTACTGAGTGAGTGTCAGTAACTACACGGTATTACTGAGTGAGTGTCAGTATTGACACGGTATTACTGAGTGAGTGTAAGTGTTGACACGGTATTACTGAATGAGTGTCAGTAATTCCACGGTATTACTGAGTGAGTGTCAGTATTGACACGGTATTACTGAGTGAGTGTCAGTAATTACACGTTATTACTGAGTGAGTGTCAGTATTGACACGCTATTACTGAGTGAGTGTCAGTGTTTAGACGGTATTATTGAGTGAGTATCGGTATTTACACGGTATTACTGAGTGAGTGTCAGTATTGACACGCTATTACTGAGTGAGTGTCAGTGTTTACACGGTATTACTGAGTGAGTGCCAACATTTACACGTTGTTACTGAGTGAGTGTCAGGATTGACACGGTATTACTGAGTGAGTGTCAGTATTTACACGTTATTACTGAGTGAGTATCAGTATTGACACGGTATTACTGAGTGAGTATCAGTATTGACATGGTATTACTGATTGAGTGTCAGTATTGACACCGTATTACTGAGTGAGTGTCAGTATTTATACGGTATTACGAAGTGAGTTTCAGTATTGACACGGTATTACTAATTGAGTGTCAGTATTTACACGGTATTACTGTGTGAGTGTTAATATTTACACAGTATTACTGTGTGAGTGTCAGTGGTTACACGGTATTACTGAGTGAGTGTCAGTATTTACACGGTGTTACTGAGTGAGTATCAGCATTGACACGGTATTACTGAGTGAGTATCAATATTGACACGGTATTACTGAGTAAGTGTCAGGATTGACACGGTATTACTTTGTGAGTATCAGTATTGACAGTGTATTACTGAGTGAGTGTCAGTGTTTACACGGTATTACTGAGTGAGTGTCAGTGTTTACACGGTATTACTGAGTGAGTGTCAGTAATGACACGCTATTACTGAGTGAGTATCAATATTGACACGGTATTACTGAGTGAGTGCCAGTATTGACACGGTATTACTGAGTGAGTGTCAGTATTGACACGGTATTGCTGAGTGAGTGTCAGTATTGACACGGTATTACTGATTGAGTGTCAGTATCTACACGGTATTACTGAGTGAGTGTCAGTATTGTCATGGTATTACTGAGTGAGTGTCAGTATTGACACGGTATTACTGAGTGAGTGTCAGTATTGACACGGTATCACTGAGTCAGTATCAGTATTGACATGGTATTACTGAGTGAGTGTCAGTATCTACACGGTATTACTGAGTGAGTGTCAGTATCTAGACGGTATTACTGAGTGAGTTTCAGTATCTGCACGGTATTACTGAGTGAGTTTCAGTATCTGCACGGTATTACTGAGTGAGTGTCAGGATTGACACGGTATTACTGAGTGAGTGCCAGTATTGACACGGTATTACTGAGTGAGTGTCAGTAATGACACGGTATTACTGTGTGAGTGTCAGTATTGACACGGTATTACTGAGTGAGTGTCAGTATCTACACGGTATTACTGAGTCAGTATCAGCATTGACGTGGTATTACTGAGTGAGTGTCAGTATTGACACGGTATTACTCAGTGAGTGTCAGTCTTTACACGGTATTACTGAGTGAGTGTCAGTATTGACACGGTATTACTGAGTCAGTATCAGCATTGACGTGGTATTACTGAGTGAGTGTCAGTATTGACACGGTATTACTGAGTATGTGTCAGTATAGACAGGGTATTACTGAGTCAGAATCAATATTTACACGGTATTACTGAGTGAGTGTCATTATTGACACGGTATTACTGTGTGAGTATCAGTAATGACACTGTGTTACTGAGTGAGTATCATTATTGACACGTATTACTGAGTGAGTGTCAGTGTTTACACGGTATTACTGAGTGAGTGTCAGTATTTACACGGTATTACTGAGTGAGTGTCAGTGTTTACACGGTATTACTGAGTGAGCGTCTGTGTTTACACGGTATGACTGAGTGAGTGTCAGAGTTTACACGGTATTACTGTCTGAGAGTCAGTATTTACACGGTATTACTTAGTGAGTGTCAGTGTTTACACGGTATTACTGTTTGAATGTCAGTGTTTACATGGTATTATTGAGTGAGTGTCAGTGTTTGCACGTATTACTGAGTG
Organism: Heptranchias perlo; assembly: GCF_035084215.1. Taxonomy (NCBI): domain Eukaryota; kingdom Metazoa; phylum Chordata; class Chondrichthyes; order Hexanchiformes; family Hexanchidae; genus Heptranchias; species Heptranchias perlo. Next base: position 180,305 of record NW_027139548.1, read on the forward strand.
AGTGTCAGTATTTACACGTTATTACTGAGTGAGTATCAGTATTGACACGGTATTACTGAGTGATTATCAGTATTGACATGGTATTACTGAGTGAGTATCAGTATTGACATGGTATTACTGAGCAAGTGTCAGTATTGACACGGTATTACTTTGTGAGTATCAGTATTGACAGTGTATTACTGAGTGAGTGTCAGTGTTTACACGGTATTACTGAGTGAGTGTCAGTGTTTACACGGTATTACTGAGTGAGTGTCAGTAATGACATGCTATTACTGAGTGAGTATCAATATTGACACGGTATTACTGAGTGAGTGTCAGTATTTATCGGGTATTACTAAGTGAGTGTCAGTATTGACACGGTATTACTGTGTGAGGGACAGTGATTACACGGTATTATTGAGTGAGTATCAGTATTGACACGGTATTACTGTGTGAGTATCAGTAATGGCACCGTATTACTGAGTGAGTATCATTATTGACACGGTATTACTCAGTGAGCGTCAGTATTGACACAGTATTACCAAGTGAGTGTCAGTATTGACACGGTATTACTGAGTGAGTGTCAGTGTTTACACGGTATTACTGAGTGAGTGTCTGTGTTTACACGGTATTACTGAGTGAGTGTCAGTGTTTACACGGTATTACTGTGTGAGTGTCAGTATTTACACGGTATTACTGAGTGAGTGTCAGTGTTGACACTGTATTACTGAGTGAGTGTCAGTATTGTCACGGTATTACTGTGTGAGGGACAGTGATTACACGGTATTATTGAGTGAGTATCAGTATTGACACGGTATTACCGTGTGAGTATCAGTAATGACTCTGTATTACTGAGTGAGTATCATTATTGACACGGTATAACTGAGTGAGTGTCAGTATTTATCGGGTATTACGAAGTGAGTGTCAGTATTGACACGGTATTACTGAGTCAGAATCAATATTGACACGGTATTACTGAGTGAGTATCAGTATTTTCACGGTATTATTGAGTGAGTGTCAGTATTTATACGGTATTACTGAGTGAGTGTCAGTATTGACACGGTATTACTGAGTGAGTGTCAGTGTTGACACGGTATTACTGAGTGAGTGTCAGTATTTACACGGTATTACTAAGTGAGTGTCAGTATTGACACGGTATTACTGAGTGAGTATCATTATTGACACGGCATTGCAAAGTGAGTGTCAGTATTTACACGTTATTACTGAGTGAGTATCAGTATTGACACGGTATTACTGTGTGAGTAACAATATTTAGACCGTATTACTGAGTGAGTGTCAGTATTGACACGGTATTACTATGTGAGGGACAGTGATTACACGGTATTATTGAGTGAGTATCAGTATTGACACGGTATTACTGTGTGAGTGTCAGTAATGACTCTGTATTACTGAGTGAGTATAATTATTGACACGGTATTACTGAGTGAGTGTCAGTATTTATAGGGTATTACGAAGTGAGTGTCAGTATTGACACGGTATTACTGAGTCAGAATCAATATTGACACGGTATTGCTGAGTGAGTATCAGTATTTTCACAGTATTACTGAGTGAGTGTCAGTATTTATACGGTATTACTGAGTGAGTGTCAGTATTGACACGGTATTACTGACTCAGAATCAATATTGACATGGTATTACTGAGTGAGTGTCAGTATTGACACGGTATTACTGAGTGAGTGTCAGTTTTGACACGGTATTACTGTGTGAGTGTCAGTATTTATAGGGTATTACTAAGTGAGTGTCAGTATTGACACGGTATTACTGTGTGAGGGACAGTGATTACACGGTATTATTGAGTGAGTATCAGTATTGACACGGTATTACTGTGTGAGTATCAGTAATGGCACTGTATTACTGAGTGAGTATCATTATTGACACGGTATTACTCAGTGAGCGTCAGTATTGACACAGTATTACCAAGTGAGTGTCAGTATTGACACGGTATTACTGAGTGAGTGTCAGTGTTTACACGGTATTACTGAGTGAGTGTCTGTGTTTACACGGTATTACTGAGTGAGTGTCAGTGTTTACACGGTATTACTGTGTGAGTGTCAGTATTTACACGGTATTACTGAGTGAGTGTCAGTGTTGACACTGTATTACTGAGTGAGTGTCAGTATTTACACGGTATTACTAAGTGAGTGTCAGTATTGACACGGTATTACTGAGTGAGTATCATTATTGACACGGCATTGCAAAGTGAGTGTCAGTATTTACACGGTATTAATGAGTGAGTATCAGTATTGACACGGTATTACTGAGTGAGTTACAATATTTAGACCGTATTACTGAGTGAGTGTCAGTATTGACACGGTATTACTGTGTGAGGGACAGTGATTACACGGTATTACTGAGTGAGTGTCAGTATTGACACGGTATTACTGTGTGAGTATCAGTAATGACACTGTATTACTGAGTGAGTATCATTATTGACACGGTATTACTGAGTGAGTGTCAGTGTTTACACGGTATTACTGAGTGAGTGTCAGTATTTACACGGTATTACTGAGTGAGTGTCAGTGTTTACACGGTATTACTGAGTGAGTGTCTGTGTTTACACGGTATGACTGAGTGAGTGTCAGTGTTTACACGGTATTACTGTCTGAGTGTCAGTATTTACACGGTATTACTTAGTGAGTGTCAGTGTTTACACGGTATTACTGAGTGAGTGTCAGTATTTACACGGTATTACTGAGTGAGTGTCAGTGTTTACACGGTATTACTGAGTGAGCGTCTGTGTTTACACGGTATGACTGAGTGAGTGTCAGAGTTTACACGGTATTACTGTCTGAGTGTCAGTATTTACACGGTATTACTTAGTGAGTGTCAGTGTTTACACGGTATTACTGTTTGAATGTCAGTGTTTACATGGTATTATTGAGTGAGTGTCAGTGTTTGCACGTATTACTGAGTGAGTGTCAGTATTTACACGTTATTACTGAGTGAGTATCAGTATTGACACGGTATTACTGAGTGATTATCAGTATTGACATGGTATTACTGAGTGAGTATCAGTATTGACATGGTATTACTGAGTAAGTGTCAGTATTGACACGGTATTACTTTGTGAGTATCAGTATTGACAGTGTATTACTGAGTGAGTGTCAGTGTTTACACGGTATTACTGAGTGAGTGTCAGTGTTTACACGGTATTACTGAGTGAGTGTCAGTAATGACATGCTATTACTGAGTGAGTATCAATATTGACACGGTATTACTGAGTGAGTGTCAGTATTTATAGGGTATTACTAAGTGAGTGTCAGTATTGACACGGTATTACTGTGTGAGTATCAGTAATGGCACTGTATTACTGAGTGAGTATCATTATTGACACGGTATTACTCAGTGAGCGTCAGTATTGACACAGTATTACTAAGTGAGTGTCAGTATTGACACGGTATTACTGAGTGAGTGTCAGTGTTTACACGGTATTACTGAGTGAGTGTCTGTGTTTACACGGTATTACTGAGTGAGTGTCAGTGTTTACACGGTATTACTGTGTGAGTGTCAGTATTTACACGGTATTACTGAGTGAGTGTCAGTGTTGACACTGTATTACTGAGTGAGTGTCAGTATTTACACGGTATTACTAAGTGAGTGTCAGTATTGACACGGTATTACTGAGTGAGTATCATTATTGACACGGCATTGCAAAGTGAGTGTCAGTATTTACACGGTATTAATGAGTGAGTATCAGTATTGACACGGTATTACTGAGTGAGTAACAATATTTAGACCGTATTACTGAGTGAGTGTCAGTATTGACACGGTATTACTGTGTGAGGGACAGTGATTACACGGTATTACTGAGTGAGTGTCAGTATTGACACGGTATTACTGTGTGAGTATCAGTAATGACACTGTATTACTGAGTGAGTATCATTATTGACACGGTATTACTGAGTGAGTGTCAGTGTTTACACGGTATTACTGAGTGAGTGTCAGTATTTACACGGTATTACTGAGTGAGTGTCAGTGTTTACACGGTATTACTGAGTGAGTGTCTGTGTTTACACGGTATGACTGAGTGAGTGTCAGTGTTTACACGGTATTACTGTCTGAGTGTCAGTATTTACACGGTATTACTTAGTGAGTGTCAGTGTTTACACGGTATTACTGAGTGAGTGTCAGTATTTACACGGTATTACTGAGTGAGTGTCAGTGTTTGCACGGTATTACTGAGTGAGCGTCTGTGTTTACACGGTATGACTGAGTGAGTGTCAGAGTTTACACGGTATTACTGTCTGAGTGTCAGTATTTACACGGTATTACTTAGTGAGTGTCAGTGTTTACACGGTATTACTGTTTGAATGTCAGTGTTTACATGGTATTATTGAGTGAGTGTCAGTGTTTGCACGTATTACTGAGTGAGTGTCAGTATTTACACGTTATTACTGAGTGAGTATCAGTATTGACACGGTATTACTGAGTGATTATCAGTATTGACATGGTATTACTGAGTGAGTATCAGTATTGACATGGTATTACTGAGTAAGTGTCAGTATTGACACGGTATTACTTTGTGAGTATCAGTATTGACAGTGTATTACTGAGTGAGTGTCAGTGTTTACACGGTATTACTGAGTGAGTGTCAGTGTTTACACGGTATTACTGAGTGAGTGTCAGTAATGACATGCTATTACTGAGTGAGTATCAATATTGACACGGTATTACTGAGTGAGTGTCAGTATTTATAGGGTATTACTAAGTGAGTGTCAGTATTGACACGGTATTACTGTGTGAGGGACAGTGATTACACGGTATTATTGAGTGAGTATCAGTATTGACACGGTATTACTGTGTGAGTATCAGTAATGGCACCGTATTACTGAGTGAGTATCATTATTGACACGGTATTACTCAGTGAGCGTCAGTATTGACACAGTATTACCAAGTGAGTGTCAGTATTGACACGGTATTACTGAGTGAGTGTCAGTGTTTACACGGTATTACTGAGTGAGTGTCTGTGTTTACACGGTATTACTGAGTGAGTGTCAGTGTTTACACGGTATTACTGTGTGAGTGTCAGTATTTACACGGTATTACTGAGTGAGTGTCAGTGTTGACACTGTATTACTGAGTGAGTGTCAGTATTGTCACGGTATTACTGTGTGAGGGACAGTGATTACACGGTATTATTGAGTGAGTATCAGTATTGACACGGTATTACCGTGTGAGTATCAGTAATGACTCTGTATTACTGAGTGAGTATCATTATTGACACGGTATAACTGAGTGAGTGTCAGTATTTATCGGGTATTACGAAGTGAGTGTCAGTATTGACACGGTATTACTGAGTCAGAATCAATATTGACACGGTATTACTGAGTGAGTATCAGTATTTTCACGGTATTATTCAGTGAGTGTCAGTATTTATACGGTATTACTGAGTGAGTGTCAGTATTGACACGGTATTACTGAGTGAGTGTCAGTGTTGACACGGTATTACTGAGTGAGTGTCAGTATTTACACGGTATTACTAAGTGAGTGTCAGTATTGACACGGTATTACTGAGTGAGTATCATTATTGACACGGCATTGCAAAGTGAGTGTCAGTATTTACACGTTATTACTGAGTGAGTATCAGTATTGACACGGTATTACTGTGTGAGTAACAATATTTAGACCGTATTACTGAGTGAGTGTCAGTATTGACACGGTATTACTATGTGAGGGACAGTGATTACACGGTATTATTGAGTGAGTATCAGTATTGACACGGTATTACTGTGTGAGTATCAGTAATGACTCTGTATTACTGAGTGAGTATAATTATTGACACGGTATTACTGAATGAGTGTCAGTATTTATAGGGTATTACGAAGTGAGTGTCAGTATTGACACGGTATTACTGAGTCAGAATCAATATTGACACGGTATTACTGAGTGAGTATCAGTATTTTCACAGTATTACTGAGTGAGTGTCAGTATTTATACGGTATTACTGAGTGAGTGTCAGTATTGACACGGTATTACTGACTCAGAATCAATATTGACATGGTATTACTGAGTGAGTGTCAGTATTGACACGGTATTACTGAGTGAGTGTCAGTTTTGACACGGTATTACTGTGTGAGTGTCAGTATTTATAGGGTATTACTAAGTGAGTGTCAGTATTGACACGGTATTACTGTGTGAGGGACAGTGATTACACGGTATTATTGAGTGAGTATCAGTATTGACACGGTATTACTGTGTGAGTATCAGTAATGGCACTGTATTACTGAGTGAGTATCATTATTGACACGGTATTACTCAGTGAGCGTCAGTATTGACACAGTATTACCAAGTGAGTGTCAGTATTGACACGGTATTACTGAGTGAGTGTCAGTGTTTACACGGTATTACTGAGTGAGTGTCTGTGTTTACACGGTATTACTGAGTGAGTGTCAGTGTTTACACGGTATTACTGTGTGAGTGTCAGTATTTACACGGTATTACTGAGTGAGTGTCAGTGTTGACACTGTATTACTGAGTGAGTGTCAGTATTTACACGGTATTACTAAGTGAGTGTCAGTATTGACACGGTATTACTGAGTGAGTATCATTATTGACACGGCATTGCAAAGTGAGTGTCAGTATTTACACGGTATTAATGAGTGAGTATCAGTATTGACACGGTATTGCTGAGTGAGTAACAATATTTAGACCGTATTACTGAGTGAGTGTCAGTATTGACACGGTATTACTGTGTGAGGGACAGTGATTACACGGTATTATTGAGTGAGTATCAGTATTGACACGGTATTACTGTGTGAGTATCAGTAATGACTCTGTATTACTGAGTGAGTATCATTATTGACACGGTATTACTGAGTGAGTGTCAGTATTTATAGGGTATTACGAAGTGAGTGTCAGTATTGACACGGTATTACTGAGTCAGAATCAATATTGACACGGTATTACTGAGTGAGTATCAGTGTTTTCACGGTATTACTGAGTGAGTGTCAGTATTTATACGGTATTACTGAGTGAGTGTCAGTATTGACACGGTATTACTGAGTCAGAATCAATATTTACACGGTATGACTGAGTGAGTATCAGTATTGACACGGTATTACTGTGTGAGTATCAGTAATGACAATGTATTACTGAGTGAGTATCATTATTGACACGGTATTGCTGAGTGAGTGTCAGTGTTTACACGGTATTACTGAGGGAGTGTCAGTATTTACACAGTATTACTGAGTGAGTGTCAGTGTTTACACGGTATTACTGAGTGAGTGTCTGTGTTTACACGGTATGACTGAGTGAGTGTCAGTGTTTACACGGTATTACTGTCTGAGTGTCTGTATTTACACGGTATTACTTAGTGAGTGTCAGTGTTTACACGGTATTACTGTGTGAGTGTCAGTGTTTACACGGTATTATTGAGTGAGTGTCAGTGTTTACACGTATTACTGAGTGAGTGTCAGTATTTACACGTTATTACTGAGTGAGTATCAGTATTGACACGGTATTACTGAGTGAGTATCGGTATTGACATGGTATTACTGAGTGAGTGTCAGTATTGACACCGTATTACTGAGTGAGTGTCAGTATTGATACGGTATTACGAAGTGAGTTTCAGTATTGACACGGTATTACTAAGTGAGTGTCAGTATTTACACGGTATTACTGTGTGAGTGTCAGTATTTACACAGTATTACTGAGTGAGTGTCAGTGTTGACACGGTATTACTGAGTGAGTGTCAGTATTTACACGGTGTTACTGAGTGAGTATCAGTATTGACATGGTATTACTGAGTGAGTGTCAGTATTGACACGGTATTACTGAGTAAGTGTCAGTATTTACACAGTATTACTCAGTGAGTGTCAGTGTTTACACGGTTTTACTGAATGAGTGTCAGTGTTGACACGGTATTACTGAGTGAGTGTCAGTAATTACACGGTATTACTGAGTGAGTGTCAGTATTGACACGGTATTACTGAGTGAGTGTCAGTAATTACACGGTATTACTGAGTGAGTGTCAGTATTGACACGCTATTACTGAGTGAGTGTCAGTATTGACACGGTATTACTGAGTCAGAATCAATATTGACACGGTATTACTTAGTGAGTGTCAGTATTGACACGGTATTACTGTGTGAGGGACAGTGATTACACGGTATTATTGAGTGAGTATCAGTATTGACACGGTATTACTGTGTGAGTGTCAGTATTGCCACGGTATTACTGAGTGAGTATCAGTATTGACACGGTATTACTGAGTGAGTGTCAGTAATGACACGCTATTACTGAGTGAGTATCAGTATTGACACGGTATTACTGTGTGAGGGACAGTGATTACACGGTATTATTGAGTGAGTATCAGTATTGACACGGTATTACTGTGTGAGTATCAGTAATGGCACTGTATTACTGAGTGAGTATCATTATTGACACGGTATTACTCAGTGAGCGTCAGTATTGTCACAGTATTACCAAGTGAGTGTCAGTATTGACACGGTATTACTGAGTGAGTGTCAGTGTTTACACGGTATTACTGAGTGAGTGTCTGTGTTTACACGGTATTACTGAGTGAGTGTCAGTGTTTACACGGTATTACTGTGTGAGTGTCAGTATTTACACGGTATTACTGAGTGAGTGTCAGTGTTGACACTGTATTACTGAGTGAGTGTCAGTATTTACACGGTATTACTAAGTGAGTGTCAGTATTGACACGGTATTACTGAGTGAGTATCATTATTGACACGGCATTGCAAAGTGAGTGTCAGTATTTACACGGTATTAATGAGTGAGTATCAGTATTGACACGGTATTACTCAGTGAGTAAAAATATTTAGACCGTATTACTGAGTGAGTGTCAGTATTGACACGGTATTACTGTGTGAGGGACAGTGATTACACGGTATTATTGAGTGAGTATCAGTATTGACACGGTATTACTGTGTGAGTATCAGTAATGACTCTGTATTACTGAGTGAGTATCATTATTGACACGGTATTACTGAGTGAGTGTCAGTATTTATAGGGTATTACGAAGTGAGTGTCAGTATTGACACGGTATTACTGAGTCAGAATCAATATTGACACGGTATTACTGAGTGAGTATCAGTATTTTCACGGTATTACTGAGTGAGTGTCAGTATTTATACGGTATTACTGAGTGAGTGTCAGTATTGACACGGTATTACTGAGTCAGAATCAATATTGACATGGTATTACTGAGTGAGTGTCAGTATAGACAGGGTATTACTGAGTCAGAATCAATATTTACACGGTATTACTGAGTGAGTGTCAGTATTGACACGGTATTACTGTGTGAGTATCAGTAATGACACTGTATTACTGAGTGAGTATCATTATTGTCACGGTATTACTGAGTGAGTGTCAGTGTTTACACGGTATTACTGAGTGAGTGTCAGTATTTACACGGTATTACTGAGTGAGTGTCAGTGATTACACGGTATTACTGAGTGAGTGTCTGTGTTTACACGGTATGACTGAGTGAGTCTCAGTGTTTACACGGTATTACTGTCTGAGTGTCAGTATTTACACGGTATTACTGAGTGAGTGTCAGTATTTACACGGTATTACTAAGTGAGTGTCAGTATTGACACGGTATTACTGAGTGAGTATCATTATTGACACGGCATTGCAAAGTGAGTGTCAGTATTTACACGGTAATAATGAGTGAGTATCAGTATTGACATGGTATTACTGAGTGAGTAACAATATTTAGACCGTATTACTGAGTGAGTGTTAGTATTGACACGGTATTACTGTGTGAGGGACAGTGATTACACGGTATTACTGTGTGAGTATCAGTAATGACTCTGTATTACTGAGTGAGTATAATTATTGACACGGTATTACTGAGTGAGTGTCAGTATTTATAGGGTATTACGAAGTGAGTGTCAGTATTGACACGGTATTACTGAGTCAGAATCAATATTGACACGGTATTACTGAGTGAGTATCAGTATTTTCACAGTATTACTGAGTGAGTGTCAGTATTTATACGGTATTACTGAGTGAGTGTCAGTATTGACACGGTATTACTGAGTCAGAATCAATATTGACATGGTATTACTGAGTGAGTGTCAGTATTGACACGGTATTACTGAGTGAGTGTCAGTAATGACATGCTATTACTGAGTGAGTATCAATATTGACACGGTATTACTGAGTGAGTGTCAGTATTTATAGGGTATTACTAAGTGAGTGTCAGTATTGACACGGTATTACTGTGTGAGGGACAGTGATTACACGGTATTATTGAGTGAGTATCAGTATTGACACGGTATTACTGTGTGAGTATCAGTAATGGCACTGTATTACTGAGTGAGTATCATTATTGACACGGTATTACTCAGTGAGCGTCAGTATTGACACAGTATGACCAAGTGAGTGTCAGTATTGACACGGTATTACTGAGTGAGTGTCAGTGTTTACACGGTATTACTGAGTGAGTGTCTGTGTTTACACGGTATTACTGAGTGAGTGTCAGTGTTTACACGGTATTACTGTGTGAGTGTCAGTATTTACACGGTATTACTGAGTGAGTGTCAGTGTTGACACTGTATTACTGAGTGAGTGTCAGTATTTACACGGTATTACTAAGTGAGTGTCAGTATTGACACGGTATTACTGAGTGAGTATCATTATTGACACGGCATTGCAAAGTGAGTGTCAGTATTTACACGGTATTAATGAGTGAGTATCAGTATTGACACGGTATTACTGAGTGAGTAACAATATTTAGACCGTATTACTGAGTGAGTGTCAGTATTGACACGGTATTACTGTGTGAGGGACAGTGATTACACGGTATTATTGAGTGAGTATCAGTATTGACACGGTATTACTGTGTGAGTATCAGTAATGACTCTGTATTACTGAGTGAGTATCATTATTGACACGGTATTACTGAGTGAGTGTCAGTATTTATAGGGTATTACGAAGTGAGTGTCAGTATTGACACGGTATTACTGAGTCAGAATCAATATTGACACGGTATTACTGAGTGAGTATCAGTATTTTCACGGTATTACTGAGTGAGTGTCAGTATTTATACGGTATTACTGAGTGAGTGTCAGTATTGACACGGTATTACTGAGTCAGAATCAATATTTACACGGTATTACTGAGTGAGTGTCAGTATTGACACGGTATTACTGTGTGAGTATCAGTAATGACACTGTATTACTGAGTGAGTATCATTATTGACACGGTATTACTGAGTGAGTGTCAGTGTTTAAACGGTATTACTGAGTGAGTGTCAGTATTTACACGGTATTACTGAGTGAGTGTCAGTGTTTACACGATATTACTGAGTGAGTGTCTGTGTTTACACGGTATGACTGAGTGAGTGTCAGTGTTTACACGGTATTACTGTCTGAGTGTCAGTATTTACACGGTATTACTTAGTGAGTGTCAGTGTTTACACGGTATTACTGTGTGAGTGTCAGTGTTTACACGGTATTATTGAGTGAGTGTCAGTGTTTACACGTATTACTGAGTGAGTGTCAGTATTTACACGTTATTACTGAGTGAGTATCAGTATTGACACGGTATTACTGAGTGAGTATCGGTATTGACATGGTATTACTGAGTGAGTGTCAGTATTGACACCGTATTACTGAGTGAGTGTCAGTATAGATACGGTATTACGAAGTGAGTTTCAGTATTGACACGGTATTACTAAGTGAGTGTCAGTATTTACACGGTATTACTGTGTGAGTGTCAGTATTTACACAGTATTACTGAGTGAGTGTCAGTGTTTACACGGTATTACTGAGTGAGTGTCAGTATTTATACGGTGTTACTGAGTGAGTATCAGTATTGACATGGTATTACTGAGTTAGTGTCAGTATTGACACGGTATTACTGAGTAAGTGTCAGTATTTACACAGTATTACTGAGTGAGTGTCAGTGTTTACACGGTATTACTGAATGAGTGTCAGTGTTGACACGGTATTACTGAGTGAGTGTCAGTATTTACACGGTATTACTAAGTGAGTGTCAGTATTGACACGGTATTACTGAGTGAGTATCATTATTGACACGGCATTGCAAAGTGAGTGTCAGTATTTACACGGTATTAATGAGTGAGTATCAGTATTGACACGGTATTACTGAGTGAGTAACAATATTTAGACCGTATTACTGAGTGAGTGTCAGTATTGACACGGTATTACTGTGTGAGGGACAGTGATTACACGGTATTATTGAGTGAGTATCAGTATTGACACGGTATGACTGTGTGAGTATCAGTAATGACTCTGTATTACTGAGTTAGTATCATTATTGACACGGTATTACTGAGTGAGTGTCAGTATTTATAGGGTATTACGAAGTGAGTGTCAGTATTGACACGGTATTACTGAGTCAGAATCAATATTGACACGGTATTACTGAGTGAGTGTCAGTATTTTCACGGTATTACTGAGTGAGTGTCAGTATTTATACGGTATTACTGAGTGAGTGTCAGTATTGACACGGTATTACTGAGTCAGAATCAATATTGACATGGTATTACTGAGTGAGTGTCAGTATAGACAGGGTATTACTGAGTCAGAATCAATATTTACACGGTATTACTGAGTGAGTGTCAGTATTGACACGGTATTACTGTGTGAGTATCAGTAATGACACTGTATTACTGAGTGAGTATCATTATTGTCACGGTATTACTGAGTGAGTGTCAGTGTTTACACGGTATTACTGAGTGAGTGTCAGTATTTACACGGTATTACTGAGTGAGTGTCAGTGTTTACACGGTATTACTAAGTGAGTGTCAGTATTGACACGGTATTACTGAGTGAGTATCATTATTGACACGGCATTGCAAAGTGAGTGTCAGTATTTACACGGTATTAATGAGTGAGTATCAGTATTGACATGGTATTACTGAGTGAGTAACAATATTTAGACCGTATTGCTGAGTGAGTGTTAGTATTGACACGGTATTACTGTGTGAGGGACAGTGATTACACGGTATTACTGTGTGAGTATCAGTAATGACTCTGTATTACTGAGTGAGTATAATTATTGACACGGTATTACTGAGTGAGTGTCAGTATTTATAGGGTATTACGAAGTGAGTGTCAGTATTGACACGGTATTACTGAGTCAGAATCAATATTGACACGGTATTACTGAGTGAGTATCAGTATTTTCACAGTATTACTGAGTGAGTGTCAGTATTTATACGGTATTACTGAGTGAGTGTCAGTATTGACACGGTATTACTGAGTCAGAATCAATATTGACATGGTATTACTGAGTGAGTGTCAGTATTGACACGGTATTACTGAGTGAGTGTCAGTAATGACATGCTATTACTGAGTGAGTATCAATATTGACACGGTATTACTGAGTGAGTGTCAGTATTTATAGGGTATTACTAAGTGAGTGTCAGTATTGACACGGTATTACTGTGTGAGGGACAGTGATTACACGGTATTATTGAGTGAGTATCAGTATTGACACGGTATTACTGTGTGAGTATCAGTAATGGCACTGTATTACTGAGTGAGTATCATTATTGACACGGTATTACTCAGTGAGCGTCAGTATTGACACAGTATTACCAAGTGAGTGTCAGTATTGACACGGTATTACTGAGTGAGTGTCAGTGTTTACACGGTATTACTGAGTGAGTGTCTGTGTTTACACGGTATTACTGAGTGAGTGTCAGTGTTTACACGGTATTACTGTGTGAGTGTCAGTATTTACATGGTATTACTGAGTGAGTGTCAGTGTTGACACTGTATTACTGAGTGAGTGTCAGTATTTACACGGTATTACTAAGTGAGTGTCAGTATTGACACGGTATTACTGAGTGAGTATCATTATTGACACGGCATTGCAAAGTGAGTGTCAGTATTTACACGGTATTAATGAGTGAGTATCAGTATTGACACGGTATTACTGAGTGAGTAACAATATTTAGACCGTATTACTGAGTGAGTGTCAGTATTGACACGGTATTACTGTGTGAGGGACAGTGATTACACGGTATTATTGAGTGAGTATCAGTATTGACACGGTATTACTGTGTGAGTATCAGTAATGACTCTGTATTACTGAGTGAGTAACATTATTGACACGGTATTACTGAGTGAGTGTCAGTATTTATAGGGTATTACGAAGTGAGTGTCAGTATTGACACGGTATAACTGAGTCAGAATCAATATTGACACGGTATTACTGAGTGAGTATCAGTATTTTCACGGTATTACTGAGTGAGTGTCAGTATTTATACGGTATTACTGAGTGAGTGTCAGTATTGACACGGTATTACTGAGTCAGAATCAATATTGACATGGTATTACTGAGTGAGTGTCAGTATAGACAGGGTATTACTGAGTCAGAATCAATATTTACACGGTATTACTGAGTGAGTGTCAGTATTGACACGGTATTACTGTGTGAGTATCAGTAATGACACTGTATTACTGAGTGAGTATCATTATTGTCACGGTATTACTGAGTGAGTGTCAGTGTTTACACGGTATTACTGAGTGAGTGTCAGTGTTTACACGGTATTACTAAGTGAGTGTCAGTATTGACACGGTATTACTGAGTGAGTATCATTATTGACACGGCATTGCAAAGTGAGTGTCAGTATTTACACGGTATTAATGAGTGAGTATCAGTATTGACATGGTATTACTGAGTGAGTAACAATATTTAGACCGTATTGCTGAGTGAGTGTTAGTATTGACACGGTATTACTGTGTGAGGGACAGTGATTACACGGTATTACTGTGTGAGTATCAGTAATGACTCTGTATTACTGAGTGAGTATAATTATTGACACGGTATTACTGAGTGAGTGTCAGTATTTATAGGGTATTACGAAGTGAGTGTCAGTATTGACACGGTATTACTGAGTCAGAATCAATATTGACACGGTATTACTGAGTGAGTATCAGTATTTTCACAGTATTACTGAGTGAGTGTCAGTATTGATACGGTATTACTGAGTGAGTGTCAGTATTGACACGGTATTACTGAGTCAGAATCAATATTGACATGGTATTACTGAGTGAGTGTCAGTATTGACACGGTATTACTGAGTGAGTGTCAGTAATGACATGCTATTACTGAGTGAGTATCAATATTGACACGGTATTACTGAGTGAGTGTCAGTATTTATAGGGTATTACTAAGTGAGTGTCAGTATTGACACGGTATTACTGTGTGAGGGACAGTGATTACACGGTATTATTGAGTGAGTATCAGTATTGACACGGTATTACTGTGTGAGTATCAGTAATGGCACTGTATTACTGAGTGAGTATCATTATTGACACGGTATTGCTCAGTGAGCGTCAGTATTGACACAGTATTACCAAGTGAGTGTCAGTATTGACACGGTATTACTGAGTGAGTGTCAGTGTTTACACGGTATTACTGAGTGAGTGTCTGTGTTTACACGGTATTACTGAGTGAGTGTCAGTGTTTACACGGTATTACTGTGTGAGTGTCAGTATTTACACGGTATTACTGAGTGAGTGTCAGTGTTGACACTGTATTACTGAGTGAGTGTCAGTATTTACACGGTATTACTAAGTGAGTGTCAGTATTGACACGGTATTACTGAGTGAGTATCATTATTGACACGGCATTGCAAAGTGAGTGTCAGTATTTACACGGTATTAATGAGTGAGTATCAGTATTGACACGGTATTACTGAGTGAGTAACAATATTTAGACCGTATTACTGAGTGAGTGTCAGTATTGACACGGTATTACTGTGTGAGGGACAGTGATTACACGGTATTATTGAGTGAGTATCAGTATTGACACGGTATTACTGTGTGAGTATCAGTAATGGCACTGTATTACTGAGTGAGTATCATTATTGACACGGTATTACTCAGTGAGCGTCAGTATTGACACAGTATTACCAAGTGAGTGTCAGTATTGACACGGTATTACTGAGTGAGTGTCAGTGTTTACACGGTATTACTGAGTGAGTGTCTGTGTTTACACGGTATTACTGAGTGAGTGTCAGTGTTTACACGGTATTACTGTGTGAGTGTCAGTATTTACATGGTATTACTGAGTGAGTGTCAGTGTTGACACTGTATTACTGAGTGAGTGTCAGTATTTACACGGTATTACTAAGTGAGTGTCAGTATTGACACGGTATTACTGAGTGAGTATCATTATTGACACGGCATTGCAAAGTGAGTGTCAGTATTTACACGGTATTAATGAGTGAGTATCAGTATTGACACGGTATTACTGAGTGAGTAACAATATTTAGACCGTATTACTGAGTGAGTGTCAGTATTGACACGGTATTACTGTGTGAGGGACAGTGATTACACGGTATTATTGAGTGAGTATCAGTATTGACACGGTATTACTGTGTGAGTATCAGTAATGACTCTGTATTACTGAGTGAGTAACATTATTGACACGGTATTACTGAGTGAGTGTCAGTATTTATAGGGTATTACGAAGTGAGTGTCAGTATTGACACGGTATAACTGAGTCAGAATCAATATTGACACGGTATTACTGAGTGAGTATCAGTATTTTCACGGTATTACTGAGTGAGTGTCAGTATTTATACGGTATTACTGAGTGAGTGTCAGTATTGACACGGTATTACTGAGTCAGAATCAATATTGACATGGTATTACTGAGTGAGTGTCAGTATAGACAGGGTATTACTGAGTCAGAATCAATATTTACACGGTATTACTGAGTGAGTGTCAGTATTGACACGGTATTACTGTGTGAGTATCAGTAATGACACTGTATTACTGAGTGAGTATCATTATTGTCACGGTATTACTGAGTGAGTGTCAGTGTTTACACGGTATTACTGAGTGAGTGTCAGTATTTACACGGTATTACTGAGTGAGTGTCAGTGTTTACACGGTATTACTAAGTGAGTGTCAGTATTGACACGGTATTACTGAGTGAGTATCATTATTGACACGGCATTGCAAAGTGAGTGTCAGTATTTACACGGTATTAATGAGTGAGTATCAGTATTGACATGGTATTACTGAGTGAGTAACAATATTTAGACCGTATTGCTGAGTGAGTGTTAGTATTGACACGGTATTACTGTGTGAGGGACAGTGATTACACGGTATTACTGTGTGAGTATCAGTAATGACTCTGTATTACTGAGTGAGTATAATTATTGACACGGTATTACTGAGTGAGTGTCAGTATTTATAGGGTATTACGAAGTGAGTGTCAGTATTGACACGGTATTACTGAGTCAGAATCAATATTGACACGGTATTACTGAGTGAGTATCAGTATTTTCACAGTATTACTGAGTGAGTGTCAGTATTGATACGGTATTACTGAGTGAGTGTCAGTATTGACACGGTATTACTGAGTCAGAATCAATATTGACATGGTATTACTGAGTGAGTGTCAGTATTGACACGGTATTACTGAGTGAGTGTCAGTAATGACATGCTATTACTGAGTGAGTATCAATATTGACACGGTATTACTGAGTGAGTGTCAGTATTTATAGGGTATTACTAAGTGAGTGTCAGTATTGACACGGTATTACTGTGTGAGGGACAGTGATTACACGGTATTATTGAGTGAGTATCAGTATTGACACGGTATTACTGTGTGAGTATCAGTAATGGCACTGTATTACTGAGTGAGTATCATTATTGACACGGTATTACTCAGTGAGCGTCAGTATTGACACAGTATTACCAAGTGAGTGTCAGTATTGACACGGTATTACTGAGTGAGTGTCAGTGTTTACACGGTATTACTGAGTGAGTGTCTGTGTTTACACGGTATTACTGAGTGAGTGTCAGTGTTTACACGGTATTACTGTGTGAGTGTCAGTATTTACACGGTATTACTGAGTGAGTGTCAGTGTTGACACTGTATTACTGAGTGAGTGTCAGTATTTACACGGTATTACTAAGTGAGTGTCAGTATTGACACGGTATTACTGAGTGAGTATCATTATTGACACGGCATTGCAAAGTGAGTGTCAGTATTTACACGGTATTAATGAGTGAGTATCAGTATTGACACGGTATTACTGAGTGAGTAACAATATTTAGACCGTATTACTGAGTGAGTGTCAGTATTGACACGGTATTACTGTGTGAGGGACAGTGATTACACGGTATTATTGAGTGAGTATCAGTATTGACACGGTATTACTGTGTGAGTATCAGTAATGACTCTGTATTACTGAGTGAGTATCATTATTGACACGGTATTACTGAGTGAGTGTCAGTATTTATAGGGTATTACGAAGTGAGTGTCAGTATTGACACGGTATTACTGAGTCAGAATCAATATTGACACGGTATTACTGAGTGAGTATCAGTGTTTTCACGGTATTACTGAGTGAGTGTCAGTATTTATACGGTATTACTGAGTGAGTGTCAGTATTGACACGGTATTACTGAGTCAGAATCAATATTTACACGGTATTACTGAGTGAGTATCAGTATTGACACGGTATTACTGTGTGAGTATCAGTAATGACAATGTATTACTGAGTGAGTATCATTATTGACACGGTATTACTGAGTGAGTGTCAGTGTTTACACGGTATTACTGAGTGAGTGTCAGTCTTTACACAGTATTACTGAGTGAGTGTCAGTGTTTCCACGGTATTACTGAGTGAGTGTCTGTGTTTACACGGTATGACTGAGTGAGTGTCAGTGTTTACACGGTATTACTGTCTGAGTGTCTGTATTTACACGGTATTACTTAGTGAGTGTCAGTGTTTACACGGTATTACTGTGTGAGTGTCAGTGTTTACACGGTATTATTGAGTGAGTGTCAGTGTTTACACGTATTACTGAGTGAGTGTCAGTATTTACACGTTATTACTGAGTGAGTATCAGTATTGACACGGTATTACTGAGTGAGTATCGGTATTGACATGGTATTACTGAGTGAGTGTCAGTATTGACACCGTATTACTGAGTGAGTGTCAGTATTGATACGGTATTACGAAGTGAGTTTCAGTATTGACACGGTATTACTAAGTGAGTATCAGTATTTACACGGTATTACTGTGTGAGTGTCAGTATTTACACAGTATTACTGAGTGAGTGTCAGTGTTGACACGGTATTACTGAGTGAGTGTCAGTATTTACACGGTGTTACTGAGTGAGTATCAGTATTGACATGGTATTACTGAGTGAGTGTCAGTATTGACACGGTATTACTGAGTAAGTGTCAGTATTTACACAGTATTACTCAGTGAGTGTCAGTGTTTACACGGTATTACTGAATGAGTGTCAGTGTTGACACGGTATTACTGAGTGAGTGTCAGTAATTACACGGTATTACTGAGTGAGTGTCTGTATTGACACGGTATTACTGAGTGAGTGTCAGTAATTACACGGTATTACTGAGTGAGTGTCAGTATTGACACGCTATTACTGAGTGAGTGTCTGTATTGACACGGTATTACTGAGTCAGAATCAATATTGACACTGTATTACTTAGTGAGTGTCAGTATTGACACGGTATTACTGTGTGAGGGACAGTGATTACACGGTATTATTGAGTGAGTATCAGTATTGACACGGTATTACTGTGTGAGTGTCAGTATTGCCACGGTATTACTGAGTGAGTATCAGTATTGACACGGTATTACTGAGTGAGTGTCAGTAATGACACGCTATTACTGAGTGAGTGTCAGTATTGACACGGTATTACTGTGTGAGGGACAGTGATTACACGGTATTATTGAGTGAGTATCAGTATTGACACGGTATTACTGTGTGAGTATCAGTAATGGCACTGTATTACTGAGTGAGTATCATTATTGACACGGTATTACTCAGTGAGCGTCAGTATTGTCACAGTATTACCAAGTGAGTGTCAGTATTGACACGGTATTACTGAGTGAGTGTCAGTGTTTACACGGTATTACTGAGTGAGTGTCTGTGTTTACACGGTATTACTGAGTGAGTGTCAGTGTTTACACGGTATTACTGTGTGAGTGTCAGTATTTACACGGTATTACTGAGTGAGTGTCAGTGTTGACACTGTATTACTGAGTGAGTGTCAGTATTTACACGGTATTACTAAGTGAGTGTCAGTATTGACACGGTATTACTGAGTGAGTATCATTATTGACACGGCATTGCAAAGTGAGTGTCAGTATTTACACGGTATTAATGAGTGAGTATCAGTATTGACACGGTATTACTCAGTGAGTAAAAATATTTAGACCGTATTACTGAGTGAGTGTCAGTATTGACACGGTATTACTGTGTGAGGGACAGTGATTACACGGTATTATTGAGTGAGTATCAGTATTGACACGGTATTACTGTGTGAGTATCAGTAATGACTCTGTATTACTGAGTGAGGATCATTATTGACACGGTATTACTGAGTGAGTGTCAGTATTTATAGGGTATTACGAAGTGAGTGTCAGTATTGACACGGTATTACTGAGTCAGAATCAATATTGACACGGTATTACTGAGTGAGTATCAGTATTTTCACGGTATTACTGAGTGAGTGTCAGTATTTATACGGTATTACTGAGTGAGTGTCAGTATTGACACGGTATTACTGAGTCAGAATCAATATTTACACGGTATTACTGAGTGAGTGTCAGTATTGACACGGTATTACTGTGTGAGTATCAGTAATGACACTGTATTACTGAGTGAGTATCATTATTGTCACGGTATTACTGAGTGAGTGTCAGTGTTTACACGGTATTACTGAGTGAGTGTCAGTATTTACACGGTATTACTGAGTGAGTGTCAGTGTTTACACGGTATTACTGAGTGAGTGTCTGTGTTTACACGGTATGACTGAGTGAGTCTCAGTGTTTACACGGTATTACTGTCGGAGTGTCAGTGTTTACACGGTATTACTGTGTGAGTGTCAGTATTTACACGGTATTACTGAGTGAGTGTCAGTGTTGACACTGTATTACTGAGTGAGTGTCAGTATTTACACGGTATTACTAAGTGAGTGTCAGTATTGACACGGTATTACTGAGTGAGTATCATTATTGACACGGCATTGCAAAGTGAGTGTCAGTATTTACACGGTATTAATGAGTGAGTATCAGTATTGACATGGTATTACTGAGTGAGTAACAATATTTAGACCGTATTACTGAGTGAGTGTTAGTATTGACACGGTATTACTGTGTGAGGGACAGTGATTACACGGTATTACTGTGTGAGTATCAGTAATGACTCTGTATTACTGAGTGAGTATCATTATTGACACGGTATTACTGAGTGAGTGTCAGTATTTATAGGGTATTACGAAGTGAGTGTCAGTATTGACATGGTATTACTGAGTCAGAATCAATATTGACACGGTATTACTGAGTGAGTAACAGTATTTTCACAGTATTACTGAGTGAGTGTCAGTATTTATACGGTATTACTGAGTGAGTGTCAGTATTGACACGGTATTACTGAGTCAGAATCAATATTGACATGGTATTACTGAGTGAGTGTCAGTATTGACACGGTATTACTGAGTGAGTGTCAGTAATGACATGCTATTACTGAGTGAGTATCAATATTGACACGGTATTACTGAGTGAGTGTCAGTATTTATAGGGTATTACTAAGTGAGTGTCAGTATTGACACGGTATTACTGTGTGAGGGACAGTGATTACACGGTATTATTGAGTGAGTATCAGTATTGGCACGGTATTACTGTGTGAGGATCAGTAATGGCACTGTATTACTGAGTGAGTATCATTATTGACACGGTATTACTCAGTGAGCGTCAGTATTGACACAGTATTACTGAGTGAGTGTCTGTGTTTACACGGTATTACTGAGTGAGTGTCAGTGTTTACACGGTATTACTGTGTGAGTGTCAGTATTTACACGGTATTACTGAGTGAGTGTCAGTGTTGACACAGTATTACTGAGTGAGTGTCAGTATTTACACGGTATTACTAAGTGAGTGTCAGTATTGACACGGTATTACTGAGTGAGTATCATTACTGACACGGCATTGCAAAGTGAGTGTCAGTATTTACACGGTATTAATGAGTGAGTATCAGTATTGACACGGTATTACTGAGTGAGTAACAATATTTAGACCGTATTACTGAGTGAGTGTCAGTATTGACACGGTATTACTGAGTCAGAATCAATATTGACATGGTATTACTGAGTGAGTGTCAGTATTGACACGGTATTACTGAGTGAGTGTCAGTAATGACATGCTATTACTGAGTGAGTATCAATATTGACACGGTATTACTGAGTGAGTGTCAGTATTTATAGGGTATTACTAAGTGAGTGTCAGTATTGACACGGTATTACTGTGTGAGGGACAGTGATTACACGGTATTATTGAGTGAGTATCAGTATTGACACGGTATTACTGTGTGAGTATCAGTAATGGCACTGTATTACTGAGTGAGTATCATTATTGACACGGTATTACTCAGTGAGCGTCAGTATTGACACAGTATTACCAAGTGAGTGTCAGTATTGACACGGTATTACTGAGTGAGTGTCAGTGTTTACACGGTATTACTGAGTGAGTGTCTGTGTTTACACGGTATTACTGAGTGAGTGTCAGTGTTTACACGGTATTACTGTGTGAGTGTCAGTATTTACACGGTATTACTGAGTGAGTGTCAGTGTTGACACTGTATTACTGAGTGAGTGTCAGTATTTACACGGTATTACTAAGTGAGTGTCAGTATTGACACGGTATTACTGAGTGAGTATCATTATTGACACGGCATTGCAAAGTGAGTGTCAGTATTTACACGGTATTAATGAGTGAGTATCAGTATTGACACGGTATTACTGAGTGAGTAACAATATTTAGACCGTATTACTGAGTGAGTGTCAGTATTGACACGGTATTACTGTGTGAGGGACAGTGATTACACGGTATTATTGAGTGAGTATCAGTATTGACACGGTATTACTGTGTGAGTATCAGTAATGACTCTGTATTACTGAGTGAGTATCATTATTGACACGGTATTACTGAGTGAGTGTCAGTATTTATAGGGTATTACGAAGTGAGTGTCAGTATTGACACGGTATTACTGAGTCAGAATCAATATTGACACGGTATTACTGAGTGAGTATCAGTATTTTCACGGTATTACTGAGTGAGTGTCAGTATTTATACGGTATTACTGAGTGAGTGTCAGTATTGACACGGTATTACTGAGTCAGAATCAATATTTACACGGTATTACTGAGTGAGTGTCAGTATTGACACGGTATTACTGTGTGAGTATCAGTAATGACACTGTATTACTGAGTGAGTATCATTATTGACACGGTATTACTGAGTGAGTGTCAGTGTTTAAACGGTATTACTGAGTGAGTGTCAGTATTTACACGGTATTCCTGAGTGAGTGTCAGTGTTTACACGATATTACTGAGTGAGTGTCTGTGTTTACACGGTATGACTGAGTGAGTGTCAGTGTTTACACGGTATTACTGTCTGAGTGTCAGTATTTACACGGTATTACTTAGTGAGTGTCAGTGTTTACACGGTATGACTGTGTGAGTGTCAGTGTTTACACGGTATTATTGAGTGAGTGTCAGTGTTTACACGTATTACTGAGTGAGTGTCAGTATTTACACGTTATTACTGAGTGAGTGTCAGTATTGACACGGTATTACTGAGTGAGTATCGGTATTGACATGGTATTACTGAGTGAGTGTCAGTATTGACACCGTATTACTGAGTGAGTGTCAGTATTGATACGGTATTACGAAGTGAGTTTCAGTATTGACACGGTATTACTAAGTGAGTGTCAGTATTTACACGGTATTACTGTGTGAGTGTCAGTGTTTACACGGTATTACTGAATGAGTGTCAGTGTTGACACGGTATTACTGAGTGAGTGTCAGTATTTACACGGTATTACTAAGTGAGTGTCAGTATTGACACGGTATTACTGAGTGAGTATCATTATTGACACGGCATTGCAAAGTGAGTGTCAGTATTTACACGGTATTAATGAGTGAGTATCAGTATTGACACGGTATTACTGAGTGAGTAACAATATTTAGACCGTATTACTGAGTGAGTGTCAGTATTGACACGGTATTACTGTGTGAGGGACAGTGATTACACGGTATTATTGAGTGAGTATCAGTATTGACACGGTATTACTGTGTGAGTATCAGTAATGACTCTGTATTACTGAGTGAGTATCATTATTGACACGGTATTACTGAGTGAGTGTCAGTATTTATAGGGTATTACGAAGTGAGTGTCAGTATTGACACGGTATTACTGAGTCAGAATCAATATTGACACGGTATTACTGAGTGAGTATCAGTATTTTCACGGTATTACTGAGTGAGTGTCAGTATTTATACGGTATTACTGAGTGAGTGTCAGTATTGACACGGTATTACTGAGTCAGAATCAATATTGACATGGTATTACTGAGTGAGTGTCAGTATAGACAGGGTATTACTCAGTCAGAATCAATATTTACACGGTATTACTGAGTGAGTGTCAATATTGACACGGTATTACTGTGTGAGTATCAGTAATGACACTGTATTACTGAGTGAGTATCATTATTGTCACGGTATTACTGAGTGAGTGTCAGTGTTTACCGGGTATTACTGAGTGAGTGTCAGTATTTACACGGTATTACTGAGTGAGTGTCAGTGTTTACACGGTATTACTAAGTGAGTGTCAGTATTGACACGGTATTACTGAGTGAGTATCATTATTGACACGGCATTGCAAAGTGAGTGTCAGTATTTACACGGTATTAATGAGTGAGTATCAGTATTGACATGGTATTACTGAGTGAGTAACAATACTTCGACCGTATTACTGAGTGAGTGTTAGTATTGACACGGTATTACTGTGTGAGGGACAGTGATTACACGGTATTACTGTGTGAGTATCAGCAATGACTCTGTATTACTGAGTGAGTATAATTATTGACACGGTATTACTGAGTGAGTATCAGTATTTATAGGGTATTACGAAGTGAGTGTCAGTATTGACACGGTATTACTGAGTCAGAATCAATATTGACACGGTATTACTGAGTGAGTATCAGTATTTTCACAGTATTACTGAGTGAGTGTCAGTATTTATACGGTA
Organism: Heptranchias perlo; assembly: GCF_035084215.1. Lineage (NCBI taxonomy): Eukaryota > Metazoa > Chordata > Chondrichthyes > Hexanchiformes > Hexanchidae > Heptranchias > Heptranchias perlo. The sequence goes on from NW_027139548.1 coordinate 205,337, forward strand.
TTACTGAGTGAGTGTCAGTATTGACACGGTATTACTGAGTCAGAATCAATATTGACATGGTATTACTGAGTGAGTGTCAGTATTGACACGGTATTACTGAGTGAGTGTCAGTAATGACATGCTATTACTGAGTGAGTATCAATATTGACACGGTATTACTGAGTGAGTGTCAGTATTTATAGGGTATTACTAAGTGAGTGTCAGTATTGACACGGTATTACTGTGTGAGGGACAGTAATGGCACTGTATTACTGAGTGAGTATCATTATTGACACGGTATTACTCAGTGAGCGTCAGTATTGACACAGTATTACCAAGTGAGTGTCAGTATTGACACGGTATTACTGAGTGAGTGTCAGTGTTTACACGGTATTACTGAGTGAGTGTCTGTGTTTACACGGTATTACTGAGTGAGTGTCAGTGTTTACACGGTATTACTGTGTGAGTGTCAGTATTTACACGGTATTACTGAGTGAGTGTCAGTGTTGACACTGTATTACTGAGTGAGTGTCAGTATTTACACGGTATTACTAAGTGAGTGTCAGTATTGACACGGTATTACTGAGTGAGTATCATTATTGACACGGCATTGCAAAGTGAGTGTCAGTATTTACACGGTATTAATGAGTGAGTATCAGTATTGACACGGTATTACTGAGTGAGTAACAATATTTAGACCGTATTACTGAGTGAGTGTCAGTATTGACACGGTATTACTGTGTGAGGGACAGTGATTACACGGTATTATTGAGTGAGTATCAGTATTGACACGGTATTACTGTGTGAGTATCAGTAATGACTCTGTATTACTGAGTGAGTATCATTATTGACACGGTATTACTGAGTGAGTGTCAGTATTTATAGGGTATTACGAAGTGAGTGTCAGTATTGACACGGTATTACTGAGTCAGAATCAATATTGACACGGTATTACTGAGTGAGTATCAGTATTTTCACGGTATGACTGAGTGAGTGTCAGTATTTATACGGTATTACTGAGTGAGTGTCAGTATTGACACGGTATTACTGAGTCAGAATCAATATTTACACGGTATTACTGAGTGAGTGTCAGTATTGACACGGTATTACTGTGTGAGTATCAGTAATGACACTGTATTACTGAGTGAGTATCATTATTGACACGGTATTACTGAGTGAGTGTCAGTGTTTAAACGGTATTACTGAGTGAGTGTCAGTATTTACACGGTATTACTGAGTGAGTGTCAGTGTTTACACGATATTACTGAGTGAGTGTCTGTGTTTACACGGTATGACTGAGTGAGTGTCAGTGTTTACACGGTATTACTGTCTGAGTGTCAGTATTTACACGGTATTACTTAGTGAGTGTCAGTGTTTACACGGTATTACTGTGTGAGTGTCAGTGTTTACACGGTATTATTGAGTGAGTGTCAGTGTTTACACGTATTACTGAGTGAGTGTCAGTATTTACACGTTATTACTGAGTGAGTATCAGTATTGACACGGTATTACTGAGTGAGTATCGGTATTGACATGGTATTACTGAGTGAGTGTCAGTATTGACACCGTATTACTGAGTGAGTGTCAGTATTGATACGGTATTACGAAGTGAGTTTCAGTATTGACACGGTATTACTAAGTGAGTGTCAGTATTTACACGGTATTACTGTGTGAGCGTCAGTATTTACACAGTATTACTGAGTGAGTGTCAGTGTTTACACGGTATTACTGAGTGAGTGTCAGTATTTACACGGTGTTACTGAGTGAGTATCAGTATTGACATGGTATTACTGAGTGAGTGTCAGTATTGACACGGTATTACTGAGTAAGTGTCAGTATTTACACAGTATTACTGAGTGAGTGTCAGTGTTTACACGGTATTACTGAATGAGTGTCAGTGTTGACACGGTATTACTGAGTGAGTGTCAGTAATTACACGGTATTACTGAGTGAGTGTCAGTATTGACACGGTATTACTGAGTGAGGGTCAGTAATTACACGGTATTACTGAGTGAGTGTCAGTATTGACACGCTATTACTGAGTGAGTGTCAGTATTGACACGGTATTACTGAGTCAGAATCAATATTGATACGGTATTACTGAGTGAGTGTCAGTATTGACACGGTATTACTGTGTGAGGGACAGTGATTACACGGTATTATTGAGTGAGTATCAGTATTGACACGGTATTACTGTGTGAGTGTCAGTATTGCCACGGTATTACTGAGTGAGTATCAGTATTGACACGGTATTACTGAGTGAGTGTCAGTAATGACACGCTATTACTGAGTGAGTATCAGTATTGACACGGTATTACTGTGTGAGGGACAGTGATTACACGGTATTATTGAGTGAGTATCAGTATTGACACGGTATTACTGTGTGAGTATCAGTAATGGCACTGTATTACTGAGTGAGTATCATTATTGACACGGTATTACTCAGTGAGCGTCAGTATTGACACAGTATTGCCAAGTGAGTGTCAGTATTGACACGGTATTACTGAGTGAGTGTCAGTGTTTACACGGTATTGCTGAGTGAGTGTCTGTGTTTACACGGTATTACTGAGTGAGTGTCAGTGTTTACACGGTATTACTGTGTGAGTGTCAGTATTTACACGGTATTACTGAGTGAGTGTCAGTGTTGACACTGTATTACTGAGTGAGTGTCAGTATTTACACGGTATTACTAAGTGAGTGTCAGTATTGACACGGTATTACTGAGTGAGTATCATTATTGACACGGCATTGCAAAGTGAGTGTCAGTATTTACACGGTATTAATGAGTGAGTATCAGTATTGACACGGTATTACTGAGTGAGTAACAATATTTAGACCGTATTACTGAGTGAGTGTCAGTATTGACACGGTATTACTGTGTGAGGGACAGTGATTACACGGTATTATTGAGTGAGTATCAGTATTGACACGGTATTAATGTGTGAGTATCAGTAATGACTCTGTATTACTGAGTGAGTATCATTATTGACACGGTATTACTGAGTGAGTGTCAGTATTTATAGGGTATTACTGAGTGAGTGTCAGTATTTATACGGTATTACTGAGTGAGTGTCAGTATTGACACGGTATTACTGAGTCAGAATCAATATTGACATGGTATTACTGAGTGAGTGTCAGTATAGACAGGGTATTACTGAGTCAGAATCAATATTTACACGGTATTACTGAGTGAGTGTCAGTATTGACACGGTATTACTGTGTGAGTATCAGTAATGACACTGTATTACTGAGTGAGTATCATTATTGTCACGGTATTACTGAGTGAGTGTCAGTGTTTACACGGTATTACTGAGTGAGTGTCAGTATTTACACGGTATTACTGAGTGAGTGTCAGTGTTTACACGGTATTACTGAGTGAGTGTCTGTGTTTACACGGTATGACTGAGTGAGTGTCAGTGTTCACACGGTATTACTGTCTGAGTGTCAGTGTTTACACGGTATTACTGTGTGAGTGTCAGTATTTACACGGTATTACTGAGTGAGTGCCAGTGTTGACACTTTATTACTGAGTGAGTGTCAGTATTTACACGGTATTACTAAGTGAGTGTCAGTATTGACACGGTATTACTGAGTGAGTATCATTATTGACACGGCATTGCAAAGTGAGTGTCAGTATTTACACGGTATTAATGAGTGAGTATCAGTATTGACACGGTATTACTGAGTGAGTAACAATATTTAGACAGTATTACTGAGTGAGTGTTAGTATTGACACGGTATTACTGTATGAGGGACAGTGATTACACGGTATTACTGTGTGAGCATCAGTAATGACTCTGTATTACTGAGTGAGTATAATTATTGACACGGTATTACTGAGTGAGTGTCAGTATTTATAGGGTATTACGAAGTGAGTGTCAGTATTGACACGGTATTACTGAGTCAGAATCAATATTGACACGGTATTACTGAGTGAGTATCAGTATTTTCACAGTATTACTGAGTGAGTGTCAGTATTTATACGGTATTACTGAGTGAGTGTCAGTATTGACACGGTATTACTGAGTCAGAATCAATATTGACATGGTATTACTGAGTGAGTGTCAGTATAGACAGGGTATTACTGAGTCAGAATCAATATTTACACGGTATTACTGAGTGAGTGTCAGTATTGACACGGTATTACTGTGTGAGTATCAGTAATGACACTGTATTACTGAATGAGTATCATTATTGACACGGTATTACTGAGTGAGTGTCAGTGTTGACACTGTATTACTGAGTGAGTGTCAGTATTTACACGGTATTACTGAGTGAGTGTCAGTGTTTACACGGTATTACTGAGTGAGTGTCTGTGTTTCCACGGTATGACTGAGTGAGTGTCAGTGTTTACACGGTATTACTGTCTGAGTGTCAGTATTTACACGGTATTACTTAGTGAGTGTCAGTGTTTACACGGTATTACTGTGTGAGTGTCAGTGTTTACACGGTATTATTGAGTGAGTGTCAGTGTTTGCACGTATTACTGAGTGAGTGTCAGTATTTACACGTTATTACTGAGTGAGTATCAGTATTGACACGGTATTACTGAGTGAGTATCAGTATTGACATGGTATTACTGAGTGAGTGTCAGTATTGACACCGTATTACTGAGTGAGTGTCAGTATTGACACGGTATTCCTGAGTGAGTATCAGTATTGACATGGTATTACTGAGTAAGTGTCAGTATAGACAGGGTATTACTGAGTCAGAATCAATATTTACACGGTATTACTGAGTGAGTGTCAGTATTGACACGGTATTACTGTGTGAGTATCAGTAATGACACTGTGTTACTGATTGAGTATCATTATTGACACGGTATTACTGAGTGAGTGTCAGTGTTTACACGGTATTACTGAGTGAGTGTCAGTATTTACACGGTATTACTGAGTGAGTGTAAGTGTTTACACGGTATTACTGAGTGAGTGTCTGTGTTTACACGGTATGACTGAGTGAGTGTCAGTGTTTACACGGTATTACTGTCTGAATGTCAGTATTTACACGGTATTACTTAGTGAGTGTCAGTGTTTACACTGTATTACTGTGTGAGTGTCAGTGTTTACACGGTATTATTGAGTGAGTGTCAGTGTTTGCACGTATTACTGAGTGAGTGTCAGTATTTACACGTTATTACTGAGTGAGTATCAGTATTAAGAACATAAGAACATAAGAAATTGGAGCAGGAGTAGGCCAATCGGCCCCTCGAGCCTGCTCCGCCATTCAATAAGATCATGGCTGATCTGATCCCAACCACAAATCGAAAGAACACAAGAAGTCGGAGCAGGACCCGGCCACATAGCCCCTGGGTCCTCTCCGCCACCCACAGGGCATTGACCGATCCGAACTCAGCTTCATGTCCAATTTCCTGCCCGCTCCCCATAACCCCTAATTCCCTTTACTTCTAGGAAACTGTCTATTTCTGTTTTAAATTTATCTAATGATGTAGCTTCCACAGCTTCCTGGGGCAGCAAATTCCACAGACCTACCACCCTCTGAGTGAAGAAGTTTCTCCTCATCTCAGTTTTGAAAGAGCAGCCCCTTATTCTAAGATTATGCCCCCTAGTTCTAGTTTCACCCATCTTTGGGAACATCCTTACTGCATCCACCCGATCAAGACCCTTCACAATCTTATATGTTTCAATAAGATCGCCTCTCATTCTTCTGAACTCCAATGAGTAGAGTCCCAATCTACTCAACCTCTCCTCATATGTCCGCCCCCTCATCCCCGGGATTAACCGAGTGAACCTTCTTTGTACTGCCTCGAGAGCAAGTATGTCTTTTCTTAAGTATGGAGACCAAAACTGTATGCAGTATTCCAGGTGCGGTCTCACCAATACCTTATATAACTGCAGCAATACCTCCTTGTTTTTATATTCTATCCCCCTAGCAATAAAAGCCAACATTCCGTTGGCTTTCTTGATCACCTGCTGCACCTGCATACCAACTTTTTGATTTTCTTGCACGAGGACCCCCAGATCCCTTTGTACTGCAGTACTTTCCAGTCTCTCGCCATTAAGAAAATAACTTGCTCTCTGATTTTTCCTGCCAAAGTGCATAACCTCACATTTTCCAATATTATATTGCATCTGCCAAATCTCCGCCCACTCACCCAGCCTGTCTATATCCCCTTGCAGGTTTTTTATGTCCTCCTCACTCTCTACTTTCCCTCCCATCTTTGTATCATCTGCAAATTTTGATATGTTGCACTCGGTCCCCTCCTCCAAATCGTTAATATAGATTGTAAAGAGTTGGGGACCCAGCACCGACCCCTGTGGAACACCACTGGTTACTGGTTGCCAGTCCGAAAATGAACCATTTATCCCAACTCTCTGCTTCCTGTTCGATAACCAATCCTCCACCCATGCCAGAATATTACCCCCAATCCCGTGATTTTTTATCTTAAGTAATAATCTTTTATGTGGCACCTTGTCGAATGCCTTCTGGAAGTCTAAATACACTATGTCCACTGGTTCCCCTTTATCCACCCTATACGTTATATCCTCGAAGAACTCAAGCAAATTTGTCAGACATGACTTCCCCTTCATAAAGCCATGCTGACTTTGTCCTATTAAATTATGCTTATCTAAATGTTCCGTTACTGTCTCCTTAATAATAGACTCCAAAATTTTACCCACCACAGATGTTAAGCTAACTGGCCTATAATTTCCAGCCTTCTGCCTACTACCCTTTTTAAATAACGGTGTTACATTAGCAGTTTTCCAATCTGCCGGGACCTCTCCTGAGTCCAGGGAATTTTGGAAAACTATCACCAAAGCATCCACAATCCCTACTGCCACTTCCCTCAAGACCCTAGGATGGAAGCCATCAGGTCCAGGGGATTTATCCGCCTTGAGTCCCATTATTTTACTGAGTACCATCTCCTGAGTGATTTTAATCGTATTTAGCTCCTCCCCCCCGAGAGTCCCCTGTTTGTCCAGTGTTGGGATATTCTTAGTGTCCTCTACTGTAAAGACTGAAACAAAATATTTGTTCAGCATTTTTGCCATCTCCATGTTTCCCACCATTAATTTCCCGGTCTCATCCTCTCAGGGACCTACGTTTGCCTTAGCCACCCTTTTTCTTTTTATATAACTATAGAAACTCTTGCTATCTGTTTTTATATTTTTTGCTAATTTCTTTTCATAATCTAACTTCCCTTTCTTAATCAATCCTTTAGTTACTTTTTGCTGTCTTTTGAAGAATTCCCAATCTTCTATCCTCCCACTAAGTTTGGCTACCTTATATGTCCTTGTTTTTAGTCGGATACTATCCTTGATTTCTTTACTTAGCCACGGATGGCTGTCATTTCTTTTACACCCTTTTTTCCTCAGTGGAATATATTTATTTTGAAAGTTGTAAAATAATTCCCTAAATGAACACCACTGCTCATGTACCGTCTTACCCTTTAATCTATTTTCCCAGTCCACTTTAATCAATTCCGCTCTCATACCATCATAGTCTCCTTTATTCAAGCTCAGTACGCTTGTTTGAGAATCAACCTTCTCATCCTCTAATTGGATATGGAATTCAACCATGTTGTGGTCGCTCGTTCCAAGGGGATCCTTAACGAGGACATTATTAATTAATCCTGACTCATTACACAGGACCAGGTCCAAGGTTGCCTGCCCCCTTGTAGGATCAGTTACATACTGCTCAAGAAATCCATTACTGAGTGATTATCAGTATTGACATGGTATTACTGAGTGAGTGTCAGTATTGACACGGTATTACTGAGTGAGTATCAGTATTGACATGGTATTACTGAGTAAGTGTCAGTATTGACACGGTATTACTTTGTGAGTATCAGTATTGACAGTGTATTACTGAGTGAGTGTCAGTGTTTACACGGTATTACTGAGTGAGTGTCAGTGTTTACACGGTATTACTGAGTGAGTGTCAGTAATGACACGCTATCACTGAGTGAGTATCAATATTGACACGGTATTACTGAGTGAGTGTCAGTATTTATAGGGTATTACTAAGAGAGTGTCAGTATTGACACGGTATTACTGTGTGAGGGACAGTGATTACACGGTATTATTGAGTGAGTATCAGTATTGACACGGTATTACTGTGTGAGTATCAGTAATGGCATTGTATTACTGAGTGAGTATCATTATTGACACGGTATTACTCAGTGAGCGTCAGTATTGACACAGTATTACCAAGTGAGTGTCAGTATTGACACGGTATTGCTGAGTGTCAGTGTTTACACGGTATTACTGAGTGAGTGTCTGTGTTTACACGGTATTACTGAGTGAGTGTCAGTGTTTACACGGTATTACTGTGTGAGTGTCAGTATTTACACGGTATTACTGAGTGAGTGTCAGTGTTGACACTGTATTACTGAGTGAGTGTCAGTATTTACACGGTATTACTAAGTGAGTGTCAGTATTGACACGGTATTACTGAGTGAGTATCATTATTGACACGGCATTGCAAAGTGAGTGTCAGTATTTAAACGGCATTAATGAGTGAGTATCAGTATTGACACGGTATTACTGAGTGAGTATCAGTATTGACATGGTATTACTGAGTGAGTGTCAGTATTGACAGTGTATTAGTGAGTGAGTGTCAGTGTTTACACGGTATTACTGAGTGAGTGTCAGTGTTTACACGGTATTACTGAGTGAGTGTCAGTAATGACACGCTATTACTGAGTGAGTATCAATATTGACACGGTATTACTGAGTGAGTGTCAGTATTTATGGGGTATTACTAAGTGAGTGTCAGTATTGACACGGTATTACTGTGTGAGGGACAGTGATTACACGGTATTATTGAGTGAGTATCAGTATTGACACGGTATTACTGTGTGAGTATCCGTAATGGCACTGTATTACTGAGTGAGTATCATTATTGACACGGTATTACTCAGTGAGCGTCAGTGTTTACACGGTATTGCTGAGTGAGTGTCTGTGTTTACACGGTATTACTGTGTGAGTGTCAGTATTTACACGGTATTACTGAGTGAGTGTCAGTGTTGACACTGCATTACTGAGTGAGTGTCAGTATTTACACGGTATTACTAAGTGAGTGTCAGTATTGACACGGTATTACTGAGTGAGTATCATTATTGACACGGCATTGCAAAGTGAGTGTCAGTATTTACACGGCATTAATGAGTGAGTATCAGTATTGACACGGTATTACTGAGTGAGTAACAATATTTAGACCGTATTACTGAGTGAGTGTCAGTATTGACACGGTATTACTGTGTGAGGGACAGTGATTACACGGTATTATTGAGTGAGTATCAGTATTGACACGGTATTACTGTGTGAGTATCAGTAATGACTCTGTATTACTGAGTGAGTATCATTATTGACACGGTATTACTGAGTGAGTGTCAGTATTTACAGGGTATTACGAAGTGAGTGTCAGTATTGACACGTTATTACTGAGTCAGAATCAATATTGACACGGTATTACTGAGTGAGTATCAGTATTTTCACGGTATTACTGAGTGAGTGTCAGTATTTATACGGTATTACTGAGTGAGTGTCAGTATTGACACGGTATTACTGAGTCAGAATCAATATTGACAAGGTATTACTGAGTGAGTGTCAGTATAGACAGGGTATTACTGAGTCAGAATCAATATTTACACGGTATTACTGAGTGAGTGTCAGTATTGACACGGTATTACTGTGTGAGTATCAGTAATGACACTGTATTACTGAGTGAGTATCATTATTGACACGGTATTACTGAGTGAGTGTCAGTGTTTACACGGTATTACTGAGTGAGTGTCAGTATTTACACGGTATTACTGAGTGAGTGTCTGAGTTTACACGGTATGACTGAGTGAGTGTCAGTGTTTACACGGTATTACTGAGTGAGTGTCAGTGTTTACACGGTATTACTGAGTGAGTGTCAGTGTTTACACGGTATTACTGAGTGAGTGTCAGTGTTTACACGGTATTACTGAGTGAGTGTCTGTGTTTACACGGTATGACTGAGTGAGTGTCAGTGTTTACACGGCATTACTGTCTGAGTGTCAGAATTTACACGGTATTCCTTAGTGAGTGTCAGTGTTTACACGGTATTACTGTGTGAGTGTCAGTGTTTACACGTATTACTGAGTGAGTGTCAGTATTTACACGTTATTACTGAGTGAGTATCAGTATTGACACGGTATTACTGAGTGAGTATCGGTATTGACATGGTATTACTGAGTGAGTGTCAGTTTTGACACCGTATTACTGAGTGAGTGTCAGTATTTATACGGTATTACGAAGTGAGTTTCAGTATTGACACGGTATTACTAAGTGATTGTCAGTATTTACACGGTATTACTGTGTGAGTGTCAGTATTTACACAGTATTACTGAGTGAGTGTCAGTGTTTACACGGTATTACTGAGTGAGTGTCAGTATTTACACGGTGTTACTGAGTGAGTATCAGTATTGACATGGTATTACTGTGTGAGTATCAGTAATGACACTGTATTACTGAGTGAGTATCATTATTGACACGGTATTACTGAGTGAGTGTCAGTGTTTACACGGTATTACTGAGTGAGTGTCAGTATTTACACGGCATTACTGAGTGAGTGTCAGTGTTTACACGGTATTACTGAGTGAGTGTCTGTGTTTACACGGTATGACTGAGTGAGTGTCAGTGTTTACACGGTATGACTGTCTGAGTGTCAGTATTTACACGGTATTACTTAGTGAGTGTCAGTGTTTACACGGTATTACTGTGTGAGTGTCAGTGTTTACACGGTATTATTGAGTGAGTGTCAGTGTTTACACGTATTACTGAGTGAGTGTCAGTATTTACACGTTATTACTGAGTGAGTATCAGTATTGACACGGTATTACTGAGTGAGTATCGGTATTGACATGGTATTACTGAGTGAGTGTCAGTATTGACACCGTATTACTGAGTGAGTGTCAGTATTTATACGGTATTACGAAGTGAGTTTCAGTATTGACACGGTATTACTAAGTGAGTGTCAGTATTTACACGGTATTACTGTGTGAGTGTCAGTATTTACACAGTATTACTGAGTGAGTGTCAGTGTTTACACGGTATTACTGAGTGAGTGTCAGTATTTACACGGTGCTACTGAGTGAGTATCAGTATTGACATGGTATTACTGAGTGAGTGTCAGTATTGACACGGTATTACTGAGTAAGTGTCAGTATTTACACAGTACTACTGAGTGAGTGTCAGTGTTTACACGGTATTACTGAGTGAGTGTCAGTGTTGACACGGTATTACTGAGTGAGTGTCAGTAATTACACGGTATTACTGAGTGAGTGTCAGTATTGACACGGTATTGCTGAGTGAGTGTCAGCAATTACACGGTATTACTGAGTGAGTGTCAGTATTGACACGCTATTACTGAGTGAGTGTCAGTATTGACACGGTATTACTGAGTCAGAATCAATATTGACACGGTATTACTGAGTGAGTGTCAGTATTGACACGGTATTACTGTGTGAGGGACAGTGATTACACGGTATTATTGAGTGAGTATCAGTATTGACACGGTATTACTGTGTGAGTGTCAGTATTGACACGGTATTACTGATTGAGTATCAGTATTGACACGGTATTACTGAGTGAGTGTCAGTAATGACACGCTATTACTGAGTGAGTATCAGTATTGACACGGTATTACTGTGTGAGGGACAGTGATTACACGGTATTATTGAGTGAGTATCAGTATTGACACGGTATTACTGTGTGAGTATCAGTAATGGCACTGTATTACTGAGTGAGTATCATTATTGACACGGTATTACTCAGTGAGCATCAGTATTGACACAGTATTACCAAGTGAGTGTCAGTATTGACACGGTATTACTGAGTGAGTGTCAGTGTTTACACGGTATTACTGAGTGAGTGTCTGTGTTTACACGGTATTACTGAGTGAGTGTCAGTGTTTACACGGTATTACTGTGTGAGTGTCATTATTTACACGGTATTACTGAGTGAGTGTCAGTGTTGACACTGTATTACTGAGTGAGTGTCAGTATTTATACGGTATTACGAAGTGAGTTTCAGTTTTGACACGGTATTACGAAGTGAGTGTCAGTATTTACACGGTATTACTGTGTGAGTGTCAGTATTTACACAGTATTACTGTGTGAGTATCAGTAATGGCACTGTATTACTGAGTGAGTATCATTATTGACACGGTATTACTCAGTGAGCGTCAGTATTGACACAGTATTACCAAGTGAGTGTCAGTATTGACACGGTATTACTGAGTGAGTGTCAGTGTTTACACGCTATTACTGAGTGAGTGTCAGTATTGACACGGTATTACTGAGTCAGAATCAATATTGACACGGTATTACTGAGTGAGTGTCAGTATTGACACGGTATTACTGTGTGAGGGACAGTGATTACACGGTATTATTGAGTGAGTATCAGTATTGACACGGTATTACTGTGTGAGTGTCAGTATTGACACGGTATTACTGAGTGAGTATCAGTATTGACACGGTATTACTGAGTGAGTGTCAGTAATGACACGCTATTACTGAGTGAGTATCAGTATTGACACGGTATTACTGTGTGAGGGACAGTGATTACACGGTATTATTGAGTGAGTATCAGTATTGACACGGTATTACTGTGTGAGTATCAGTAATGGCACTGTATTACTGAGTGAGTATCATTATTGACACGGAATTACTCAGTGAGCGTCAGTATTGACACAGTATTACCAAGGGAGTGTCAGTATTGACACGGTATTACTGAGTGAGTGTCAGTGTTTACACGGTAATACTGAGTGAGTGTCTGTGTTTACACGGTATTACTGAGTGAGTGTCAGTGTTTACACGGTATTACTGTGTGAGTTCAGTATTTACACGGTATTACTGAGTGAGTGTCAGTGTTGACACTGTATTACTGAGTGAGTGTCAGTATTTACACGGTATTACTAAGTGAGTGTCAGTATTGACACGGTATTACTGAGTGAGTATCATTATTGCCACGGCATTGCAAAGTGAGTGTCAGTATTTACACGGTATGAATGAGTGAGTATCAGTATTGACACGGTATTACTGAGTGAGTAACAATATTTAGACCGTATTACTGAGTGAGTGTCAGTATTGACACGGTATTACTGTGTGAGGGACAGTGATTACACGGTATTATTGAGTGAGTATCAGTATTGACACGGTATTACTGTGTGAGTATCAGTAATGACTCTGTATTACTGAGTGAGTATCATTATTGACACGGTATTACTGAGTGAGTGTCAGTATTTATAGGGTATTATGAAGTGAGTGTCAGTATTGACACGGTATTACTGAGTCAGAATCAATATTGACACGGTATTACTGAGTGAGTATCAGTATTTTCACGGTATTACTGAGTGAGTGTCAGTATTTATACGGTATTACTGAGTGAGTGTCAGTATTGACAAGGTATTACTGAGTCAGAATCAATATTGACATGGTATTACTGAGTGAGTGTCAGTATTGACACGGTATTACTGTGTGAGTATCAGTAATGACACTGTATTACTGAGTGAGTATCATTATTGACACGGTATTACTGAGTGAGTGTCAGTGTTTACACGGTATTACTGAGTGAGTGTCAGTGTTTACACGGTATTACTGAGTGAGTGTCTGTGTTTACACGGTATGACTGAGTGAGTGTCAGTGTTTACACGATATGACTGTCTGAGTGTCAGTATTTACACGGTATTACTTAGTGAGTGTCAGTGTTTACACGGTATTACTGTGTGAGTGTCAGTGTTTACACGGTATTATTGAGTGATTGTCAGTGTTTACACGTATTACTGAGTGAGTGTCAGTATTTACACGTTATTACTGAGTGAGTATCAGTATTGACACGGTATTACTGAGTGAGTATCGGTATTGACATGGTATTACTGAGTGAGTGTCAGTATTGACACCGTATTACTGAGTGAGTGTCAGTATTTCTACGGTATTACGAAGTGAGTTTCAGTGTTGACACGGTATTAGTGAGTGAGTATCAGTATTTACACGGTATTACTGAGTGAGTGTCAGTGTTTACACGTTATTACTGAGTGAGTGTCAGTGTTGACACGGTATTACTGAGTGAGTGTCAGTAATTACACGGTATTATTGAGTGAGTATCAGTATTTACACGGTATTAGTGAGTGAGTGTCAGTATTGACGCGCTATTACTGAGTGAGTGTCAGTTTTTACAAGGCATTACTGAGTGAGTGCCAACATTTACACGTTATTACTGAGTGAGTGTCAGTGTTTACACGGTATTACTGAGTGAGTGTCAGTATTTACACGGTATTACTGAGTGAGTGTCAGTATTTACACGTTATTACTGAGTGAGTGTCAGTATTGACACGGTATTACTGAGTGAGTGTCAGTGTTGACACGGTATTACTGAGTGATTGTCAGTAATTACACGGTATTACTGAGTGATTGTCAGTATTGACACGGTATTACTGAGTGAGTGTCAGTAATTACACGGTATTATTGAGTGACTATCAGTATTTACACGGTATTAGTGAGTGAGTGTCAGTATTGACGCGCTATTACTGAGTGAGTGTCAGTTTTTACAAGGCATTACTGAGTGAGTGCCAACATTTACACGTTATTACTGAGTGAGTGTCAGTATTGACACGGTATTACTGAGTGAGTGTCAGTATTTACACGTTATTACTGAGTGAGTATCAGTATTAACACGGTATTACTGAGTGAGTATCAGTATTGACATGGTATTACTGAGTGAGTGTCAGTATTGACACCGTATTACTGAGTGAGTGTCAGTATTTATACGGTATTACTAAGTGAGTTTCAGTATTGACACGGTATTACTAAGTGAGTGTCAGTATTTACACGGTATTACTGTGTGAGTGTCAGTATTTACACAGTATTACTGAGTGAGTGTCAGTGTTTGCACGGTGTTACTGAGTGAGTATCAGCATTGACACGGTATTACTGAGTGAGTATCAATATTGACACGGTATTACTGAGTGAGTGTCAGTGTTTACACGGTATTACTGAGTGAGTGTCAGCATTTACACGGTATTACTGAGTGAGTGTCAGTGTTTACACGGTATTACTGAGTGAGTGTCTGTGTTTACACGGTATGACTGAGTGAGTGTCAGTGTATACACGGTATTACTGAGTGAGTGTCAGTAATGACACGCTATTACTGAGTGAGTATCAGTATTGACACGGTATTACTGTGTGAGGGACAGTGATTACACGGTATTATTGAGTGAGTATCAGTATTGACACGGTATTACTGTGTGAGTATCAGTAATGGCACTGTATTACTGAGTGAGTATCATTATTGACACGGTATTACTCAGTGAGCGTCAGTATTGACACAGTATTACCAAGTGAGTGTCAGTCTTGACACGGTATTACTGAGTGAGTGTCAGTGTTTACACGGTAATACTGAGTGAGTGTCTGTGTTTACACGGTATTACTGAGTGAGTGTCAGTGTTTACACGGTATTACTGTGTGAGTGTCAGTATTTACACGGTATTACTGAGTGAGTGTCAGTGTTGACACTGTATTACTGAGTGAGTGTCTGTATTTACACGGTATTACTAAGTGAGTGTCAGTATTGACACGGTATTACTGAGTGAGTATCATTATTGACACGGCATTGCAAAGTGAGTGTCAGTATTTACACGGTATTAATGAGTGAGTATCAGTATTGACACGGTAATACTGAGTGAGTAACAATATTTAGACCGTATTACTGAGTGAGTGTCAGTATTGACACGGTATTACTGTGTGAGGGACAGTGATTACACGGTATTATTGAGTGAGTATCAGTATTGACACGGTATTACTGTGTGAGTATCAGTAATGACTCTGTATTACTGAGTGAGTATCATTATTGACACGGTATTACTGAGTGAGTGTCAGTATTTATAGGGTATTATGAAGTGAGTGTCAGTATTGAACCGGTATTACTGAGTCAGAATCAATATTGACACGGTATTACTGAGTGAGTATCAGTATTTTCACGGTATTACTGAGTGAGTGTCAGTATTTATACGGTATTACTGAGTGAGTGTCAGTATTGACAAGGTATTACTGAGTCAGAATCAATATTGACATGGTATTACTGAGTGAGTGTCAGTATAGACAGGGTATTACTGAGTCAGAATCAATATTTACACGGTATTACTGAGTGAGTGTCAGTATTGACACGGTATTACTGTGTGAGTATCAGTAATGACACTGTATTACTGAGTGAGTATCATTATTGACACGGTATTACTGAGTGAGTGTCAGTGTTTACACGGTATTACTGAGTGAGTGTCAGTATTTACACGGTATTACTGAGTGAGTGTCAGTGTTTACACGGTATTACTGAGTGAGTGTCTGTGTTTACACGGTATGACTGAGTGAGTGTCAGTGTTTACACGGTATGACTGTCTGAGTGTCAGTATTTACACGGTATTACTTAGTGAGTGTCAGTGTTTACACGGTATTACTGTGTGAGTGTCAGTGTTTACACGGTATTATTGAGTGAGTGTCAGTGTTTACACGTATTACTGAGTGAGTGTCAGTATTTACACGTTATTACTGAGTGAGTATCAGTATTGACAAGGTATTACTGAGTGAGTATCGGTATTGACATGGTATTACTGAGTGAGTGTCAGTATTGACACCGTATTACTGAGTGAGTGTCAGTATTTATACGATATTACGAAGTGAGTTTCAGTATTGACACGGTATTACTAAGTGAGTGTCAGTATTTACACGGTATTACTGTGTGAGTGTCAGTATTTACACAGTATTACTGAGTGAGTGTCAGTGTTTACACGGTATTACTGAGTGAGTGTCAGTATTTACACGGTATTACTGAGTGAGTGTCAGTATTTACACGTTATTACTGAGTGAGTGTCAGTATTGACACGGTATTACTGAGTGAGTGTCAGTGTTGACACGGTATTACTGAGTGATTGTCAGTAATTACACGGTATTACTGAGTGATTGTCAGTATTGACACGGTATTACTGAGTGAGTGTCAGTAATTACACGGTATTATTGAGTGACTATCAGTATTTACACGGTATTAGTGAGTGAGTGTCAGTATTGACGCGCTATTACTGAGTGAGTGTCAGTTTTTACAAGGCATTACTGAGTGAGTGCCAACATTTACACGTTATTACTGAGTGAGTGTCAGTATTGACACGGTATTACTGAGTGAGTGTCAGTATTTACACGTTATTACTGAGTGAGTATCAGTATTAACACGGTATTACTGAGTGAGTATCAGTATTGACATGGTATTACTGAGTGAGTGTCAGTATTGACACCGTATTACTGAGTGAGTGTCAGTATTTATACGGTATTACTAAGTGAGTTTCAGTATTGACACGGTATTACTAAGTGAGTGTCAGTATTTACACGGTATTACTGTGTGAGTGTCAGTATTTACACAGTATTACTGAGTGAGTGTCAGTGTTTGCACGGTGTTACTGAGTGAGTATCAGCATTGACACGGTATTACTGAGTGAGTATCAATATTGACACGGTATTACTGAGTGAGTGTCAGTGTTTACACGGTATTACTGAGTGAGTGTCAGCATTTACACGGTATTACTGAGTGAGTGTCAGTGTTTACACGGTATTACTGAGTGAGTGTCAGTAATGACACGCTATTACTGAGTGAGTATCAGTATTGACACGGTATTACTGTGTGAGGGACAGTGATTACACGGTATTATTGAGTGAGTATCAGTATTGACACGGTATTACTGTGTGAGTATCAGTAATGGCACTGTATTACTGAGTGAGTATCATTATTGACACGGTATTACTCAGTGAGCGTCAGTATTGACACAGTATTACCAAGTGAGTGTCAGTATTGACACGGTATTACTGAGTGAGTGTCAGTGTTTACACGGTAATACTGAGTGAGTGTCTGTGTTTACACGGTATTACTGAGTGAGTGTCAGTGTTTACACGGTATTACTGTGTGAGTGTCAGTATTTACACGGTATTACTGAGTGAGTGTCAGTGTTGACACTGTATTACTGAGTGAGTGTCTGTATTTACACGGTATTACTAAGTGAGTGTCAGTATTGACACGGTATTACTGAGTGAGTATCATTATTGACACGGCATTGCAAAGTGAGTGTCAGTATTTACACGGTATTAATGAGTGAGTATCAGTATTGACACGGTAATACTGAGTGAGTAACAATATTTAGACCGTATTACTGAGTGAGTGTCAGTATTGACACGGTATTACTGTGTGAGGGACAGTGATTACACGGTATTATTGAGTGAGTATCAGTATTGACACGGTATTACTGTGTGAGTATCAGTAATGACTCTGTATTACTGAGTGAGTATCATTATTGACACGGTATTACTGAGTGAGTGTCAGTATTTATAGGGTATTATGAAGTGAGTGTCAGTATTGAACCGGTATTACTGAGTCAGAATCAATATTGACACGGTATTACTGAGTGAGTATCAGTATTTTCACGGTATTACTGAGTGAGTGTCAGTATTTATACGGTATTACTGAGTGAGTGTCAGTATTGACAAGGTATTACTGAGTCAGAATCAATATTGACATGGTATTACTGAGTGAGTGTCAGTATAGACAGGGTATTACTGAGTCAGAATCAATATTTACACGGTATTACTGAGTGAGTGTCAGTATTGACACGGTATTACTGTGTGAGTATCAGTAATGACACTGTATTACTGAGTGAGTATCATTATTGACACGGTATTACTGAGTGAGTGTCAGTGTTTACACGGTATTACTGAGTGAGTGTCAGTGTTTACACGGTATTACTGAGTGAGTGTCTGTGTTTACACGGTATGACTGAGTGAGTGTCAGTGTTTACACGGTATGACTGTCTGAGTGTCAGTATTTACACGGTATTACTTAGTGAGTGTCAGTGTTTACACGGTATTACTGTGTGAGTGTCAGTGTTTACACGGTATTATTGAGTGAGTGTCAGTGTTTACACGTATTACTGAGTGAGTGTCAGTATTTACACGTTATTACTGAGTGAGTATCAGTATTGACAAGGTATTACTGAGTGAGTATCGGTATTGACATGGTATTACTGAGTGAGTGTCAGTATTGACACCGTATTACTGAGTGAGTGTCAGTATTTATACGATATTACGAAGTGAGTTTCAGTATTGACACGGTATTACTAAGTGAGTGTCAGTATTTACACGGTATTACTGTGTGAGTGTCAGTATTTACACAGTATTACTGAGTGAGTGTCAGTGTTTACACGGTATTACTGAGTGAGTGTCAGTATTTACACGGTGTTACTGAGTGAGTATCAGTGTTGACATGGTATTACTGAGTGAGTGTCAGTATTGACGCGGTATTACTGAGTAAGTGTCAGTATTTGCACAGTATTACTGAGTGAGTGTCAGTGTTTACACGTTATTACTGAGTGAGTGTCAGTGTTGACACGGTATTACTGAGTGAGTGTCAGTAATTACACGGTATTACTGAGTGAGTGTCAGTATTGACACGCTATTACTGAGTGAGTGTCAGTGTTTACACGGTATTATTGAGTGAGTATCAGTATTTACACGGTATTACTGAGTGAGTGTCAGTATTGACACGCTATTACTGAGTGAGTGTCAGTGTTTACACTGTATTACTGAGTGAGTGCCAACATTTACACGTTATTACTGAGTGAGTGTCAGGATTGACACGGTATTACTGAGTGAGTGTCAGTATTTACACGTTATTACTGAGTGAGTGTCAGTATTGACACGGTATTACTGAGTGAGTGTCAGTGTTGACACGGTATTACTGAGTGATTGTCAGTAATTACACGGTATTACTGAGTGAGTGTCAGTATTGACACGGTATTACTGAGTGAGTGTCAGTAATTACACGGTATTACTGAGTGAGTGTCAGTATTGACACGGTATTACTGAGTGAGTGTCAGTATTGACTAGCTATTACTGAGTGAGTGTCAGTATTTACACGGTGTTACTGAGTGAGTATTAGTATTGACATGTTATTACTGAGTGAGTGTCAGTATTGACACGGTATTACTGAATAAGTGTCAGTATTTACACAGTATTACTGAGTGAGTGTCAGTGTTTACACGGTATTACTGAGTGAGTGTCAGTGTTGACACGGTATTACTGAGTGAGTGTCAGTAATTACACGGTATTACTGAGTGAGTGTCAGTATTGACACGGTATTACTGAGTGAGTGTCAGCAATTACACGGTATTACTGAGTGAGTGTCAGTATTGACACGCTATTACTGAGTGAGTGTCAGTATTGACACGGTATTACTGAGTCAGAATCAATATTGACACGGTATTACTGAGTGAATGTCAGTATTGACACGGTATTACTGTGTGAGGGACAGTGATTACACGGTATTATTGAGTGAGTATCAGTATTGACACGGTATTACTGTGTGAGTGTCAGTATTGACACGGTATTACTGATTGAGTATCAGTATTGACACGGTATTACTGAGTGAGTGTCAGTAATGACACGCTATTACTGAGTGAGTATCAGTATTGACACGGTATTACTGTGTGAGGGACAGTGATTACACGGTATTATTGAGTGAGTATCAGTATTGACACGGTATTACTGTGTGAGTATCAGTAATGGCACTGTATTACTGAGTGAGTATCATTATTGACACGGTATTACTCAGTGAGCGTCAGTATTGACACAGTATTACCAAGTGAGTGTCAGTATTGACACGGTATTACTGAGTGAGTGTCAATGTTTACACGGTATTACTGAGTGAGTGTCTGTGTTTACACGGTATTACTGAGTGAGTGTCAGTGTTTACACGGTATTACTGTGTGAGTGTCAGTATTTACACGGTATTACTGAGTGAGTGTCAGTGTTGACACTGTATTACTGAGTGAGTGTCAGTATTTACACGGTATGACTAAGTGAGTGTCAGTATTGACACGGTATTACTGAGTGAGTATCATTATTGACACGGCATTGCAAAGTGAGTGTCAGTATTTACACGGTATTAATGAGTGAGTATCAGTATTGACACGGTATTACTGAGTGAGTAACAATATTTAGACCGTATTACTGAGTGAGTGTCAGTATTGACACGGTATTACTGTGTGAGGGACAGTGATTACACGGTATTATTGAGTGAGTATCAGTATTGACACGGTATTACTGTGTGAGTATCAGTAATGACTCTGTATTACTGAGTGAGTATCATTATTGACACGGTAGTACTGAGTGAGTGTCAGTATTTATAGGGTATTACGAAGTGAGTGTCAGTATTGACACGGTATTACTGAGTCAGAATCAATATTGACACGGTATTACTGAGTGAGTATCAGTATTTTCACGGTATTACTGAGTGAGTGTCAGTATTTATACGGTATTACTGAGTGAGTGTCAGTATTGTCACGGTATTACTGAGTCAGAATCAATATTGACATGGTATTACTGAGTGAGTGTCAGTATATACAGGGTATTACTGAGTCAGAATCAATATTTACACGGTATTACTGAGTGAGTGTCAGTATTGACACGGTATTACTGTGTGAGTATCAGTAATGACACTGTATTACTGAGTGAGTATCATTATTGACACGGTATTACTGAGTGAGTGTCAGTGTTTACACGGTATTACTGAGTGAGTGTCAGTATTTACACGGTATTACTGAGTGAGTGTCAGTGTTTACACGGTATTACTGAGTGAGTGACTGTGTTTACACGGTATGACTGAGTGAGTGTCAGTGTTTACACGGTATGACTGTCTGAGTGTCAGTATTTACACGGTATTACTGAGTGAGTGTCAGTGTTTACACGGTATTACTGTGTGAGTGTCAGTGTTTACACGGTATTATTGAGTGAGTGTCAGTGTTTACACGTATTACTGAGTGAGTGTCAGTATTTACACGTTATTACTGAGTGAGTATCAGTATTGACACGGTATTACTGAGTGAGTATCGGTATTGACATGGTATTACTGAGTGAGTGTCAGTATTGACACCGTATTACTGAGTGAGTGTCAGTATTTATACGGTATTACGAAGTGAGTGTCAGTATTTACACAGTATTACTGAGTGAGTGTCAGTGTTTACACGGTATTACTGAGTGAGTGTCAGTATTTACACGGTGTTACTGAGTGAGTATCAGTGTTGACATGGTATTACTGAGTGAGTGTCAGTATTGACGCGGTATTACTGAGTAAGTGTCAGTATTTACACAGTATTACTGAGTGAGTGTCAGTGTTTACACGGTATTACTGAGTGAGTGTCAGTGTTGACACGGTATTACTGAGTGAGTGTCAGTAATTACACGGTATTACTGAGTGAGTGTCAGTATTGACACGGTATTACTGAGTGAGTGTCAGTGTTTACACGGTATTATTGAGTGAGTATCAGTATTTACACGGTATTACTGAGTGAGTGTCAGTATTGACACGCTATTACTGAGTGAGTGTCAGTGTTTACACGGTATTGCTGAGTGAGTGCCAACATTTACACGTTATTACTGAGTGAGTGTCAGGATTGACACGGTATTACTGAGTGAGTGTCAGTATTTACACGTTATTACTGAGTGAGTGTCAGTATTGACACGGTATTACTGAGTGAGTGTCAGTGTTGACACGGTATTACTGAGTGATTGTCAGTAATTACACGGTATTACTGAGTGAGTGTCAGTATTTACACGGTATTACTGAGTGAGTGTCAGTAATTACACGG
The DNA here is from genome assembly GCF_035084215.1 of Heptranchias perlo. Classification (NCBI taxonomy): domain Eukaryota; kingdom Metazoa; phylum Chordata; class Chondrichthyes; order Hexanchiformes; family Hexanchidae; genus Heptranchias; species Heptranchias perlo. Next base: position 227,975 of record NW_027139548.1, read on the forward strand.
TATTACTGAGTGAGTGTCAGTATTGACACGGTATTACTGAGTGAGTGTCAGTGTTTACACGGTATTATTGAGTGAGTATCAGTATTTACACGGTATTAGTGAGTGAGTGTCAGTATTGACGCGCTATTACTGAGTGAGTGTCAGTTTTTACACGGTATTACTGAGTGAGTGCCAACATTTACACGTTATTACTGAGTGAGTGTCAGGATTGACACGGTATTACTGAGTGAGTGTCAGTATTTACACCTTAATACTGAGTGAGTATCAGTATTAACACGGTATTACTGAGTGAGTATCAGTATTGACATGGTATTACTGAGTGAGTGTCAGTATTGACACCGTATTACTGAGTGAGTGTCAGTATTTATACGGTATTACTAAGTGAGTTTCAGTATTGACACGGTATTACTAAGTGAGTGTCAGTATTTACACGGTATTACTGTGTGAGTGTCAGTATTTACACAGTATTACTGAGTGAGTGTCAGTGTTTACACGGTATTACTGAGTGAGTGTCAGTATTTGCACGGTGTTACTGAGTGAGTATCAGCAGTGACACGGTATTACTGAGTGAGTATCAATATTGACACGGTATTACTGAGTAAGTGTCAGTATTGACATGGTATTACTGTGTGAGTATCAGTATTGACACTGTATTACTGAGTGAGTGTCAGTGTTTACACGGTATTACTGAGTGAGTGTCAGTGTTTACACGGTATTACTGAGTGAGTGTCAGTAATGACACGCTATTACTGAGTGAGTATCAATATTGACACGGTATTACTGTGTGAGGGACAGTGATTACACGGATTATTGACTGAGTATCAGTATTGACACGGTATTACTCAGTGAGTGTCATTATTTATAGGGTATTACTAACTGAGTGTCAGTATTGACACGGTATTACTGAGTCAGAATCAATATTGACACGGTATTACTGAGTGAGTGTCAGTATTGACACGGTATTACTGAGTGAGTATCTGTATTGACACGGTATTACTGAGTGAGTGTCAGTAATGACACGCTATTACTGAGTGAGTATCAGTATTGACACGGTATTACTGTGTGAGGGACAGTGATTACACGGTATTATTGAGTGAGTATCAGTATTGACACGGTATTACTGTGTGAGTATCAGTAATGACACTGTATTACTGAGTGAGTATCATTATTGACACGGTATTACTCAGTGAGCGTCAGTATTGACACAGCTTTACCAAGTGAGTGTCAGTATTTACACGGTATTACTGTGTGTGTCAGTATTTACACGGTATTACTGAGTGAGTGTCAGTGTTTACACGGTATTACTCAGTGAGTGTCAGTGTTTACACGGTATTACTGAGTGAGTGTCTGTATTTACACGGTGTTACTGAGTGAGTGTCAGTGTTTACACGGTATTACTGTGTGAGTGTCAGTATTTACACGGTATTACTGAGTGAGTGTCAGTGTTTACACGGTATTACTGTGTGAGTGTCAGTGTTTACACGGTATTATTGAGTGAGTGTCAGTATTTACACGTATTACTGAGTGAGTGTCAGTGTTTACACGGTATTACTGTGTGAGTGTCAGTATTTACACGGTATTACTGAGTGAGTGTCAGTGTTTACACGGTATTACTGTGTGAGTGTCAGTGTTTACACGGTATTACTGAGTGAGTGTCTGTGTTTACACGGTATTACTGAGTGAGTGTCAGTGTTTACACGGTATTACTGTGTGAGTGTCAGTATTTACACGGTATTACTGAGTGAGTGTCAGTATTGACACAGCTTTACCAAGTGAGTGTCAGTATTGAAACGCTATGACTGAGTGAGTATCAGTATTGACACGGTATTACTGAGTGAGTATCAGTATTGACACGGTATTACTGAGTGAGTGTCAGTGTTTACACGGTATTACTGAGTGAGTGTCTGTGTTTACACGGTATTACTGAGTGAGTGTCAGTGTTTACACGGTATTACTGTGTGAGTGTCAGTATTTACACGGTATTACTGAGTGAGTGTCAGTGTTTACACGGTATTACTGTGTGAGTGTCAGTGTTTACACGGTATTATTGAGTGAGTGTCAGTATTTACACGTATTACTGAGTGAGTGTCAGTGTTTACACGGTATTACTGAGTGAGTGTCAGTGTTGACACGGTATTACTGAGTGAGTGTCAGTATTTACACGGTATTACTAAGTGAGTGTCAGTATTGACACGGTATTACTGAGTGAGTATCATTATTGACACGGCATTGCAAAGTGAGTGTCAGTATTTACACGTTATTACTGAGTGAGTATCAGTATTGACACGGTATTACTGTGTGAGTAACAATATTTAGACCGTATTACTGAGTGAGTGTCAGTATTGACACGGTATTACTATGTGAGGGACAGTGATTACACGGTATTATTGAGTGAGTCTCAGTATTGACACGGTATTACTGTGTGAGTATCAGTAATGACTCTGTATTACTGAGTGAGTATCATTATTGACACGGTAGTACTGAGTGAGTGTCAGTATTTATAGGGTATTACGAAGTGAGTGTCAGTATTGACACGGTATTACTGAGTCAGAATCAATATTGACACGGTATTACTGAGTGAGTATCAGTATTTTCACGGTATTACTGAGTGAGTGTCAGTATTTATACGGTATTACTGAGTGAGTGTCAGTATTGTCACGGTATTACTGAGTCAGAATCAATATTGACATGGTATTACTGAGTGAGTGTCAGTATAGACAGGGTATTACTGAGTCAGAATCAATATTTACACGGTATTACTGAGTGAGTGTCAGTATTGACACGGTATTACTGTGTGAGTATCAGTAATGACACTGTATTACTGAGTGAGTATCATTATTGACACGGTATTACTGAGTGAGTGTCAGTGTTTACACGGTATTACTGAGTGAGTGTCAGTATTTACACGGTATTACTGAGTGAGTGTCAGTGTTTACACGGTATTACTGAGTGAGTGTCTGTGTTTACACGGTATGACTGAGTGAGTGTCAGTGTTTACACGGTATGACTGTCTGAGTGTCAGTATTTACACGGTATTACTTAGTGAGTGTCAGTGTTTACACGGTATTACTGTGTGAGTGTCAGTGTTTACACGGTATTATTGAGTGAGTGTCAGTGTTTACACGTATTACTGAGTGAGTGTCAGTATTTACACGTTATTACTGAGTGAGTATCAGTATTGACACGGTATTACTGAGTGAGTATCGGTATTGACATGGTATTACTGAGTGAGTGTCAGTATTGACACCGTATTACTGAGTGAGTGTCAGTATTTATACGGTATTACGAAGTGAGTGTCAGTATTTACACGGTATTACTGAGTGAGTGTCAGTATTTGCACGGTGTTACTGAGTGAGTATCAGCAGTGACACGGTATTACTGAGTGAGTATCAATATTGACACGGTATTACTGAGTAAGTGTCAGTATTGACATGGTATTACTGTGTGAGTATCAGTATTGACACTGTATTACTGAGTGAGTGTCAGTGTTTACACGGTATTACTGAGTGAGTGTCAGTGTTTACACGGTATTACTGAGTGAGTGTCAGTCATGACACGCTATTACTGAGTGAGTATCAATATTGACACGGTATTACTGTGTGAGGGACAGTGATTACACGGATTATTGAGTGAGTATCAGTATTGACACGGTATTACTCAGTGAGTGTCATTATTTATAGGGTATTGCTCAGTGAGTGTCAGTATTGACACGGTATTACTGAGTCAGAATCAATATTGACACGGTATTACTGAGTGAGTGTCAGTATTGACACGGTATTACTGAGTGAGTATCTGTATTGACACGGTATTACTGAGTGAGTGTCAGTAATGACACGCTATTACTGAGTGAGTATCAGTATTGACACGGTATTACTGTGTGAGGGACAGTGATTACACGGTATTATTGAGTGAGTATCAGTATTGACACGGTATTACTGTGTGAGTATCAGTAATGACACTGTATTACTGAGTGAGGATCATTATTGACACGGTATTACTCAGTGAGCGTCAGTATTGACACAGCATTACCAAGTGAGTGTCAGTATTTACATGGTATTACTGTGTGTGTCAGTATTTACACGGTATTACTGAGTGAGTGTCAGTGTTTACACGGTATTACTCAGTGAGTGTCAGTGTTTACACGGTATTACTGAGTGAGTGTCTGTATTTACACGGTGTTACAGAGTGAGTGTCAGTATTGAAACGCTATGACTGAGTGAGTATCAGTATTGACACGGTATTACTGAGTGAGTATCAGTATTGACACGGTATTACTGAGTGAGTGTCAGTGTTTACACGGTATTACTGAGTGAGTGTCTGTGTTTACACGGTATTACTGAGTGAGTGTCAGTGTTTACACGGTATTACTGTGTGAGTGTCAGTATTTACACGGTATTACTGAGTGAGTGTCAGTGTTTACACGGTATTACTGTGTGAGTGTCAGTGTTTACACGGTATTGTTGAGTGAGTGTCAGTATTTACACGTATTACTGAGTGAGTGTCAGTGTTTACACGGTATTACTGAGTGAGTGTCAGTGTTGACACGGTATTACTGAGTGAGTGTCAGTATTTACACGGTATTACTAAGTGAGTGTCAGTATTGACACGGTATTACTGAGTGAGTATCATTATTGACACGGCATTGCAAAGTGAGTGTCAGTATTTACACGTTATTACTGAGTGAGTATCAGTATTGACACGGTATTACTGTGTGAGTAACAATATTTAGACCGTATTACTGAGTGAGTGTCAGTATTGACACGGTATTACTATGTGAGGGACAGTGATTACACGGTATTATTGAGTGAGTATCAGTATTGACACGGTATTACTGTGTGAGTATCAGTAATGACTCTGTATTACTGAGTGAGTATCATTATTGACACGGTAGTACTGAGTGAGTGTCAGTATTTATAGGGTATTACGAAGTGAGTGTCAGTATTGACACGGTATTACTGAGTCAGAATCAATATTGACACGGTATTACTGAGTGAGTATCAGTATTTTCACGGTATTACTGAGTGAGTGTCAGTATTTATACGGTATTACTGAGTGAGTGTCAGTATTGTCACGGTATTACTGAGTCAGAATCAATATTGACATGGTATTACTGAGTGAGTGTCAGTATAGACAGGGTATTACTGAGTCAGAATCAATATTTACACGGTATTACTGAGTGAGTGTCAGTATTGACACGGTATTACTGTGTGAGTATCAGTAATGACACTGTATTACTGAGTGAGTATCATTATTGACACGGTATTACTGAGTGAGTGTCAGTGTTTACACGGTATTACTGAGTGAGTGTCAGTATTTACACGGTATAACTGAGTGAGTGTCAGTGTTTACACGGTATTACTGAGTGAGTGTCTGTGTTTACACGGTATGACTGAGTGAGTGTCAGTGTTTACACGGTATGACTGTCTGAGTGTCAGTATTTACACGGTATTACTTAGTGAGTGTCAGTGTTTACACGGTATTACTGTGTGAGTGTCAGTGTTTACACGGTATTATTGAGTGAGTGTCAGTGTTTACACGTATTACTGAGTGAGTGTCAGTATTTACACGTTATTACTGAGTGAGTATCAGTATTGACACGGTATTACTGAGTGAGTATCGGTATTGACATGGTATTACTGAGTGAGTGTCAGTATTGACACCGTATTACTGAGATAGTGTCAGTATTTATACGGTATTACGAAGTGAGTGTCAGTATTTACACAGTATTACTGAGTGAGTGTCAGTGTTTACACGGTATTACTGAGTGAGTGTCAGTATTTACACGGTGTTACTGAGTGAGTATCAATATTGACACGGTATTACTGAGTAAGTGTCAGTATTGACATGGTATTACTGTGTGAGTATCAGTATTGACACTGTATTACTGAGTGAGTGTCAGTGTTTACACGGTATTACTGAGTGAGTGTCAGTGTTGACACGGTATTACTGAGTGAGTGTCAGTAATTACACGGTATTACTGAGTGAGTGTCAGTATTGACACGGTATTACTGAGTGAGTGTCAGTAATTACACGGTATTACTGAGTGAGTGTCAGTATTGACACGCTATTACTGAGTGAGTGTCAGTGTTTACACGGTATTATTGAGTGAGTATCAGTATTTACACGGTATTACTGAGTGAGTGTCAGTATTGACACGCTATTACTGAGTGAGTGTCAGTGTTTACACGGTATTACTGAGTGAGTGCCAACATTTACACGTTATTACTGAGTGAGTGTCAGGATTGACACGGTATTACTGAGTGAGTGTCAGTATTTACACGTTATCACTGAGTGAGTGTCAGTATTGACACGGTATTACTGAGTGAGTGTCAGTGTTGACACGGTATTACTGAGTGATTGTCAGTAATTACACGGTATTACTGAGTGAGTGTCAGTATTGACACGGTATTACTGAGTGAGTGTCAGTAATTACACGGTATTACTGAGTGAGTGTCAGCATTGACACGGTATTACTGAGTGAGTGTCAGTGTTTACACGGTATTATTGAGTGAGTATCAGTATTTACACGGTATTAGTGAGTGAGTGTCAGTATTGACGCGCTATTACTGAGTGAGTGTCAGTTTTTACACGGTATTACTGAGTGAGTGCCAACATTTACACGTTATTACTGAGTGAGTGTCAGGATTGACACGGTATTACTGAGTGAGTGTCAGTATTTACACGTTATTACTGAGTGAGTATCAGTATTAACACGGTATTACTGAGTGAGTATCAGTATTGACATGGTATTACTGAGTGAGTGTCAGTATTGACACCGTATTACTGAGTGAGTGTCAGTATTTATACGGTATTACTAAGTGAGTTTCAGTATTGACACGGTATTACTAAGTGAGTGTCAGTATTTACACGCTATTACTGTGTGAGTGTCAGTATTTACACAGTATTACTGAGTGAGTGTCAGTGTTTACACGGTATTACTGAGTGAGTGTCAGTATTTGCACGGTGTTACTGAGTGAGTATCAGCAGTGACACGGTATTACTGAGTGAGTATCAATATTGACACGGTATTACTGAGCAAGTGTCAGTATTGACATGGTATTACTGTGTGAGTATCAGTATTGACACTGTATTACTGAGTGAGTGTCAGTGTTTACACGGTATTACTGAGTGAGTGTCAGTGTTTACACGGTATTGCTGAGTGAGTGTCAGTAATGACATGCTTTTACTGAGTGAGTATCAATATTGACACGGTATTACTGTGTGAGGGACAGTGATTACACGGATTATTGAGTGAGTATCAGTATTGACACGGTATTACTGAGTGAGTGTCAGTATTTATAGGGTATTACTAAGTGAGTGTCAGTATTGACACGGTATTACTGAGTCAGAATCAATATTGACACGGTATTACTGAGTGAGTGTCAGTATTGACACGGTATTACTGAGTGAGTATCTGTATTGACACGGTATTACTGAGTGAGTGTCAGTAATGACACGCTATTACTGAGTGAGTATCAGTATTGACACGGTATTACTGTGTGAGGGACAGTGATTACACGGTATTATTGAGTGAGTATCAGTATTGACACGGTATTACTGTGTGAGTATCAGTAATGACACTGTATTACTGAGTGAGTATCATTATTGACACGGTATTACTCAGTGAGCGTCAGTATTGACACAGCTTTACCAAGTGAGTGTCAGTATTTACACGGTATTACTGTGTGTGTCAGTATTTACACGGTATTACTGAGTGAGTGTCAGTGTTTACACGGTATTACTCAGTGAGTGTCAGTGTTTACACGGTATTACTGAGTGAGTGTCTGTATTTACACGGTGTTACTGAGTGAGTGTCAGTATTGAAACGCTATGACTGAGTGAGTATCAGTATTGACACGGTATTACTGAGTGAGTATCTGTATTGACACGGTATTACTGAGTGAGTGTCAGTGTTTACACGGTATTACTGAGTGAGTGTCTGTGTTTACACGGTATTACTGAGTGAGTGTCAGTGTTTACACGGTATTATTGAGTGAGTATCAGTATTTACACGGTATTAGTGAGTGAGTGTCAGTATTGACGCGCTATTACTGAGTGAGTGTCAGTTTTTACACGGTATTACTGAGTGAGTGCCAACATTTACACGTTATTACTGAGTGAGTGTCAGGATTGACACGGTATTACTGAGTGAGTGTCAGTATTTACACGTTATTACTGAGTGAGTATCAGTATTAACACGGTATTACTGAGTGAGTATCAGTATTGACATGGTATTACTGAGTGAGTGTCAGTATTGACACCGTATTACTGAGTGAGTGTCAGTATTTATACGGTATTACTAAGTGAGTTTCAGTATTGACACGGTATTACTAAGTGAGTGTCAGTATTTACACGCTATTACTGTGTGAGTGTCAGTATTTACACAGTATTACTGAGTGAGTGTCAGTGTTTACACGGTATTACTGAGTGAGTGTCAGTATTTGCACGGTGTTACTGAGTGAGTATCAGCAGTGACACGGTATTACTGAGTGAGTATCAATATTGACACGGTATTACTGAGTAAGTGTCAGTATTGACATGGTATTACTGTGTGAGTATCAGTATTGACACTGTATTACTGAGTCAGAATCAATATTGACATGGTATTACTGAGTGAGTGTCAGTATAGACAGGGTATTACTGAGTCAGAATCAATATTTACACGGTATTACTGAGTGAGTGTCAGTATTGACACGGTATTACTGTGTGAGTATCAGTAATGACACTGTATTACTGAGTGAGTATCATTATTGACACGTTATTACTGAGTGAGTGTCAGTGTTTACACGGTATTACTGAGTGAGTGTCAGTATTTACACGGTATTACTGAGTGAGTGTCAGTGTTTACACGGTATTACTGAGTGAGTGTCTGTGTTTACACGGTATGACTGAGTGAGTGTCAGTGTTGACACGGTATGACTGTCTGAGTGTCAGTATTTACACGGTATTACTTAGTGAGTGTCAGTGTTTACACGGTATTACTGTGTGAGTGTCAGTGTTTACACGGTATTATTGAGTGAGTGTCAGTGTTTACACGTATTACTGAGTGAGTGTCAGTGTTTACACGGTATTACTCAGTGAGTGTCAGTGTTTACACGGTATTACTGAGTGAGTGTCTGTATTTACACGGTGTTACTGAGTGAGTGTCAGTATTGAAACGCTATGACTGAGTGAGTATCAGTATTGACACGGTATTACTGAGTGAGTATCTGTATTGACACGGTATTACTGAGTGAGTGTCAGTGTTTACACGGTATTACTGAGTGAGTGTCTGTGTTTACACGGTATTACTGAGTGAGTGTCAGTGTTTACACGGTATTATTGAGTGAGTATCAGTATTTACACGGTATTAGTGAGTGAGTGTCAGTATTGACGCGCTATTACTGAGTGAGTGTCAGTTTTTACACGGTATTACTGAGTGAGTGCCAACATTTACACGTTATTACTGAGTGAGTGTCAGGGTTGACACGGTATTACTGAGTGAGTGTCAGTATTTACACGTTATTACTGAGTGAGTATCAGTATTAACACGGTATTACTGAGTGAGTATCAGTATTGACATGGTATTACTGAGTGAGTGTCAGTATTGACACCGTATTACTGAGTGAGTGTCAGTATTTATACGGTATTACTAAGTGAGTGTCAGTATTTACACGCTATTACTGTGTGAGTGTCAGTATTTACACAGTATTACTGAGTGAGTGTCAGTGTTTACACGGTATTACTGAGTGAGTGTCAGTGTTTGCACGGTGTTACTGAGTGAGTATCAGCATTGACACGGTATTACTGAGTGAGTATCAATATTGAAACGGTATTACTGAGTGAGTGTCAGTGTTTACACGGTATTACTGAGTGAGTGTCAGCATTTACACGGTATTACTGAGTGAGTGTCAGTGTTTACACGGTATTACTGAGTGAGTGTCTGTGTTTACACGGTATGACTGAGTGAGTGTCAGTGTATACACGGTATTACTGAGTGAGTGTCAGTAATGACACGCTATTACTGAGTGAGTATCAGTATTGACACGGTATTACTGTGTGAGGGACAGTGATTACACGGTATTATTGAGTGAGTATCAGTATTGACACGGTATTACTGTGTGAGTATCAGTAATGGCACTGTATTACTGAGTGAGTATCATTATTGACACGGTATTACTCAGTGAGCGTCAGTATTGACACAGTATTACCAAGTGAGTGTCAGTATTGACACGGTATTACTGAGTGAGTGTCAGTGTTTACACGGTAATACTGAGTGAGTGTCTGTGTTTACACGGTATTACTGAGTGAGTGTCAGTGTTTACACGGTATTACTGTGTGAGTGTCAGTATTTACACGGTATTACTGAGTGAGTGTCAGTGTTGACACTGTATTACTGAGTGAGTGTCTGTATTTACACGGTATTACTAAGTGAGTGTCAGTATTGACACGGTATTACTGAGTGAGTATCATTATTGACACGGCATTGCAAAGTGAGTGTCAGTATTTACACGGTATTAATGAGTGAGTATCAGTATTGACACGGTATTACTGAGTGAGTAACAATATTTAGACCGTATTACTGAGTGAGTGTCAGTATTGACACGGTATTACTGTGTGAGGGACAGTGATTACACGGTATTATTGAGTGAGTATCAGTATTGACACGGTATTACTGTGTGAGTATCAGTAATGACTCTGTATTACTGAGTGAGTATCATTATTGACACGGTATTACTGAGTGAGTGTCAGTATTTATAGGGTATTATGAAGTGAGTGTCAGTATTGAACCGGTATTACTGAGTCAGAATCAATATTGACACGGTATTACTGAGTGAGTATCAGTATTTTCACGGTATTACTGAGTGAGTGTCAGTATTTATACGGTATTACTGAGTGAGTGTCAGTATTGACAAGGTATTACTGAGTCAGAATCAATATTGACATGGTATTACTGAGTGAGTGTCAGTATAGACAGGGTATTACTGAGTCAGAATCAATATTTACACGGTATTACTGAGTGAGTGTCAGTATTGACACGGTATTACTGTGTGAGTATCAGTAATGACACTGTATTACTGAGTGAGTATCATTATTGACACGGTATTACTGAGTGAGTGTCAGTGTTTACACGGTATTACTGAGTGAGTGTCAGTATTTACACGGTATTACTGAGTGAGTGTCAGTGTTTACACGGTATTACTGAGTGAGTGTCTGTGTTTACACGGTATGACTGAGTGAGTGTCAGTGTTTACACGGTATGACTGTCTGAGTGTCAGTATTTACACGGTATTACTTAGTGAGTGTCAGTGTTTACACGGTATTACTGTGTGAGTGTCAGTGTTTACACGGTATTATTGAGTGAGTGTCAGTGTTTACACGTATTACTGAGTGAGTGTCAGTATTTACACGTTATTACTGAGTGAGTATCAGTATTGACAAGGTATTACTGAGTGAGTATCGGTATTGACATGGTATTACTGAGTGAGTGTCAGTATTGACACCGTATTACTGAGTGAGTGTCAGTATTTATACGATATTACGAAGTGAGTTTCAGTATTGACACGGTATTACTAAGTGAGTGTCAGTATTTACACGGTATTACTGTGTGAGTGTCAGTATTTACACAGTATTACTGAGTGAGTGTCAGTGTTTACACGGTATTACTGAGTGAGTGTCAGTATTTACACGGTGTTACTGAGTGAGTATCAGTGTTGACATGGTATTACTGAGTGAGTGTCAGTATTGACGCGGTATTACTGAGTAAGTGTCAGTATTTGCACAGTATTACTGAGTGAGTGTCAGTGTTTACACGTTATTACTGAGTGAGTGTCAGTGTTGACACGGTATTACTGAGTGAGTGTCAGTAATTACACGGTATTACTGAGTGAGTGTCAGTATTGACACGCTATTACTGAGTGAGTGTCAGTGTTTACACGGTATTATTGAGTGAGTATCAGTATTTACACGGTATTACTGAGTGAGTGTCAGTATTGACACGCTATTACTGAGTGAGTGTCAGTGTTTACACTGTATTACTGAGTGAGTGCCACCATTTACACGTTATTACTGAGTGAGTGTCAGGATTGACACGGTATTACTGAGTGAGTGTCAGTATTTACACGTTATTACTGAGTGAGTGTCAGTATTGACACGGTATTACTGAGTGAGTGTCAGTGTTGACACGGTATTACTGAGTGATTGTCAGTAATTACACGGTATTACTGAGTGAGTGTCAGTATTGACACGGTATTACTGAGTGAGTGTCAGTAATTACACGGTATTACTGAGTGAGTGTCAGTATTGACACGGTATTACTGAGTGAGTGTCAGTATTGACTAGCTATTACTGAGTGAGTGTCAGTATTTACACGGTGTTACTGAGTGAGTATTAGTATTGACATGTTATTACTGAGTGAGTGTCAGTATTGACACGGTATTACTGAATAAGTGTCAGTATTTACACAGTATTACTGAGTGAGTGTCAGTGTTTACACGGTATTACTGAGTGAGTGTCAGTGTTGACACGGTATTACTGAGTGAGTGTCAGTAATTACACGGTGTTACTGAGTGAGTGTCAGTATTGACACGGTATTACTGAGTGAGTGTCAGCAATTACACGGTATTACTGAGTGAGTGTCAGTATTGACACGCTATTACTGAGTGAGTGTCAGTATTGACACGGTATTACTGAGTCAGAATCAATATTGACACGGTATTACTGAGTGAATGTCAGTATTGACACGGTATTACTGTGTGAGGGACAGTGATTACACGGTATTATTGAGTGAGTATCAGTATTGACACGGTATTACTGTGTGAGTGTCAGTATTGACACGGTATTACTGATTGAGTATCAGTATTGACACGGTATTACTGAGTGAGTGTCAGTAATGACACGCTATTACTGAGTGAGTATCAGTATTGACACGGTATTACTGTGTGAGGGACAGTGATTACACGGTATTATTGAGTGAGTATCAGTATTGACACGGTATTACTGTGTGAGTATCAGTAATGGCACTGTATTACTGAGTGAGTATCATTATTGACACGGTATTACTCAGTGAGCGTCAGTATTGACACAGTATTACCAAGTGAGTGTCAGTATTGACACGGTATTACTGAGTGAGTGTCAATGTTTACACGGTATTACTGAGTGAGTGTCTGTGTTTACACGGTATTACTGAGTGAGTGTCAGTGTTTACACGGTATTACTGTGTGAGTGTCAGTATTTACACGGTATTACTGAGTGAGTGTCAGTGTTGACACTGTATTACTGAGTGAGTGTCAGTATTTACACGGTATTACTAAGTGAGTGTCAGTATTGACACGGTATTACTGAGTGAGTATCATTATTGACACGGCATTGCAAAGTGAGTGTCAGTATTTACACGGTATTAATGAGTGAGTATCAGTATTGACACGGTATTACTGAGTGAGTAACAATATTTAGACCGTATTACTGAGTGAGTGTCAGTATTGACACGGTATTACTGTGTGAGGGACAGTGATTACACGGTATTATTGAGTGAGTATCAGTATTGACACGGTATTACTGTGTGAGTATCAGTAATGACTCTGTATTACTGAGTGAGTATCATTATTGACACGGTAGTACTGAGTGAGTGTCAGTATTTATAGGGTATTACGAAGTGAGTGTCAGTATTGACACGGTATTACTGAGTCAGAATCAACATTGACACGGTATTACTGAGTGAGTATCAGTATTTTCACGGTATTACTGAGTGAGTGTCAGTATTTATACGGTATTACTGAGTGAGTGTCAGTATTGTCACGGTATTACTGAGTCAGAATCAATATTGACATGGTATTACTGAGTGAGTGTCAGTATAGACAGGGTATTACTGAGTCAGAATCAATATTTACACGGTATTACTGAGTGAGTGTCAGTATTGACACGGTATTACTGTGTGAGTATCAGTAATGACACTGTATTACTGAGTGAGTATCATTATTGACACGGTATTACTGAGTGAGTGTCAGTGTTTACACGGTATTACTGAGTGAGTGTCAGTATTTACACGGTATTACTGAGTGAGTGTCAGTGTTTACACGGTATTACTGAGTGAGTGACTGTGTTTACACGGTATGACTGAGTGAGTGTCAGTGTTTACACGGTATGACTGTCTGAGTGTCAGTATTTACACGGTATTACTGAGTGAGTGTCAGTGTTTACACGGTATTACTGTGTGAGTGTCAGTGTTTACACGGTATTATTGAGTGAGTGTCAGTGTTTACACGTATTACTGAGTGAGTGTCAGTATTTACACGTTATTACTGAGTGAGTATCAGTATTGACACGGTATTACTGAGTGAGTATCGGTATTGACATGGTATTACTGAGTGAGTGTCAGTATTGACACCGTATTACTGAGTGAGTGTCAGTATTTATACGGTATTACGAAGTGAGTGTCAGTATTTACACAGTATTACTGAGTGAGTGTCAGTGTTTACACGGTATTACTGAGTGAGTGTCAGTATTTACACGGTGTTACTGAGTGAGTATCAGTGTTGACATGGTATTACTGAGTGAGTGTCAGTATTGACGCGGTATTACTGAGTAAGTGTCAGTATTTACACAGTATTACTGAGTGAGTGTCAGTGTTTACACGGTATTACTGAGTGAGTGTCAGTGTTGACACGGTATTACTGAGTGAGTGTCAGTAATTACACGGTATTACTGAGTGAGTGTCAGTATTGACACGGTATTACTGAGTGAGTGTCAGTGTTTACACGGTATTATTGAGTGAGTATCAGTATTTACACGGTATTACTGAGTGAGTGTCAGTATTGACACGCTATTACTGAGTGAGTGTCAGTGTTTACACGGTATTGCTGAGTGAGTGCCAACATTTACACGTTATTACTGAGTGAGTGTCAGGATTGACACGGTATTACTGAGTGAGTGTCAGTGTTGACACGGTATTACTGAGTGATTGTCAGTAATTACACGGTATTACTGAGTGAGTGTCAGTATTTACACGGTATTACTGAGTGAGTGTCAGTAATTACACGGTATTACTGAGTGAGTGTCAGTATTGACACGGTATTACTGAGTGAGTGTCAGTGTTTACACGGTATTATTGAGTGAGTATCAGTATTTACACGGTATTAGTGAGTGAGTGTCAGTATTGACGCGCTATTACTGAGTGAATGTCAGTTTTGACACGGTATTACTGAGTGAGTGCCAACATTTACACGTTATTACTGAGTGAGTGTCAGGATTGACACGGTATTACTGAGTGAGTGTCAGTATTTACACGTTAATACTGAGTGAGTATCAGTATTAACACGGTATTACTGAGTGAGTATCAGTATTGACATGGTATTACTGAGTGAGTGTCAGTATTGACACCGTATTACTGAGTGAGTGTCAGTATTTATACGGTATTACTAAGTGAGTTTCAGTATTGACACGGTATTACTAAGTGAGTGTCAGTATTTACACGGTATTACTGTGTGAGTGTCAGTATTTACACAGTATTACTGAGTGAGTGTCAGTGTTTACACGGTATTACTGAGTGAGTGTCAGTATTTGCACGGTGTTACTGAGTGAGTATCAGCAGTGACACGGTATTACTGAGTGAGTATCAATATTGACACGGTATTACTGAGTAAGTGTCAGTATTGACATGGTATTACTGTGTGAGTATCAGTATTGACACTGTATTACTGAGTGAGTGTCAGTGTTTACACGGTATTACTGAGTGAGTGTCAGTGTTTACACGGTATTACTGAGTGAGTGTCAGTAATGACACGCTATTACTGAGTGAGTATCAATATTGACACGGTATTACTGTGTGAGGGACAGTGATTACACGGATTATTGACTGAGTATCAGTATTGACACGGTATTACTCAGTGAGTGTCATTATTTATAGGGTATTACTAACTGAGTGTCAGTATTGACACGGTATTACTGAGTCAGAATCAATATTGACACGGTATTACTGAGTGAGTGTCAGTATTGACACGGTATTACTGAGTGAGTATCTGTATTGACACGGTATTACTGAGTGAGTGTCAGTAATGACACGCTATTACTGAGTGAGTATCAGTATTGACACGGTATTACTGTGTGAGGGACAGTGATTACACGGTATTATTGAGTGAGTATCAGTATTGACACGGTATTACTGTGTGAGTATCAGTAATGACACTGTATTACTGAGTGAGTATCATTATTGACACGGTATTACTCAGTGAGCGTCAGTATTGACACAGCTTTACCAAGTGAGTGTCAGTATTTACACGGTATTACTGTGTGTGTCAGTATTTACACGGTATTACTGAGTGAGTGTCAGTGTTTACACGGTATTACTCAGTGAGTGTCAGTGTTTACACGGTATTACTGAGTGAGTGTCTGTATTTACACGGTGTTACTGAGTGAGTGTCAGTGTTTACACGGTATTACTGTGTGAGTGTCAGTATTTACACGGTATTACTGAGTGAGTGTCAGTGTTTACACGGTATTACTGTGTGAGTGTCAGTGTTTACACGGTATTATTGAGTGAGTGTCAGTATTTACACGTATTACTGAGTGAGTGTCAGTGTTTACACGGTATTACTGTGTGAGTGTCAGTATTTACACGGTATTACTGAGTGAGTGTCAGTGTTTACACGGTATTACTGTGTGAGTGTCAGTGTTTACACGGTATTACTGAGTGAGTGTCTGTGTTTACACGGTATTACTGAGTGAGTGTCAGTGTTTACACGGTATTACTGTGTGAGTGTCAGTATTTACACGGTATGACTGAGTGAGTGTCAGTATTGACACAGCTTTACCAAGTGAGTGTCAGTATTGAAACGCTATGACTGAGTGAGTATCAGTATTGACACGGTATTACTGAGTGAGTATCAGTATTGACACGGTATTACTGAGTGAGTGTCAGTGTTTACACGGTATTACTGAGTGAGTGTCTGTGTTTACACGGTATTACTGAGTGAGTGTCAGTGTTTACACGGTATTACTGTGTGAGTGTCAGTATTTACACGGTATTACTGAGTGAGTGTCAGTGTTTACACGGTATTACTGTGTGAGTGTCAGTGTTTACACGGTATTATTGAGTGAGTGTCAGTATTTACACGTATTACTGAGTGAGTGTCAGTGTTTACACGGTATTACTGAGTGAGTGTCAGTGTTGACACGGTATTACTGAGTGAGTGTCAGTATTTACACGGTATTACTAAGTGAGTGTCAGTATTGACTCGGTATTACTGAGTGAGTATCATTATTGACACGGCATTGCAAAGTGAGTGTCAGTATTTACACGTTATTACTGAGTGAGTATCAGTATTGACACGGTATTACTGTGTGAGTAACAATATTTAGACCGTATTACTGAGTGAGTGTCAGTATTGACACGGTATTACTATGTGAGGGACAGTGATTACACGGTATTATTGAGTGAGTATCAGTATTGACACGGTATTACTGTGTGAGTATCAGTAATGACTCTGTATTACTGAGTGAGTATCATTATTGACACGGTAGTACTGAGTGAGTGTCAGTATTTATAGGGTATTACGAAGTGAGTGTCAGTATTGACACGGTATTACTGAGTCAGAATCAATATTGACACGGTATTACTGAGTGAGTATCAGTATTTTCACGGTATTACTGAGTGAGTGTCAGTATTTATACGGTATTACTGAGTGAGTGTCAGTATTGTCACGGTATTACTGAGTCAGAATCAATATTGACATGGTATTACTGAGTGAGTGTCAGTATAGACAGGGTATTACTGAGTCAGAATCAATATTTACACGGTATTACTGAGTGAGTGTCAGTATTGACACGGTATTACTGTGTGAGTATCAGTAATGACACTGTATTACTGAGTGAGTATCATTATTGACACGGTATTACTGAGTGAGTGTCAGTGTTTACACGGTATTACTGAGTGAGTGTCAGTATTTACACGGTATTACTGAGTGAGTGTCAGTGTTTACACGGTATTACTGAGTGAGTGTCTGTGTTTACACGGTATGACTGAGTGAGTGTCAGTGTTTACACGGTATGACTGTCTGAGTGTCAGTATTTACACGGTATTACTTAGTGAGTGTCAGTGTTTACACGGTATTACTGTGTGAGTGTCAGTGTTTACACGGTATTATTGAGTGAGTGTCAGTGTTTACACGTATTACTGAGTGAGTTTCAGTATTTACACGTTATTACTGAGTGAGTATCAGTATTGACACGGTATTACTGAGTGAGTATCGGTATTGACATGGTATTACTGAGTGAGTGTCAGTATTGACACCGTATTACTGAGTGAGTGTCAGTATTTATACGGTATTACGAAGTGAGTGTCAGTATTTACACGGTATTACTGAGTGAGTGTCAGTATTTGCACGGTGTTACTGAGTGAGTATCAGCAGTGACACGGTATTACTGAGTGAGTATCAATATTGACACGGTATTACTGAGTAAGTGTCAGTATTGACATGGTATTACTGTGTGAGTATCAGTATTGACACTGTATTACTGAGTGAGTGTCAGTGTTTACACGGTATTACTGAGTGAGTGTCAGTGTTTACACGGTATTACTGAGTGAGTGTCAGTCATGACACGCTATTACTGAGTGAGTATCAATATTGACACGGTATTACTGTGTGAGGGACAGTGATTACACGGATTATTGAGTGAGTATCAGTATTGACACGGTATTACTCAGTGAGTGTCATTATTTATAGGGTATTACTCAGTGAGTGTCAGTATTGACACGGTATTACTGAGTCAGAATCAATATTGACACGGTATTACTGAGTGAGTGTCAGTATTGACACGGTATTACTGAGTGAGTATCTGTATTGACACGGTATTACTGAGTGAGTGTCAGTAATGACACGCTATTACTGAGTGAGTATCAGTATTGACACGGTATTACTGTGTGAGGGACAGTGATTACACGGTATTATTGAGTGAGTATCAGTATTGACACGGTATTACTGTGTGAGTATCAGTAATGACACTGTATTACTGAGTGAGGATCATTATTGACACGGTATTACTCAGTGAGCGTCAGTATTGACACAGCATTACCAAGTGAGTGTCAGTATTTACACGGTATTACTGTGTGTGTCAGTATTTACACGGTATTACTGAGTGAGTGTCAGTGTTTACACGGTATTACTCAGTGAGTGTCAGTGTTTACACGGTATTACTGAGTGAGTGTCTGTATTTACACGGTGTTACAGAGTGAGTGTCATTATTGAAACGCTATGACTGAGTGAGTATCAGTATTGACACGGTATTACTGAGTGAGTATCAGTATTGACACGGTATTACTGAGTGAGTGTCAGTGTTTACACGGTATTACTGAGTGAGTGTCTGTGTTTACACGGTATTACTGAGTGAGTGTCAGTGTTTACACGGTATTACTGTGTGAGTGTCAGTATTTACACGGTATTACTGAGTGAGTGTCAGTGTTTACACGGTATTACTGTGTGAGTGTCAGTGTTTACACGGTATTATTGAGTGAGTGTCAGTATTTACACGTATTACTGAGTGAGTGTCAGTGTTTACACGGTATTACTGAGTGAGTGTCAGTGTTGACACGGTATTACTGAGTGAGTGTCAGTATTTACACGGTATTACTAAGTGAGTATCAGTATTGACACGGTATTACTGAGTGAGTATCATTATTGACACGGCATTGCAAAGTGAGTGTCAGTATTTACACGTTATTACTGAGTGAGTATCAGTATTGACACGGTATTACTGTGTGAGTAACAATATTTAGACCGTATTACTGAGTGAGTGTCAGTATTGACACGGTATTACTATGTGAGGGACAGTGATTACACGGTATTATTGAGTGAGTATCAGTATTGACACGGTATTACTGTGTGAGTATCAGTAATGACTCTGTATTACTGAGTGAGTATCATTATTGACACGGTAGTACTGAGTGAGTGTCAGTATTTATAGGGTATTACGAAGTGAGTGTCAGTATTGACACGGTATTACTGAGTCAGAATCAATATTGACACGGTATTACTGAGTGAGTATCAGTATTTTCACGGTATTACTGAGTGAGTGTCAGTATTTATACGGTATTACTGAGTGAGTGTCAGTATTGTCACGGTATTACTGAGTCAGAATCAATATTGACATGGTATTACTGAGTGAGTGTCAGTATAGACAGGGTATTACTGAGTCAGAATCAATATTTACACGGTATTACTGAGTGAGTGTCAGTATTGACACGGTATTACTGTGTGAGTATCAGTAATGACACTGTATTACTGAGTGAGTATCATTATTGACACGGTATTACTGAGTGAGTGTCAGTATTTACACGGTATTACTTAGTGAGTGTCAGTGTTTACACGGTATTACTGTGTGAGTGTCAGTGTTTACACGGTATTATTGAGTGAGTGTCAGTGTTTACACGTATTACTGAGTGAGTGTCAGTATTTACACGTTATTACTGAGTGAGTATCAGTATTGACACGGTATTACTGAGTGAGTATCGGTATTGACATGGTATTACTGAGTGAGTGTCAGTATTGACACCGTATTACTGAGTGAGTGTCAGTATTTATACGGTATTACGAAGTGAGTGTCAGTATTTACACAGTATTACTGAGTGAGTGTCAGTGTTTACACGGTATTACTGAGTGAGTGTCAGTATTTACACGGTGTTACTGAGTGAGTATCAATATTGACACGGTATTACTGAGTAAGTGTCAGTATTGACATGATATTACTGTGTGAGTATC
The DNA here is from genome assembly GCF_035084215.1 of Heptranchias perlo. NCBI lineage: Eukaryota > Metazoa > Chordata > Chondrichthyes > Hexanchiformes > Hexanchidae > Heptranchias > Heptranchias perlo. The sequence continues at coordinate 248,704 of NW_027139548.1, forward strand.
AGTATTGACACTGTATTACTGAGTGAGTGTCAGTGTTTACACGGTATTACTGAGTGAGTGTCAGTGTTGACACGGTATTACTGAGTGAGTGTCAGTAATTACACGGTATTACTGAGTGAGTGTCAGTATTGACACGGTATTACTGAGTGAGTGTCAGTAATTACACGGTATTACTGAGTGAGTGTCAGTATTGACACGCTATTACTGAGTGAGTGTCAGTGTTTACACGGTATTATTGAGTGAGTATCAGTATTTACACGGTATTACTGAGTGAGTGTCAGTATTGACACGCTATTACTGAGTGAGTGTCAGTGTTTACACGGTATTACTGAGTGAGTGCCAACATTTACACGTTATTACTGAGTGAGTGTCAGGATTGACACGGTATTACTGAGTGAGTGTCAGTATTTACACGTTATCACTGAGTGAGTGTCAGTATTGACACGGTATTACTGAGTGAGTGTCAGTGTTGACACGGTATTACTGAGTGATTGTCAGTAATTACACGGTATTACTGAGTGAGTGTCAGTATTGACACGGTATTACTGAGTGAGTGTCAGTAATTACACGGTATTACTGAGTGAGTGTCAGTATTGACACGGTATTACTGAGTGAGTGTCAGTGTTTACACGGTATTATTGAGTGAGTATCAGTATTTACACGGTATTAGTGAGTGAGTGTCAGTATTGACGCGCTATTACTGAGTGAGTGTCAGTTTTTACACGGTATTACTGAGTGAGTGCCAACATTTACACGTTATTACTGAGTGAGTGTCAGGATTGACACGGTATTACTGAGTGAGTGTCAGTATTTACACGTTATTACTGAGTGAGTATCAGTATTAACACGGTATTACTGAGTGAGTATCAGTATTGACATGGTATTACTGAGTGAGTGTCAGTATTTGCACGGTGTTACTGAGTGAATATCAGCAGTGACACGGTATTACTGAGTGAGTATCAATATTGACACGGTATTACTGAGTAAGTGTCAGTATTGACATGGTATTACTGTGTGAGTATCAGTATTGACACTGTATTACTGAGTGAGTGTCAGTGTTTACACGGTATTACTGAGTGAGTGTCAGTGTTTACACGGTATTGCTGAGTGAGTGTCAGTAATGACACGCTTTTACTGAGTGAGTATCAATATTGACACGGTATTACTGTGTGAGGGACAGTGATTACACGGATTATTGAGTGAGTATCAGTATTGACACGGTATTACTGAGTGAGTGTCAGTATTTATAGGGTATTACTAAGTGAGTGTCAGTATTGACACGGTATTACTGAGTCAGAATCAATATTGACACGGTATTACTGAGTGAGTGTCAGTATTGACACGGTATTACTGAGTGAGTATCTGTATTGACACGGTATTACTGAGTGAGTGTCAGTAATGACACGCTATTACTGAGTGAGTATCAGTATTGACACGGTATTACTGTGTGAGGGACAGTGATTACACGGTATTATTGAGTGAGTATCAGTATTGACACGGTATTACTGTGTGAGTATCAGTAATGACACTGTATTACTGAGTGAGTATCATTATTGACACGGTATTACTCAGTGAGCGTCAGTATTGACACAGCTTTACCAAGTGAGTGTCAGTATTTACACGGTATTACTGTGTGTGTCAGTATTTACACGGTATTACTGAGTGAGTGTCAGTGTTTACACGGTATTACTCAGTGAGTGTCAGTGTTTACACGGTATTACTGAGTGAGTGTCTGTATTTACACGGTGTTACTGAGTGAGTGTCAGTATTGAAACGCTATGACTGAGTGAGTATCAGTATTGACACGGTATTACTGAGTGAGTATCTGTATTGACACGGTATTACTGAGTGAGTGTCAGTGTTTACACGGTATTACTGAGTGAGTGTCTGTGTTTACACGGTATTACTGAGTGAGTGTCAGTTTTTACACGGTATTACTGAGTGAGTGCCAACATTTACACGTTATTACTGAGTGAGTGTCAGGATTGACACGGTATTACTGAGTGAGTGTCAGTATTTACACGTTATTACTGAGTGAGTATCAGTATTAACACGGTATTACTGAGTGAGTATCAGTATTGACATGGTATTACTGAGTGAGTGTCAGTATTGACACCGTATTACTGAGTGAGTGTCAGTATTTATACGGTATTACTAAGTGAGTTTCAGTATTGACACGGTATTACTAAGTGAGTGTCAGTATTTACACGCTATTACTGTGTGAGTGTCAGTATTTACACAGTATTACTGAGTGAGTGTCAGTGTTTACACGGTATTACTGAGTGAGTGTCAGTATTTGCACGGTGTTACTGAGTGAGTATCAGCAGTGACACGGTATTACTGAGTGAGTATCAATATTGACACGGTATTACTGAGTAAGTGTCAGTATTGACATGGTATTACTGTGTGAGTATCAGTATTGACACTGTATTACTGAGTGAGTGTCAGTGTTTACACGGTATTACCGAGTGAGTGTCAGTGTTTACACGGTATTACTGAGTGAGTGTCAGTAATGACACGCTATTACTGAGTGAGTATCAATATTGACACGGTATTACTGTGTGAGGCACAGTGATTACACGGATTATTGAGTGAGTATCAGTATTGACACGGTATTACTGAGTGAGTGTCAGTATTTATAGGGTATTACTAAGTGAGTGTCAGTATTGACACGGTATTACTGAGTCAGAATCAATATTGACACGGTATTACTGAGTGAGTGTCAGTATTGACACGGTATTACTGAGTGAGTATCAGTATTTACACGGTATTACTGAGTGAGTGTCAGTAATGACACGCTATTACTGAGTGAGTATCAGTATTGACACGGTATTACTGTGTGAGGGACAGTGATTACACGGTATTATTGAGTGAGTATCAGTATTGACACGGTATTACTGTGTGAGTATCAGTAATGACACTGTATTACTGAGTGAGTATCATTATTGACACGGTATTACTCAGTGAGCGTCAGTATTGACACAGCTTTACCAAGTGAGTGTCAGTATTTACACGGTATTACTGTGTGTGTCAGTATTTACACGGTATTACTGAGTGAGTGTCAGTGTTTACACGGTAATACTCAGTGAGTGTCAGTGTTTACACGGTATTACTGAGTGAGTGTCTGTATTTACACGGTGTTACTGAGTGAGTGTCAGTATTGAAACGCTATGACTGAGTGAGTATCAGTATTGACACGGTATTACTGAGTGAGTATCAGTATTGACACGGTATTACTGAGTGAGTGTCAGTGTTTACACGGTATTACTGAGTGAGTGTCTGTGTTTACACGGTATTACTGAGTGAGTGTCAGTGTTTACACGGTATTACTGTGTGAGTGTCTGCGTTTCTGCGGCCGCAACCAAGACTCCAGGATGGTGTGTTGCCTCCCTGGTGCAAGGATCAAGGATGTCTCGGAGCGGCTACAGAACATTTTGGAGGGGGAAGGCGAACAGCCAGCTGTCGTGGTGCACATAGACACCAACGATATAGGTAAAAAAGGGGATGAGGTCCTAAAAGCAGAATATAGGGAGTTAGGAGGTAAATTAAAAAATAGGACCTCAAAGGTAGTAATCTCAGGATTGCTGCCAGTGCCACGTGCTAGTCAGAGTAGAAATAGGAGGATATTTCAAATGAATACGTGGCTAGAGGAATGGTGCAAGGGGGAGGGATTCAAATTCCTGGGACACTGGAAACGGTTCTGGGGGAGGTGGGACCAGTACAAACCGGATGGTCTGCACCTGGGCAGGGACGGGACCGCTGTCCTAGGAGGAGTGTTTGCTAGTGCTGTTGGGGAGGGTTTAAACTAAAGTGGCAGGGGGTTGGGAACCTGAGCAGGGAGAGAGAGGAAAGCGTAACAGGAAGGGACAGAAGGTATGGAGTAATAGGTAAAGTGTTAAAAAAGGAAAAAGCAGGAACTAAGCGTCACAAAACAGATTTGAAAGTTCTTTATCTGAATGCACGTAGCATTCGTAATAAAATGGACGAGTTAACGGCACAAATAACTACGTATGGGTATGATCTTGTGGCCATTACAGAAACATGGCTGCAGGGTGACAACGACTGGGAATTAAATATGCCAGGGTATTTAACAATCAGGAAGGACAGGCAGGAAGGAAGGGGAGGTGGGGTGGCTATGTTAATAAAGGAAGGAATCACTGTAATACAGAGAAATGATATTGGGACAAAGCATCAAGATAATGAAACAGTTTGGGTGGAGATAAGGAATAATAAGGGAAAAAAAACATTAGTGGGCGTAGTATATAGGCCTCCTAATAGTTGCAACTCTGCTGGAAGAAGTATTAATCAGGAGATAGTCGGGGCATGTAATAAGGGAACAGCCATAATTATGGGGGATTTTAATTATCATATTAACTGGACAAATCAAATTGGGCAGAGCAGCCTTGAGGACGAGTTCATTGAGTGCATCAGGGATGGATTTCTTGAGCAGTATTTAACTGATCCTACAAGGGGGCAGGCAACCTTGGACCTGGTCCTGTGTAATGAGTCAGGATTAATTAATAATGTCCTAGTTAAGGATCCCCTTGGAACGAGCGACCACAACATGGTTGAATTCCATATCCAATTAGAGGGTGAGAAGGTTGATTCTCAAACAAGCGTACTGAGCTTGAATAAAGGAGACTATGATGGTATGAGAGCGGAATTGATTAAAGTGGACTGGGAAAATAGATTAAAGGGTAAGACGGTACATGAGCAGTGGTGTACATTTAGGGAGTTATTTTACAACTTTCAAAATAAATATATTCCACTGAGGAAAAAAGGGTGTAAAAGAAATGACAGCCACCCGTGGCTAAGTAAAGAAATCAAGGATAGTATCCGACTAAAAACAAGGACATATAAGGTAGCCAAACTTAGTGGGAGGATAGAAGATTGGGAATTCTTCAAAAGACAGCAAAAAGTAACTAAAGGATTGATTAAGAAAGGGAAGTTAGATTATGAAAAGAAATTAGCAAAAAATATAAAAACAGATAGCAAGAGTTTCTATAGTTATATAAAAAGAAAAAGGGTGGCTAAGGCAAACATAGGTCCCTTAGAGGATGAGACCGGGAAATTAATGGTGGGAAACATGGAGATGGCAAAAATGCTGAACAAATATTTTGTTTCAGTCTTTACAGTAGAGGACACTAAGAATATCCCAACACTGGACAAACAGGGGACTCTCGGGGGGGAGGAGCTAAATACGATTAAAATCACTCAAGAGATGGTACTCAGTAAAATAATGGGACTCAAGGCGGATAAATCCCCTGGACCTGATGGCTTCCATCCTAGGGTCTTGAGGGAAGTGGCAGTAGGGATTGTGGATGCTTTGGTGATAGTTTTCCAAAATTCCCTGGACTCAGGAGAGGTCCCGGCAGATTGGAAAACTGCTAATGTAACACCGTTATTTAAAAAGGGTAGTAGGCAGAAGGCTGGAAATTATAGGCCAGTTAGCTTAACATCTGTGGTGGGTAAAATTTTGGAGTCTATTATTAAGGAGACAGTAACGGAACATTTAGATAAGCATAATTTAATAGGACAAAGTCAGCATGGCTTTATGAAGGGGAAGTCATGTCTGACAAATTTGCTTGAGTTCTTCGAGGATATAACGTATAGGGTGGATAAAGGGGAACCAGTGGACGTAGTGTATTTAGACTTCCAGAAGGCATTCGACAAGGTGCCACATAAAAGATTATTACTTAAGATAAAAAATCATGGGATTGGGGGTAATATTCTGGCATGGGTGGAGGATTGGTTATCAAACAGGAAGCAGAGAGTTGGGATAAATGGTTCATTTTCGGACTGGCAACCAGTAACCAGTGGTGTTCCACAGGGGTCGGTGCTGGGTCCCCAACTCTTTACAATCTATATTAACGATTTGGAGGAGGGGACCGAGTGCAACATATCAAAATTTGCAGATGATACAAAGATGGGAGGGAAAGTAGAGAGTGAGGAGGACATAAAAAACCTGCAAGGGGATATAGACAGGCTGGGTGAGTGGGCGGAGATTTGGCAGATGCAATATAATATTGGAAAATGTGAGGTTATGCACTTTGGCAGGAAAAATCAGAGAGCAAGTTATTTTCTTAATGGCGAGAGACTGGAAAGTACTGCAGTACAAAGGGATCTGGGGGTCCTAGTGCAAGAAAATCAAAAAGTTGGTATGCAGGTGCAGCAGGTGATCAAGAAAGCCAACGGAATGTTGGCTTTTATTGCTAGGGGGGTAGAATATAAAAACAAGGAGGTATTGCTGCAGTTATATAAGGTATTGGTGAGACCGCACCTGGAATACTGCATACAGTTTTGGTCTCCATACTTAAGAAAAGACATACTTGCTCTCGAGGCAGTACAAAGAAGGTTCACTCGGTTAATCCCGGGGATGAGGGGGCGGACATATGAGGAGAGGTTGAGTAGATTGGGACTCTACTCATTGGAGTTCAGAAGAATGAGAGGCGATCTTATTGAAACATATAAGATTGTGAAGGGGCTTGATCGGGTGGATGCAGTAAGGATGTTCCCAAAGATGGGTGAAACTAGAACTAGGGGGCATAATCTTAGAATAAGGGGCTGCTCTTTCAAAACTGAGATGAGGAGAAACTTCTTCACTCAGAGGGTGGTAGGTCTGTGGAATTTGCTGCCCCAGGAAGCTGTGGAAGCTACATCATTAGATAAATTTAAAACAGAAATAGACAGTTTCCTAGAAGTAAAGGGAATTAGGGGTTATGGGGAGCGGGCAGGAAATTGGACATGAAGCTGAGTTCGGATCGGTCAATGCCCTGTGGGTGGCGGAGAGGGCCCAGGGGCTATGTGGCCGGGTCCTGCTCCGACTTCTTGTGTTCTTTAGATTTGTGGTTGGGATCAGATCAGCCATGATCTTATTGAATGGCGGAGCAGGCTCGAGGGGCCGATTGGCCTACTCCTGCTCCAATTTCTTATGTTCTTATGTTCTTATGTTCTTATGAGTGTCAGTGTTTACACGGTATTACTGTGTGAGTGTCAGTGTTTACACGGTATTATTGAGTGAGTATCAGTATTTACACGGTATTAGTGAGTGAGTGTCAGTATTGACGCGCTATTACTGAGTGAGTGTCAGTTTTTACACGGTATTACTGAGTGAGTGCCAACATTTACACGTTATTACTGAGTGAGTGTCAGGATTGACACGGTATTACTGAGTGAGTGTCAGTATTTACACGTTATTACTGAGTGAGTATCAGTATTAACACGGTATTACTGAGTGAGTATCAGTATTGACATGGTATTACTGAGTGAGTGTCAGTATTGACACCGTATTACTGAGTGAGTGTCAGTATTTATACGGTATTACTAAGTGAGTTTCAGTATTGACATGGTATTACTAAGTGAGTGTCAGCATTTACACGCTATTACTGTGTGAGTGTCAGTATTTACACAGTATTACTGAGTGAGTGTCAGTGTTTACACGGTATTACTGAGTGAGTGTCAGTATTTGCACGTTGTTACTGAGTGAGTATCAGCAGTGACACGGTATTACTGAGTGAGTATCAATATTGACACGGTATTACTGAGTAAGTGTCAGTATTGACATGGTATTACTGTGTGAGTATCAGTATTGACACTGTATTACTGAGTGAGTGTCAGTGTTTACACGGTATTACCGAGTGAGTGTCAGTGTTTACACGGTATTACTGAGTGAGTGTCAGTAATGACACGCTAATACTGAGTGAGTATCAATATTGACACGGTATTACTGTGTGAGGGACAGTATTTATAGGGTATTACTAAGTGAGTGTCAGTATTGACACGGTATTACTGAGTCAGAATCAATATTGACACGGTATTACTAAGTGAGTGTCAGTATTGACACGGTATTACTGAGTGAGTATCAGTATTGACACGGTATTACTGAGTGAGTGTCAGTAATGACACGCTATTACTGAGTGAGTATCAGTATTGACACGGTATTACTGTGTGAGGGACAGTGATCACACGGTATTATTGAGTGAGTATCAGTATTGACACGGTATTACTGTGTGAGTATCAGTAATGACACTGTATTACTGAGTGAGTATCATTATTGACACGGTATTACTCAGTGAGCGTCAGTATTGACACAGCTTTACCAAGTGAGTGTCAGTATTTACACGGTATTACTGTGTGTGTCAGTATTTACACGGTATTACTGAGTGAGTGTCAGTGTTTACACGGTATTACTCAGTGAGTGTCAGTGTTTACACGGTATTACTGAGTGAGTGTCTGTATTTACACGGTGTTACTGAGTGAGTGTCAGTATTGAAACGCTATGACTGAGTGAGTATCAGTATTGACACGGTATTACTGAGTGAGTATCTGTATTGACACGGTATTACTGAGTGAGTGTCAGTGTTTACACGGTATTACTGAGTGAGTGTCTGTGTTTACACGGTATTACTGAGTGAGTGTCAGTGTTTACACGGTATTACTGTGTGAGTGTCAGTATTTACACGGTATTACTGAGTGAGTGTCAGTGTTTACACGGTTTAACTGTGTGAGTGTCAGTGTTTACACGGTATTATTGAGTGAGTGTCAGTATTTACACGTATTACTGAGTGAGTGTCAGTGTTTACACGGTATTACTGAGTGAGTGTCAGTGTTGACACGGTATTACTGAGTGAGTGTCAGTATTTACACGGTATTACTAAGTGAGTGTCAGTATTGACACGGTATTACTGAGTGAGTGTCACTGTTTACACGGTATTACTGAGTGAGTGTTAGTTCTTACACTGTATTACTGAGTGAGTGTCAGTATTTACACGGTATTACTGAGTGAGTGTCAGTATTTACACGGTATTACAGAGTGAGTGTCAGTATTTACACGGTATTACTGAGTGAGTGTCTGTATTTACACGGTGTTACTGATTGAGTGTCAGTATTGAAACGCTATGACTGAGTGAGTATCAGTATTGACACGGTATTACTGAGTGAGTATCTGCATTGACACGGTATTACTGAGTGAGTGTCAGTGTTTACACGGTATTACTCAGTGAGTGTCAGTGTTTACACGGTATTACTGAGTGAGTGTCTGTAATTACACGGTGTTACTGAGTGAGTGTCAGTATTGAAACGCTATGAATGAGTGAGTATAAGTATTGACACGGTATTACTGAGTGAGTATCTGTATTGACACGGTATTACTGAGTGAGTGTCAGTGTTTACACGGTATTACTGAGTGAGTGTCTGTGTTTACACGGTATTACTGAGTGAGTGTCAGTGTTTACACGGTATTACTGTGTGAGTGTCAGTGTTTACACGGTATTATTGAGTGAGTGTCAGTATTTACACGTATTACTGAGTGAGTGTCAGTGTTTACACGGTATTACTGAGTGAGTGTCAGTGTTGACACGGTATTACTGAGTGAGTGTCAGTATTTACACGGTATTACTAAGTGAGTGTCAGTATTGACACGGTATTACTGAGTGAGTATCATTATTGACACGGCATTGCAAAGTGAGTGTCAGTATTTACACGTTATTACTGAGTGAGTATCAGTATTGACACGGTATTACTGTGTGAGTAACAATATTTAGACCGTATTACTGAGTGAGTGTCAGTATTGACACGGTATTACTGTGTGAGGGACAGTGATTACACGGAATTATTGAGTGAGTATCAGTATTGACACGGTATTACTGTGTGAGTATCAGTAATGACTCTGTATTACTGAGTGAAAATCATTATTGACACGGTATTACTGAGTGAGTGTCAGTATTTATAGGGTATTACTAAGTGAGTGTCAGTATTGACACGGTATTACTGAGTCAGAATCAATATTGACACGGTATTACTGAGTGAGTATCAGTATTTTCACGGTATTACTGAGTGAGTGTCAGTATTTATACGGTATTACTGAGTGAGTGTCAGTATTGACACGGTATTACTGAGTCAGAATCTATATTGACATGGTATTACTGAGTGCGTGTCAGTATAGACAGGGTATTACTGAGTCAGAATCAATATTTACACGGTATTACTGTGTGAGTATCAGTAATGACACTGTATTACTGAGTGAGTATCATTATTGACACGGTATTACTGAGTGAGCGTCAGTGTTTACACGGTGTTACTGAGTGAGTGTCAGTATTTACACGGTATTACTGAGTGAGTGTCAGTGTTTACACGGTATTACTGAGTGAGTGTCTGTGTTTACACGGTATGACTGAGTGAGTGTCAGTGTTTACACGGTATTACTGTGTGAGTGTCAGTATTTACACGGTATTACTCAGTGAGTGTCAGTGTTTACACGGTATTACTGTGTGAGTGTCAGTGTTTGCACGGTATTATTGAGTGAGTGTCAGTATTGACACTGTATTACTGAGTGAGTGTCAGTGTTTACACGGTATTACTGAGTGAGTGTCAGTGTTTACACGGTATTACGAAGTGAGTGTCAGTATTTACACGGTATTACTGTGTGAGTGTCAGTATTTACACAGTATTACTAAGTGAGTTTCAGTGTTTACACGGTATTACTGAGTGAGTGTCAGTATTTACACGGTGTTACTGAGTGAGTATCAGTATTGACATGGTATTACTGAGTGAGTGTCAGTATTGACACGGTATTACTGAGTAAGTGTCAGTATTTACACAGTATTACTGAGTGAGTGTCAGTGTTTACACGGTATTACTGAGTGAGTGTCAGTGTTGACACGGTATTACTGAGTGAGTTTCAGTGTTTACACGGTATTACTGAGTGAGTGTCAGTATTTACACGGTGTTACTGAGTGAGTATCAGTATTGACATGGTATTACTGAGTGAGTGTCAGTATTGACACGGTATTACTGAGTAAGTGTCAGTATTTACACAGTATTACTGAGTGAGTGTCAGTGTTTACACGGTATTACTGAGTGAGTGTCAGTGTTGACACGGTATTACTGAGTGAGTGTCAGTAATTACACGGTATTACTGAGTGAGTGTCAGTATTGACACGGTATTACTGAGTGAGTGTCAGTAATTACACGGTATTACTGAGTGAGTGTCAGTATTGACACGGTATTACTGAGTGAGTGTCAGTGTTTACACGGTATTATTGAGTGAGTATCAGTATTTACACGGTATTACTGAGTGAGTGTCAGTATTGACACGCTATTACTGAGTGAGTGTCAGTGTTTACACGGTATTACTGAGTGAGTGCCAACATTTACACGTTATTACTGAGTGAGTGTCAGGATTGACACGGTATTACTGAGTGAGTGTCAGTATTTACACGTTATTACTGAGTGAGTGTCAGTATTGACACGGTATTACTGAGTGAGTGTCAGTGTTGACACGGTATTACTGAGTGAGTGTCAGTAATTACACGGTATTACTGAGTGAGTGTCAGTATTGACACGGTATTACTGAGTGAGTGTCAGTAATTACACGGTATTTCTGAGTGAGTGTCAGTATTGACACGGTATTACTGAGTGAGTGTCAGTGTTTACACGGTATTATTGAGTGAGTATCAGTATTTACACGGTATTTCTGAGTGAGTGTCAGTATTGACGCGCTATTACTGAGTGAGTGTCAGTGTTTACACGGTATTACTGAGTGAGTGCCAACATTTACACGTTATTACTGAGTGAGTGTCAGGATTGACACGGTATTACTGAGTGAGTGTCAGTATTTACACGTTATTACTGAGTGAGTATCAGTATTAACACGGTATTACTGAGTGAGTATCAGTATTGACATTGTATTACTGAGTGAGTGTCAGTATTGACACCGTATTACTGAGTGAGTGTCAGTATTTATACGGTATTACTAAGTGAGTTTCAGTATTGACACGGTATTACTGAGTGAGTGTCAGTATTTACACGGTATTACTGTGTGAGTGTCAGTAATTACACAGTATTACTGAGTGAGTGTTAGTGTTTACACGGTATTACTGAGTGAGTGTCAGTATTTACACGGTGTTACTGAGTGAGTATCAGCATTGACACGGTATTACTGAGTGAGTATCAATATTGACACGGTATTACTGAGTAAGTGTCAGTATTGACACGGTATTACTGTGTGAGTATCAGTATTGACACTGTATTACTGAGTGAGTGTCAGTGTTTACACGGTATTACTGAGTGAGTGTCAGTGTTTACACGGTATTACTGAGTGAGTGTCAGTAATGACACGCTATTTCTGAGTGAGTATCAATATTGACACGGTATTACTGTGTGAGGGACAGTGATTACACGGATTATTGAGTGAGTATCAGTATTGACACGGTATTACTGAGTGAGTGTCAGTATTTATAGGGTTTTACTAAGTGAGTGTCAGTATTGACACGGTATTACTGAGTCAGAATCAATATTGACACGGTATTACTGAGTGAGTGTCAGTATTGACACGGTATTACTGAGTGAGTATCAGTATTGACACGGTATTACTGAGTGAGTGTCAGTAATGACACGCTATTACTGAGTGAGTATCAGTATTGACACGGTATTACTGTGTGAGGGACAGTGATTACACGGTATTATTGAGTGAGTATCAGTATTGACACGGTATTACTGTGTGAGTATCAGTAATGACACTGTATTACTGAGTGAGTATCATTATTGACACGGTATTACTCAGTGAGCGTCAGTATTGACACAGTATTACCAAGTGAGTGTCAGTATTTACACTGTATTACTGTGTGTGTCAGTATTTACACGGTAATACTGAGTGAGTGTCAGTGTTTACACGGTATTACTCAGTGAGTGTCAGTGTTTACACGGTATTACTGAGTGAGTGTCTGTATTTACACGGTGGTACTGAGTGAGTGTCAGTATTGAAACGCTATGACTGAGTGAGTATCAGTATTGACACGGTATTACTGAGTGAGTATCAGTGTTTACACGGTATTACTGTGTGAGTGTCAGTGTTTACACGGTATTTCTGAGTGAGTGTCAGTGTTTACACGGTATTACTGTGTGAGTGTCAGTGTTTACACGGTATTATTGAGTGAGTGTCAGTATTTACACGTATTACTGAGTGAGTGTCAGTGTTTACACGGTATTACTGTGTGAGTGTCAGTGTTTACACGGTATTTCTGAGTGAGTGTCAGTGTTTACACGGAATTACTGTGTGAGTGTCAGTGTTTACACGGTATTACTGTGTGAGTGTCAGTGTTTACACGGTATTTCTGAGTGAGTTTCAGTGTTTACACGGTATTACTGTGTGAGTGTCAGTGTTTACACGGTATTATTGAGTGAGTGTCAGTATTTACACGTATTACTGAGTGAGTGTCAGTGTTTACACGGTATTACTGAGTGGTTGTCAGTGTTGACACGGTATTACTGAGTGAGTGTCAGTATTTACACGGTATTACTGAGTGAGTGTCAGTATTGACACGGTATTACTGAGTGAGTATCATTATTGACACGGTTTTGCCAAGTGAGTGTCAGTATTTACACGGTATTACTGAGTGAGTATCAGTATTGACACGGTATTACTGAGTGAGTAACAATATTTAGACCGTATTACTGAGTGAGTGTCAGTATTGACACGGTATTACTGTGTGAGGGACAGTGATTACACGGTATTATTGAGTGAGTATCAGTATTGACACGGTATTACTGTGTGAGTATCAGTAATGACTCTGTATTACTGAGTGAGTATCATTATTGACACGGTATTACAGAGTGAGTGTCAGTATTTATATGGTATTACGAAGTGAGTGTCAGTATTGACACGGTATTACTGAGTCAGAATCAATATTGACACGGTATTACTGAGTGAGTATCAGTATTTTCACGGTATTACTGAGTGAGTGTCAGTATTTATACGGTATTACTGAGTGAGTGTCAGTATTGACACGGTATTACTGAGTCAGAATCAATATTGACATGGTATTACTGAGTGAGTGTCAGTATAGACAGGGTATTACTGAGTCAGAATCAATATTTACACGGTATTACTGAGTGAGTGTCAGTATTGACACGGTATTACTGTGTGAGTATCAGTAATGACACTGTATTACCGAGTGAGTATCATTATTGACACGGTATTACTGAGTGAGTGTCAGTGTTTAGACGGTATTACTGAGTGAGTGTCAGGATTTACACGGTATTACTGAGTGAGTGTCTGTGTTTACACGGTATGACTGGGTGAGTGTCAGTGTTTACACGGTATTACTGTGTGAGTGTCAGTATTTACAAGGTATTACTTAGTGAGTTTCAGTGTTTACACGGTATTACTGTGTGAGTGTCAGTGTTTACACGGTATTATTGAGTGAGTGTCAGTATTGACACTGTATTACTGAGTGAGTGTCAGTGTTTACACGGTATTGCTGAGTGAGTGTCAGTGTTGACACGGTATTACTGAGTGAGTGTCAGTATTATCACGGTATTGCTGAGTGTGTGTCAGTTTTGACACGCTATTACTGAGTGAGTATCAGTGTTGACACGGTATTACTGTGTGAGTATCAGCATTGACACTGCATTACTGAGTGAGTGTCAGCATTGACACGGTATTACTGAGTGAGTGTCAGTATTTATACGGTATTACGAAGTGAGTGTCAGTATTGACTCTGTATTACGAAGTGAGTGTCAATATTTACACGGTACTACTGTGTGAGTGTCAGTATTTACACGGTATTACTGAGTGAGTGTCAGTGTTGACACGGTATTACTGTGTGAGTGTCAGTGTTTACACGGTATTATTGAGTGAGTATCAGTATTTACACGGCATTACTGAGTGAGTATCAGTATTTACACGGTATTGTTGAGTGAGTATCAGTATTTACACGGTATAACTGTGTGAATGTCAGTATTTACACGGTATTACTGATTGAGTGTCAGTATTTACATGGTATTACGAAGTGAGTGTCAGTATTGACACGGTATTACTGAGTGAGTATCATTATTGACACGGCATTGCTAAGTGAGTGTCAGTATTTACAAGGTATTGCTGAGTGAGTATCAGTATTGACACGGTATTACTGAGTGAGTAACAATATTTAGACGGTATTACTGATTTAGTGTCAGTATTGACACGGTATTACTGAGTGAGTGTCAGTGTTCACACGGTATTACTGAGTGAGTGTCATTTTTGACACGGTATGACTGAGTGAGTGTCAGTATTTACACGGTATTACTGAGTGAGTGTCATTGTTGACACGTTATTACTGAGTGAGTGTAAGTAATTACACGGTGTAACTGAGTGAGTTTCAGTATTTATAGGGTGTTACTATGTGAGTGTCAGTATTGACACGGTATTACTGAGTCAGAATCAATATTTACACGGTATTAATGAGTGAGTGTTAGTATTGACACGCTATTATTGATTGAGTGTCAGTATTGACACGGTATTACTGAGTGAGTGTCAGTATCTACACGGTATTACTGAGTGAATGTCAGTATTGACCCGCTATTATTGAGTGAGTGTCAGTGCTGACACGGTATGACTGAGTGAGTGTCAGTATCGACACGGTATTACTGTGTGAGTGTCAGTATTTGCACGGTATTACTGAGTGAGTGTCAGTACTGACACGGTATTAATGTTTGAGTGTCAGTATTGACACGGTGTTACTGAGTGAGTGTCAGTATTGACACGGTATGATTGAGTGAGTGTCAGTATTGACCCGGTATTACTGAGTGAGTGTCAGTATTGACACGGTATTACTGAGTGCGTGTCATTAATTACACGCTATTACTGAGTGAGTGTCAGTGTTTACACGGTATTGCTGAGTGAGTGTCAGTGTTGACACGGTATTACTGAGTGAGTGTCAGTATTATCACGGTATTACTGAGTGTGTGTCAGTTTTGACACGCTATTACTGAGTGAGTATCAGTGTTGACACGGTATTACTGTGTGAGTGTCAGTGTTTACACGGTATTATTGAGTGAGTTTCAGTATTTACACGGCATTACTGAGTGAGTATCAGTATTTACACGGTATTATTGAGTGAGTATCAGTATTTACACGGTATAACTGTCTGAATGTCAGTATTTACACGGTATTACTGATTGAGTGTCAGTATTTACATGGTATTACTAAGTGAGTGTCAGTATTGACACGGTATTACTGAGTGAGTATCATTATTGACACGGCATTGCTAAGTGAGTGTCAGTATTTACAAGGTATTACTGAGTGAGTATCAGTATTGACACGGTATTACTGAGTGAGTAACAATATTTAGACGGTATTACTGATTTAGTGTCAGTATTGACACGGTATTACTGTGTGAGTATCAGCATTGACACTGCATTACTGAGTGAGTGTCAGCATTGACACGGTATTACTGAGTGAGTGTCAGTATTTATACGGTATTACGAAGTGAGTGTCAGTATTGACTCTGTATTACGAAGTGAGTGTCAATATTTACACGGTATTACTGTGTGAGTGGCAGTATTTACACGGTATTACTGAGTGAGTGTCAGTGTTTACACGGTATTACTGAGTAAGTGTCAGTGTTTACACGGTATTACTGAGTGAGTGTCATTTTTGACACGGTATGACTGAGTGAGTGTCAGTATTTACACGGTATTACTGAGTGAGTGTCATTGTTGACACGTTATTACTGAGTGAGTGTAAGTAATTACACGGTGTAACTGAGTGAGTGTCAGTATTTATAGGGTATTACTATGTGAGTGTCAGTATTGACACGGTATTACTGAGTCAGAATCAATATTTACACGGTATTAATGAGTGAGTGTTAGTATTGACACGCTATTATTGATTGAGTGTCAGTATTGACACGGTATTACTGAGTGAGTGTCAGTATCTACACGGTATTACTGAGTCAATGTCAGTATTGACCCGCTATTATTGAGTGAGTGTCAGTGCTGACACGGTATTACTGAGTGAGTGTCAGTATCTACACGGTATTACTGTGTGAGTGTCAGTATTTGCACGGTATTACTGAGTGAGTGTCAGTATTGACACGGTATTAATGTTTGAGTGTCAGTATTGACACGGTGTTACTGAGTGAGTGTCAGTTTTGACACGGTATGATTGAGTGAGTGTCAGTATTGACCCGGTATTACTGAGTGAGTGTCAGTATTGACACGGTATGACTGAGTGAGTGTCATTAATTACACGCTATTACTGAGTGAGTGTCAGTGTTTACACGGTATTACTGAGTGAGTGTAAGTAATTACACGGTATTATTGAGTGAGTGTCAGTAATTACACGGTATTACTGAGTGAGTGTCAGTGTTTACACGGTATTACTGAGTGAGTGTCATTAATTACACGGTATTACTGAGTGAGTGTCAGTGTTTACACGGTATGACTGAGTGAGTGTCAGTAATTACACGGTATTACTGAGTGAGTGTCAGTAATTACACGGTATTACTGAGTGAGTGTCAGTATTGACACGGTATTCCTGAGTGAGGTTCAGTGTTTACACGGTATTACTGAGTGAGTGTCAGTAATTACACGGTATTACTGAGTGAGTGTCAGTATTGACACGGTATTACTGAGTGAGTGTCAGTAATTACACGGTATTACTGAGTGAGTTTCTGTATTGACACGCTATTACTGAGTGAGTGTCAGTGTTTACACGGTATTATTGAGTGAGTGTCAGTATTTACACGGTATTACTGAGTGTCAGTATTGACACGTTATTACTGAGTGAGTGTCAGTATTTACACAGTATTAATGAGTGAGTGTCAGTGTTTATTCGGTATTCCTGAGTGAGTGTCAGTATTTACACGGTGTTTCTGAGTGAGTATCAATATTGACACGGTATGTCTAAGTGAGTGTCAGTATTTACACGGTATTACTGTGTGAGTGTCAGTATCTGCACGGTATTACTGAGTGAGTGTCAGTGTTTACACGGTGTTACTGATTGATTGTCGGTAATGACACGCTATTACTGAGTGAGTATCAGTATTGACACGGTATTACTGTGTGAGGGACAGTGATTACACGGTATTATTGAGTGAGTATCAGTATTGACACGGTATTACTGTGTGAGTATCAGTAATGACACTGTATTACTGAGTGAGTATCATGATTGACACGGTATTACTGAGTGAGTGTCAGTATTTATGGGGTATTACTAAGTGAGTGTCAGTGTTGACACGGTATTACTGAGTCAGAATCAATATTGACACGGTATTACTGAGTGAGTATCAGTATTGACACGGTATTATTGAGTGAGTATCAGTATTTTCACGGTATTACTGTGTGAGTGTCAGTATTTATACGGTATTACTGAATGAGTGTCAGTATTGACACAGTATTACTGAGCCAGAATCAACATTGACTTGGTATTACTGAGTGAGTGTCAGTATTGACACGGTGTTACTGAGTCAGAATCAATATTGACACGGTATTACTGAGTGATTGTCAGTATTGACACGGTATTACTGAGTAAGAGTCAGTATTTATCGGGTATCACTAAGTGACTGTTAATATTGACACAGTATTACCAAGTGAGTGTCAGTATTTACACGGTATTACTGTGTGTGTCAGTATTTACACGGTATTACTGAGTGAGTGTCAGTGTTTACACGGTATTACTCAGTGAACGTCAGTGTTTACTCGGTATTACTGAGTGAGTGTCAGTATTTACACGGTGTTACTGAGTGAGTGTCAGTATTGAAACGCTATTACTGAGTGAGTATCAGTGTTGACACGGTATTACTGAGTGAGTGTCAGCAATAACACGGTATTACTGAGTGAGTATCAGTATTGACACGGTATTACTGAGTGAGTGTTAGTGTTTACACGGTATTACTGAGTGAGTGTCTGTGTTTACACGGTATTACTGAGTGAGTGTCAGTGTTTACACGGTATTATTGAGTGAGTGTCAGTATTTACACGGTATTACTGAGTGAGTGTCAGTGTTTACACGGTATTACTGAGTAAGTGTCAGTGTTTACACGGTATTACTGAGTGAGTGTCAGTTTTGACACGCTATTACTGAGTGAGAATCAGTGTTGACACGGTATTACTGTGTGAGTGTCAGTGTTTACACGGTATTACTGATTAAGTGTCAGTGTTTACACGGTATTACTGTGTGAGTGTCAGTATGGACACGAAATTACTGAGTGAGTGTTAGTATTTACACGGTATTACTGAGTGAGTGTCAGTATTTACACGGTATTACTGAGTGAGTGTCAGTTTTGACACGCTATTACTGAGTGAGAATCAGTGTTGACACTGTATTACTGTGTGAGTGTCAGTGTTTACACGGTATTATTGAGTGAGTATCAGTATTTACACGGTATTATTGAGTGAGTATCAGTATTGACACGGTATGCTAAGTGAGTATCAGTATTTGCACGGTATTACTGAGTGAGTATCAGTATTTACACGGTATTACTAAGTGAGTGTCAGTATTTACACGGTATTACTGAGTTAGTATCAGTATGGACATGGTATTGCAAAGGGAGTGTCAGTATTTACTCGGTGTTACTGAGTGAGTGTCAGTATTTCCACGCAATAACTGAGTGAGTATCAGTATTCACACGGTATTACCGTGTGAGTGTCAGTGTTTACACCGTATTATTAAGTGAGTGTCAGTGTTTACACCGTATTATTGAATGAGTGTCAGTTTTTACACGGTATTACTGAGTGAGTGTCAGTATTTACACGGTATTACTGTGTGAGTGTCACTGTTTACACCGTATTATTGAGTGAGTGTCAGTATTTACACGGTATTACTGAGTGAGTGTCAGTATTTACACGGTATTACTGAGTGAGTGTCAGTATTTACACGGTATTACTGAGTGAGTGTCAGGATTGACACGCTATTACTGAGTGAGTATCAGTGTTGACATGGTAGTACTGTATGAGTGTCAGGTTTACATGGTATTATTGAGTGAGTATCAGTATTTACACGGTATTAATGAGTGAGTGTCAGTATTTACACGGTATTACTGAGTGAGTGTCAGTATTGACACGGTATTACTGAGTGAGTGTCAGTATTTACACGGTATTACTTTATGAGTGTCAGTGTTTACACGGTATTACTGAGTGAATGTAAGTATTTACAAGGTATTACTGAGTGAGTATCAGTATTTACACGGTATTTCTGAGTGAGTGTCATTGTTGACACGCTATTACTGAGTGAGTGTCAGTATTTACACGTTATTACTGAGTGAGTGTCAGTATTTACACGGTATTACTGAGTGCGTGTCAGTATTTACACTGTATTACTGAGTGAGTGTCAGTATTTACACGGTTTTACAAAGTGAGTGTCAGTATTGACACGGTATTACTGAGTGAGTATCAGTATTGACACGGGATTGCTAAGTGAGTGTCAGTATTTACACGGTATTATTGAGTGAGTATCAGTATTGACACGGAATTACTGAGTGAGTAACAATATTTACACGGTATTACTGAATGAGTGTCAGCAATGACACGTTATCACTGTGTGAATATCAGTTTTGACTCTGTATTACTGAGTGAGTGTCAGTATTGACACGGTATTACTGAGTGAGTGTCAGTATTTACACTGTATTACTGAGTGAGTGTCAGTATTTACACGGTATTACTGAGTGAGTATCAGTATTTACACGGTATTACTGAGTGAGTGTCAGTGTTTACACGGTATTACTGAGTGAGTGTCAGTATTGACACGGTATTACTGAGTGAGTGTCAGTGTTGACACGGTATTACTGAGTGAGTGTCAGTATTTACACGGTATTACTGAGTGAGTGTCAGGATTGACACGCTATTACTGAGTGAGTATCAGTGTTGACACGGCAGTACTGTGTGAGTGTCAGGGTTTAAATGGTATTATTGAGTGAGTATCAGTATTTACACGGTATTACTGAGTGAGTGTCAGTATTTACACGGTATTACTGAGTGAGTGTCAGTGTTGACACGGTATTACTGAGTGAGTATCAGTATGGACACGGTATTGCTAAGTGAGTGTCAGTATTTGCACGGTATTACTGAGTGAGTGTCAGTATTGACACGATATTACTGAGTGAGTGTCAGTATTTACACGGTATTACTAAGTGAGTGTCAGTATTTACACGGTATTACTAAGTGAGTGTCAGTATTTACACGGTATTACTGCGTGAGTGGCAGTATTTACACGGGATTACTGAGTGAGTGTCAGTGTTTAGACGGTATTACTGAGTGAGTGTCAGTATTTACACGGTATTACTGAGTGAGTGTCAGTATTTACACGGTATTACTGAGTGAGTGTCAGTATTTACACGGTATTATTGAGTGAGTGTCAGTGTTTACACGGAACTGCTGAGTGAGTATCAGTATTTACACGGTATTACTGAGTTAGTATCAGTATTGACACGGTATTGCTAAGTGAGTGTCAGTATTCACTCGGTGTTACTGAGTGAGTTTCAGTGTTGACACGAAATTACTGAGTGAGTATCAGTATTGACACGGTATAACCGTGTGAGTGTCAGTGTTTACACCGTATTATTGAGTGAGTGTCAGTATTTACACTGTATTACTGAGTGAGTGTCAGTGTTTACACGGTATTACTGAGTGAGTGTCATTAATTACACGGTATTACTGAGTGAGTGTCAGTGTTTACACGGTATTACTGAGTGAGTGTCAGTAATTACACGGTATTACTGAGTGAGTGTCAGTAATTACACGGTATTACTGAGTGAGTGTCAGTATTGACACGGTATTCCTGAGTGAGGTTCAGTGTTTACACGGTATTACTGAGTGAGTGTCAGTAATTACACGGTATTACTGAGTGAGTGTCAGTATTGACACGGTATTACTGAGTGAGTGTCAGTAATTACACGGTATTACTGAGTGAGTTTCAGTATTGACACGCTATTACTGAGTGAGTGTCAGTGTTTACACGGTATTATTGAGTGAGTGTCAGTATTTACACGGTATTACTGAGTGAGTGTCAGTATTGACACGTTATTACTGAGTGAGTGTCAGTGTTTACACGGTATTATTGAGTGAGTGTCAGTATTGACACGGTATTACTGAGTGAGTGTCAGTATTTACACAGTATTAATGAGTGAGTGTCAGTGTTTATTCGGTATTCCTGAGTGAGTGTCAGTATTTACTCGGTGTTTCTGAGTGAGTATCAATATTGACACGGTATGTCTAAGTGAGTGTCAGTATTTACACGGTATTACTGTGTGAGTGTCAGTATCTGCACGGTATTACTGAGTGAGTGTCAGTGTTTACACGGTATTACTGATTGATTGTCGGTAATGACACGCTATTACTGAGTGAGTATCAGTATTGACACGGTATTACTGTGTGAGGGACAGTGATTACACGGTATTATTGAGTGAGTATCAGTATTGACACGGTATTACTGTGTGAGTATCAGTAATGACACTGTATTACTGAGTGAGTATCATGATTGACACGGTATTACTGAGTGAGTGTCAGTATTTATGGGGTATTACTAAGTGAGTGTCAGTGTTGACACGGTATTACTGAGTCAGAATCAATATTGACACGGTATTACTGAGTGAGTATCAGTATTGACACGGTATTATTGAGTGAGTATCAGTATTTTCACGGTATTACTGTGTGAGTGTCAGTATTTATACGGTATTACTGAATGAGTGTCAGTATTGACACAGTATTACTGAGCCAGAATCAACATTGACTTGGTATTACTGAGTGAGTGTCAGTATTGACACGGTGTTACTGAGTCAGAATCAATATTGACACGGTATTACTGAGTGATTGTCAGTATTGACACGGTATTACTGAGTAAGAGTCAGTATTTATCGGGTATCACTAAGTGACTGTTAATATTGACACAGTATTACCAAGTGAGTGTCAGTATTTACACGGTATTACTGTGTGTGTCAGTATTTACACGGTATTACTGAGTGAGTGTCAGTGTTTACACGGTATTACTCAGTGAACGTCAGTGTTTACTCGGTATTACTGAGTGAGTGTCAGTATTTACACGGTGTTACTGAGTGAGTGTCAGTATTGAAACGCTATTACTGAGTGAGTATCAGTGTTGACACGGTATTACTGAGTGAGTGTCAGCAATAACACGGTATTACTGAGTGAGTGTCAGTATTTACACGGTATTACTGAGTGAGTATCAGTATTTACACTGTATTACTGAGTGAGTGTCAGTATTTACACGGTATTACTGAGTGAGTATCAGTATTTACACGGTATTACTGAGTGAGTGTCAGTGTTTACACGGTATTACTGAGTGAGTGTCAGTATTGACACGGTATTACTGAGTGAGTGTCAGTGTTGACACGGTATTACTGAGTGAGTGTCAGTATTTACACGGTATTACTGAGTGAGTGTCAGGATTGACACGCTATTACTGAGTGAGTATCAGTGTTGACACGGCAGTACTGTGTGAGTGTCAGGGTTTAAATGGTATTATTGAATGAGTATCAGTATTTACACGGTATTACTGAGTGAGTGTCAGTATTTACACGGTATGACTGAGTGAGTGTCAGTGTTGACACGGTATTACTGAGTGAGTATCAGTATGGACACGGTATTGCTAAGTGAGTGTCAGTATTTGCACGGTATTACTGAGTGAGTGTCAGTATTGACACGATATTACTGAGTGAGTGTCAGTATTTACACGGTATTACTAAGTGAGTGTCAGTATTTACACGGTATTACTAAGTGAGTGTCAGTATTTACACGGTATTACTGCGTGAGTGGCAGTATTTACACGGGATTACTGAGTGAGTGTCAGTGTTTAGACGGTATTACTGAGTGAGTGTCAGTATTTACACGGTATTACTGAGTGAGTGTCAGTATTTACACGGTATTACTGAGTGAGTGTCAGTGTTTACACGGAACTACTGAGTGAGTATCAGTATTTACACGGTATTACTGAGTTAGTATCAGTATTGACACGGTATTGCTAAGTGAGTGTCAGTATTTACTCGGTGTTACTGAGTGAGTGTCAGTGTTGACACGAAATTACTGAGTGAGTATCAGTATTGACACGGTATAACCGTGTGAGTGTCAGTGTTTACACAGTATTATTGAGTGAGTGTCAGTATTTACACTGTATTACTGAGTGAGTGTCAGTATTTACACGGTATTACTGAGTGAGTATCAGTATTTACACGGTATTACTGAGTGAGTGTCAGTGTTTACACGGTATTACTGAGTGAGTGTCAGTATTGACACGGTATTACTGAGTGAGTGTCAGTGTTGACACGGTATTACTGAGTGAGTGTCAGTATTTACACGGTATTACTGAGTGAGTGTCAGGATTGACACGCTATTACTGAGTGAGTATCAGTGTTGACACGGCAGTACTGTGTGAGTGTCATGGTTTACATGGTATTATTGAGTAAGTATCAGTATTTACACGGTATTACTGAGTGAGTGTCAGTATTTACACGGTATTACTGAGTGAGTTTCAGTATTTACACGGTATTACTGAGTGAGTGTCAGTATTGACACGGTATTACTATGTGAGTGTCAGTATTGACACGGTATTACTAAGTGAGTGTCAGTATTTACACGGTATTACTGTGTGAGTGGCAGTATTTACACGGTATTACTGAGTGAGTGACAGTATTGACACGGTATTACTGAGTGAGTGTCAGTATTTACACGGTATTACTTTGTGAGTGTCAGTGTTTACACGGTATTACTGAGTGAGTGTCAGTATTTACAAGGTATTACTGAGTGAGTGTCAGTATTTACACGGTATTACTGAGTGAGTGTCATTGTTGACACGGTATTACTGAGTGAGTGTCAGTATTTACAAGGTGTAACTGAGTGAGTGTCATTATTGACATGCTATTACTGAGTGAGTGTCAGTATTTACACGTTATTACTGAGTGAGTGTCAGTATTTACACGGTATTACTGAGTGAGTGTCAGTATTTACACTGTATTACTGAGTGAGTGTCAGTATTTACACGGTTTTACAAAGTGAGTGTCAGTATTGACACGGTATTACTGAGTGAGTATCAGTATTGACACGGTATTGCTAAGTGAGTGTCAGTATTTACACGGTATTACTGAGTGAGTATCAGTATTGACACGGAATTACTGAGTGAGTAACAATATTTACACGGTATTACTGAATGAGTGTCAGCAATGACACGTTATCACTGTGTGAATATCAGTTTTGACTCTGTATTACTGAGTGAGTGTCAGTATTGACACGGTATTACTGAGTGAGTGTCAGTATTTATACGGTATTACTAAGTGAGTGTCAGTATTGACACTGTATTACTACGTGAGTGTCAGAATTTACACGGAATTACTGTGTGAGTGTCAGTGCTTACACGGTATTACTGTGTGAGTATCAGTATTTGCACGGTATTACTGAGTGAGTGTCAGTATTTCCAAGGTATTACTGAGTGAGTATCAGTAGGACACGGTATGCTAAGTGAGTATCAGTATTTGCACGGTATTACTGAGTGAGTATCAGTATTTACACGGTATTACTAAGTGAGTGTCAGTATTTACACGGTATTACTGAGTTAGTATCAGTATGGACATGGGATTGCAAAGGGAGTGTCAGTATTTCCTCGGTGTTACTGAGTGAGTGTCAGTATTGCCACGCAATAACTGAGTGAGTATCAGTATTCACACGGTATTACCGTGTGAGTGTCAGTGTTTACACCGTATTATTAAGTGAGTGTCAGTGTTTACACCGTATTATTGAGTGAGTGTCAGTTTTTACACGGTATTACTGAGTGAGTGTCAGTATTTACACGGTATTACTGTGTGAGTGTCACTGTTTACACCGTATTATTGAGTGAGTGTCAGTATTTACACGGTATTACTGAGTGAGTGTCAGTATTTACACGGTATTACTGAGTGAGTGTCAGTATTTACACGGTATTACTGAGCGAGTGTCAGTGTTTACACGGTATTACTGAGTGAGTGTCAGTATTGACACGGTGTTACTGAGTGAGTGTCAGTGTTGACACGGTATTACTGAGTGAGTGTCAGTATTTACACGGTATTACTGAGTGAGTGTCAGGATTGACACGCTATTACTGAGTGAGTATCAGTGTTGACATGGTAGTACTGTATGAGTGTCAGGTTTACATGGTATTATTGAGTGAGTATCAGTATTTACACGGTATTACTGAGTGAGTGTCAGTATTTACACGGTATTACTGAGTGAGTGTCAGTATTGACACGATATTACTGAGTGAGTGTCAGTATTTACACGGTATTACTATGAGAGTGTCAGTATTGACACGGTATTACTAAGTGAGTGTCAGTATTTACACGGTATTACTGTGTGAGTGGCAGTATTTACACGGTATTACTGAGTGAGTGTCAGTATTGGCACGGTATTACTGAGTGAGTGTCAGTATTTACACGGTATTACTTTATGAGTGTCAGTGTTTACACGGTATTACTGAGTGAGTGTAAGTATTTACAAGGTATTACTGAGTGAGCATCAGTATTTACACGGTATTTCTGAGTGAGTGTCATTGTTGACACGGTATTACTGAGTGAGTGTCAGTATTTACAAGGTGTAACTGAGTGAGTGTCAGTATTGACACGCTATTACTGAGTGAGTGTCAGTATTTACACGTTATTACTGAGTGAGTGTCAGTATGTACAAGGTATTAATGAGTGAGTGTCAGTATTTACACGGTTTTACTAAGTGAGTGTCAGTATTGACACGGTATTACTGAGTGAGTGTCAGTATTTACACGGTATTACTGAGTGAGTGTGAGTATTTACACGGTTTTACGAAGTGAGTGTCAGTATTGACACGATATTACTGAGTGAGTATCAGTATTGACACGGTATTGCTAAGTGAGTGTCAGTATTTACACGGTATTACTGAGTGAGTATCAGTATTGACACGGAATTACTGAGTGAGTAACAATATTTGCACGGTATTACTGAATGAGTGTCAGTAATGACACGTTATTACTGTGTGAATATCAGTATTGACTCTGTATTACTGAGTGAGTGTCAGTATTGACACGGTATTACTGAGTGAGTGTCAGTATTGACACTGTATTATTAAGTGAGTGTCAGTATTGACACTGTATTACTACGTGAGTGTCAGAATTTACCCGGAATTACTGTGTGAGTGTCAGTGCTTACACGGTATTACTGAGTGAGTGTCAGTATTGACACGGTATTACTGTGTGAGTGTCAGTATTGACACGGTATTACTGAGTGAGTGTCAGTATTGACACTGTATTATTAAGTGAGTGTCAGTATTGACACTGTATTACTACGTGAGTGTCAGAATTTACCCGGAATTACTGTGTGAGTGTCAGTGCTTACACGGTATTACTGAGTGAGTGTCAGTATTGACACGGTATTACTGTGTGAGTGTCAGTGTTGACACGGTATTACTGTGTGAGTGTCAGTGTTTACACGGTATTATTGAGTGAGTATCAGTATTTGCACGGTATTACTGAGTGAGTGTCAGTATTTACAAGGTATTACTGAGTGAGTATCAGTATGGACACGGTATGCTAAGTGAGTGTCAGTATTTGCACGGTATTACTGAGTGAGTGTCAGTATTGACACGGTATTACTGAGTGAGTGTCAGTATTTACACGGTATTACGAAGTGAGTGTCAGTATTGACACGGTATTACTGAGTGAGTTTCAGTATTTACACGGTATGACTGTGTGAGTGGCAGTATTTACACGGTATTACTGTATGAGTGTCAGCATTTACACGGTATTACTGTGTGAGTGTCAGTATTTACACGGTTTTACTAAGTGAGTGTCAGTATTGACACGGTATTACTGAGTGAGTATCAGTATTGACACGGTATTGCTCAGTGAGTGTCAGTATTTACACGGTATTACTGAGTGAGTATCAGTATTGACACGGAATTACTGAGTGAGTAAAAATATTTACACGGTATTACTGAATGAGTGTCAGTAATGACACGTTATTACTGTGTGAATATCAGTATTGACTCTGTATTACTGAGTGAGTGTCAGTATTGACACGGTATTACTGAGTGAGTGTCAGTATTTATACGGTATTACTAAGTGAGTGTCAGTGTTGACACTGTATTACTACGTGAATGTCAGAATTTACCCGGAATTACTGTGTGAGTGTCAGTGCTTACACGGTATTACTGAGTGAGTGTCAGTATTGACACGGTATGACTGTGTGAGTGTCAGTGTTTACACGGTATTATTGAGTGAGTATCAGTATTTGCACGGTATTACTGAGTGAGTGTCAGTATTTACAAGGTATTACTGAGTGAGTATCAGTATGGACACGGTATGCTAAGTGAGTGTCAGTATTTGCACGGTATTACTGAGTGAGTGTCAGTATTGACACGGTATTACTGAGTGAGTGTCAGTGTTTACACGGTATTACTGAGTGAGTGTCAGTATTTACACGGTATTACTGAGTGAGTGTGAGTATTTACACGGTTTTACTGAGTGAGTGTCAGTATTGACACGATATTACTGAGTGAGTATCAGTATTGACACGGTATTGCTAAGTGAGTGTCAGTATTTACACGGTATTACTGAGTGAGTATCAGTATTGACACGGAATTACTGAGTGAGTAACTATATTAACACGGTATTACTGAATGAGTGTCAGTAATGACACGTTATTACTGTGTGAATATCAGTATTGACTCTGTATTACTGAGTGAGTGTCAGTATTGACACGGTATTACTGAGTGAGTGTCAGTATTTATACGGTATTACTAAGTGAGTGTCAGTATTGACACTGTATTACTACGTGAGTGTCAGAATTTACCCGGAATTACTGTGTGAGTGTCAGTGCTTACACGGTATTACTGAGTGAGTGTCAGTATTGACACGGTATTACTCTGTGAGTGTCAGTGTTTACAAGGTATTATTGAGTGAGTATCAGTATTTGCACGGTATTACTGAGTGAGTGTCAGTATTTACAAGGTATTACTGAGTGAGTATCAGTATGGACACGGTATGCTAAGTGAGTGTCAGTATTTGCACGGTATTA
The DNA here is from genome assembly GCF_035084215.1 of Heptranchias perlo. NCBI lineage: Eukaryota > Metazoa > Chordata > Chondrichthyes > Hexanchiformes > Hexanchidae > Heptranchias > Heptranchias perlo. The sequence goes on from NW_027139548.1 coordinate 277,485, forward strand.
CTGAGTGAGTGTCAGTATTGACACGGTATTACTGAGTGAGTGTCAGTATTTACACGGTATTACGAAGTGAGTGTCAGTATTGACACGGTATTACTAAGTGAGTGTCAGTATTTACACGGTATGACTGTGTGAGTGGCAGTATTTACACGGTATTACTGTGTGAGTGTCAGCATTTACACGGTATTACTGTGTGAGTGTCAGTATTTACACGGTTTTACTAAGTGAGTGTCAGTATTGACACGGTATTACTGAGTGAGTATCAGTATTGACACCGTATTGCTCAGTGAGTGTCAGTATTTACACGGTATTACTGAGTGAGTATCAGTATTGACACGGAATTACTGAGTGAGTAACAATATTTACACGGTATTACTGAATGAGTGTCAGTAATGACACGTTATTACTGTGTGAATATCAGTATTGACTCTGTATTACTGAGTGAGTGTCAGTATTGACACGGTATTACTGAGTGAGTGTCAGTATTTATACGGTATTACGAAGTGAGTGTCATTATTGACACTGTATTACTACGTGAGTGTCAGAATTTACCCGGAATTACTGTGTGAGTGTCAGTGCTTACACGGTATTACTGAGTGAGTGTCAGTATTGACACGGTATTACTGTGTGAGTGTCAGTGTTTACACGGTATTATTGAGTGAGTGTCAGTATTTGCACGGTATTACTGAGTGAGTGTCAGTATTTACAAGGTATTACTGAGTGAGTATCAGTATGGACACGGTATGCTAAGTGAGTGTCATTATTTGCACGGTATGACTGAGTGGGTGTCAGTATTGACACGGTATTACTGAGTGAGTGTCAGTATTTACACGGTATTACTAAGTGAGTGTCAGTATTGACACGGTATTACTAAGTGAGTGTCAGTATTTACACGGTATTACTGTGTGAGTGGCAGTATTTACACGGTATTACTGTGTGAGTGTCAGCATTTACACGGTATTACTGTGTGAGTGTCAGTATTTACACGGTATTACTGAGTGAGTGTCAGTGTTTACACGGTATTACTGAGTGAGTGTCAGTATTTGCACGGTATTACTTTGTGAGTGTCAGTGTTTACACGGTATTACTGAGTCAGTGTCAGAGTTGACACGGTATTACTGTGTGAGTGTCAGTGTTTACACGGTATTATTGATTGAGTATCAGTATTTGCACGGTATTACTGAGTGAGGGTCAGTATTTACAAGGTATTACTGAGTGAGTATCAGTATGGACACCGTATGCTAAGTGAGTGTCAGTATTTGCACGGTATTACTGAGTGAGTGTCAGTATTGACACGGTATTACTGAGTGAGTATCAGTATTGACACGGAATTACTGAGTGAATAACAATATTTACACGGTATTACTGAATGAGTGTCAGTAATGACACGTTATTACTGTGTGAATATCAGTATTGACTTTGTATTACTGAGTGAGTGTCAGTATTGACACGGTATTACTGAGTGAGTGTCAGTATTTATACGGTATTACTAAGTGAGTGTCAGTATTGACACTGTATTACTACGTGAGTGTCAGAATTTACCCGGAATTACTGTGTGAGTGTCAGTGCTTACACGGTATTACTGAGTGAGTGTCAGTATTGACACGGTATTACTGTGTGAGTGTCAGTGTTTACACGGTATTATTGAGTGAGTATCAGTATTTGCACGGTATTACTGAGTGAGTGTCAGTATTTACAAGGTATTACTGAGTGAGTATCAGTATGGACACGGTATGCTAAGTGAGTGTCAGTATTTTCACGGTATTACTGAGTGAGTGTCAGTATTGACACGGTATTACTGAGTGAGTGTCAGTATTTACACGGTATTACTAAGTGAGTGTCAGTATTGACACGGTATTACTAAGTGAGTGTCAGTATTTACACGGTATGACTGTGTGAGTGGCAGTATTTACACGGTATTACTGTGTGAGTGTCAGCATTTACACGGTATTACTGTGTGAGTGTCAGTATTTACACGGTTTTACTAAGTGAGTGTCAGTATTGACACGGTATTACTGAGTGAGTATCAGTATTAACACGGTATTGCTCAGTGAGTGTCAGTATTTACACGGTATTACTGAGTGAGTATCAGTATTGACACGGAATTACTGAGTGAGTAAAAATATTTACACGGTATTACTGAATGAGTGTCAGTAATGACACGTTATTACTGTGTGAATATCATTATTGACTCTGTATTACTGAGTGAGTGTCAGTATTGACACGGTATTACTGAGTGAGTGTCAGTATTTATACGGTATTACTAAGTGAGTGTCAGTGTTGACACTGTATTACTACGTGAGTGTCAGAATTTACCCGGAATTACTGTGTGAGTGTCAGTGCTTACACGGTATTACTGAGTGAGTGTCAGTATTGACACGGTATTACTGTGTGAGCGTCAGTGTTTACACGGTATTATTGAGTGAGTGTCAGTATTTGCACGGTATTACTGAGTGAGTGTCAGTATTTACAAGGTATTACTGAGTGAGTATCAGTATGGACACGGTATGCTAAGTGAGTGTCAGTATTTGCACGGTGTTACTGAGTGGGTGTCAGTATTGACACGGTATTACTGAGTGAGTGTCAGTATTTACACGGTATTACTAAGTGAGTGTCAGTATTGACACGGTATTACTAAGTGAGTGTCAGTATTTACACGGTATTACTGTGTGAGTGGCAGTATTTACACGGTATTACTGTGTGAGTGTCAGCATTTACACGGTATTACTGTGTGAGTGTCAGTATTTACACGGTATTACTAAGTGAGTGTCAGTATTGACACGGTATTACTAAGTGAGTGTCAGTATTTACACGGTATTACTGTGTGAGCGGCAGTATTTACACGGTATTACTGAGTGAGTGTCAGTATTGGCACGGTATTACTGAGTGAGTGTCAGTATTTACACGGTATTACTTTATGAGTGTCAGTGTTTACACGGTATTACTGAGTGAGTGTAAGTATTTACAAGGTATTACTGAGTGAGCATCAGTATTTACACGGTATTTCTGAGTGAGTGTCATTGTTGACACGGTATTACTGAGTGAGTGTCAGTATTTACAAGGTGTAACTGAGTGAGTGTCAGTATTGACACGCTATTACTGAGTGAGTGTCAGTATTTACACGTTATTACTGAGTGAGTGTCAGTATGTACAAGGTATTAATGAGTGAGTGTCAGTATTTACACGGTTTTACTAAGTGAGTGTCAGTATTGACACGGTATTACTGAGTGAGTGTCAGTATTTACACGGTATTACTGAGTGAGTGTGAGTATTTACACGGTTTTACGAAGTGAGTGTCAGTATTGACACGATATTACTGAGTGAGTATCAGTATTGACACGGAATTGCTAAGTGAGTGTCAGTATTTACACGGTATTACTGAGTGAGTATCAGTATTGACACGGAATTACTGAGTGAGTAACAATATTTGCACGGTATTACTGAATGAGTGTCAGTAATGACACGTTATTACTGTGTGAATATCAGTATTGACTCTGTATTACTGAGTGAGTGTCAGTATTGACACGGTATTACTGAGTGAGTGTCAGTATTGACACTGTATTATTAAGTGAGTGTCAGTATTGACACTGTATTACTACGTGAGTGTCAGAATTTACCCGGAATTACTGTGTGAGTGTCAGTGCTTACACGGTATTACTGAGTGAGTGTCAGTATTGACACGGTATTACTGAGTGAGTGTCAGTATTTACAAGGTATTACTGAGTGAGTATCAGTATGGACACGGTATGCTAAGTGAGTGTCAGTATTTGCACGGTATTACTGAGTGAGTGTCAGTATTGACACGGTATTACTGAGTGAGTGTCAGTATTTACACGGCATTACTAAGTGAGTGTCAGTATTGACACGGTATTACTAAGTGAGTGTCAGTATTTACACGGTATTACTGTGTGAGTGGCAGTATTTACACGGTATTACTGTGTGAGTGTCAGCATTTACACGGTATTACTGTGTGAGTGTCAGTATTTACACGGTTTTACTAAGTGAGTGTCAGTATTGACACGGTATTACTGAGTGAGTATCAGTATTGACACGGTATTGCTCAGTGAGTGTCAGTATTTACACGGTATTACTGAGTGAGTATCAGTATTGACACGGAATTACTGAGTGAGTAAAAATATTTACGCGGTATTACTGAATGAGTGTCAGTAATGACACGTTATTACTGTGTGAATATCAGTATTGACTCTGTATTGCTGAGTGAGTGTCAGTATTGACACGGTATTACTGAGTGAGTGTCAGTATTTATACGGTATTACTAAGTGAGTGTCAGTGTTGACACTGTATTGCTACGTGAATGTCAGAATGTACCCGGAATTACTGTGTGAGTGTCAGTGCTTACACGGTATTACTGAGTGAGTGTCAGTATTGACACGGTATGACTGTGTGAGTGTCAGTGTTTACACGGTATTATTGAGTGAGTATCAGTATTTGCACGGTATTACTGAGTGAGTGTCAGTATTTACAAGGTATTACTGAGTGAGTATCAGTATGGACACGGTATGCTAAGTGAGTGTCAGTATTTGCACGGTATTACTGAGTGAGTGTCAGTATTGACACGGTATTACTGAGTGAGTGTCAGTGTTTACACGGTATTACTGAGTGAGTGTCAGTATTTACACGGTATTACTGAGTGAGTGTGAGTATTTACACGGTTTTACTGAGTGAGTGTCAGTATTGACACGATATTACTGAGTGAGAATCAGTATTGACACGGTATTGCGAAGTGAGTGTCAGTATTTACACGGTATTACTGAGTGAGTATCAGTATTGACACGGAATTACTGAGTGAGTAACTATATTAACACGGTATTACTGAATGAGTGTCAGTAATGACACGTTATTACTGTGTGAATATCAGTATTGACTCTGTATTACTGAGTGAGTGTCAGTATTGACACGGTATTACTGAGTGAGTGTCAGTATTTATACGGTATTACTAAGTGAGTGTCAGTATTGACACTGTATTACTACGTGAGTGTCAGAATTTACCCGGAATTACTGTGCGAGTGTCAGTGCTTACACGGTATTACTGAGTGAGTGTCAGTATTGACACGGTATTACTGTGTGAGTGTCAGTGTTTACAAGGTATTATTGAGTGAGTATCAGTATTTGCACGGTATTACTGAGTGAGTGTCAGTATTTACAAGGTATTACTGAGTGAGTATCAGTATGGACACGGTATGCTAAGTGAGTGTCAGTATTTGCACGGTATTACTGAGTGAGTGTCAGTATTGACACGGTATTACTGAGTGAGTGTCAGTATTTACACGGTATTACTAAGTGAGTGTCAGTATTGACACGGTATTACTAAGTGAGTGTCAGTATTTACACGGTATGACTGTGTGAGTGGCAGTATTTACACGGTATTACTGTGTGAGTGTCAGCATTTACACGGTATTACTGTGTGAGTGTCAGTATTTACACGGTTTTACTAAGTGAGTGTCAGTATTGACACGGTATTACTGAGTGAGTATCAGTATTGACACGGTATTGCTCAGTGAGTGTCAGTATTTACACGGTATTACTGAGTGAGTATCAGTATTGACACGGAATTACTGAGTGAGTAAAAATATTTACACGGTATTACTGAATGAGTGTCAGTAATGACACGTTATTACTGTGTGAATATCAGTATTGACTCTGTATTACTGAGTGAGTGTCAGTATTGACACGGTATTACTGAGTGAGTGTCAGTATTTATACGGTATTACTAATTGAGTGTCAGTATTGACACTGTATTACTACGTGAATGTCAGAATTTACGCGGAATTACTGTGTGAGTGTCAGTGCTTACACGGTATTACTGAGTGAGTGTCAGTATTGACACGGTATGACTGTGTGAGTGTCAGTGTTTACACGGTATTATTGAGTGAGTATCAGTATTTGCACGGTATTACTGAGTGAGTGTCAGTATTTACAAGGTATTACTGAGTGAGTATCAGTATGGACACGGTATGCTAAGTGAGTGTCAGTATTTGCACGGTATTACTGAGTGAGTGTCAGTATTGACACGGTATTACTGAGTGAGTGTCAGTGTTTACACGGTATTACTAAGTGAGTGTCAGTATTGACACGGTATTACTAAGTGACTGTCAGTATTGACACGGTATTACTGTGTGAGTGGCAGTATTTACACGGTATTACTGTGTGAGTGTCAGCATTTACACGTTATTACTGTGTGAGTGTCAGTATTTACACCGTATTACTAAGTGAGTGTCAGTATTGACACGGTATTACTAAGTGAGTGTCAGTATTTACACGGTATTACAGTGTGAGTGGCAGTATTTACACGGTATTACTGTGTGAGTGTCAGCATTTACACGGTATTACTGTGTGAGTGTCAGTATTTACACGGTATTACTGAGTGAGTGTCAGTATTTGCACGGTATTACTGAGTGAGTGTCAGTGTTGACACGGTATGACTGTGTGAGTGTCAGTGTTTACACGGTATTATTGATTGAGTATCAGTATTTGCACGGTATTACTGAGTGAGGGTCAGTATTTACAAGGTATTACTGAGTGAGTATCACTATTGACACGGTATTGCAAAGTGAGTGTCAGTATTTACACGGTATTACTGAGTGAATATCAGTATTGACACGGAATTACTGAGTGAGTAACAATATTTACACGGTATTACTGAATGAGTGTCAGTAATGACACGTTATTACTGTGTGAATATCAGTATTGACTCTGTATTACTGAGTGAGTGTCAGTATTGACACGGTATTACTGAGTGAGTGTCAGTATTTATACGGTATTACTAAGTGAGTGTCATTATTGACACTGTATTACTACGTGAGTGTCAGAATTTACCCGGAATTACTGTGTGAGTGTCAGTGCTTACACGGTATTACTGAGTGAGTGTCAGTATTGACACGGTATTACTGTGTGAGTGTCAGTGTTTACACGGTATTATTGAGTGAGTGTCAGTATTTGCACGGTATTACTGAGTGAGTGTCAGTATTTACAAGGTATTACTGAGTGAGTATCAGTATGGACACGGTATGCTAAGTGAGTGTCAGTATTTGCACGGTATTACTGAGTTGGTGTCAGTATTGACACGGTATTACTGAGTGAGTGTCAGTATTTACACGGTATTAATAAGTGAGTGTCAGTATTGACACGGTATTACTAAGTGAGTGTCAGTATTTACACGGTATTACTGTGTGAGTGGCAGTATTTACACGGTATTACTGTGTGAGTGTCAGCATTTACACGGTATTACTGTGTGAGTGTCAGTATTTACACGGTATTACTAAGTGAGTGTCAGTATTGACACGGTATTACTAAGTGAGTGTCAGTATTTACACGGTATTACTGTGTGAGTGGCAGTATTTACACGGTATTACTGTGTGAGTGTCAGCATTTACACGGTATTACTGTGTGAGTGTAAGTATTTACACGGTATTACTGAGTGAGTGTCAGTGTTTACACGGTATTACTGAGTGAGTGTCAGTATTTGCACGGTATTACTTTGTGAGTGTCAGTGTTTACACGGTATTACTGAGTCAGTGTCAGAGTTGACACGGTATTACTGTGTGAGTGTCAGTGTTTACACGGTATTATTGATTGAGTATCAGTATTTGCACGGTATTACTGAGTGAGGGTCAGTATTTACAAGGTATTACTGAGTGAGTATCAGTATGGACACGGTATGCTAAGTGAGTGTCAGTATTTGCACGGTATTACTGAGTGAGTGTCAGTATTGACACGGTATTACTGAGTGAGTGTCAGTATTTACACGGTATTACTAAGTGAGTGTCAGTATTGACACGGTATTACTAAGTGAGTGTCAGTATTTACACGGTATGACTGTGTGAGTGGCAGTATTTACACGGTATTACTGTGTGAGTGTCAGCATTTACACGGTATTACTGTGTGAGTGTCAGTATTTACACGGTTTTACTAAGTGAGTGTCAGTATTGACACGGTATTACTGAGTGAGTATCAGTATTGACACGGTATTGCTCAGTGAGTGTCAGTATTTACACGGTATTACTGAGTGAGTATCAGTATTGACACGGAATTACTGAGTGAGTAAAAATATTTACACGGTATTACTGAATGAGTGTCAGTAATGACACGTTATTACTGTGTGAATATCAGTATTGACTCTGTATTACTGAGTGAGTGTCAGTATTGACACGGTATTACTGAGTGAGTGTCAGTATTTATACGGTATTACTAATTGAGTGTCAGTGTTGACACTGTATTACTACGTGAATGTCAGAATTTACGCGGAATTACTGTGTGAGTGTCAGTGCTTACACGGTATTACTGAGTGAGTGTCAGTATTGACACGGTATGACTGTGTGAGTGTCAGTGTTTACACGGTATTATTGAGTGAGTATCAGTATTTGCACGGTATTACTGAGTGAGTGTCAGTATTTACAAGGTATTACTGAGTGAGTATCAGTATGGACACGGTATGCTAAGTGAGTGTCAGTATTTGCACGGTATTACTGAGTGAGTGTCAGTATTGACACGGTATTACTGAGTGAGTGTCAGTGTTTACACGGTATTACTAAGTGAGTGTCAGTATTGACACGGTATTACCAAGTGACTGTCAGTATTTACACGGTATTACTGTGTGAGTGGCAGTATTTACACGGTATTACTGTGTGAGTGTCAGCATTTACACGTTATTACTGTGTGAGTGTCAGTATTTACACCGTATTACTAAGTGAGTGTCAGTATTGACACGGTATTACTAAGTGAGTGTCAGCATTTACACGGTATTACTGTGTGAGTGGCAGTATTTACACGGTATTACTGTGTGAGTGTCAGCATTTACACGGTATTACTGTGTGAGTGTCAGTATTTACACGGTATTACTGAGTGAGTGTCAGTGTTTACACGGTATTACTGAGTGAGTGTCAGTATTTGCACGGTATTACTGAGTGAGTGTCAGTATTTACACGGTATTACTTTGTGAGTGTCAGTGTTTACACGGTATTACTGAGTGAGTGTCAGTGTTGACACGGTATGACTGTGTGAGTGTCAGTGTTTACACGGTATTATTGATTGAGTATCAGTATTTGCACGGTATTACTGAGTGAGGGTCAGTATTTACAAGGTATTACTGAGTGAGTATCACTATTGACACGGTATTGCAAAGTGAGTGTCAGTATTTACACGGTATTACTGAGTGAATATCAGTATTGACACGGAATTACTGAGTGAGTAACAATATTTACACGGTATTACTGAATGAGTGTCAGTAATGACACGTTATTACTGTGTGAATATCAGTATTGACTCTGTATTACTGAGTGAGTGTCAGTATTGACACGGTATTACTGAGTGAGTGTCAGTATTGATACGGTATTACTAAGTGAGTGTCATTATTGACACTGTATTACTACGTGAGTGTCAGAATTTACCCGGAATTACTGTGTGAGTGTCAGTGCTTACACGGTATTACTGAGTGAGTGTCAGTATTGACACGGTATTACTGTGTGAGTGTCAGTGTTTACACGGTATTATTGAGTGAGTGTCAGTATTTGCACGGTATTACTGAGTGAGTGTCAGTATTTACAAGGTATTACTGAGTGAGTATCAGTATGGACACGGTATGCTAAGTGAGTGTCAGTATTTGCACGGTATTACTGAGTGGGTGTCAGTATTGACACGGTATTACTGAGTGAGTGTCAGTATTTACACGGTATTACTAAGTGAGTGTCAGTATTGAAACGGTATTACTAAGTGAGTGTCAGTATTTACACGGTATTACTGTGTGAGTGGCAGTATTTACACGGTATTACTGTGTGAGTGTCAGCATTTACACGGTATTACTGTGTGAGTGTCAGTATTTACACGGTATTACGAAGTGAGTGTCAGTATTGACACGGTATTACTAAGTGAGTGTCAGTATTTACACGGTATTACTGTGTGAGTGGCAGTATTTACACGGTATTACTGTGTGAGTGTCAGCATTTACACGGTATTACTGAGTGAGTGTCAGTGTTTACACGGTATTACTGAGTGAGTGTCAGTATTTGCACGGTATTACTTTGTGAGTGTCAGTGTTTACACGGTATTACTGAGTCAGTGTCAGAGTTGACACGGTATTACTGTGTGAGTGTCAGTGTTTACACGGTATTATTGATTGAGTATCAGTATTTGCACGGTATTACTGAGTGAGGGTCAGTATTTACAAGGTATTACTGAGTGAGTATCAGTATGGACACGGTATGCTAAGTGAGTGTCAGTATTTGCACGGTATTACTGAGTGAGTGTCAGTATTGACACGATATTACTGAGTGAGTATCAGTATTGACACGGTATTGCTAAGTGAGTGTCAGTATTTACACGGTATTACTGTGTGAGTGGCAGTATTTACACGGTATTACTGTGTGAGTGTCAGCATTTACACGGTATTACTGTGTGAGTGTCAGTATTTACACGGTATTACTAAGTGAGTGTCAGTATTGACACGGTATTACTAAGTGAGTGTCAGTATTTACACGGTATTACTGTGTGAGTGGCAGTATTTACACGGTATTACTGTGTGAGTGTCAGCATTTACACGGTATTACTGAGTGAGTGTCAGTGTTTACACGGTATTACTGAGTGAGTGTCAGTATTTGCACGGTATTACTTTGTGAGTGTCAGTGTTTACACGGTATTACTGAGTCAGTGTCAGAGTTGACACGGTATTACTGTGTGAGTGTCAGTGTTTACACGGTATTATTGATTGAGTATCAGTATTTGCACGGTATTACTGAGTGAGGGTCAGTATTTACAAGGTATTACTGAGTGAGTATCAGTATGGACACGGTATGCTAAGTGAGTGTCAGTATTTGCACGGTATTACTGAGTGAGTGTCAGTATTGACACGATATTACTGAGTGAGTATCAGTATTGACACGGTATTGCTAAGTGAGTGTCAGTATTTACACGGTATTACTGAGTGAGTATCAGTATTGACACGGAATTACTGAGTGAATAACAATATTTACACGGTATTACTGAATGAGTGTCAGTAATGACACGTTATTACTGTGTGAATATCAGTATTGACTTTGTATTACTGAGTGAGTGTCAGTATTTATACCGTATTACCAAGTGAGTGTCAGTATTGACACTGTATTACTACGTGAGTGTCAGAATTTACCCGGAATTACTGTGTGAGTGTCAGTGCTTACACGGTATTACTGAGTGAGTGTCAGTATTGACACGGTATTACTGTGTGAGTGTCAGTGTTTACACGGTATTATTAAGTGAGTATCAGTATTTGCACGGCATTACTGAGTGAGTGTCAGTATTTACAAGGTATTACTGAGTGAGTATCAGTATGGACACGGTATGCTAAGTGAGTGTCAGTATTTTCACGGTATTACTGAGTGAGTGTCAGTATTGACACGGTATTACTGAGTGAGTGTCAGTATTTACACGGTATTACTAAGTGAGTGTCAGTATTGACACGGTATTACTAAGTGAGTGTCAGTATTTACACGGTATGACTGTGTGAGTGTCAGTATTTACACGGTATTACTGTGTGAGTGTCAGCATTTACACGGTATTACTGTGTGAGTGTCAGTATTTACACGGTTTTACTAAGTGAGTGTCAGTATTGACACGGTATTACTGAGTGAGTATCAGTATTGACACGGTATTGCTCAGTGAGTGTCAGTATTTACACGGTATTACTGAGTGAGTATCAGTATTGACACGGAATTACTGAGTGAGTAAAAATATTTACACGGTATTACTGAATGAGTGTCAGTAATGACACGTTATTACTGTGTGAATATCAGTATTGACTCTGTATTACTGAGTGAGTGTCAGTATTGACACGGTATTACTGAGTGAGTGTCAGTATTTATACGGTATTACTAAGTGAGTGTCAGTGTTGACACTGTATTACTACGTGAGTGTCAGAATTTACCCGGAATTACTGTGTGAGTGTCAGTGCTTACACGGTATTACTGAGTGAGTGTCAGTATTGACACGGTATTACTGTGTGAGTGTCAGTGTTTACACGGTATTATTGAGTGAGTGTCAGTATTTGCACGGTATTACTGAGTGAGTGTCAGTATTTACAAGGTATTACTGAGTGAGTATCAGTATGGACACGGTATGCTAAGTGAGTGTCAGTATTTGCACGGTATTACTGAGTGGGTGTCAGTATTGACACGGTATTACTGAGTGAGTGTCAGTATTTACACGGTATTACTAAGTGAGTGTCAGTATTGACACGGTATTACTAAGTGAGTGTCAGTATTTACACGGTATTACTGTGTGAGTGGCAGTATTTACACGGTATTACTGTGTGAGTGTCAGCATTTACACGGTATTACTGTGTGAGTGTCAGTATTTACACGGTATTACTAAGTGAGTGTCAGTATTGACACGGTATTACTAAGTGAGTGTCAGTATTTACACGGTATTACTGTGTGAGTTGCAGTATTTACACGGTATTACTGTGTGAGTGTCAGCATTTACACGGTATTACTGTGTGAGTGTCAGTATTTACACGGTATTACTGAGTGAGTGTCAGTGTTTACACGGTATTACTGAGTGAGTGTCAGTATTTGCACGGTATTACTTTGTGAGTGTCAGTGTTTACACGGTATTACTGAGTCAGTGTCAGAGTTGACACGGTATTACTGTGTGAGTGTCAGTGTTTACACGGTATTATTGATTGAGTATCAGTATTTGCACGGTATTACTGAGTGAGGGTCAGTATTTACAAGGTATTACTGAGTGAGTATCAGTATGGACACGGTATGCTAAGTGAGTGTCAGTATTTGCACGGTATTACTGAGTGAGTATCAGTATTGACACGGAATTACTGAGTGAATAACAATATTGACACGGTATTACTGAATGAGTGTCAGTAATGACACGTTATTACTGTGTGAATATCAGTATTGACTTTGTATTACTGAGTGAGTGTCAGTATTGACACGGTATTACTGAGTGAGTGTCAGTATTTATACGGTATTACTAAGTGAGTGTCAGTATTGACACTGTATTACTACGTGAGTGTCAGAATTTACCCGGAATTACTGTGTGAGTGTCATTGCTTACACGGTATTACTGAGTGAGTGTCAGTATTGACACGGTATTACTGTGTGAGTGTCAGTGTTTACACGGTATTATTGAGTGAGTATCAGTATTTGCACGGTATTACTGAGTGAGTGTCAGTATTTACAAGGTATTACTGAGTGAGTATCAGTATGGACACGGTATGCTAAGTGAGTGTCAGTATTTTCACGGTATTACTGAGTGAGTGTCAGTATTGACACGGTATTACTGAGTGAGTGTCAGTATTTACACGGTATTACTAAGTGAGTGTCAGTATTGACACGGTATTACTAAGTGAGTGTCAGTATTTACACGGTATGACTGTGTGAGTGGCAGTATTTACACGGTATTACTGTGTGAGTGTCAGCATTTACACGGTATTACTGTGTGAGTGTCAGTATTTACACGGTTTTACTAAGTGAGTGTCAGTATTGACACGGTATTACTGAGTGAGTATCAGTATTGACACGGTATTGCTCAGTGAGTGTCAGTATTTACACGGTATTACTGAGTGAGTATCAGTATTGACACGGAATTACTGAGTGAGTAAAAATATTTACACGGTATTACTGAATGAGTGTCAGTAATGACACGTTATTACTGTGTGAATATCAGTATTGACTCTGTATTACTGAGTGAGTGTCAGTATTGACACGGTATTACTGAGTGAGTGTCAGTATTTATACGGTATTACTAAGTGAGTGTCAGTGTTGACACTGTATTACTACGTGAGTGTCAGAATTTACCCGGAATTACTGTGTGAGTGTCAGTGCTTACACGGTATTACTGAGTGAGTGTCAGTATTGACACGGTATGACTGTGTGAGTGTCAGTGTTTGCACGGTATTATTGAGTGAGTATCAGTATTTGCACGGTATTACTGAGTGAGTGTCAGTATTTGCACGGTATTACTGAGTGAGTGTCAGTATTGACACGGTATTACTGAGTGAGTGTCAGTATTTACACGGTATTACTAAGTGAGTGTCAGTATTGACACGGTATTACTAAGTGAGTGTCAGTATTTACACGGTATTACTGTGTGAGTGGCAGTATTTACACGGTATTACTGTGTGAGTGTCAGCATTTACACGGTATTACTGTGTGAGTGTCAGTATTTACACGGTATTACTAAGTGAGTGTCAGTATTGACACGGTATTACTAAGTGAGTGTCAGTATTTACACGGTATTCCTGTGTGAGTGGCAGTATTTACACGGTATTACTGTGTGAGTGTCAGCATTTACACTGTATTACTGTGTGAGTGTCAGTATTTACACGGTATTACTGAGTGAGTGTCAGTGTTTACACGGTATTACTGAGTGAGTGTCAGAATTTGCACGGTATTGCTGAGTGAGTGTCAGTATTTACACGGTATTACTTTGTGAGTGTCAGTGTTTACACGGTATTACTGAGTGAGTGTCAGTGTTGACACGGTATGACTGTGTGAGTGTCAGTGTTTACACGGTATTATTGATTGAGTATCAGTATTTGCACGGTATTACTGAGTGAGGGTCAGTATTTACAAGGTATTACTGAGTGAGTATCAGTATGGACACGGTATGCTAAGTGAGTGTCAGTATTTGCACGGTATTACTGAGTGAGTGTCAGTATTGACACGATATTACTGAGTGAGTATCAGTATTGACACGGTATTGCTAAGTGAGTGTCAGTATTTACACGGTATTACTGAGTGAGTATCAGTATTGACACGGAATTACTGAGTGAATAACAATATTTACACGGTATTACTGAATGAGTGTCAGTAATGACACGTTATTACTGTGTGAATATCAGTATTGACTTTGTATTACTGAGTGAGTGTCAGTATTGACACGGTATTACTGAGTGAGTGTCAGTATTTATACGGTATTGCTAAGTGAGTGTCAGTATTGACACTGTATTACTACGTGAGTGTCAGAATTTACCCGGAATTACTGTGTGAGTGTCAGTGCTTACACGGTATTACTGAGTGAGTGTCAGTATTGACACGGTATTACTGTGTGAGTGTCAGTGTTTACACGGTATTATTGAGTGAGTATCAGTATTTGCACGGTATTACTGAGTGAGTGTCAGTATTTACAAGGTATTACTGAGTGAGTATCAGTATGGACACGGTATGCTCAGTGAGTTTCAGTATTTTCACGGTATTACTGAGTGAGTGTCAGTATTGACACGGTATTACTGAGTGAGTGTCAGTATTTACACGGTATTACTAAGTGAGTGTCAGTATTGACACGGTATTACTAAGTGAGTGTCAGTATTGACACGGTATTACTGTGTGAGTGTCAGCATTTACACGGTATTACTGTGTGAGTGTCAGTATTTACACGGTATTACTGTGTGAGTGTCAGCATTTACACGGTATTACTGTGTGAGTGTCAGTATTTACACGGTTTTACGAAGTGAGTGTCAGTATTGACACGGTATTACTGAGTGAGTATCAGTATTGACACGGTATTGCTCAGTGAGTGTCAGTATTTACACGGTATTACTGAGTGAGTATCAGTATTGACACGGAATTACTGAGTGAGTAAAAATATTTACACGGTATTACTGAATGAGTGTCAGTAATGACACGTTATTACTGTGTGAGTGGCAGTATTTACACGGTATTACTGTGTGAGTGTCAGCGTTTACACGGTATTACTGTGTGAGTGTCAGTATTTACACGGTATTACTAAGTGAGTGTCAGTATTGACACGGTATTACTAAGTGAGTGTCAGTATTTACACGGTATTACTGTGTGAGTTGCAGTATTTACACGGTATTACTGTGTGAGTGTCAGCATTTACACGGTATTACTGTGTGAGTGTCAGTATTTACACGGTATTACTGAGTGAGTGTCAGTGTTTACACGGTATTACTGAGTGAGTGTCAGTATTTGCACGGTATTACTTTGTGAGTGTCAGTGTTTACACGGTATTACTGAGTCAGTGTCAGAGTTGACACGGTATTACTGTGTGAGTGTCAGTGTTTACACGGTATTATTGATTGAGTATCAGTATTTGCACGGTATTACTGAGTGAGGGTCAGTATTTACAAGGTATTACTGAGTGAGTATCAGTATGGACACGGTATGCTAAGTGAGTGTCAGTATTTGCACGGTATTACTGAGTGAGTATCAGTATTGACACGGAATTACTGAGTGAATAACAATATTTACACGGTATTACTGAATGAGTGTCAGTAATGACACGTTATTACTGTGTGAATATCAGTATTGACTTTGTATTACTGAGTGAGTGTCAGTATTGACACGGTATTACTGAGTGAGTGTCAGTATTTATACGGTATTACTAAGTGAGTGTCAGTATTGACACTGTATTACTACGTGAGTGTCAGAATTTACCCGGAATTACTGTGTGAGTGTCATTGCTTACACGGTATTATTGAGTGAGTGTCAGTATTGACACGGTATTACTGTGTGAGTGTCAGTGTTTACACGGTATTATTGAGTGAGTATCAGTATTTGCACGGTATTACTGAGTGAGTATCAGTATGGACACGGTATGCTAAGTGAGTGTCAGTATTTTCACGGTATTACTGAGTGAGTGTCAGTATTGACACGGTATTACTGAGTGAGTGTCAGTATTTACACGGTATTACTAAGTGAGTGTCAGTATTGACACGGTATTACTGAGTGAGTGTCAGTATTTACACGGTATGACTGTGTGAGTGGCAGTATTTACACGGTATTACTGTGTGAGTGTCAGCATTTACACGGTATTACTGTGTCAGTGTCAGTATTTACACGGTTTTACTAAGTGAGTGTCAGTATTGACACGGTATTACTGAGTGAGTATCAGTATTGACACGGTATTGCTCAGTGAGTGTCAGTATTTACACGGTATTACTGAGTGAGTATCAGTATTGACACGGAATTACTGAGTGAGTAAAAATATTTACACGGTATTACTGAATGAGTGTCAGTAATGACACGTTATTACTGTGTGAATATCAGTATTGACTCTGTATTACTGAGTGAGTGTCAGTATTGACACGGTATTACTGAGTGAGTGTCAGTATTTATACGGTATTACTAAGTGAGTGTCAGTGTTGACACTGTATTACTACGTGAGTGTCAGAATTTACCCGGAATTACTGTGTGAGTGTCAGTGCTTACACGGTATTACTGTGTGAGTGGCAGTATTTACACGGTATTACTGTGTGAGTGTCAGCATTTACACGGTATTACAGTTTGAGTGTCAGTATTTACACGGTATTACTAAGTGAGTGTCAGTATTGACACGGTATTACGAAGTGAGTGTCAGTATTTACACGGTATTACTGTGTGAGTGGCAGTATTTACACGGTATTACTGTGTGAGTGTCAGCATTTACACGGTATTACTGTGTGAGTGTCCGTATTTGCACGGTATTACTGAGTGAGTGTCAGTGTTTACACGGTATTACTGAGTGAGTGTCAGAATTTGCACGGTATTGCTGAGTGAGTGTCAGTATTTACACGGTATTACTTTGTGAGTGTCAGTGTTTACACGGTATTACTGAGTGAGTGTCAGTGTTGACACGGTATGACTGTGTGAGTGTCAGTGTTTACACGGTATTATTGATTGAGTATCAGTATTTGCACGGTATTACTGAGTGAGGGTCAGTATTTACAAGGTATTACTGAGTGAGTATCAGTATGGACACGGTATGCTAAGTGAGTGTCAGTATTTGCACGGTATTACTGAGTGAGTGTCAGTATTGACACGATATTACTGAGTGAGTATCAGTATTGACACGGTATTGCTAAGTGAGTGTCAGTATTTACACGGTATTACTGAGTGAGTATCAGTATTGACACGGAATTACTGAGTGAATAACAATATTTACACGGTATTACTGAATGAGTGTCAGTAATGACACGTTATTACTGTGTGAATATCAGTATTGACTTTGTATTACTGAGTGAGTGTCAGTATTGACACGGTATTACTGAGTGAGTGTCAGTATTTATACGGTATTGCTAAGTGAGTGTCAGTATTGACACTGTATTACTACGTGAGTGTCAGAATTTACCCGGAATTACTGTGTGAGTGTCAGTGCTTACACGGTATTACTGAGTGAGTGTCAGTATTGACACGGTATTACTGTGTGAGTGTCAGTGTTTACACGGTATTATTGAGTGAGTATCAGTATTTGCACGGTATTACTGAGTGAGTGTCAGTATTTACAAGGTATTACTGAGTGAGTATCAGTATGGACACGGTATGCTCAGTGAGTTTCAGTATTTTCACGGTATTACTGAGTGAGTGTCAGTATTGACACGGTATTACTGAGTGAGTGTCAGTATTTACACGGTATTACTAAGTGAGTGTCAGTATTGACACGGTATTACTAAGTGAGTGTCAGTATTGACACGGTATTACTGTGTGAGTGTCAGCATTTACACGGTATTACTGTGTGAGTGTCAGTATTTACACGGTATTACTGTGTGAGTGTCAGCATTTACACGGTATTACTGTGTGAGTGTCAGTATTTACACGGTTTTACTAAGTGAGTGTCAGTATTGACACGGTATTACTGAGTGAGTATCAGTATTGACACGGTATTGCTCAGTGAGTGTCAGTATTTACACGGTATTACTGAGTGAGTATCAGTATTGACACGGAATTACTGAGTGAGTAAAAATATTTACACGGTATTACTGAATGAGTGTCAGTAATGACACGTTATTACTGTGTGAATATCAGTATTGACTCTGTATCACTGAGTGAGTGTCAGTATTGACACGGTATGACTGAGTGAGTGTCAATATTTATACGGTATTACTAAGTGAGTGTCAGTGTTGACACTGTATTACTACGTGAGTATCAGAATTTACACAGAATTACTGTGTGAGTGTCAGTGCTTACACGGTATTACTGAGTGAGTGTCAGTATTGACACGGTATGACTGTGGGAGTGTCAGTGTTTACACGGTATTATTGAGTGAGTATCAGTATTTGCACGGTATTACTGAGTGAGTGTCAGTATTTACAAGGTATTACTGAGTGAGTATCAGTTTGGACACGGTATGCTAAGTGAGTGTCAGTATTTGCACGGTATTACTGAGTGAGTGTCAGTATTGACACGGTAATACTGAGTGAGTGTCAGTATTTACACTGTATTACTAAGTGAGTGTCAGTATTGACACGGTATTACTAAGTGAGTGTCAGTATTTACACGGTATTACTGTGTGAGTGGCAGTATTTACACGGTATTACTGTGTGAGTGTAAGCATTTACACGGTATTACTGTGTGAGTGTCAGTATTTACACGGTATTACTAAGTGAGTGTCAGTATTGACACGGTATTACTAAGTGAGTGTCAGTATTTACACGGTATTACTGTGTGAGTGGCAGTATTTACACGGTATTAATGTGTGAGTGTCAGCATTTACACGGTATTACTTTGTGGTTGTCAGTATTTACACGGTATTACTGAGTGAGTGTCAGTGTTTACACGGTATTACTGAGTTAGTTTCAGAATTTGCACGGTATTACCGAGTGAGTGTCAGTATTTACACGGTATTACTTTGTGAGTGTCAGTGTTTACACGGTATTACTGAGTGAGTGTCAGTGTTGACACGGTATGACTGTGTGAGTGTCAGTGTTTACACGGTATTATTGATTGAGTATCAGTATTTGCACGGTATTACTGAGTGAGGGTCAGTATTGACAAGGTATTACTGAGTGAGTATCATTATTGACACGGTATTGCAAAGTGAGTGTCAGTATTTACACGGTATTACTGAGTGAGTATCAGTATTGACACGGAATTACTGAGTGAGTAACAATATTCACACGGTATTACTGAATGAGTGTCAGTAATGACACGTTATTACTGTGTGAATATCAGTATTGACTCTGTATTACTGAGTGAGTGTCAGTATTGACACGGTATTACTGAGTGAGTGTCAGTATTTATACGGTATTACTAAGTGAGTGTCAGTATTGACACTGTATTACTACGTGAGTGTCAGAATTTACCCGGAATTACTGTGTGAGTGTCAGTGCTTACACGGTATTACTGAGTGAGTGTCAGTATTGACACGGTATTACTGTGTGAGTGTCAGTGTTTACACGGTATTATTGAGTGAGTATCAGTATTTGCACGGTAATACTGAGTGAGTGTCAGTATTTACAAGGTATTACTGAGTGAGTATCAGTATGGACACGGTATGCTAAGTGAGTGTCAGTATTTGCACGGTATTACTGAGTGGGTGTCAGTATTGACACGGTATTACTGAGTGAGTGTCAGTATTTACACGGTATTACTAAGTGAGTGTCAGTATTGACACGGTATTACTAAGTGAGTGTCAGTATTTACACGGTATTACTGTGTGAGTGGCAGTATTTACACGGTATTACTGTGTGAGTGTCAGCATTTACACGGTATTACTGTGTGAGTGTCAGTATTTACACGGTATTACTAAGTGAGTGTCAGTATTGACACGGTATTACTAAGTGACTGTCAGTATTTACACGGTATTACTGTGTGAGTGGCAGTATTTACACGGTATTACGGTGTGAGTGTCAGCATTTACACGGTATTACTGTGTGAGTGTCAGTATTTACACGGTATTACTGAGTGAGTGTCAGTGTTTACACGGTATTACTGAGTGAGTGTCAGTATTTGCACGGTATTACTGAGTGAGTGTCAGTATTTGCACGGTATTACTTTGTGAGTGTCAGTGTTTACACGGTATTATTGATTGAGTATCAGTATTTGCACGGTATTACTGAGTGAGGGTCAGTATTTACAAGGTATTACTGAGTGAGTATCAGTATGGACAAGGTATGCTAAGTGAGTGTCAGTATTTGCACGGTCTTACTGAGTGAGTGTCAGTATTGACACGGTATTACTGAGTGAGTGTCAGTATTTACACGGTATTACGAAGTGAGTGTCAGTATTGACACGGTATTACCAAGTGAGTGTCAGTATTTACACGGTATTACTGTGTGAGTGGCAGTATTTACACGGTATTACTGTGTGAGTGTCAACATTTACACGGTATTACTGTGTGAGTGTCAGTATTTGCACGGTATTACTGAGTGAGTGTCAGTATTGACACGGTATTACTGAGTGAATGTCAGTATTTACACGGTATTACCAAGTGAGTGTCAGTATTGACATGGTATTACTAAGTGAGTGTCAGTATTTACAAGGTATTACTGTGTGAGTGGCAGTATTTACACGGTATTACTGAGTGAGTGTCATTGTTGACACGGTATTACTGAGTGAGTGTCAGTATTTACAAGGTGTAACTGAGTGAGTGTCAGTATTGACACGCTATTACTGAGTGAGTGTCAGTATTTACACGTTATTACTGAGTGAGTGTCAGTATTTACACGGTATTACTGAGTGAGTGTCAGTATTTACACGGTTTTACTAAGTGAGTGTCAGCATTGACACGGTATTACTGAGTGAGTGTCAGTATTTACACGGTATTACTGAGTGAGTGTCAGTATTTACACGGTATTACTGAGTGAGTGTCAGTGTTGACACGGTATTACTGAGTGAGTGTCAGTATTGAAACGGTATTACGGAGTGAGTGTCAGCATTGACACGGTATTACTGTGTGAGTGTCAGTGTTTACACGGTATTATTGAGTGAGTATCAGTATTTACACGGTATTACTAAGTGAGTGTCAGTATTTACACGGTATTACTAAGTGAGTGTCAGTGTTGACACGGTATTACTGAGTGAGTATCAGTATGGACACGCTATTGCCAAGTGAGTGTCAGTATTTGCACGGTATTACTGAGTGAGTGTCAGTATTGACACGGTATTACTGAGTGAGTGTCAGTATTTACACGGTATTACTAAGTGAGTGTCAGTATTTACACGGTATTACTGTGTGTGGCAGTATTTACACGGTATTACTGAGTGAGTGTCAGTATTTACAAGGTATTACGAAGTGAGTGTCAGTATTGACACGGTATTACTGTGTGAGTGTCAACATTTACACGGTATTACTGTGTGAGTGGCAGTATTTACACGGTATTACTGTGTGAGTGTCAACATTTACACGGTATTACTGTGTGAGTGTCAGGATTTGCACGGTATTACTGAGAGGGTGTCAGTATTTACACGGTATTACTTTGTGAGTGTCAGTGTTTACAAGGTATTACTGAGTGAGTGTCAGTATTTACACGGTATTACTGAGTGAGTGTCATTGTTGACACGGTATTACTGAGTGAGTGTCAGTATTTACAAGGTATTACTGAGTGAGTGTCAGTATTTACACGGTATTACTGAGTGAGTGTCATTGTTGACACGGTATTACTGAGTGAGTGTCAGTGTTTACAAGGTATTACTGAGTGAGTGTCAGTATTTACACGGTATTACTGAGTGAGTGTCATTGTTGACACGGTATTACTGAGTGAGTGTCAGTATTTACAAGGTGTAACTGAGTGAGTGTCAGTATTGACACGCTATTACTGAGTGAGTGTCAGTATTTACAAGTTATTACTGAGTGAGTGTCAGTATTTACACGGTATTACTGAGTGAGTGTCAGTATTTACACGGTTTTACTAAGTGAGTGTCAGCATTGACACGGTATTACTGAGTGAGTGTCAGTATTTACACGGTATTACTGAGTGAGTGTCAGTATTTACACGGTATTACTGAGTGAGTGTCAGTGTTGACACGGTATTACTGAGTGAGTGTCAGTATTGAAACGGTATTACGGAGTGAGTGTCAGCATTGACACGGTATTACTGTGTGAGTGTCAGTGTTCACACGGTATTATTGAGTGAGTATCAGTATTTACACGGTATTACTGAGTGAGTGTCAGTATTTACACGGTATTACTGAGTGAGTGTCAGTGTTGACACGGTATTACTGAGTGAGTATCAGTATGGACACGCTATTGCTAAGTGAGTGTCAGTATTTGCACGGTATTACTGAGTGAGTGTCAGTATTGACACGGTATTACTGAGTGAGTGTCAGTATTTACACGGTATTACTAAGTGAGTGTCAGTATTTACACGGTATTACTAAGTGAGTGTCAGTATTTACACGGTATTACTGTGTGTGGCAGTATTTACACGGTATTACTGAGTGAGTGTCACTGTTTACACGGTATTTCTGAGTGAGTGTCAGTGTTTACACGGTATTACTGAATGAGTGTCAGTATTTACACGGTATTACTGAGTGAATGTCAGTATTTACACGGTATTACCAAGTGAGTGTCAGTATTGACACGGTATTAC
The DNA here is from genome assembly GCF_035084215.1 of Heptranchias perlo. NCBI lineage: Eukaryota > Metazoa > Chordata > Chondrichthyes > Hexanchiformes > Hexanchidae > Heptranchias > Heptranchias perlo. Next base: position 300,736 of record NW_027139548.1, read on the forward strand.
TAAGTGAGTGTCAGTATTTACAAGGTATTACTGTGTGAGTGGCAGTATTTACACGGTATTACTGAGTGAGTGTCATTGTTGACACGGTATTACTGTGTGAGTGTCAGTGTTCACACGGTATTATTGAGTGAGTATCAGTATTTACACGGTATTACTGAGTGAGTGTCAGTATTTACACGGTATTACTGAGTGAGTGTCAGTGTTGACACGGTATTACTGAGTGAGTATCAGTATGGACACGCTATTGCTAAGTGAGTGTCAGTATTTGCACGGTATTACTGAGTGAGTGTCAGTATTGACACGGTATTACTGAGTGAGTGTCAGTATTTACACGGTATTACTAAGTGAGTGTCAGTATTTACACGGTATTACTAAGTGAGTGTCAGTATTTACACGGTATTACTGTGTGTGGCAGTATTTACACGGTATTACTGAGTGAGTGTCACTGTTTACACGGTATTTCTGAGTGAGTGTCAGTGTTTACACGGTATTACTGAATGAGTGTCAGTATTTACACGGTATTACTGAGTGAATGTCAGTATTTACACGGTATTACCAAGTGAGTGTCAGTATTGACACGGTATTACTAAGTGAGTGTCAGTATTTACAAGGTATTACTGTGTGAGTGGCAGTATTTACACGGTATTACTGAGTGAGTGTCATTGTTGACACGGTATTACTGAGTGAGTGTCAGTATTTACAAGGTGTACCTGAGTGAGTGTCAGTATTGACACGCTATTACTGAGTGAGTGTCAGTATTTACACGTTATTACTGAGTGAGTGTCAGTATTTACACGGTATTACTGAGTGAGTGTCAGTATTTACACGGTTTTACTAAGTGAGTGTCAGCATTGACACGATATTACTGAGTGAGTGTCAGTATTTACACGGTATTACTGAGTGAGTGTCAGTATTTACACGGTATTACTGAGTGAGTGTCAGTGTTGACACGGTATGACTGAGTTAGTGTCAGTATTGAAACGGTATTACGGAGTGAGTGTCAGCATTGACACGGTATTACTGTGTGAGTGTCAGTGTTTACACGGTATTATTGAGTGAGTATCAGTATTTACACGGTATTACTAAGTGAGTGTCAGTATTTACACGGTATTACTAAGTGAGTGTCAGTGTTGACACGGTATGACTGAGTGAGTATCAGTATGGACACGCTATTGCTCAGTGAGTGTCAGTATTTGCACGGTATTACTGAGTGAGTGTCAGTATTGACACGGTATTACTGAGTGAGTGTCAGTATTTACACGGTATTACTAAGTGAGTGTCAGTATTTACACGGTATTACTGTGTGTGGCAGTATTTACACGGTATTACTGTGTGAGTGTCAACATTTACACGGTATTACTGTGTGAGTGTCAGGATTTGCACGGTATTACTGAGTGAGTGTCAGTGTTGACACGGTATTACTAAGTGAGTGTCAGTATTGACACGGTATTACTAAGTGAGTGTCAGTATTTACATGGTATTACTGTGTGAGTGGCAGTATTTACACGGTATTACTGTGTGAGTGTCAGTATTTACACGGTATTACTGAGTGAGTGTCAGTATTTGCACGGTATTACTGAGAGGGTGTCAGTATTTACACGGTATTACTTTGTGAGTGTCAGTGTTTACACGGTATTACTGAGTGTGTGTCAGTGTTTACAAGGTATTACTGAGTGAGTGTCAGTATTTACACGGTATTACTGAGTGAGTGTCATTGTTGACACGGTATTACTGAGTGAGTGTCAGTATTTACAAGGTGTAACTGAGTGAGTGTCAGTATTGACACGCTATTACTGAGTGAGTGTCAGTATTTACAAGTTATTACTGAGTGAGTGTCAGTATTTACACGGTATTACTGAGTGAGTGTCAGTATTTACACGGTTTTACTGAGTGAGTGTCAGCATTGACACGGTATTACTGAGTGAGTGTCAGTATTTACACGGTATTACTGAGTGAGTGTCAGTATTTACACGGTATTACTGAGTGAGTGTCAGTGTTGACACGGTATTACTGAGTGAGTGTCAGTATTGAAACGGTATTACGGAGTGAGTGTCAGCATTGACACGGTATTACTGTGTGAGTGTCAGTGTTTACACGGTATTATTGAGTGAGTATCAGTATTTACACGGTATTACTGAGTGAGTGTCAGTATTTACACGGTATTACTGAGTGAGTGTCAGTGTTGACACGGTATTACTGAGTGAGTATCAGTATGGACACGCTATTGCTAAGTGAGTGTCAGTATTTGCACGGTATTACTGAGTGAGTGTCAGTATTGACACGGTATTACTGAGTGAGTGTCAGTATTTACACGGTATTACTAAGTGAGTGTCAGTATTTACACGGTATTACTAAGTGAGTGTCAGTATTTACACGGTATTACTGTGTGTGGCAGTATTTACACGGTATTACTGAGTGAGTGTCACTGTTTACACGGTATTACTGAGTGAGTGTCAGTGTTTACACGGTATTACTGAATGAGTGTCAGTATTTACACGGTATTACTGAGTGAGTGTCAGTATTTACACGGTATTACTGAGTGAGTGTCAGTATTTTCACGGTATTACTGAGTGAGTGTCAGTGTTTACACGGAACTACTGAGTGAGTGTCAGTATTGACACGGTATTACTGTGTGAGTGTCAATGTTTACACGATATTATTGAGTGAGTAGCAGTGTTTACACGGTATTACTGAGTGAGTGTCAGTATTTACACGGTATTACTGAGTGAGTGTCAGTGTTTACACGGTATTACTGAGTGAGTGTTAGTATTTACACGGTATTACTAAGTGAGTATCAGTATTTACACGGTATTGCTGAGTTAGTATCAGTATTGACACGGTATTGCTAAGTGAGTGTCAGTATTTACACGGTATTACTGAGTGAGTGTCAGTATTTACAAGGTATTACTGAGTGAGTGTCACTGTTTACACGGTATTACTGAGTGAGTGTTAGTTCTTACACTGTATTACTGAGTGAGTGTCAGTATTTACACGGTATTACTGAGTGAGTGTCAGTATTTACACGGTATTACAGAGTGAGTGTCAGTATTTACACGGTATTACTGAGTGAGTGTCAGTGTTTACACGGTATTACTGAGTGAGTGTCAGTATTGACACGGTATGACTGAGTGAGTGTCAGTGTTGACACGGTATTACTGAGTGAGTGTCAGTATTTACACGGTATTACTGAGTGAGTGTCAGGATTGACACGCTATTGCTGAGTGAGTATCAGTGTTTACACGGTATTACTGAGTGAGTGTCAGTATTTACACGGTATTACTGAGTGAGTTTCAGTATTGACATGGTATTACTGAGTGAGTATCAATATTGACACGGTATTACTGAGTGAGTTTCAGTATTTTCACGGTATTACTGTGTGAGTGTCAAGGTTTACACGGTATTATTGAGTGAGTAGCAGTATTTACACGGTATTACTGAGTGAGTGTCAGTATTTACACGGTATTACTGAGTGAGTGTCAGTATTTTCACGGTATTACTGAGTGAGTATCAGTATGGACATGGTATTGCCAAGTGAGTGTCAGTATTAACTCGGTGTTACTGAGTGAGTTTCAGTGTTCACACGCAATTACTGAGTGAGTATCAGTATTGACACGGTATTCCCGTGTGAGTGTCAGTGTTTACACCGTATTATTGAGTGAGTGTCAGTATTTACACTGTATTACTGAGTGAGTGTCAGTATTTACACGGTATTACTGAGTGAGTGTCAGTATTTACACGGCATTACTGAGTGAGTGTCAGTGTTTACACGGTATTACTGAGTGAGTGTCAGTATTTAAACGGTATTACTGAGTGAGTGTCAGGATTGACACGCTATTACTGAGTGAGTGTCAGTGTTGACACGGTATTACTGAGTGAGTGTCAGTATTTACACGGTATTACTGAGTGAGTATCAGTATTGACACGGAATTACTGAGTGAGTAACAATATTTACACGGTATTACTCAATGAGTGTCAGTAATGACACGTTATTACTGTGTGAATATCAGTATTGACTCTGTATTACTGAGTGAGTGTCAGTATTGACACGGTATTACTGAGTGAGTGTCAGTATTTATACGGTATTACTAAGTGAGTGTCAGTATTGACACTCTATTACTACGTGAGTGTCAGAATTTACACGGAATTACTGTGTGAGTGTCAGTGCTTACACGGTATTACTGAGTGAGTGTCAGTGTTGACACGGTATTACTGTGTGAGTGGCAGTGTTTACACGGTATTATTGAGTGAGTGTCAGTATTTACACGGTATTACTGAGTGAGTGTCAGTATTTACACGGTTTTACGAAGTGAGTGTCAGCATTGACACGGTATTACTGAGTGAGTGTCAGTATTTACACGGTATTACTGAGTGAGTGTCAGTATTTACACGGTATTACTGAGTGAGTGTCAGTGTTGACACGGTATTACTGAGTGAGTATCAGTATGGACACGCTATTGCTAAGTGAGTGTCAGTATTTGCACGGTATTACTGAGTGAGTGTCAGTATTGAAACGGTATTACGGAGTGAGTGTCAGCATTGACACGGTATTCCCGTGTGAGTGTCAGTGTTTTCACCATATTATTGAGTGAGTGTCAGTATTTACACTGTATTACTGAGTGAGTGTCAGTATTTACACGGTATTACTGAGTGAGTGTCAGTATTTACACGGTATTACTGAGTGAGTGTCAGTGTTTACACGGTATTACTGAGTGAGTGTCAGTATTGACACGGTATTACTGAGTGAGTGTCAGGATTGACACGCTATTACTGAGTGAGTGTCAGTGTTGACACTCTATTACTACGTGAGTGTCAGAATTTACACGGAATTACTGTGTGAGTGTCACTGCTTACACGGTATTACTGAGTGAGTGTCAGTGTTGACACGGTATTACTGTGTGAGTGGCAGTGTTTACACGGTATTATTGAGTGAGTGTCAGTATTTACACGGTATTACTGAGTGAGTGTCAGTATTTACACGGTTTTACTAAGTGAGTGTCAGCATTGACACGGTATTACTGAGTGAGTGTCAGTATTTACACGGTATTACTGAGTGAGTGTCAGTGTTGACACGGTATTACTGAGTGAGTGTCAGTATTGAAACGGTATTACGGAGTGAGTGTCAGCATTGACACGGTATTACTGTGTGAGTGTCAGTGTTTACACGGTATTATTGAGTGAGTATCAGTATTTACACGGTATTACTGAGTGAGTGTCAGTATTTACACGGTATTACTGAGTGAGTGTCAGCGTTGACACGGTATTACTGAGTGAGTATCAGTATGGACACGCTATTGCTAAGTGAGTGTCAGTATTTGCACGGTATTACTGAGTGAGTGTCAGTATTGACACGGTATTACTGAGTGAGTGTCAGTATTTACACGGTATTACTAAGTGAGTGTCAGTATTTACACGGTATTACTAAGTGAGTGTCAGTATTTACACGGTATTACTGTGTGTGGCAGTATTTACACGGTATTACTGAGTGAGTGTCACTGTTTACACGGTATTACTGAGTGAGTGTCAGTGTTTACACGGTATTACTGAATGAGTGTCAGTATTTACACGGTATGACTGAGTGAGTGTCAGTATTTACACGGTATTACTGAGTGAGTGTCAGTATTTACACGGTATTACTGAGTGAGTGTCAGTGTTTACATGGAACTACTGAGTGAGTGTCAGTATTGACACGGTATTACTGTGTGAGTGTCAATGTTTACACGATATTATTGAGTGAGTAGCAGTGTTTACACGGTATTACTGAGTGAGTGTCAGTATTTACACGGTATTACTGAGTGAGTATTAGTATTTACACGGTATTACTAAGTGAGTATCAGTATTTACACGGTATTGCTGAGTTAGTATCAGTATTGACACGGTATTGCTAAGTGAGTGTCAGTATTTACACGGTATTACTGAGTGAGTGTCAGTATTTACACGGTATTACTGAGTGAGTGTCACTGTTTACACGGTATTACTGAGTGAGTGTTAGTTCTTACACTGTATTACTGAGTGAGTGTCAGTATTTACACGGTATTACTGAGTAAGTGTCAGTATTTACACGGTATTACTGAGTGAGTGTCAGTATTTACACGGTATTACTGAGTGAGTGTCAGTGTTTACACGGTATTACTGAGTGAGTGTCAGTATTGACACGGTATGACTGAGTGAGTGTCAGTGTTGACACGGTATTACTGAGTGAGTGTCAGTATTTACACGGTATTACTGAGTGAGTGTCAGGATTGACACGCTATTGCTGAGTGAGTATCAGTGTTTACACGGTATTACTGAGTGAGTGTCAGTATTTACACGGTATTACTGAGTGAGTTTCAGTATTGACACGGTATTACTGAGTGAGTATCAATATTGACACGGTATTACTGATTGAGTTTCAGTATTTTCACGGTATTACTGTGTGAGTGTCAAGGTTTACACGGTATTATTGAGTGAGTAGCAGTATTTACACGGTATTACTGAGTGAGTGTCAGTATTTACACGGTATTACTGAGTGAGTGTCAGTATTTTCACGGTATTACTGAGTGAGTATCAGTATTTACACGGTATTACTAAGTGAGTGTCAGTATTTACACGGTATTACTGAGTTAGTATCAGTATGGACATGGTATTGCTAAGTGAGTGTCAGTATTAACTCGGTGTTACTGAGTGAGTGTCAGTGTTGACACGCAATTACTGAGTGAGTATCAGTATTGACACGGTATTACCGTGTGAGTGTCGGTGTTTCCACCGTATTATTGAGTGAGTGTCAGTATTTACACTGTATTACTGAGTGAGTGTCAGTATTTACACGGTATTACTGAGTGAGTGTCAGTATTTACACGGTATTACTGAGTGAGTGTCAGTGTTTACACGGTATTACTGAGTGAGTGTCAGTATTGACACGGCATTACTGAGTGAGTGTCAGTGTTGACACGGTATTACTGAGTGAGTGTCAGTATTTAAACGGTATTACTGAGTGAGTGTCAGGATTGACACGCTATTACTGAGTGAGTGTCAGTGTTGACACGGTATTACTGAGTGAGTATCAGTATTGACACGGAATTACTGAGTGAGTAACAATATTTACACGGTATTACTCAATGAGTGTCAGTAATGACACGTTATTACTGTGTGAATATCAGTATTGACTCTGTATTACTGAGTGAGTGTCAGTATTGACACGGTATTACTGAGTGAGTGTCAGTATTTATACGGTATTACTAAGTGAGTGTCAGTATTGACACTGTATTACTACGTGAGTGTCAGAATTTACACGGAATTACTGTGTGAGTGTCAGTGCTTACACGGTATTACTGAGTGAGTGTCAGTATTGACACGGTATTACTGTGTGAGTGGCAGTGTTTACACGGTATTATTGAGTGAGTATCAGTATTTGCACGGTATTACTGAGTGAGTGTCAGTATTTCCAAGGTATTACTGAGTGAGTATCAGTATGGACACGGTATGCTAAGTGAGTATCAGTATTTACACGGTATTACTAAGTGAGTGTCAGTATTTACACGGTATAACTGAGTTAGAATCAGTATGGACATGGTATTGCTAAGTGAGTGTCAGTATTTACTCGGTGTTACTGAGTGAGTGTCAGTATTGCCACGCAATAACTGTGTGAGTATCAGTATTCACACGGTATTACTGTGTGAGTGTCAGTGTTTACACCGTATTATTGAGTGAGTGTCAGTATTTACACGGTATTACTGAGTGAGTGTCAGTATTTACACGGTATTACTGAGTGAGTGTCAGTATTTACACGGTATTACTGAGTGAGTGCCAGTGTTTACACGGTATTACTGAGTGAGTGTCAGTATTGACACGATATTACTGAGTGAGTGTCAGTGTTGACACGGTATTACTGAGTGAGTGTCAGTATTTACACGGTATTACTGAGTGAGTGTCAGGATTGACACGCTATTACTGAGTGAGTATCAGTGTTGACATGGAAGTACTGTATGAGTGTCAGGGTTTACATGGTATTATTGAGTGAGTATCAGTATTTACACGGTATTACTGAGTGAGTGTCAGTATTTACACGGTATTACTGAGTGAGTATCAGTATTTACACGGTATAACTGAGTGAGTGTCAGTATTGACACGGTATTACTGAGTGAGTGTCAGTATTTACACGGTATTACTGTGTGAGTGGCACTATTTACACGGTATTACTGAGTGAGTGTCAGTATTGGCACGGTATTACTGAGTGAGTGTCAGTATTTACACGGTATTACTTTGTGAGTGTCAGTGTTTACACGGTATTACTGTGTGAGTGGCAGTATTTTAACGGTATTACTGTGTGAGTGTCAGCATTTACACGGTATTACTGTGTGAGTGTCAGTAATTACACGGTATTACTGAGTGAGTGTCAGTGTTTACACGGTATTACTGAGTGAGTGTCAGTATTTGCACGGTATTACTGTGTGAGTGTCAGTATTTACACGGTATTACTGAGTGAGTGTCAGTAATTACACGGTATTACTGAGTGAGTGTCAGTGTTTACACGGTATTACTTTGTGAGTGTCAGTGTTTACACGGTATTACTATGAGAGTGTCAGTATTGACACGGTATCACTAAGTGAGTGTCAGTATTTACACGGTATGACTGAGTGAGTGTCAGTATTTACACGGTATTACTGTGTGAGTGGCACTATTTACACGGTATTACTGAGTGAGTGTCAGTATTGGCACGGTATTACTGAGTGAGTGTCAGTATTTACACGGTATTACTTTGTGAGTGTCAGTGTTTACACGGTATTACTGTGTGAGTGGCAGTATTTACACGGTATTACTGTGTGAGTGTCAGCATTTACACGGTATTACTGTGTGAGTGTCAGTAATTACACGGTATTACTGAGTGAGTGTCAGTGTTTACACGGTATTACTGAGTGAGTGTCAGTATTTGCACGGTATTACTGAGTGAGTGTCAGTATTTACACGGTATTACTTTGTGAGTGTCAGTGTTTACACGGTATTACTGAGTGAGTGTCAGTGTTTACAAGGTATTACTGAGTGAGTGTCAGTATTTACACGGTATTACTGAGTGAGTGTCATTGTTGACATGGTATTACTGAGTGAGTGTCAGTATTTACAAGGTGTAACTGAGTGAGTGTCAGTATTGACACGCTATTACTGAGTGAGTGTCAGTATTTACACGTTATTACTGAGTGAGTGTCAGTATTTACACGGTATTACTAAGTGAGTGTCAGTATTTACACGGTATTACTGTGTGAGTGTCAGCATTTACACGGTATTACTGTGTGAGTGTCAGTATTTACACGGTATTACTAAGTGAGTGTCAGTATTGACACGGTATGACTAAGTGAGTGTCAGTATTTACACGGTATTACTGTGTGAGTGGCAGTATTTACACGGTATTACTGTGTGAGTGTCAGCATTTACACGGTATTACTGTGTGAGTGTCAGTATTTACACGGTATTACTGAGTGAGTGTCAGTGTTTACACGGTATTACTGAGTGAGTGTCAGTATTTGCACGGTATTACTGAGTGAGTGTCAGTATTTACACGGTATTACTTTGTGAGTGTCAGTGTTTACACGGTATTACTGAGTGAGTGTCAGTGTTGACACGGAATTACTGTGTGAGTGTCAGTGTTTACACGGTATTATTGATTGAGTATCAGTATTTGCACGGTATTACTGAGTGAGGGTCAGTATTTACAAGGTATTACTGAGTGAGTATCAGTATGGACACGGTATGCTAAGTGAGTGTCAGTATTTGCACGGTATTACTGAGTGAGTGTCAGTATTGACACGGTATTACTGAGTGAGTGTCAGTATTTGCACGGTATTACTAAGTGAGTGTCAGTATTTACACGGTATTACTGTGTGAGTGGCAGTATTTACACGGTATTACTGAGTGAGTGTCAGTATTTACACGGTATTACTAAGTGAGTGTCAGTATTTACACGGTATTACGAAGTGAGTGTCAGTATTGACACGGTATTACCAAGTGAGTGTCAGTATTTACACGGTATTGCTGTGTGAGTGGCAGTATTTACACGGTATTACTGTGTGAGTGTCAACATTTACACGGTATTACTGTGTGAGTGTCAGTATTCGCACGGTATTACTGAGTGAGTGTCAGTATTGACACGGTATTACTGAGTTAGTGTCAGTATTTACACGGTATTACTAAGTGAGTGTCAGTATTGACACGGTATTACTAAGTGAGTGTCAGTATTTACACGGTATTACTGTGTGAGTGGCAGTATTTGCACGGTATTACTGTGTGAGTGTCAGCATTTACACGGTATTACTGTGTGAGTGTCAGTATTTACACGGTATTACTGAGTGAGTGTCAGTGTTTACACGGTATTACTGAGTGAGTGTCAGTATTTGCACGGTATTACTGAGTGAGTGTCAGTATTTACACGGTATTACTTTGTGAGTGTCAGTGTTTACACGGTATTACTGAGTGAGTGTCAGTGTTTACAAGGTATTACTGAGTGAGTGTCAGTATTTACACGGTATTACTGAGTGAGTGTCATTGTTGACATGGTATTACTGAGTGAGTGTCAGTATTTACAAGGTGTAACTGAGTGAGTGTCAGTATTGACACGCTATTACTGAGTGAGTGTCAGTATTTACACGTTATTACTGAGTGAATGTCAGTATTTACACGGTATTACTGAGTGAGTGTCAGTATTTACACGGTTTTACTAAGTGAGTGTCAGTATTGACACGGTATTACTGAGTGAGTGTCAGTATTTACACGGTATTACTGAGTGCGTATCAGTATTTACACGGAATTACTGAGTGAGTAACAATATTTACACGGTATTACTGAATGAGTGTCAGTAATGACACGTTATTACTGTGTGAATATCAGTATTGACTCTGTATTACTGAGTGAGTGTCAGTATTGACACGGTATTACTGAGTGAGTGTCAGTATTTTTACGGTATTACTAAGTGAGTGTCAGTATTGACACTGTATTACTACGTGAGTGTCAGAATTTACACGGAATTACTGTGTGAGTGTCAGTGCTTACACGGTATTACTCAGTGTCAGTATTGACACGGTATTACTGTGTGAGTGTCAGTGTTTACACGGTATTATTGAGTGAGCATCAGTATTTGCACGGTATTACTGAGTGAGTGTCAGTATTTACAAGGTATTACTGAGTGAGTGTCAGTATTGACACGGTATTACTGAGTGAGTGTCATTGTTGACACGGTATTACTGAGTGAGTGTCAGTATTTACAAGGTGTAACTGAGTGAGTGTCAGTATTGACACGCTATTACTGAGTGAGTGTCAGTATTTACACGTTATTACTGAGTGAGTGTCAGTATTTACACGGTATTACTGAGTGAGTGTCAGTATTTACAGGGTATTACTGAGTGAGTGTCAATATTTACACGGTTTTACAAAGTGAGTGTCAGTATTGACACGGTATTACTGAGTGAGTATCAGGATTGACACGGTATTGCTCAGTGAGTGTCAGTATTTACTCGGTATTACTGAGTGAGTATCAGTATTGACACGGAATTACTGAGTGAGTAACAATATTTACACGGTATTACTGAATGAGTGTCAGTAATGACACGTTATTACTGTGTGAATATCAGTATTGACTCTGTATTACTGAGTGAGTGTCAGTATTGACACGGTATTACTGAGTGAGTGTCAGTTTTTATACGGTATTACTAAGTGAGTGTCAGTATTGACACTGTATTACTACGTGAGTGTCAGAATTTACACGGAATTACTGTGTGAGTGTCAGTGCTTACACGGTATTACTGTGTGAGTGTCAGTATTTACAAGGTATTACTGAGTGAGTGTCAGTATTGACACGGTATTACTGTGTGAGTGTCAGTGTTTACACGGTATTATTGAGTGAGTATCAGTATTTGCACGGTATTACTGAGTGAGTGTCAGTATTTACAAGGTATTACTGAGTGAGTGTCAGTATTGACACGGTATTACTGAGTGAGTATCAGTATGGACACGGTATGCTAAGTGAGTGTCAGTATTTGCACGGTATTACTGAGTGAGTGTCAGTATTGACACGGTATTACTGAGTGAGTGTCAGTATTTACACGGTATTACTAAGTGAGTGTCAGTATTGACACGGTATTACGAAGTGAGTGTCAGTATTTACACGGTATTACTGTGTGAGTGGCAGTATTTACACGGTATTACTGTGTGAGTGTCAGTATTTACACGGTATTACTGAGTAAGTGTCAGTGTTTACACGGTATTACTGAGTGAGTGTCAGTATTTGCACGGTATTACTGAGTGAGTGTCAGTATTTGCACGGTATTACTGAGTGAGTGTCAGGATTGACACGCTATTACTGAGTGAGTATCAGTGTTGACACGGTATTACTGTGTGAGTGTCAGTGTTTACACGGCATTATTGAGTGAGTGTCAGTATTTACACGGTATTACTGAGTGAGTGTCAGTATTGACACGGTATTACTGAGTGAGTGTCAGTATTTACACGGTATTACTAAGTGAGTGTCAGTGTTGCCACGGTATTACTCAGTGAGTGTCAGTATTTACACGGTATTACTGTGTGAGTGTCAGTATTTACACTGTATTACTGAGTGAGTGTCAGTGTTTACACGGTATTACTGAGTGAGTGTCAGTTTTTACACGGTATTACTGAGTGAGTGTCAGTATTTACACGGTATTACTGAGTGAGTGTCAGTGTTTACACGGTATTACTGAGTGAGTGTCATTGTTGACACGGTATTACTGAGTGAGTGTCAGTATTTTCACGGTGTAACTGAGTGAGTGTCAGTATTGACACGCTATTACTGAGTGAGTGTCAGTATTTACACGGTTTTACGAAGTGAGTGTCATTATTGACACGGTATTACTGAGTGAGTATCAGTATTGACACGGAATTACTGAGTGAGTAACAATATTTACACGGTATTACTGAGTGAGTGTCAATATTGACACGGTATTACTGTGTGAATATCAGTATTGACTCTGTATTACTGAGTGAGTGTCAGTATTGACACGGTATTACTGAGTGAGTGTCAGTATTTATACGGTATTACGAAGTGAGTGTCAGTATTTACACGGAATTACTGTGTGAGTGTCAGTACTTACACGGTATTACTGAGTGAGTGTCAGTATTGACACGGTATTACTGTGTGAGTGTCAGTTTTTACACGGTATTATTGAGTGAGTCTCAGTATTTACACGGTATTACTGAATGAGTGTCAGTATTTACACGGTATTGCGAAGTGAGTGTCAGTATTTGGACGGTATTACTGAATGAGTGTCAGTATTGACACGCTATTACTGAGTGAGTGTCAGTGTTTACACGTTATTACTGAGCGAGTGTCAGTATTTACACGGTATTACTAAGTGAGTGTCAGTATTGACACGGTATTACCGAGTGAGTGACAGTATTTACACGGTATTATTGAGTGAGTGTCAGTATTTACACGGTATTACTGAGTGAGTGTCAGTATTTACACGGTTTTACTAAGTGAGTGTCAGTATTGACACGGTATTACTGAGTGAGTATCAGTATTGACACGGAATTACTGAGTGAGTAACAATATTTACACGGTATTACTGAATGAGTGTCAGTAATGACACGTTATTACTGTGTGAATATCAGTATTGACTCTGTATTACTGAGTGAGCGTCAGTATTGACACGGTATTACTGAGTGAGTGTCAGTCTTTATACGGTATTACTGAGTGAGCGTCAGTATTGACACGGTATTACTGAGTGAGTGTCAGTATTTATACGGTATTACTAAGTGAGTGTCAGTATTGACACTGTATGACTACGTGAGTGTCAGAATTTACACGGAATTACTGTGTGAGTGTCAGTGCTTACACGGTATTACTGAGTGAGTGTCAGTATTGACACGGGATTACTGTGTGAGTGTCAGTGTTTACACGGTATTACTGAGTGAGTATCAGTGCTTACACGGTATTACTGAGTGAGTGTCAGTATTGACACGGGATTACTGTGTGAGTGTCAGTGTTTACACGGTATTATTGAGTGAGTATCAGTATTTGCACGGTATTACTGAGTGAGTGTCAGTACTTACAAGGTATTACTGATTGAGTGTCAGTATTGACACGGTATTACTGAGTGAGTATCAGTATGGACACGGTATGCTAAGTGAGTGTCAGTATTTGCACGGTATTACTGAGTGAGTGTCAGTATTGACACGGTATTACTGAGTGAGTGTCAGTATTTACACGGTATTACTAAGTGAGTGTCAGTATTGACACGGTATTACTAAGTGAGTGTCAGTATTTACACGGTATTACTGTGTGAGTGGCAGTATTTACACGGTTTTACTGTGTGAGTTTCTGCATTTACACGGTATTACTGTTTGAGTGTCAGTATTTGCACGGTATTATTGAGTGAGTATCAGTATTTACACGGTATTACTGTGTGAGTGTCAGTGTTTACACGGTATTACTGAGTGAGTGTCAGTGTTTACACGGTATTACTGAGTGAGTGTCAGTATTTGCACGGTATTACTGAGTGAGTGTCAGTATTTACACGGTATTACTGAGTGAGTGTCAGTATTTACACGGTATTACTGAGTGAGTGTCAGTGTTTACACGGTATTACTCAATGAGTGTCAGTATTAACACGGTATTACTGAGTGAGTGTCAGTATTTACACGGTATTACTGAGTGAGTGTCAGGATTGTCACTCTATTACTGAGTGAGTATCAGTGTTGACACGGTATTACTGTGTGAGTGTCAGTGTTTACACGGTATTATTGAGTGAGTATCAGTAATTACACGGTATTACTGAGTGAGTGTCAGTATTTACACGGTATTACTGAGTGAGTGTCAGTATTGACACGGTATTACTGAGTGAGTGTCAGTATTTACACGGTATTACCAAGTGAGTGTCAGTATTGACACGGTATTACTGAGTGAGTATCAGTATTGACACGGTATTGCTAAGTGAGTGTCAGTATTTACTCGTTATTACTGAGTGAGTATCAGTATTGACACGGAATTACTGAGTGAGTTACAATATTTACACGGTATTACTGAATGAGTGTCAGTAATGACACGTTATTACTGTGTGAATATCAGTATTGACTCTGTATTACTGAGTGAGTGTCAGTATTGACACGGTATTACTGAGTGAGTGTCAGTATTTATACGGTATTACTAAGTGAGTGTCAGTATTGACACGGTATTACTACGTGAGTGTCAGAATTTACACGGAATTACTGTGTGAGTGTCAGTGCTTACACGGTATGACTGTGTGAGTGTCAGTATTTACACGGTATTACTGAGTGAGTGTCAGTATTGACACGGTATTACTGTGTGAGTGTCAGTGTTTACACGGTATTATTGAGTGAGTATCAGTATTTGCACGGTATTACTGAGTGAGTGTCAGTATTTACAAGGTATTACTGAGTGAGTGTCAGTATTGACACGGTATTACTGAGTGAGTATCAGTATGGACACGGTATGCTAAGTGAGTGTCAGTATTTGCACGGTATTACTGAGTGAGTGTCAGCATTGACACGGTATTACTGAGTGAGTGTCAGTATTTACACGGTATTACTAAGTGAGTGTCAGTATTGACACGGTATTACGAAGTGAGTGTCAGTATTTACACGGTATTACTGTGTGAGTGGCAGTATTTACACGGTATTACTGTGTGAGTGTCAGTATTTACACGGTATTACTGAGTGAGTGTCAGTGTTTACACGGTATTACTGCGTGAGTGTCAGTATTTACACGGTATTACTGAGTGAGTGTCAATATTTACACGGTATTACTGAGTGAGTGTCAGTGTTTACACGGTTTTACTGAATGAGTGTCAGTATTAACATGGTATTACTGAGTGAGTGTCAGTAATTACACGGTATTACTGAGTGAGTGTCAGGATTGACAAGCTATTACTGAGTGAGTATCAGTGTTGACACGGTATTACTGTGTGAGTGTCAGTGTTTACACGGCATTATTGAGTGAGTATCAGAATTTACACGGTATTACTGAGTGAATGTCAGTATTTACACGGTATTACTGAGTGAGTGTCAGTATTTACACGGTATTACTGAGTGAGTGTCAGTATTGACACGGTATTACTGAGTGAGTGTCAGTATTTACACGGTATTATTAAGTGAGTGTCAGTGTTTCCACGGTATTACTAAGTGAGTGTCAGTATTTACACGGTATTACTGTGTGAGTGTCAGTATTTACACTGTATTACTGAGTGAGTGTCAGTGTTTACACGGTATTACTGAGTGAGTGTCAGTTTTTACACGGTATTACTGAGTGAGTGTCAGTATTTACACGGTATTACTAAGTGAGTGTCATTGTTGACACGGTATTACTGAGTGAGTGTCAGTATTTTCACGGTGTAACTGAGTTAGTGTCAGTATTGACACGCTATTACTGAATGAGTGTCAGTATTTACACGGTATTACTGAGTGAGTGTCAGTATTTACACGGTATTACTGAGTGAGTGTCAGTATTTACACGTTTTTACGAAGTGAGTGTCATTATTGACACGGTATTACTGAGTGAGTATCAGTATTGACACGGAATTACTGAGTGAGTAACAATATTTACACGGTATTACTGAGTGAGTGTCAATATTGACACGGTATTACTGAGTGAATATCAGTATTGACTCTGTATTACTGAGTGAGTGTCATTATTGACACGGTATTACTGAGTGAGTGTCAGTATTTATACGGTATTACGAAGTGAGTGTCAGTATTTACACGGTATTACTGTGTGAGTGGCAGTATTTACACGGTATTACTGTGTGAGTGCCAGTATTTACACGGTATTACTGAGTAAGTGTCAGTGTTTACACGGTATTACTGAGTGAGTGTCAGTATTTGCACGGTATTACTGAGTGAGTGTCAGTATTTACACGGTATTACTGAGTGAGTGTCAATATTTACACGGTATTACTGAGTGAGTGTCAGTGTTTACACGGTATTACTGAATGAGTGTCAGTATTAACACGGTATTACTGAGTGAGTGTCAGTAATTACACGGTATTACTGAGTGAGTGTCAGGATTGACACGCTATTACTGAGTGAGTATCAGTGTTGACACGGTATTACTGTGTGAGTGTCAGTGTTTACACGGCATTATTGAGTGAGTGTCAGTATTTACACGGTATTACTGAGTGAGTGTCAGTGTTTACACGGCATTATTGAGTGAGTGTCAGTATTTACACGGTATTACTGAGTGAGTGTCAGTATTGACACGGTATTACTGAGTGAGTGTCAGTATTTACACGGTATTACTAAGTGAGTGTCAGTGTTGCCACGGTATTACTCAGTGAGTGTCAGTATTTACACGGTATTACTGTGTGAGTGTCAGTATTTACACTGTATTACTGAGTGAGTGTCAGTGTTTACACGGTATTACTGAGTGAGTGTCAGTTTTTACACGGTATTACTGAGTGAGTGTCAGTATTTACACGGTATTACTAAGTGAGTGTCAGTGTTTACACGGTATTACTGAGTGAGTGTCATTGTTGACACGGTATTACTGAGTGAGTGTCAGTATTTTCACGGTGTAACTGAGTGAGTGTCAGTATTGACACGCTATTACTGAGTGAGTGTCAGTATTTACACGGTTTTACGAAGTGAGTGTCATTATTGACACGGTATTACTGAGTGAGTATCAGTATTGACACGGAATTACTGAGTGAGTAACAATATTTACACGGTATTACTGAGTGAGTGTCAATATTGACACGGTATTACTGTGTGAATATCAGTATTGACTCTGTATTACTGAGTGAGTGTCAGTATTGACACGGTATTACTGAGTGAGTGTCAGTATTGACACGGTATTACTGAGTGAGTGTCAGTATTTATACGGTATTACGAAGTGAGTGTCAGTATTTACACGGAATTACTGTGTGAGTGTCAGTACTTACACGGTATTACTGAGTGAGTGTCAGTATTGACACGGTATTACTGTGTGAGTGTCAGTTTTTACACGGTATTATTGAGTGAGTCTCAGTATTTACACGGTATTACTGAATGAGTGTCAGTATTTACACGGTATTGCTAAGTGAGTGTCAGTATTTGGACGGTATTACTGAATGAGTGTCAGTATTGAAACGCTATTACTGAGTGAGTGTCAGTGTTTACACGTTATTACTGAGCGAGTGTCAGTATTTACACGGTATTACTGAGTGAGTGTCAGTATTTACACGGTTTTACGAAGTGAGTGTCAGTATTGACACGGTATTACTGAGTGAGTGACAGTATTTACACGGTATTATTGAGTGAGTGTCAGTATTTACACGGTATTACTGAGTGAGTGTCAGTATTTACACGGTTTTACGAAGTGAGTGTCAGTATTGACACGGTATTACTGAGTGAGTATCAGTATTGACACGGAATTACTGAGTGAGTAACAATATTTACACGGTATTACTGAATGAGTGTCAGTAATGACACGTTATTACTGTGTGAATATCAGTATTGACTCTGTATTACTGAGTGAGCGTCAGTATTGACACGGTATTACTGAGTGAGTGTCAGTCTTTATACGGTATTACTAAGTGAGTGTCAGTATTGACACTGTATTACTACGTGAGTGTCAGAATTTACACGGAATTACTGTGTGAGTGTCAGTGCTTACACGGTATTACTGAGTGAGTGTCAGTATTGACACGGTATTACTGTGTGAGTGTCAGTGTTTACACGGTATTATTGAGTGAGTATCAGTATTTGCACGGTATTACTGAGTGAGTGTCAGTACTTACAAGGTATTACTGATTGAGTGTCAGTATTGACACGGTATTACTGAGTGAGTATCAGTATGGACACGGTATGCTAAGTGAGTGTCAGTATTTGCACGGTATTACTGAGTGAGTGTCAGTATTTACACGGTATTACTGTGTGAGTGTCAGTATTTACACTGTATTACTGAGTGAGTGTCAGTGTTTACACGGTATTACTGAGTGAGTGTCAGTTTTTACACGGTATTACTGAGTGAGTGTCAGTATTTACACGGTATTACTAAGTGAGTGTCAGTGTTTACACGGTATTACTGAGTGAGTGTCATTGTTGACACGGTATTACTGAGTGAGTGTCAGTATTTTCACGGTGTAACTGAGTGAGTGTCAGTATTGACACGCTATTACTGAGTGAGTGTCAGTATTTACACGGTTTTACGAAGTGAGTGTCATTATTGACACGGTATTACTGAGTGAGTATCAGTATTGACACGGAATTACTGAGTGAGTAACAATATTTACACGGTATTACTGAGTGAGTGTCAATATTGACACGGTATTACTGTGTGAATATCAGTATTGACTCTGTATTACTGAGTGAGTGTCAGTATTGACACGGTATTACTGAGTGAGTGTCAGTATTTATACGGTATTACGAAGTGAGTGTCAGTATTTACACGGAATTACTGTGTGAGTGTCAGTACTTACACGGTATTACTGAGTGAGTGTCAGTATTGACACGGTATTACTGTGTGAGTGTCAGTTTTTACACGGTATTATTGAGTGAGTCTCAGTATTTACACGGTATTACTGAATGAGTGTCAGTATTTACACGGTATTGCTAAGTGAGTGTCAGTATTTGGACGGTATTACTGAATGAGTGTCAGTATTGACACGCTATTACTGAGTGAGTGTCAGTGTTTACACGTTATTACTGAGCGAGTGTCAGTATTTACACGGTATTACTAAGTGAGTGTCAGTATTGACACGGTATTACTGAGTGAGTGACAGTATTTACACGGTATTATTGAGTGAGTGTCAGTATTTACACGGTATTACTAAGTGAGTGTCAGTGTTGCCACGGTATTACTCAGTGAGTGTCAGTATTTACACGGTATTACTGTGTGAGTGTCAGTATTTACACTGTATTACTGAGTGAGTGTCAGTGTTTACACGGTATTACTGAGTGAGTGTCAGTTTTTACACGGTATTACTGAGTGAGTGTCAGTATTTACACGGTATTACTAAGTGAGTGTCAGTGTTTACACGGTATTACTGAGTGAGTGTCATTGTTGACACGGTATTACTGAGTGAGTGTCAGTATTTTCACGGTGTAACTGAGTGAGTGTCAGTATTGACACGCTATTACTGAGTGAGTGTCAGTATTTACACGGTTTTACGAAGTGAGTGTCATTATTGACACGGTATTACTGAGTGAGTATCAGTATTGACACGGAATTACTGAGTGAGTAACAATATTTACACGGTATTACTGAGTGAGTGTCAATATTGACACGGTATTACTGTGTGAATATCAGTATTGACTCTGTATTACTGAGTGAGTGTCAGTATTGACACGGTATTACTGAGTGAGTGTCAGTATTTATACGGTATTACGAAGTGAGTGTCAGTATTTACACGGAATTACTGTGTGAGTGTCAGTACTTACACGGTATTACTGAGTGAGTGTCAGTATTGACACGGTATTACTGTGTGAGTGTCAGTTTTTACACGGTATTATTGAGTGAGTCTCAGTATTTACACGGTATTACTGAATGAGTGTCAGTATTTACACGGTATTGCTAAGTGAGTGTCAGTATTTGGACGGTATTACTGAATGAGTGTCAGTATTGAAACGCTATTACTGAGTGAGTGTCAGTGTTTACACGTTATTACTGAGCGAGTGTCAGTATTTACACGGTATTACTGAGTGAGTGTCAGTATTTACACGGTTTTACGAAGTGAGTGTCAGTATTGACACGGTATTACTGAGTGAGTGACAGTATTTACACGGTATTATTGAGTGAGTGTCAGTATTTACACGGTATTACTGAGTGAGTGTCAGTATTTACACGGTTTTACGAAGTGAGTGTCAGTATTGACACGGTATTACTGAGTGAGTATCAGTATTGACACGGAATTACTGAGTGAGTAACAATATTTACACGGTATTACTGAATGAGTGTCAGTAATGACACGTTATTACTGTGTGAATATCAGTATTGACTCTGTATTACTGAGTGAGCGTCAGTATTGACACGGTATTACTGAGTGAGTGTCAGTCTTTATACGGTATTACTAAGTGAGTGTCAGTATTGACACTGTATTACTACGTGAGTGTCAGAATTTACACGGAATTACTGTGTGAGTGTCAGTGCTTACACGGTATTACTGAGTGAGTGTCAGTATTGACACGGTATTACTGTGTGAGTGTCAGTGTTTACACGGTATTATTGAGTGAGTATCAGTATTTGCACGGTATTACTGAGTGAGTGTCAGTACTTACAAGGTATTACTGATTGAGTGTCAGTATTGACACGGTATTACTGAGTGAGTATCAGTATGGACACGGTATGCTAAGTGAGTGTCAGTATTTGCACGGTATTACTGAGTGAGTGTCAGTATTTACACGGTATTACTGTGTGAGTGTCAGTATTTACACTGTATTACTGAGTGAGTGTCAGTGTTTACACGGTATTACTGAGTGAGTGTCAGTTTTTACACGGTATTACTGAGTGAGTGTCAGTATTTACACGGTATTACTAAGTGAGTGTCAGTGTTTACACGGTATTACTGAGTGAGTGTCATTGTTGACACGGTATTACTGAGTGAGTGTCAGTATTTTCACGGTGTAACTGAGTGAGTGTCAGTATTGACACGCTATTACTGAGTGAGTGTCAGTATTTACACGGTTTTACGAAGTGAGTGTCATTATTGACACGGTATTACTGAGTGAGTATCAGTATTGACACGGAATTACTGAGTGAGTAACAATATTTACACGGTATTACTGAGTGAGTGTCAATATTGACACGGTATTACTGTGTGAATATCAGTATTGACTCTGTATTACTGAGTGAGTGTCAGTATTGACACGGTATTACTGAGTGAGTGTCAGTATTTATACGGTATTACGAAGTGAGTGTCAGTATTTACACGGAATTACTGTGTGAGTGTCAGTACTTACACGGTATTACTGAGTGAGTGTCAGTATTGACACGGTATTACTGTGTGAGTGTCAGTTTTTACACGGTATTATTGAGTGAGTCTCAGTATTTACACGGTATTACTGAATGAGTGTCAGTATTTACACGGTATTGCTAAGTGAGTGTCAGTATTTGGACGGTATTACTGAATGAGTGTCAGTATTGACACGCTATTACTGAGTGAGTGTCAGTGTTTACACGTTATTACTGAGCGAGTGTCAGTATTTACACGGTATTACTAAGTGAGTGTCAGTATTGACACGGTATTACTGAGTGAGTGACAGTATTTACACGGTATTATTGAGTGAGTGTCAGTATTTACACGGTATTACTGAGTGAGTGTCAGTATTTACACGGTTTTACTAAGTGAGTGTCAGTATTGACACGGTATTACTGAGTGAGTATCAGTATTGACACGGAATTACTGAGTGAGTAACAATATTTACACGGTATTACTGAATGAGTGTCAGTAATGACACGTTATTACTGTGTGAATATCAGTATTGACTCTGTATTACTGAGTGAGCGTCAGTATTGACACGGTATTACTGAGTGAGTGTCAGTCTTTATACGGTATTACTAAGTGAGTGTCAGTATTGACACTGTATGACTACGTGAGTGTCAGAATTTACACGGAATTACTGTGTGAGTGTCAGTGCTTACACGGTATTACTGAGTGAGTGTCAGTATTGACACGGGATTACTGTGTGAGTGTCAGTGTTTACACGGTATTATTGAGTGAGTATCAGTATTTGCACGGTATTACTGAGTGAGTGTCAGTACTTACAAGGTATTACTGATTGAGTGTCAGTATTGACACGGTATTACTGAGTGAGTATCAGTATGGACACGGTATGCTAAGTGAGTGTCAGTATTTGCACGGTATTACTGAGTGAGTGTCAGTATTGACACGGTATTACTGAGTGAGTGTCAGTATTTACACGGTATTACTAAGTGAGTGTCAGTATTGACACGGTATTACTAAGTGAGTGTCAGTATTTACACGGTATTACTGTGTGAGTGGCAGTATTTACACGGTTTTACTGTGTGAGTTTCTGCATTTACACGGTATTACTGTTTGAGTGTCAGTATTTGCACGGTATTATTGAGTGAGTATCAGTATTTACACGGTATTACTGTGTGAGTGTCAGTGTTTACACGGTATTACTGAGTGAGTGTCGGTGTTTACACGGTATTACTGAGTGAGTGTCAGTATTTGCACGGTATTACTGAGTGAGTGTCAGTATTTACACGGTATTACTGAGTGAGTGTCAGTATTTACACGGTATTACTGAGTGAGTGTCAGTGTTTACACGGTATTACTCAATGAGTGTCAGTATTAACACGGTATTACTGAGTGAGTGTCAGTATTTACACGGTATTACTGAGTGAGTGTCAGGATTGTCACTCTATTACTGAGTGAGTATCAGTGTTGACACGGTATTACTGTGTGAGTGTCAGTGTTTACACGGTATTATTGAGTGAGTATCAGTATTTACACGGTATTACTGAGTGAGTGTCAGTATTTACACGGTATTACTGAGTGAGTGTCAGTATTGACACGGTATTACTGAGTGAGTGTCAGTATTTACACGGTATTACTAAGTGAGTGTCAGTATTGACACGGTATTACTGAGTGAGTATCAGTATTGACACGGTATTGCTAAGTGAGTGTCAGTATTTACTCGTTATTACTGAGTGAGTATCAGTATTGACACGGAATTACTGAGTGAGTTCCAATATTTACACGGTATTACTGAATGAGTGTCAGTAATGACACGTTATTACTGTGTGAATATCAGTATTGACTCTGTATTACTGAGTGAGTGTCAGTATTGACACGGTATTACTGAGTGAGTGTCAGTATTTATACGGTATTACTAAGTGAGTGTCAGTATTGACACTGTATTACTACGTGAGTGTCAGAATTTACACGGAATTACTGTGTGAGTGTCAGTGCTTACACGGTATGACTGTGTGAGTGTCAGTATTTACACGGTATTACTGAGTGAGTGTCAGTATTGACACGGTATTACTGTGTGAGTGTCAGTGTTTACACGGTATTATTGAGTGAGTATCAGTATTTGCACGGTATTACTGAGTGAGTGTCAGTATTTACAAGGTATTACTGAGTGAGTGTCAGTATTGACACGGTATTACTGAGTGAGTATCAGTATGGACACGGTATGCTAAGTGAGTGTCAGTATTTGCACGGTATTACTGAGTGAGTGTCAGCATTGACACGGTATTACTGAGTGAGTGTTAGTATTTACACGGTATTACTAAGTGAGTGTCAGTATTGACACGGTATTACGAAGTGAGTGTCAGTATTTACACGGTATTACTGAGTGAGTGTCAATATTTACACGGTATTACTGAGTGAGTGTCAGTGTTTACACGGTTTTACTGAATGAGTGTCAGTATTAACATGGTATTACTGAGTGAGTGTCAGTAATTACACGGTATTACTGAGTGAGTGTCAGGATTGACAAGCTATTACTGAGTGAGTATCAGTGTTGACACGGTATTACTGTGTGAGTGTCAGTGTTTACACGGCATTATTGAGTGAGTATCAGAATTTACACGGTATTACTGAGTGAATGTCAGTATTTACACGGTATTACTGAGTGAGTGTCAGTATTTACACGGTATTACTGAGTGAGTGTCAGTATTGACACGGTATTACTGAGTGAGTGTCAGTATTTACACGGTATTATTAAGTGAGTGTCAGTGTTTCCACGGTATTACTAAGTGAGTGTCAGTATTTACACGGTATTACTGTGTGAGTGTCAGTATTTACACTGTATTACTGAGTGAGTGTCAGTGTTTACACGGTATTACTGAGTGAGTGTCAGTTTTTACACGGTATTACTGAGTGAGTGTCAGTATTTACACGGTATTACTAAGTGAGTGTCATTGTTGACACGGTATTACTGAGTGAGTGTCAGTATTTTCACGGTGTAACTGAGTGAGTGTCAGTATTGACACGCTATTACTGAATGAGTGTCAGTATTTACACGGTATTACTGAGTGAGTGTCAGTATTTACACGGTATTACTGAGTGAGTGTCAGTATTGACACGGAATTACTGAGTGAGTAACAATATTTACACGGTATTACTGAGTGAGTGTCAATATTGACACGGTATTACTGAGTGAATATCAGTGTTGACTCTGTATTACTGAGTGAGTGTCATTATTGACACGGTATTACTGAGTGAGTGTCAGTATTTATACGGTATTACGAAGTGAGTGTCAGTATTGACACTGTATTACGAAGTGAGTGTCAGTATTTACACGGAATTACTATGTGAGTGTCAGTACTTACACGGTATTACTGAGTGAGTGTCAGTATTCACACGGTATTACTGTGTGAGTGTCAGTGTTTACACGGTATTATTGAGTGAGTATCAGTATTTACACGGTATTACTGAATGAGTGTCAGTATTTACACGGTATTGCGAAGTGAGTGTCAGTATTTGGACGGTATTACTGAGTGAGTGTCAGTATTGACACGCTATTACTGAGTGAGTGTCAGTGTTTACACGTTATTACTGAGTGAGTGTCAGTATTTACACGGTATTACTGAGTGAGTGTCAGTATTTACACGGTTTTACTAAGTGAGTGTCAGTATTGACACGGTATTACTGAGTGAGTGTCAGTATTTTCACGGTATTATTGAGTGAGTGTCAGTATTTACACGGTATTACTGAGTGAGTATCAGTATTGACACGGAATTACTGAGTGAGTAACAATATTTACACGGTATTACTGAATGAGTGTCAGTAATGACACGTTATTACTGTGTGAATATCAGTATTGACTCTGTATTACTGAGTGAGTGTCAGTATTTATACGGTATTACTAAGTGAGTGTCAGTATTGACACTGTATTACTACGTGAGTGTCAGAATTTACACGGAATTACTGTGTGAGTGTCAGTGCTTCCACGGTATCACTGAGTGAGTGTCAGTATTGACACGGTATTATTGTGTGAGTGTCAGTGTTTACACGGTGTTATTGTGTGAGTATCAGTATTTGCACGGTATTACTGAGTGAGTGTCAGTACTTACAAGGTATTACTGAGTGAGTGTCAGTATTGACACGGTATTACTGAGTGAGCATCAGTATGGACACGGTATGCTAAGTGAGTGTCAGTATTTGCACGGTATTACTGAGTGAGTGTCAGTATTGACACGGTATTACTGAGTGAGTGTCAGTATTTACACGGTATTACTAAGTGAGTGTCAGTATTTACACGGTATTACTGTGTGAGTGGCAGTATTTACACGGTTTTAATGTGTGAGTTTCTGCATTTACACGGTATTACTGTTTGAGTGTCAGTATTTGCACGGTATTATTGAGTGAGTATCAGTATTTACACGGTATTACTGTGTGAGTGTCAGTATTTACACGGTATTACTGAGTGAGTGTCAGTGTTTACACGGTATTACTGAGTGAGTGTCAGTATTTACACGGTATTACTGAGTGAGTGTCAGTGTTTACACGGTATTACTGAATGAGTGTCAGTATTAACACGGTATTACTGAGTGAGTGTCAGTATTTACACGGTATTACTGAGTGAGTGTCAGGATTGACACGCTATTACTGAGTGAGTATCAGTGTCGACACGGTATTACTGTGTGAGTGTCAGTGTTTACACGGTATTATTGAGTGAGTATCAGTATTTACACGGTATTACTGAGTGAGTGTCAGTATTTACACGGTATTACTGAGTGAGTGTCAGTATTGACACGGTATTACTGAGTGAGTGTCAGTATTTACACGGTGTTACGAAGTGAGTGTCAGTGTTGCCACGGTATTACGAAGTGAGTGTCAGTATTTACACGGTATTACTGTGTGAGTGTCAGTATTTAAACGGTATTACTGAGTGAGTGTCAGTGTTTACACGGTATTACTGAGTGAATGTCCGTGTTCACACGGTATTACTGAGTGAGTGTCAGTATTTACACGGTATTACTAAGTGAGTGTCAGTGTTTACACGGTATTACTGAGTGAGTGTCATTGTTGACACGGTATTACTGAGTGAGTGTCAGTATTTACACGGTGTAACTTAGTGAGTGTCAGTATTGACACGCTATTACTGAGTGAGTGTCAGTATTTACACGGTATTACTGAGTGAGTGTCAGTTTTGACACGGTATTACTGAGTGAGTGTCAGTATTTACACAGTTTTACGAAGTGAGTGTCAGTATTGACACGGTATTACTGAGTGAGTATCAGTATTGACACGAAATTACTGAGTGAGTAACAATATTTACACGGTATTACTGAGTGAGTGTCAGTATTGACACGGTATTACTGTGTGAATATCAGAATTGACTCTGTATTACTGAGTGAGTGTCAGTATTGACACGGTATTACTGAATGAGTGTCAGTATTTACACGGTATTGCTCAGTGAGTGTCAGTATTTGGACGGTATTACTGAGTCAGTGTCAGTATTCACACGGCATTACTGAGTGAGTGTCAGTGTTTACACGGTATTACTGAGTGAGTGTCAGTGTTTACACGGTATTACTGAGTGAGTGTCAGTATTTACACGGTATTACTAAGTGAGTGTCAGTGTTTACACGGTATTCCTGAGTGAATGTCATTGTTGACACGGTATTACTGAGTGAGTGTCAGTATTAACACGGTGTAACTGAGTGAGTGTCAGTATTGACACGCTATTACTGAGTGAGTGTCAGTATTTACACGGTATTACTGAGTGAGTGTCAGTATTTACACGGTATTACTGAGTGAGTGTCAGTATTTACACGGTATTACTGAGTGAGTTTCAGAATTTACACGGTTTTACTAAGTGAGTGTCAGCATTGACACGGTATTACTGAGTGAGTATCAGTATTGACACGGAATTACTGAGTGAGTAATAGTATTTACACGGTATTACTGAGTGAGTGTCAGTATTGACACGGTATTACTGTGTGAATATCAGTCTTGACTCTGTATTACTGAGTGAGTTACAGTATTGACACGGTATCACTGAGTGAGTGTCAGTATTTATACGGTATTACGAAGTGAGTGTCAGTATTGACACTGTATTACTAAGTGAGTGTCAGTATTTACACGGAATTACTGTGTGAGTGTCAATACTTACACGTGATTACTGAGTGAGTATCAGTATTGACACAGTATTACTGTGTGAGTGTCAGTGTTTACACGGTATTATTGAGTGAGTATCAGTATTTACACGGTATTACTGAATGAGTGTCAGTATTTACACGGTATTGCTAAGTGAGTGTCAGTATTTGGACGGTATTACTGAGTGAGTGTCAGTATTGACACGGTATTACTGAGTGAGTATCAATATTGACACGGTATTACTGAGTGAGTAACAGTATTGACACGGTATTACTGAGTGAGTATCAGTATTTACACGGTATTACTGAGTGAGTGCCAACATTTGCACGGTATTACTGAGTGAGTGTCAGTATTGACACGGTATTCCTGAGTGAGTATCAGTATTTACACGGTATTACTGAGTGAGTGCCAACATTTACACGGTATTACTGTGTGAGTGTCAGTATTGACACGGTATTACTGAGTGAGTATCAGTATTTACACGGTATTACTGAGTGAGTGCCAGTATTTACACGGTATTACTGTGTGAGTATCAGTATTTGCACGGTATTACTGAGTGAGTGTCAGTATGAACACGGTATGCTAAGTGAGTGTCAGTATTTGCACGGTATTACTGAGTGAGTGTCAGTATTGACACGGTATTACTGAGTGAGTGTCAGTATTTACACCGTATTACTCTGTGTGTCAGTATTGACATGGTATTACTCAGTGAGTGTCAGTATTTACACGGTATTACTATGTGAGTGGCAGTATTTACACGGTATTACTGAGTGAGTGTCAGTGTTTACACGGTATTACTGAGTGAGTGTCAGTGTTTACACAGTATTACTGAGTGAGTGTCAGTATTTACACGGTATTACTGAGTGAGTGTCAGTGTTGACACGGTATTACTGAGTGAGTGTCAGTATTTACACGTTATTACTGAGTGAGTGTCAGTATTTACACGGTTTTACTCAGTGAGTGTCAGTATTGACACGGTATTATTGTGTGAGTGGCAGTATTTTCACGGTATTACTGAGTGAGTGTCAGTGTTTACACGGTATTACTGAGTGAGAGTCAGTGTTTACACGGTATTACTGAGTGAGTGTCAGTATTTACACGGTATTACTAAGTGAGTGTCAGTGTTTACACGGTATTACTGTGTGAGTGTCAGTGTTTACACGGTATTACTGAGTGAGTGACATTGTTGACACGGTATTACTGAGTGAGTGTCAGTATTTGCACGGTGTAACTGAGTGAGTGTCAGTATTGACACGCTATTACTGAGTGAGTGTCAGTATTTACACGGTATTACTGAGTGAGTGTCAGTATTTACACGGTATTACTGAGTGAGTGTCAGTATTTACACGGTTTTACTAAGTGAGTGTCAGTATTGACACGGTATTACTGAGTGAGTGTCAGTATTTACACGGTATTACTGAGTGGGTCTCAGTATTTACACGGTATTACTGAGTGAGTGTCAGTATTTGCACGGTATTACTGAGTGAGTGTCAGTATTGACACGGTATTACTGAGTGAGTGTCAGTATTTACACGGTATTACGAAGTGAGTGTCAGTATTGACACGGTATTACTAAGTGAGTGTCAGTATTTACACGGTATTACTGTGTGAGTGGCAGTATTTACACGGTTTTACTGTGTGTGTTTCTGCATTTACACGGTATTACTGTTTGAGTGTCAGTATTTGCACGGTATTATTGAGTGAGTATCAGTATTTACACGGTATTACTGTGTGAGTGTCAGTATTTACACGGTATTACTGAGTGAGTGTCAGTGTTTACACGGTATTACTGAGTGAGTGTCAGTATTTACACGGTATTACTGAGTGAGTGTCAGTGTTTACACGGTATTACTGAATGAGTGTCAGTATTAACACGGTATGACTGAGTGAGTGTCAGTATTTACACGGTATTACTGAGTGAGTGTGAGGATTGACACGCTATTACTGAGTGAGTATCAGTGTTGACACGGTATTACTGTGTGAGTGTCAGTGTTTACACGGTATTATTGAGTGAGTATCAGTATTTACACGGTATTACTGAGTGTCAGTATTTACACGGTATTACTGAGTGAGTGTCAGTATTGACACGGTATTACTGAGTGAGTGTCAGTATTTACACGGTGTTACTAAGTGAGTGTCAGTGTTGCCACGTTATTACGAAGTGAGTGTCAGTATTTACACGGTATTACTGTGTGAGTGTCAGTATTTACACGGTATTACTGAGTGAGTGTCAGTGTTTACACGGTATTACTGAGTGAATGTCCGTGTTTACACGGTATTACTGAGTGAGTGTCATTGTTGACACGGTATTACTGAGTGAGTGTCAGTATTTACACGGTGTAACTGAGTGAGTGTCAGTATTGACACGCTATTACTGAGTGAGTGTCAGTATTTACACGGTATTACTGAGTGATTGTCAGTTTTGACACGGTATTACTGAGTGAGTGTCAGTATTTACACAGTTTTACGAAGTGAGTGTCAGTATTGACACGGTATTACTGAGTGAGTATCAGTATTGACACGAAATTACTGAGTGAGTAACAATATTTACACGGTATTACTGAGTGAGTGTCAGTATTGACACGGTATTACTGTGTGTATATCAGAATTGACTCTGTATTACTGAGTGAGTGTCAGTATTGACACGGTATTCCTGAATGAGTGTCAGTATTTACACGGTATTGCTAAGTGAGTGTCAGTATTTGGACGGTATTACTGAGTGAGTGTCAGTATTCACACGGCATTACTGAGTGAGTGTCAGTGTTTACACGGTATTACTGAGTGAGTGTCAGTGTTTACACGGTATTACTGAGTGAGTGTCAGTATTTACACGGTATTACTAAGTGAGTGTCAGTGTTTACACGGTATTCCTGAGTGAATGTCATTGTTGACACGGTATTACTGAGTGAGTGTCAGTATTAACACGGTGTAACTGAGTGAGTGTCAGTATTGACACGCTATTACTGAGTGAGTGTCAGTATTTACACGGTATTACTGAGTGAGTGTCAGTATTTACACGGTATTACTGAGTGAGTGTCAGTATTTACACGGTATTACTGAGTGAGTTTCAGAATTTACACGGTTTTACTAAGTAAGTGTCAGCATTGACACGGTATTACTGAGTGAGTATCAGTATTGACACGGAATTACTGAGTGAGTAACAGTATTTACACGGTATTACTGAGTGAGTGTCAGTATTGACACGGTATTACTGTGTGAATATCAGTATTGACTCTGTATTACTGAGTGTGTTTCAGTATTGACACGGTATCACTGAGTGAGTGTCAGTATTTATACGGTATTACGAAGTGAGTGTCAGTATTGACACTGTATTACTAAGTGAGTGTCAGTATTTACACGGAATTACTGTGTGAGTGTCAATACTTACACGTGATTACTGAGTGAGTGTCAGTATTGACACAGTATTACTGTGTGAGTGTCAGTGTTTACACGGTATTATTGAGTGAGTATCAGTATTTACACGGTATTACTGAATGAGTGTCAGTACTACACGGTATTGCTAAGTGAGTTTCAGTATTTGGACGGTATTACTGAGTGAGTGTCAGTATTGACACGGTATTACTGAGTGAGTATCAATATTGACACGGTATTACTGAGTGAGTAACAGTATTGACACGGTATTACTGAGTGAGTATCAGTATTTACACGGTATTACTGAGTGAGTGCCAACATTTACACGGTATTACTGTGTGAGTGTCAGTATTGACACGGTTTACTGAGTGAGTATCAGTATTTACACGGTATTACTGAGTGAGTGCCAGTATTTACACGGTATTACTGTGTGAGTATCAGTATTTACACGGTATTACTGAGTGAGTGTCAGTATGAACACGGTATGCTAAGTGAGTGTCAGTATTTGCACGGTATTACTGAGTGAGTGTCAGTATTGACACGGTATTACTGAGTGAGTGTCAGTATTTGGACGGTATTACTGAGTGAGTGTCAGTGTTTACACGGTATTACTGAGTGAGTGTCAGTGTTTACACGGTATTACTGAGTGAGTGTCAGTATTTACACGGTATTACTAAGTGAGTGTCAGTGTTTACACGGTATTCCTGAGTGAATTTCATCGTTGACACGGTATTACTGAGTGAGTGTCAGTATTAACACGGTGTAACTGAGTGAGTGTCAGTATTGACACGCTATTACTGAGTGAGTGTCAGTATTTACACGGTATTACTGAGTGAGTGTCAGTATTTACACGGTATTACTGAGTGAGTGTCAGTATTTACACGGTATTACTGAGTGAGTTTCAGAATTTACACGGTTTTACTAAGTGAGTGTCAGCATTGACACGGTATTACTGAGTGAGTATCAGTATTGACACGGAATTACTGAGTGAGTAACAGTATTTACACGGTATTACTGAGTGAGTGTCAGTATTGACACGGTATTACTGTGTGAATATCAGTATTGACTCTGTATTACTGAGTGAGTTTCAGTATTGACACGGTATCACTGAGTGAGTGTCAGTATTTACACGGAATTACTGTGTGAGTGTCAATACTTACACGTGATTACTGAGTGAGTGTCAGTATTGACACAGTATTACTGAATGAGTGTCAGTATTTACACGGTATTGCTAAGTGAGTGTCAGTATTTGGACGGTATTACTGAGTGAGTGTCAGTATTGACACGGTATTACTGAGTGAGTATCAATAATGACACGGTATTACTGAGTGAGTAACAGTATTGACACGGTATTACTGAGTGAGTATCAGTATTTACACGGTATTACTGAGTGATTGCCAACATTTGCACGGTATTACTGAGTGAGTGTCAGTATTGACACGGTATTCCTGAGTGAGTATCAGTATTTACACGGTATTACTGAGTGAGTGCCAACATTTACACGGTATTACTGTGTGAGTGTCAGTATTGACACGGTATTACTGAGTGAGTATCAGTATTTACACGGTATTACTGAGTGAGTGCCAGTATTTACACGGTATTACTGTGTGAGTATCAGTATTTACACGGTA
Organism: Heptranchias perlo; assembly: GCF_035084215.1. Classification (NCBI taxonomy): domain Eukaryota; kingdom Metazoa; phylum Chordata; class Chondrichthyes; order Hexanchiformes; family Hexanchidae; genus Heptranchias; species Heptranchias perlo. The sequence continues at coordinate 333,746 of NW_027139548.1, forward strand.
TTACTGAGTGAGTGTCAGTATGAACACGGTATGCTAAGTGAGTGTCAGTATTTGCACGGTATTACTGAGTGAGTGTCAGTATTGACACGGTATTACTGAGTGAGTGTCAGTATTTACACCGTATTACTCTGTGTGTCAGTATTGACATGGTATTACTCAGTGAGTGTCAGTATTTACACGGTATTACTATGTGAGTGGCAGTATTTACACGGTATTACTGAGTGAGTGTCAGTGTTTACACGGTATTACTGAGTGAGTGTCAATATTTACACAGTATTACTGAGTGAGTGTCAGTATTTACACGGTATTACTGAGTGAGTGTCAGTGTTGACACGGTATTACTGAGTGAGTGTCAGTATTTACACGTTATTACTGAGTGAGTGTCAGTATTTACACGGTTTTACTCAGTGAGTGTCAGTATTGACACGGTATTACTGAGTGAGTGTCAGTATTTTCACGGTATTATTGTGTGAGTGGCAGTATTTTCACGGTATTACTGAGTGAGTGTCAGTGTTTACACGGTATTACTGAGTGAGAGTCAGTGTTTACACGGTATTACTGAGTGAGTGTCAGTATTTACACGGTATTACTGAGTGAGTGTCAGTGTTTACACGGTATTACTGTGTGAGTGTCAGTGTTTACACGGTATTACTGAGTGAGTGACATTGTTGACACGGTATTACTGAGTGAGTGTCAGTATTTACACGGTGTAACTGAGTGAGTGTCAGTATTGACACGCTATTACTGAGTGAGTGTCAGTATTTACACGGTATTACTGAGTGAGTGTCAGTATTTACACGGTATTACTGAGTGAGTGTCAGTATTTACACGGTTTTACGAAGTGAGTGTCAGTATTGACACGGTATTACTGAGTGAGTGTCAGTATTTACACGGTATTACTGAGTGGGTGTCAGTATTTACACGGTATTACTGAGTGAGTGTCAGTATTTGCACGGTATTACTGAGTGAGTGTCAGTATTGACACGGTATTACTGAGTGAGTGTCAGTATTTACACGGTATTACTAAGTGAGTGTCAGTATTGACACGGTATTACTAAGTGAGTGTCAGTATTTACACGGTATTACTGTGTGAGTGGCAGTATTTACACGGTTTTACTGTGTGAGTTTCTGCATTTACACGGTATTACTGTTTGAGTGTCAGTATTTGCACGGTATTATTGAGTGAGTATCAGTATTTACACGGTATTACTGTGTGAGTGTCAGTATTTACACGGTATTACTGAGTGAGTGTCAGTGTTTACACGGTATTACTGAGTGAGTGTCAGTATTTACACGGTATTACTGAATGAGTGTCAGTATTAACACGGTATTACTGAGTGAGTGTCAGTATTTACACGGTATTACTGAGTGAGTGTCAGGATTGACACGCTATTACTGAGTGAGTATCAGTGTTGACACGGTATTACTGTGTGAGTGTCAGTGTTTACACGGTATTATTGAGTGAGTATCAGTATTTACACGGTATTACTGAGTGAGTGTCAGTATTTACACGGTATTACTGAGTGAGTGTCAGTATTGACACGGTATTACTGAGTGAGTGTCAGTATTTACACGGTGTTACTAAGTGAGTGTCAGTGTTGCCACGGTATTACGAAGTGAGTGTCAGTATTTACACGGTATTACTGTGTGAGTGTCAGTATTTACACGGTATTACTGAGTGAGTGTCAGTGTTTACACGGTATTACTGAGTGAATGTCCGTGTTTACACGGTATTACTGAGTGAGTGTCAGTATTTACACGGTATTACTAAGTGAGTGTCAGTGTTTACACGGTATTACTGAGTGAGTGTCATTGTTGACACGGTATTACTGAGTGAGTGTCAGTATTTACACGGTGTAACTGAGTGAGTGTCAGTATTGACACGCTATTACTGAGTGAGTGTCAGTATTTACACGGTATTACTGAGTGAGTGTCAGTTTTGACACGGTATTACTGAGTGAGTGTCAGTATTTACACAGTTTTACGAAGTGAGTGTCAGTATTGACACGGTATTACTGAGTGAGTGTCAGTATTGACACGGTATTACTGAGTGAGTATCAATATTGACACGGTATTACTGAGTGAGTAACAGTATTGACACGGTATTACTGAGTGAGTATCAGTATTTACACGGTATTACTGAGTGAGTGCCAACATTTGCACGGTATTACTGAGTGAGTGTCAGTATTGACACGGTATTCCTGAGTGAGTATCAGTATTTACACGGTATTACTGAGTGAGTTCCAACATTTACACGGTATTACTGTGTGAGTGTCAGTATTGACACGGTATTACTGAGTGAGTATCAGTATTTACACGGTATTACTGAGTGAGTGCCAGTATTTACACGGTATTACTGTGTGATTATCAGTATTTACACGGTATTACTGAGTGAGTGTCAGCATGAACACGGTATGCTAAGTGAGTGTCAGTATTTGCACGGTATTACTGAGTGAGTGTCAGTATTGACACGGTATTACTGAGTGAGTGTCAGTATTTACACCGTATTACTCTGTGTGTCAGTATTGACATGGTATTACTCAGTGAGTGTCAGTATTTACACGGTATTACTATGTGAGTGGCAGTATTTACACGGTATTACTGAGTGAGTGTCAGTGTTTACACGGTATTACTGAGTGAGTGTCAATATTTACACAGTATTACTGAGTGAGTGTCAGTATTTACACGGTATTACTGAGTGAGTGTCAGTGTTGACACGGTATTACTGAGTGAGTGTCAGTATTTACACGTTATTACTGAGTGAGTGTCAGTATTTACACGGTTTTACTCAGTGAGTGTCAGTATTGACACGGTATTACTGAGTGAGTGTCAGTATTTTCACGGTATTATTGTGTGAGTGGCAGTATTTTCACGGTATTACTGAGTGAGTGTCAGTGTTTACACGGTATTACTGAGTGAGAGTCAGTGTTTACACGGTATTACTGAGTGAGTGTCAGTATTTACACGGTATTACGAAGTGAGTGTTAGTGTTTACACGGTATTACTGTGTGAGTGTCAGTGTTTACACGGTATTACTGAGTGAGTGACATTGTTGACACGGTATTACTGAGTGAGTGTCAGTATTTACACGGTGTAACTGAGTGAGTGTCAGTATTGACACGCTATTACTGAGTGAGTGTCAGTATTTACACGGTATTACTGAGTGAGTGTCAGTATTTACACGGTATTACTGAGTGAGTGTCAGTATTTACACGGTTTTACTAAGTGAGTGTCAGTATTGACACGGTATTACTGAGTGAGTGTCAGTATTTACACGGTATTACTGAGTGGGTGTCAGTATTTACACGGTATTACTGAGTGAGTGTCAGTATTTGCACGGTATTACTGAGTGAGTGTCAGTATTGACACGGTATTACTGAGTGAGTGTCAGTATTTACACGGTATTACTAAGTGAGTGTCAGTATTGACACGGTATTACTAAGTGAGTGTCAGTATTTACACGGTATTACTGTGTGAGTGGCAGTATTTGCACGGTTTTACTGTGTGAGTTTCTGCATTTACACGGTATTACTGTTTGAGTGTCAGTATTTGCACGGTATTATTGAGTGAGTATCAGTATTTACACGGTATTACTGTGTGAGTGTCAGTATTTACACGGTATTACTGAGTGAGTGTCAGTGTTTACACGGTATTACTGAGTGAGTGTCAGTATTTACACGGTATTACTGAGTGAGTGTCAGTGTTTACACGGTATTACTGAATGAGTGTCAGTATTAACACGGTATTCCTGAGTGAGTGTCAGTATTTACACGGTATTACTGAGTGAGTGTCAGGATTGACACGCTATTACTGAGTGAGTATCAGTGTTGACACGGTATTACTGTGTGAGTGTCAGTGTTTACACGGTATTATTGAGTGAGTATCAGTATTTACACGGTATTACTGAGTGAGTGTCAGTATTTACACGGTATTACTGAGTGAGTGTCAGTATTGACACGGTATTACTGAGTGAGTGTCAGTATTTACACGGTGTTACTAAGTGAGTGTCAGTGTTGCCACGGTATTACGAAGTGAGTGTCAGTATTTACACGGTATTACTGTGTGAGTGTCAGTATTTACACGGTATTACTGAGTGAGTGTCAGTGTTTACACGGTATTACTGAGTGAATGTCCGTGTTTACACGGTATTACTGAGTGAGTGTCAGTATTCACACGGTATTACTAAGTGAGTGTCAGTGTTTACACGGTATTACTGAGTGAGTGTCATTGTTGACACGGTATTACTGAGTGAGTGTCAGTATTTACACGGTGTAACTGAGTGAGTGTCAGTATTGACACGCTATTACTGAGTGAGTGTCAGTATTTACACGGTATTACTGAGTGAGTGTCAGTTTTGACACGGTATTACTGAGTGAGTGTCAGTATTTACACAGTTTTACGAAGTGAGTGTCAGTATTGACACGGTATTACTGAGTGAGTATCAGTATTGACACGAAATTACTGAGTGAGTGTCAGTATTGACACGGTATTACTGAGTGAGTGTCAGTATTGACACGGTATTACTGTGTGAATATCAGAATTGACTCCGTATTACTGAGTGAGTGTCAGTATTGACACGGTATTACTGAATGAGTGTCAGTATTTACACGGTATTGCTAAGTGAGTGTCAGTATTTGGACGGTATTACTCAGTGAGTGTCAGTATTCACACGGCATTACTGAGTGAGTGTCAGTGTTTACACGGTATTACTGAGTGAGTGTCAGTGTTTACACGGTATTACTGAGAGAGTGTCAGTATTTACACGGTATTACTGTGTGAGTGTCAGTATTTACACGGTATTCCTGAGTGAATGTCATTGTTGACACGCTATTACTGAGTGAGTGTCAGTATTAACACGGTGTAACTGAGTGAGTGTCAGTATTGACACGCTATTACTGAGTGAGTGTCAGTATTTACACGGTATTACTGAGTGAGTGTCAGTATTTTCACGGTATTACTGAGTGAGTGTCAGTATTTACACGGTATTACTGAGTGAGTTTCAGAATTTACACGGTTTTACTAAGTGAGTGTCAGCATTGACACTGTATTACTGAGTGAATATCAGTATTGACACGGAATTACTGAGTGAGTAACAGTATTTACACGGTATTACTGAGTGAATGTCAGTATTGACACGGTATTACTGTGTGAATATCAGTATTGACTCTGTATTACTGAGTGAGTTTCAGTATTGACACGGTATCACTGAGTGAGTGTCAGTATTTTTTCGGTATTACGAAGTGAGTGTCAGTATTGACACTGTATTACTAAGTGAGTGTCAGTATTTACACGGAATTACTGTGTGAGTGTCAATACTTACACGTGATTACTGAGTGAGTGTCAGTATTGACACAGTATTACTGTGTGAGTGTCAGTGTTTACACGGTATTATTGAGTGAGTATCAGTATTTACACGGTATTACTGAATGAGTGTCAGTACTACACGGTATTGCTAAGTGAGTGTCAGTATTTGGACGGTATTACTGAGTGAGTGTCAGTATTGACACGGTATTACTGAGTGAGTGTCAGTATTTACACGTTATTACTAAGTGAGTGTCAGTATTTACACGGTTTTACTGAGTGAGTGTCAGTATTGACACGGTATTCCTGAGTGAGTATCAGTATTTACACGGTATTACTGAATGAGTGCCAACATTTACACGGTATTACTGTGTGAGTGTCAGTATTCACACGGTATTACTGAGTGAGTATCAGTATTTACACGGTATTACTGAGTGAGTGCCAGTATTTACACGGTATTACTGTGTGAGTGCCAACATTTACACGGTATTACTGAGTGAGTGTCAGTATTGACACGGTATTCCTGAGTGAGTATCAGTATTTGCACGGTATTACTGAGTGAGTGCCAACATTTACACGGTATTACTGTGTGAGTGTCAGTATTGACACGGTATTACTGAGTGAGTATCAGTATTTACACGGTATTACTGAGTGAGTGCCAGTATTTACACGGTATTACTCTGAGAGTATCAGTATTTAAACGGTATTACTGAGTGAGTGTCAGTATGAACACGGTATGCTAAGAGAGTGTCAGTATTTGCACGGTATTACTGAGTGAGTGTCAGTATTGACACGGTATTACTGAGTGAGTGTCAGTATTTACACCGTATTACTCAGTGTGTGTCAGTATTGACATGGTATTACTCAGTGAGTGTCAGTATTTACACGGTATTACTGTGTGAGTGGCAGTATTTACACGGTATTACTGAGTGAGTGTCAGTGTTTACACGGTATTACTGAGTGAGTGTCAGTATTTACACAGTATTACTGAGTGAGTGTCAGTATTTACACGGTATTACTGAGTGAGTGTCAGTGTTGACACGGTATTACTGAGTGAGTGTCAGTATTTACACGTTATTACTGAGTGAGTGTCAGTATTTACACGGTTTAACTCAGTGAGTGTCAGTATTGACACGGTATTACTGAGTGAGTGTCAGTTTTTTCACGGTATTATTGTGTGAGTGGCAGTATTTTCACGGTATTACTGAGTGAGTGTCGGTGTTTACACGGCATTACTGAGTGAGAGTCAGTGTTTACACGGTATTACTGAGTGAGTGTCAGTATTTACACGGTATTACTAAGTGAGTGTCAGTGTTTACACGGTATTACTGTGTGAGTGTCAGTGTTTACACGGTATTACTGAGTGAGTGTTATTGTTGACACGGTATTACTGAGTGAGTGTCAGTATTTACACGGTGTAACTGAGTGAGTGTCAGCATTGACACGCTATTACTGAGTGAGTGTCAGTATTTACACGGTATTACTGAGTGAGTGTCAGTATTTACACGGTATTACTGAGTGAGTGTCAGTATTTACACGGTTTTACTCAGTGAGTGTCGGTATTGACACGGTATTACTGAGTGAGTGTCAGTATTTACACGGTATTACTGAGTGAGTGTCAGTATTTACACGGTATTACTGAGTGAGTATCAGGATTGACACGGTATTACTGAGTGAGTGTCAGTATTTACACGTTATTACCAAGTGAGTGTCAGTATTTACACGGTTTTACTGAGTGAGTATCAGTATTGACACGGAATTACTGAGTGAGTAACAATATTTACACGGTATTGCTGAGTGAGTGTCAGAATTTACACGGAATTACTGTGTGAGTGTCAGTACTTACACGGTATTACTGAGTGAGTGTCAGTATTGACACGGTATTACTGTGTGAGTGTCAGTGTTTACACGGTGTTATTGAGTGAGTATCAGTATTTGCACGGTATTACTGAGTGAGTGTCAGTATTTACACGGTATTACTGTGTGAGTGGCAGTATTTACACGGTATTACTGAGTGAGTGTCAGTATTTACACGGTATTACTGAGTGAGTATCAGTATGGACACGGTATGCTAAGTGAGTGTCAGTATTTGCACGGTATTACTGAGTGAGTGTCAGTATTTACACGGTATTACGAAGTGAGTGTCAGTATTGACACGGTATTACTAAGTGAGTGTCAGTATTTACATGGTATGACTGTGTGAGTGTCAGTATTTACACGGTATTACTGAGTGAGTATCAGTGTTCACACGGTATTACTGAGTGAGTGTCAGTATTTGCACGGTATTACTGAGTGAGTGTCAGTATTTACACGGTATTACTGAGTGAGTGACAGTATTTACACGGTATGACTGAGTGAGTGTCAGTGTTTACACGGTATTACTGAATGAGTGTCAGTATTAACACGGTATTACTGAGTGAGTGTCAGTATTTACACGGTATTACTGAGCGAGTGTCAGGATTGACACGCTATTACTGAGTGTGTATCAGTGATGACACGGTATTACTGTGTGAGTGTCAGTGTTTACACGGTATTATTGAGTGAGTATCAGTATTTACACGGTATTACTGAGTGAATGTTAGTATTTACACGGTATTACTGAGTGAGTGTCAGTATTTACACGGTATAACTGAGTGAGTGTCAGTATTGACACGGTATTACTGAGTGAGTGTCAGTATTTACACGTTATTACTGAGTGAGTGTCAGTATTTACACGGTATTACTGTGTGAGTGTCAGTATTTACACGGTATTATTGAGTGAGTGTCAGTATTTACACGGTATTACTGAATGAGTGTCAGTATTTACACGGTATTGCTAAGTGAGTGTCAGTATTTGGACGGTATTACTGAGTGAGTGTCAGTATTGACACGTTATTACTGAGTGAGTGTCAGTATTTACACGGTATTGCTAAGTGAGCGTCAGTATTTGGACGGTATTACTGAGTGAGTGTTAGTATTGACACGGTATTACTGAGTGAGTATCAATATTGACACGGTTTTACTGAGTGAGTATCAGTATTGACACGGAATTACTGAGTGAGTAACAATATTTACACGGTATTATTGAGTGGGTGTCAGAATTTACACGGAATTACTGTGTGAGTGTCAGTACTTACACGGTATTACTGAGTGAGTGTCAGTATTGACACGGTATTACTGTGTGAGTGTCAGTGTTTACACGGTGTTATTGAGTGAGTATCAGTATTTGCACGGTATTACTGAGTGAGTGTCAGTATTTACACGGTATTACTGTGTGAGTGGCAGTATTTACACGGTATTACTGAGTGAGTGTCAGTATTTACACGGTATTACTGAGTGAGTATCAGTATGGACAAGGTATGCGAAGTGAGTGTCAGTATTTGCACGGTATTACTGAGTGAGTGTCAGTATTTACACGGTATTACTAAGTGAGTGTCAGTATTGACACGGTATTACTAAGTGAGTGTCAGTATTTACACGGTATTACTGTGTGAGTGGCAGTATTTACACGGTGTTACTGTGTGAGTGTCAGTATTTACATGGTATGACTGTGTGAGTGTCAGTATTTACACGGTATTACTGAGTGAGTGTCAGTATTTACACGGTATTACTGAGTGAGTATCAGGATTGACACGGTATTACTGAGTGAGTGTCAGTATTTACACGTTATTACTAAGTGAGTGTCAGTATTTACACGGTTTTACTGAGTGAGTATCAGTATTGAAACGGAATTACTGAGTGAGTAACAATATTTACACGGTATTGCTGAGTGAGTGTCAGAATTTACACGGAATTACTGTGTGAGTGTCAGTACTTACACGGTATTACTGAGTGAGTGTCAGTATTGACACGGTATTACTGTGTGAGTGTCAGTGTTTCCACGGTGTTATTGAGTGAGTATCAGTATTTGCACGGTATTACTGAGTGAGTGTCAGTATTTACACGGTATTACTGTGTGAGTGGCAGTATTTACACGGTATTACTGAGTGAGTGTCAGTATTTACACGGTATTACTGAGTGAGTATCAGTATGGACACGGTATGCTCAGTGAGTGTCAGTATTTGCACGGTATTACTGAGTGAGTGTCAGTATTTACACGGTATTACGAAGTGAGTGTCAGTATTGACACGGTATTACTAAGTGAGTGTCAGTATTTACATGGTATGACTGTGTGAGTGTCAGTATTTACACGGTATTACTGAGTGAGTATCAGTGTTCACACGGTATTACTGAGTGAGTGTCAGTATTTGCACGGTATTACTGAGTGAGTGACAGTATTTACACGGTATGTCTGAGTGAGTGTCAGTGTTTACACGGTATTACTGAATGAGTGTCAGTATTAACACGGTATTACTGAGTGAGTGTCAGTATTTACACGGTATTACTGAGCGAGTGTCAGGATTGACACGCTATTACTGAGTGTGTATCAGTGTTGACACGGTATTACTGTGTGAGTGTCAGTGTTTACACGGTATTATTGAGTGAGTATCAGTATTTACACGGTATTACTGAGTGAATGTTAGTATTTACACGGTATTACTGAGTGAGTGTCAGTATTTACACGGTATTACTGAGTGAGTGTCAGTATTGACACGGTATTACTGAGTGAGTGTCAGTATTTACACGGTATTACTAAGTGAGTGTCAGCTTTGCCACGGTAGTACTAAGTGAGTGTCAGTATTTACACGGTATTACTGTGTGAGTGTCAGTATTTACACGGTATTATTGAGTGAGTGTCAGTATTTACACGGTATTACTGAATGAGTGTCAGTATTTACACGGTATTGCTAAGTGAGTGTCAGTATTTGGACGGTATTACTGAATGAGTGTCAGTATTGACACGTTATTACTGAGTGAGTGTCAGTATTTACACGGTATTGCTAAGTGAGCGTCAGTATTTGGACGGTATGACTGAGTGAGTGTTAGTATTGACACGGTATTACTGAGTGAGTATCAATATTGACACGGTTTTACTGAGTGAGTATCAGTATTGACACGGAATTACTGAGTGAGTAACAATATTTACACGGTATTACTGAGTGAGTGTCAGAATTTACACGGAATTACTGTGTGAGTGTCAGTACTTACACGGTATTACTGAGTGAGTGTCAGTATTGACACGGTATTACTGTGTGAGTGTCAGTGTTTACACGGTGTTATTGAGTGAGTATCAGTATTTGCACGGTATTACTGAGTGAGTGTCAGTATTTACACGGTATTACTGTGTGAGTGGCAGTATTTACACGGTATTACTGAGTGAGTGTCAGTATTTACACGGTATTACTGAGTGAGTATCAGTATGGACACGGTATGCTAAGTGAGTGTCAGTATTTGCACGGTATTACTGAGTGAGTGGCAGTATTTACACGGTATTACTGTGTGAGTGTCAGTATTTACATGGTATGACTGTGTGAGTGTCAGTATTTACACGGTATTACTGAGTGAGTATCAGTGTTTACACGGTATTACTGAGTGAGTGTCAGTATTTGCACGGTATTACGAAGTGAGTGTCAGTATTGACACGGTATTACTAAGTGAGTGTCAGTATTTACACGGTATTACTGTGTGAGTGGCAGTATTTACACGGTATTACTGTGTGAGTGTCAGTATTTACATGGTATGACTGTGTGAGTGTCAGTATTTACACGGTATTACTGAGTGAGTATCAGTGTTTACACGGTATTACTGAGTGAGTGTCAGTATTTGCACGGTATTACTTAGTGAGTGTCAGTATTTACACGGTATTACTGAGTGAGTGTCAGTATTTACACGGTATGACTGAGTGAGTGTCGGTGTTTACACGGTATTACTGAATGATTGTCATTATTAACACGGTATTACTGAGTGAGTGTCAGTATTTACACGGTATTACTGAGTGAGTGTCAGGATTGACACGCTATTACTGAGTGTGTATCAGTGTTGACACGGTATTACTTTGTGAGTGTCAGTGTTTACACGGTATTATTGAGTGAGTATCAGTATTTACACGGTATTACTGAGTGAATGTCAGTATTTACACGTTATTTCTGAGTGAGTGTCAGTATTTACACGGTATTACTGAGTGAGTGTCAGTATTGACACGGTATTACTGAGTGAGTGTCAGTATTTACACGGTATTACTAAGTGAGTGTCAGTGTTGCCACGGTAGTACTAAGTGAGTGTCAGTATTTACACGGTATTACTGTGTGAGTGTCAGTATTTACACGGTATTATTGAGTAAGTGTCAGTATTTACACGGTATTACTGAATGAGTGTCAGTATTTACACGGTATTACTGAGTGAGTGTCAGTGTGAACACGGTATGCTAAGTGAGTGTCAGTATTTGCACGGTATTACTGAGTGAGTGTCAGTATTGACACGGTATTACTGAGTGAGTGTCAGTATTTACACCGTATTACTAAGTGTGTGTCAGTATTGACATGTTATTACTCAGTGAGTGTCAGTATTTACAAGGTATTACTGTGTGAGTGGCAGTATTTACACGGTATTACTGAGTGAGTGTCAGTGTTTACACGGTATTACTGAGTGAGTGTCAGTATTTACACAGTATTACTGAGTGAGTGTCAGTATTACACGGTATTACTGAGTGAGTGTCAGTGTTTACACGGTATTACTGAGTGAGCGTCATTATTAACACGGTATTACTGAGTGAGTGTCAGTGTTGACACGGTATTACTGAGTGAGTGTCAGTATTTACACGGTATTACTGAGAGAGTGTCAGTATTTACACGGTATTACTGAGTGAGTGTCAGTATTTACACGGTTTTACTTCGTGAGTGTCAGTATTGACACGGTATTACTGAGTGAGTATCAGTATTGACACGGAATTACTGAATGAGTAACAATATTTACACGGTATTACTGAGTGAGTGTCAGTATTGACACGGTATTACTGTGTGAATATCAGTATTGACTCTGTATTACTGAGTGAGTGTCAGTATTGACACGGTATTACGAAGTGAGTGTCATTATTGACACTGTATTACTAAGTGAGTGTCAGTATTTACACGGAATTACTGTGTGAGTGTCAGTACTTACACGGTATTAGTGAATGAGAGTCAGTATTTACACGGTATTACTGAATGAGTGTCAGTATTTACACGGTATTGCGAAGTGAGTATCAGCATTTGGACGGTATGACTGAGTGAGTGTCAGTGTTGACACGGTATTACTGAGTGAGTATCAATATTGACACGGTATTACTGAGTGAGTATAAGTATTGACACGGTATTACTGAGTGAGTATCAGTATTTACACGGTGTTACTGAGTGAGTGCCAACATTTACACGGTATTACTGAGTGAGTGTCAGTATTGACACGGTATTCCTGAGTGAGTATCAGTATTTACACGGTACTACTGAGTGAGTGTCAGTATTTACACGGTATTACTGAGTGAGTGTCAGTATTTACACGGTATTACTGAGTGAGTATCAGTATTGACACGGTATTACTGAGTGAGTGTCAGTATTTACACGGTATTACTAAGTGAGTGTCAGTATTGACAAGGTATTACGAAGTGAGTGTCAGTATTTACACGGTATTACTGAGTGAGTGTCAATGTTTACACGGTATTACTGAGTGAGTGTCAGTATTTGCACGGTATTACTGAGTGAGTGTCAGTATTTACACGGTATTACTAAGTGAGTGTCAGTGTTGCCACGGTAGTACTCAGTGAGTGTCAGTATTTACACGGTATTACTGTGTGAGTGTCAGTATTTACACGGTATTATTGAGTAAGTGTCAGTATTTACACGGTATTACTGAATGAGTGTCAGTATTTACACGGTATTACTGAGTGAGTGTCAGTGTGAACACGGTATGCTAAGTGAGTGTCAGTATTTGCACGGTATTACTGAGTGAGTGTCAGTATTGACACGGTATTACTGAGTGAGTGTCAGTATTTACACCGTATTACTAAGTGTGTGTCAGTATTGACATGTTATTACTCAGTGAGTGTCAGTATTTACAAGGTATTACTGTGTGAGTGGCAGTATTTACACGGTATTACTGAGTGAGTGTCAGTGTTTACACGGTATTACTGAGTGAGTGTCAGTATTTACACAGTATTACTGAGTGAGTGTCAGTATTACACGGTATTACTGAGTGAGTGTCAGTGTTTACACGGTATTACTGAGTGAGCGTCATTATTAACACGGTATTACTGAGTGAGTGTCAGTGTTGACACGGTATTACTGAGTGAGTGTCAGTATTTACACGGTATTACTGAGAGAGTGTCAGTATTTACACCGTATTACTGAGTGAGTGTCAGTATTTACACGGTTTTACTAAGTGAGTGTCAGTATTGACACGGTATTACTGAGTGAGTATCAGTATTGACACGGAATTACTGAATGAGTATCAATATTTACACGGTATTACTGAGTGAGTGTCAGTATTGACACGGTATTACTGTGTGAATATCAGTATTGACTCTGTATTACTGAGTGAGTGTCAGTATTGACACGGTATTACGAAGTGAGTGTCATTATTGACACTGTATTACTAAGTGAGTGTCAGTATTTACACGGAATTACTGTGTGAGTGTCAGTACTTACACGGTATTAGTGAATGAGTGTCAGTATTTACACGGTATTACTGAATGAGTGTCAGTATTTACACGGTATTGCGAAGTGAGTATCAGCATTTGGACGGTATGACTGAGTGAGTGTCAGTGTTGACACGGTATTACTGAGTGAGTATCAATATTGACACGGTATTACTGAGTGAGTATAAGTATTGACACGGTATTACTGAGTGAGTATCAGTATTTACACGGTGTTACTGAGTGAGTGCCAACATTTTCACGGTATTACTGAGTGAGTGTCAGTATTGACACGGTATTCCTGAGTGAGTATCAGTATTTACACGGTACTACTGAGTGAGTGTCAGTATTTACACGGTATTACTGAGTGAGTGTCAGTATTTACACGGTATTACTGAGTGAGTATCAGTATTGACACGGTATTACTGAGTGAGTGTCAGTATTTACACGGTATTACGAAGTGAGTGTCAGTATTGACAAGGTATTACGAAGTGAGTGTCAGTATTTACACGGTATTACTGAGTGAGTGTCAATGTTTACACGGTATTACTGAGTGAGTGTCAGTATTTGCACGGTATTACTGAGTGAGTGTCAGTATTTACACGGTATTACTGAGTGAGTGTCAGTGTTTACACGGTATTCCCGAATGAGTGTCAGTATCAACACGGTATTACTGAGTGAGTGTCTGTATTTACACGGTATTACTGAGTGAGTGTCAGGATTGATACGCTATTATTGAGTGAGTATCAGTGTTGACATGGTATTACTGTGTGAGTGTCAGTGTTTACACGGTATTATTGAGTGAGTATCAGTATTTACACGTTATTACTGAGTGAATGTCAGTATTTACACGGTATTACTGAGTGAGTGTCAGTATTTACACGGTATTACTGAGTGAGTGTCAGTATTTACACGGTATTTCTGAGTGAGTGCCAGTATTGACACGGTATTCCTGAGTGAGTGTCAGTATTTACACGGTATTATTAAGTGAGTGTCAGTGTTGCCACGTTATTGCTAAGTGAGTGTCAGTATTTACACGGTATTACTAAGTGAGTGTCAGTGTTGCCACGTTATTGCTAAGTGAGTGTCAGTATTTACACGGTATTACTGTGTGAGTGTCAGTATTTACAAGGTATTACTGAGTGAGTGTCAGTGTTTACACGGTATTACTGAGTGAGTATCAGTATTTACACGGTATTACTGAGTGAGTGTCAGTGTTTACACGGTGTTATTGAGTGAGTATCAGTATTTGCACGGTATTACTGAGTGAGTGTCAGTATTTACACGGTATTACTGTGTGAGTGGCAGTATTTACACGGTATTACTAAGTGAGTGTCAGTATTTACACGGTATTACTGAGTGAGTATCAGTATGGACACGGTATGCTAAGTGAGTGTCAGTATTTGCACGGTATTACTGAGTGAGTGTCAGTATTTACACGGTATTACAAAGTGAGTGTCAGTATTGACACGGTATTACTAAGTGAGTGTCAGTATTTACACGGTATTACTGTGTGAGTGGCAGTATTTACACGGTATTACTGTGTGAGTGTCAGTATTTACATGGTATGACTGTGTGAGTGTCAGTATTTACACGGTATTACTGAGTGAGTATCAGTGTTTACACGGTATTACTGAGTGAGTGTCAGTATTTGCACGGTATTACTTAGTGAGTGTCAGTATTTACACGGTATTACTGAGTGAGTGTCAGTATTTACACGGTATGACTGAGTGAGTGTCGGTGTTTACACGGTATTACTGAATGATTGTCATTATTAACACGGTATTACTGAGTGAGTGTCAGTATTTACACGGTATTACTGAGTGAGTGTCAGGATTGACACGCTATTACTGAGTGTGTATCAGTGTTGACACGGTATTACTGTGTGAGTGTCAGTGTTTACACGGTATTATTGAGTGAGTATCAGTATTTACACGGTATTACTGAGTGAATGTCAGTATTTACACGTTATTACTGAGTGAGTGTCAGTATTTACACGGTATTACTGAGTGAGTGTCAGTATTGACACGGTATTACTGAGTGAGTGTCAGTATTTACACGGTATTACTACGTGAGTGTCAGTGTTGCCACGGTAGTACTAAGTGAGTGTCAGTATTTACACGGTATTACTGTGTGAGTGTCAGTATTTACACGGTATTATTGAGTGAGTGTCAGTATTTACACGGTATTACTGAATGAGTGTCAGTATTTACACGGTATTACTGAGTGAGTGTCAGTGTGAACACGGTATGCTAAGTGAGTGTCAGTATTTGCACGGTATTACTGAGTGAGTGTCAGTATTGACACGGTATTACTGAGTGAGTGTCAGGATTGACACGCTATTACTGAGTGTGTATCAGTGTTGACACGGTATTACTGTGTGAGTGTCAGTGTTTACACGGTATTATTGAGTGAGTATCAGTATTTACACGGTATTACTGAGTGAATGTCAGTATTTACACGTTATTACTGAGTGAGTGTCAGTATTTACACGGTATTACTGAGTGAGTGTCAGTATTGACACGGTATTACTGAGTGAGTGTCAGTATTTACACGGTATTACGACGTGAGTGTCAGTGTTGCCACGGTAGTACTAAGTGAGTGTCAGTATTTACACGGTATTACTGTGTGAGTGTCAGTATTTACACGGTATTATTGAGTGAGTGTCAGTATTTACACGGTATTACTGAATGAGTGTCAATATTTACACGGTATTACTGAGTGAGTGTCAGTGTGAACACGGTATGCTAAGTGAGTGTCAGTATTTGCACGGTATTACTGAGTGAGTGTCAGTATTGACACGGTATTACTGAGTGAGTGTCAGTATTTACACCGTATTACGAAGTGTGTGTCAGTATTGACATGTTATTACTCAGTGAGTGTCAGTGTTGCCACGTTATTGCTAAGTGAGTGTCAGTATTTACACGGTATTACTGTGTGAGTGTCAGTATTTACAAGGTATTACTGAGTGAGTGTCAGTGTTTACACGGTATTACTGAGTGAGTATCAGTATTTACACGGTATTACTGAGTGAGTGTCAGTGTTTACACGGTGTTATTGAGTGAGTATCAGTATTTGCACGGTATTACTGAGTGAGTGTCAGTATTTACACGGTATTACTGTGTGAGTGGCAGTATTTACACGGTATTACTAAGTGAGTGTCAGTATTTACACGGTATTACTGAGTGAGTATCAGTATGGACACGGTATGCTAAGTGAGTGTCAGTATTTGCACGGTATTACTGAGTGAGTGTCAGTATTTACACGGTATTACAAAGTGAGTGTCAGTATTGACACGGTATTACTAAGTGAGTGTCAGTATTTACACGGTATTACTGTGTGAGTGGCAGTATTTACACGGTATTACTGTGTGAGTGTCAGTATTTACATGGTATGACTGTGTGAGTGTCAGTATTTACACGGTATTACTGAGTGAGTATCAGTGTTTACACGGTATTACTGAGTGAGTGTCAGTATTTGCACGGTATTACTTAGTGAGTGTCAGTATTTACACGGTATTACTGAGTGAGTGTCAGTATTTACACGGTATGACTGAGTGAGTGTCGGTGTTTACACGGTATTACTGAATGATTGTCATTATTAACACGGTATTACTGAGTGAGTGTCAGTATTTACACGGTATTACTGAGTGAGTGTCAGGATTGACACGCTATTACTGAGTGTGTATCAGTGTTGACACGGTATTACTGTGTGAGTGTCAGTGTTTACACGGTATTATTGAGTGAGTATCAGTATTTACACGGTATTACTGAGTGAATGTCAGTATTTACACGTTATTACTGAGTGAGTGTCAGTATTTACACGGTATTACTGAGTGAGTGTCAGTATTGACACGGTATTACTGAGTGAGTGTCAGTATTTACACGGTATTACTACGTGAGTGTCAGTGTTGCCACGGTAGTACTAAGTGAGTGTCAGTATTTACACGGTATTACTGTGTGAGTGTCAGTATTTACACGGTATTATTGAGTGAGTGTCAGTATTTACACGGTATTACTGAATGAGTGTCAGTATTTACACGGTATTACTGAGTGAGTGTCAGTGTGAACACGGTATGCTAAGTGAGTGTCAGTATTTGCACGGTATTACTGAGTGAGTGTCAGTATTGACACGGTATTACTGAGTGAGTGTCAGGATTGACACGCTATTACTGAGTGTGTATCAGTGTTGACACGGTATTACTGTGTGAGTGTCAGTGTTTACACGGTATTATTGAGTGAGTATCAGTATTTACACGGTATTACTGAGTGAATGTCAGTATTTACACGTTATTACTGAGTGAGTGTCAGTATTTACACGGTATTACTGAGTGAGTGTCAGTATTGACACGGTATTACTGAGTGAGTGTCAGTATTTACACGGTATTACGACGTGAGTGTCAGTGTTGCCACGGTAGTACTAAGTGAGTGTCAGTATTTACACGGTATTACTGTGTGAGTGTCAGTATTTACACGGTATTATTGAGTGAGTGTCAGTATTTACACGGTATTACTGAATGAGTGTCAATATTTACACGGTATTACTGAGTGAGTGTCAGTGTGAACACGGTATGCTAAGTGAGTGTCAGTATTTGCACGGTATTACTGAGTGAGTGTCAGTATTGACACGGTATTACTGAGTGAGTGTCAGTATTTACACCGTATTACGAAGTGTGTGTCAGTATTGACATGTTATTACTCAGTGAGTGTCAGTATTTACACGGTATTACTGAGTGAGTGTCAGTGTTTACACATTGTTACTGAGTGAGTGTCAGTATTTACACAGTATTACTGAGTGAGTGTCAGTATTTACACGGTATTACTGAGTGAGTGTCAGTGTTTACACGGTATTACTGAGTGAGCGTCATTATTAACACGGTATTACTGAGTGAGTGTCAGTGTTGACACGGTATTACTGAGTGAGTGTCAGTATTTACACGGTATTACTGAGTGAGTGTCAGTATTTACACGGTATTACTGAGTGAGTGTCAGTATTTACACGGTTTTACTAAGTGAGTGTCAGTATTGACACGGTATTACTGAGTGAGTATCAGTATTGACACGGAATTACTGAATGAGTAACAATATTTACACGGTATTACTGAGTGAGTGTCAGTATTGACACGGTATTACTGTGTGAATATCAGTATTGACTCTGTATTACTGAGTGAGTGTCAGTATTGACACGGTATTACTGAGTGAGTGTCAGTATTTATACGGTATTACGAAGTGAGTGTCATTATTGACACTGTATTACTAAGTGAGTGTCAGTATTTGCACGGAATTACTGTGTGAGTGTCAGTACTTACACGGTATTAGTGAATGAGTGTCAGTATTTACACGGTATTACTGAATGAGTGTCAGTATTTACACGGTATTGCGAAGTGAGTATCAGCATTTGGACGGTATGACTGAGTGAGTGTCAGTGTTGACACGGTATTACTGAGTGAGTATCAATATTGACACGGTATTACTGAGTGAGTATAAGTATTGACACGGTATTACTGAGTGAGTATCAGTATTTACACGGTATTACTGAGTGAGTGCCAACATTTACACGGTATTACTGAGTGAGTGTCAGTATTGACACGGTATTCCTGAGTGAGTATCAGTATTTACACGGTACTACTGAGTGAGTGTCAGTATTTACACGGTATTACTGAGTGAGTGTCAGTATTTACACGGTATTACTGAGTGAGTATCAGTATTGACACGGTATTACTGAGTGAGTGTCAGTATTTATACGGTATTACTAAGTGAGTGTCAGTATTGACACGGTATTCCTGAGTGAGTATCAGTATTTACACGGTACTACTGAGTGAGTGTCAGTATTTACACGGTATTACTGAGTGAGTGTCAGTATTTACACGGTATTACTGAGTGAGTATCAGTATTGACATGGTATTACTGAGTGAGTGTCAGTATTTACACGGTATTACTAAGTGAGTGTCAGTATTGACAAGGTATTACTAAGTGAGTGTCAGTATTTACACGGTATTACTGAGTGAGTGTCAATGTTTACACGGTATTACTGAATGAGTGTCAGTATTTGCACGGTATTACTGAGTGAGTGTCAGTATTTACACGGTATTACTGAGTGAGTGTCAGTGTTTACACGGTATTACCGAATGAGTGTCAGTATCAACACGGTATTACTGAGTGAGTGTCTGTATTTACACGGTATTACTGAGTGAGTGTCAGGATTGATACGCTATTAATGAGTGAGTATCAGTGTTGACATTGTATTACTGTGTGAGTGTCAGTGTTTACACGGTATTACTGAGTGAGTGTCAGTATTTACACGGTATTTCTGAGTGAGTGTCAGTATTGACACGATATTCCTGAGTGAGTGTCAGTATTTACACGGTATTACTAAGTGAGTGTCAGTGTTGCCACGTTATTGCTAAGTGAGTGTCAGTATTTACACGGTATTACTGTGTGAGTGTCAGTATTTACAAGGTATTACTGAGTGAGTGTCAGTGTTTACACGGTATTACTGAGTGAGTGTCAGTATTTACACGGTATTACTAAGTGAGTGTCAGTGTTTACACGGTAATACTGAGTGAGTGTCTTTGTTTACACGATATTACTGAATGATTGTCATTATTAACACGGTATTACTGAGTGAGTGTCAGTGTTTACACGGTATTACTGAGTGAGTGTGATGATTGACACGCTATTACTGAGTGTGTATCAGTGTTGACACGGTATTACTGTGTGAGTGTCAGTGTTCACACGGTATTATTGAGTGAGTATCAGTATTTACACGGTATTACTGAGTGAATGTCAGTATTTACACGGTATTACTGAATGAGTGTCAGTATTTACACGGTATTACTGAGTGAGTGTCAGTGTGAACACGGTATGCTAAGTGAGTGTCAGTATTTGCACGGTATTACTGAGTGAGTGTCAGTATTGACACGGTATTACTGAGTGAGTGTCAGTATTTACACCGTATTACTAAGTGTGTGTCAGTATTGACATGTTATTACTCAGTGAGTGTCAGTATTTACAAGGTATTACTGTGTGAGTGGCAGTATTTACACGGTATTACTGAGTGAGTGTCAGTGTTTACACGGTATTACTGAGTGAGTGTCAGTATTTACACAGTATTACTGAGTGAGTGTCAGTATTACACGGTATTACTGAGTGAGTGTCAGTGTTTACACGGTATTACTGAGTGAGCGTCATTATTAACACGGTATTACTGAGTGAGTGTCAGTGTTGACACGGTATTACTGAGTGAGTGTCAGTATTTACACGGTATTACTGAGAGAGTGTCAGTATTTACACGGTATTACTGAGTGAGTGTCAGTATTTACACGGTTTTACTAAGTGAGTGTCAGTATTGACACGGTATTACTGAGTGAGTATCAGTATTGACACGGAATTACTGAATGAGTAACAATATTTACACGGTATTACTGAGTGAGTGTCAGTATTGACACGGTATTACTGTGTGAATATCAGTATTGACTCTGTATTACTGAGTGAGTGTCAGTATTGACACGGTATTACGAAGTGAGTGTCATTATTGACACCGTATTACTAAGTGAGTGTCAGTATTTACACGGAATTACTGTGTGAGTGTCAGTACTTACACGGTATTAGTGAATGAGTGTCAGTATTTACACGGTATTACTGAATGAGTGTCAGTATTTACACGGTATTGCGAAGTGAGTATCAGCATTTGGACGGTATGACTGAGTGAGTGTCAGTGTTGACACGGTATTACTGAGTGAGTATCAATATTGACACGGTATTACTGAGTGAGTATAAGTATTGACACGGTATTACTGAGTGAGTATCAGTATTTACACGGTGTTACTGAGTGAGTGCCAACATTTACACGGTATTACTGAGTGAGTGTCAGTATTGACACGGTATTCCTGAGTGAGTATCAGTATTTACACGGTACGACTGAGTGGGTGTCAGTATTTACACGGTATTACTGAGTGAGTGTCAGTATTTACACGGTATTACTGAGTGAGTATCAGTATTGACACGGTATTACTGAGTGAGTGTCAGTATTTACACGGTATTACTAAGTGAGTGTCAGTATTGACAAGGTATTACGAAGTGAGTGTCAGTATTTACACGGTATTACTGAGTGAGTGTCAATGTTTACACGGTATTACTGAGTGAGTGTCAGTATTTGCACGGTATTACTGAGTGAGTGTCAGTATTTACACGGTATTACTGAGTGAGTGTCAGTGTTTACACGGTATTACCGAATGAGTGTCAGTATCAACACGGTATTACTGAGTGAGTGTCTGTATTTACACGGTATTACTGAGTGACTGTCAGGATTGATACGCTATTAATGAGTGAGTATCAGTGTTGACATGGTATTACTGTGTGAGTGTCAGTGTTCACACGGTATTATTGAGTGAGTATCAGTATTTACACGTTATTACTGAGTGAATGTCAGTATTTACACGGTATTACTGAGTGAGTGTCAGTATTTACACGGTATTACTGAGTGAGTGTCAGTATTTACACGGTATTTCTGAGTGAGTGCCAGTATTGACACGGTATTCCTGAGTGAGTGTCAGTATTTACATGGTATTACTAAGTGAGTGTCAGTGTTGCCACGTTATTGCTAAGTGAGTGTCAGTATTTACACGGTACTACTGTGTGAGTGTCAGTATTTACAAGGTATTACTGAGTGAGTGTCAGTGTTTACACGGTATTACTGAGTGAGTATCAGTATTTACACGGTATTACTGAGTGAGTGTCAGTGTTTACACGGTATTACTGAGTGAGTATCAATATTGACACGGTTTTACTGAGTGAGTATCAGTATTGACACGGAATTACTGAGTGAGTAACAATATTTACACGGTATTACTGAGTGAGTGTCAGAATTTACAAGGAATTACTGTGTGAGTGTCAGTACTTACACGGTGTTATTGAGTGAGTATCAGTATTTGCACGGTATTACTGAGTGAGTGTCAGTATTTACACGGTATTACTGTGTGAGTGGCAGTATTTACACGGTATTACTGAGTGAGTGTCAGTATTTACACGGTATTACTGAGTGAGTATCAGTATGGACACGGTATGCGAAGTGAGTGTCAGTATTTGCACGGTATTACTGAGTGAGTGTCAGTATTTACACGGTATTACTAAGTGAGTGTCAGTATTGACACGGTATTACAAAGTGAGTGTCAGTATTTACACGGTATTACTGTGTGAGTGGCAGTATTTACACGGTATTACTGTGTGAGTGTCAGTATTTACATGGTATGACAGTGTGAGTGTCAGTATTTACACGGTATTACTGAGTGAGTATCAGTGTTTACACGGTATTACTGAGTGAGTGTCAGTATTTGCACGGTATTACTTAGTGAGTGTCAGTATTTACACGGTATTACTGAGTGAGTGTCAGTATTTACACGGTATGACTGAGTGAGTGTCGGTGTTTACACGGTATTACTGAATGATTGTCATTATTAACACGGTATTACTGAGTGAGTGTCAGTATTTACACGGTATTACTGAGTGAGTGTCAGGATTGACACGCTATTACTGAGTGTGTATCAGTGTTGACACGGTATTACTGTGTGAGTGTCAGTGTTTACACGGTATTATTGAGTGAGTATCAGTATTTACACGGTATTACTGAGTGAATGTCAGTATTTACACGTTATTACTGAGTGAGTGTCAGTATTTACACGGTATTACTGAGTGAGTGTCAGTATTGACACGGTATTACTGAGTGAGTGTCAGTATTTACACGGTATTACTACGTGAGTGTCAGTGTTGCCACGGTAGTACTAAGTGAGTGTCAGTATTTACACGGTATTACTGTGTGAGTGTCAGTATTTACACGGTATTATTGAGTGAGTGTCAGTATTTACACGGTATTACTGAATGAGTGTCAGTATTTACACGGTATTACTGAGTGAGTGTCAGTGTTTACACGGTATTACTGAGTGAGCGTCATTATTAACACGGTATTACTGAGTGAGTGTCAGTGTTGACACGGTATTACTGAGTGAGTGTCAGTATTTACACGGTATTACTGAGTGAGTGTCAGTATTTACACGGTATTACTGAGTGAGTGTCAGTATTTACACGGTTTTACTAAGTGAGTGTCAGTATTGACACGGTATTACTGAGTGAGTATCAGTATTGACAAGGAATTACTGAATGAGTAACAATATTTACACGGTATTACTGAGTGAGTGTCAGTATTGACACGGTATTACTGTGTGAATATCAGTATTGACTCTGTATTACTGAGTGAGTGTCAGTATTGACACGGTATTACTGAGTGAGTGTCAGTATTTATACGGTATTACGAAGTGAGTGTCATTATTGACACTGTATTACTAAGTGAGTGTCAGTATTTACACGGAATTACTGTGTGAGTGTCAGTACTTACACGGTATTAGTGAATGAGTGTCAGTATTTACACGGTATTACTGAATGAGTGTCAGTATTTACACGGTATTGCGAAGTGAGTATCAGCATTTGGACGGTATGACTGAGTGAGTGTCAGTGTTGACACGGTATTACTGAGTGAGTATCAATATTGACACGGTATTACTGAGTGAGTATAAGTATTGACACGGTATTACTGAGTGAGTATCAGTATTTACACGGTATTACTGAGTGAGTGCCAACATTTACACGGTATTACTGAGTGAGTGTCAGTATTGACACGGTATTCCTGAGTGAGTATCAGTATTTACACGGTACTACTGAGTGAGTGTCAGTATTTACACGGTATTACTGAGTGAGTGTCAGTATTTACACGGTATTACTGAGTGAGTATCAGTATTGACACGGTATTACTGAGTGAGTGTCAGTATTTACACGGTATTACTAAGTGAGTGTCAGTATTGACAAGGTATTACTAAGTGAGTGTCAGTATTTACACGGTATTACTGAGTGAGTGTCAATGTTTACACGGTATTACTGAGTGAGTGTCAGTATTTGCACGGTATTACTGAGTGAGTGTCAGTATTTACACGGTATTACTGAGTGATTGTCAGTGTTTACACGGTATTACCGAATGAGTGTCAGTATCAACACGGTATTACTGAGTGAGTGTCTGTATTTACACGGTATTACTGAGTGAGTGTCAGGATTGATACGCTATTAATGAGTGAGTATCAGTGTTGACATGGTATTACTGTGTGAGTGTCAGTGTTTACACGGTATTATTGAGTGAGTATCAGTATTTACACGTTATTACTGAGTGAATGTCAGTATTTACACGGTATTACTGAGTGAGTGTCAGTATTTACACGGTATTACTGAGTGAGTGTCAGTATTTACACGGTATTTCTGAGTGAGTGTCAGTATTGACACGGTATTCCTGAGTGAGTGTCAGTATTTACACGGTATTACTAAGTGAGTGTCAGTGTTGCCACGTTATTGCTAAGTGAGTGTCAGTATTTACACGGTATTACTGTGTGAGTGTCAGTATTTACAAGGTATTACTGAGTGAGTGTCAGTGTTTACACGGTATTACTGAGTGAGTATCAGTATTTACACGGTATTACTGAGTGAGTGTCAGTGTTTACACGGTATTACTGAGTGAGTGTCAGTATTTACACGGTATTACTAAGTGAGTGTCAGTGTTTACACGGTAATACTGAGTGAGTGTCATTGTTGACACGGTATTACTGAGTGAGTGTCAGTATTTACACGGTGTAACTGAGTGAGTGTCAGTATTGACACGCTATTACTGAGTGAGTGTCAGTATTTACACGGTATGACTGAGTGAGTGTCTTTGTTTACACGATATTACTGAATGATTGTCATTATTAACACGGTATTACTGAGTGAGTGTCAGTATTTACACGGTATTACTGAGTGAGTGTGAGGATTGACACGCTATTACTGAGTGTGTATCAGTGTTGACACGGTATTACTGTGTGAGTGTCAGTGTTTACACGGTATTATTGAGTGAGTATCAGTATTTACACGGTATTACTGAGTGAATGTCAGTATTTACACGTTATTACTGAGTGAGTGTCAGTATTTACACGGTATTACTGAGTGAGTGTCAGTATTTACACGGTATTACTACGTGAGTGTCAGTGTTGCCACGGTAGTACTAAGTGAGTGTCAGTATTTACACGGTATTACTGTGTGAGTGTCAGTATTTACACGGTATTATTGAGTGAGTGTCAGTATTTACACGGTATTACTGAATGAGTGTCAGTATTTACACGGTATTACTGAGTGAGTGTCAGTGTGAACACGGTATGCTAAGTGAGTGTCAGTATTTGCACGGTATTACTGAGTGAGTGTCAGTATTGACACGGTATTACTGAGTGAGTGTCAGGATTGACACGCTATTACTGAGTGTGTATCAGTGTTGACACGGTATTACTGTGTGAGTGTCAGTGTTTACACGGTATTATTGAGTGAGTATCAGTATTTACACGGTATTACTGAGTGAATGTCAGTATTTACACGTTATTACTGAGTGAGTGTCAGTATTTACACGGTATTACTGAGTGAGTGTCAGTATTGACACGGTATTACTGAGTGAGTGTCAGTATTTACACGGTATTACTACGTGAGTGTCAGTGTTGCCACGGTAGTACTAAGTGAGTGTCAGTGTGAACACGGTATGCTAAGTGAGTGTCAGTATTTGCACGGTATTACTGAGTGAGTGTCAGTATTGACACGGTATTACTGAGTGAGTGTCAGTATTTACACCGTATTACTAAGTGTGTGTCAGTATTGACATGTTATTACTCAGTGAGTGTCAGTATTTACACGGTATTACTGTGTGAGTGTCAGTGTTTACACGGTATGACTGAGTGAGTGTCAGTATTTACACAGTATTACTGAGTGAGTGTCAGTATTTACACGGTATTACTGAGTGAGTGTCAGTGTTTACACGGTATTACTGAGTGAGCGTCATTATTAACACGGTATTACTGAGTGAGTATCAGTATTTACACGGTATTACTGAGTGAGTGCCAACATTTACACGGTATTACTGAGTGAGTGTCAGTATTGACACGGTATTCCTGAGTGAGTATCAGTATTTACACGGTACTACTGAGTGAGTGTCAGTATTTACACGGTATTACTGAGTGAGTGTCAGTATTTACACGGTATTACTGAGTGAGTATCAGTATTGACACGGTATTACTGAGTGAGTGTCAGTATTTACACGGTATTACTAAGTGAGTGTCAGTATTGACAAGGTATTACTAAGTGAGTGTCAGTATTTACACGGTATTACTGAGTGAGTGTCAATGTTTACACGGTATTACTGAGTGAGTGTCAGTATTTGCACGGTATTACTGAGTGAGTGTCAGTATTTACACGGTATTACTGAGTGATTGTCAGTGTTTACACGGTATTACCGAATGAGTGTCAGTATCAACACGGTATTACTGAGTGAGTGTCTGTATTTACACGGTATTACTGAGTGAGTGTCAGGATTGATACGCTATTAATGAGTGAGTATCAGTGTTGACATGGTATTACTGTGTGAGTGTCAGTGTTTACACGGTATTATTGAGTGAGTATCAGTATTTACACGTTATTACTGAGTGAATGTCAGTATTTACACGGTATTACTGAGTGAGTGTCAGTATTTACACGGTATTACTGAGTGAGTGTCAGTATTTACACGGTATTTCTGAGTGAGTGTCAGTATTGACACGGTATTCCTGAGTGAGTGTCAGTATTTACACGGTATTACTAAGTGAGTGTCAGTGTTGCCACGTTATTGCTAAGTGAGTGTCAGTATTTACACGGTATTACTGTGTGAGTGTCAGTATTTACAAGGTATTACTGAGTGAGTGTCAGTGTTTACACGGTATTACTGAGTGAGTATCAGTATTTACACGGTATTACTGAGTGAGTGTCAGTGTTTACACGGTATTACTGAGTGAGTGTCAGTATTTACACGGTATTACTAAGTGAGTGTCAGTGTTTACACGGTAATACTGAGTGAGTGTCATTGTTGACACGGTATTACTGAGTGAGTGTCAGTATTTACACGGTGTAACTGAGTGAGTGTCAGTATTGACACGCTATTACTGAGTGAGTGTCAGTATTTACACGGTATGACTGAGTGAGTGTCTTTGTTTACACGATATTACTGAATGATTGTCATTATTAACACGGTATTACTGAGTGAGTGTCAGTATTTACACGGTATTACTGAGTGAGTGTGAGGATTGACACGCTATTACTGAGTGTGTATCAGTGTTGACACGGTATTACTGTGTGAGTGTCAGTGTTTACACGGTATTATTGAGTGAGTATCAGTATTTACACGGTATTACTGAGTGAATGTCAGTATTTACACGTTATTACTGAGTGAGTGTCAGTATTTACACGGTATTACTGAGTGAGTGTCAGTATTGACACGGTATTACTGAGTGAGTGTCAGTATTTACACGGTATTACTACGTGAGTGTCAGTGTTGCCACGGTAGTACTAAGTGAGTGTCAGTATTTACACGTTATTACTGAGTGAGTGTCAGTATTTACACGGTATTATTGAGTGAGTGTCAGTATTTACACGGTATTACTGAATGAGTGTCAGTATTTACACGGTATTACTGAGTGAGTGTCAGTGTGAACACGGTATGCGAAGTGAGTGTCAGTATTTGCACGGTATTACTGAGTGAGTGTCAGTATTGACACGGTATTACTGAGTGAGTGTCAGTATTTACACCGTATTACTAAGTGTGTGTCAGTATTGACATGTTATTACTCAGTGAGTGTCAGTATTTACACGGTATTACTGTGTGAGTGGCAGTATTTACACGGTATTACTGAGTGAGTGTCAGTGTTTACACGGTATTACTGAGTGAGTGTCAGTATTTACACAGTATTACTGAGTGAGTGTCAGTATTTACACGGTATTACTGAGTGAGTGTCAGTGTTTACACGGTATTACTGAGTGAGCGTCATTATTAACACGGTATTACTGAGTGAGTGTCAGTGTTGACACGGTATTACTGAGTGAGTGTCAGTATTTACACGGTATTACTGAGTGAGTGTCAGTGTTTGCACGGTATTACTGAGTGAGTGTCAGTATTTACACGGTATTACTGAGTGAGTGTCAGTATTTACACGGTATTACTGAGTGAGTGTCAGTATTTACACGGTATTACTGAGTGAGTGTCAGTGTTTACACGGTATTACTGAGTGAGCGTCATTATTAACACGGTATTACTGAGTGAGTGTCAGTGTTGACACGGTATTACTGAGTGATTGTCAGTATTTACACGGTATTACTGAGTGAGTGTCAGTGTTTACACGGTATTACTGAGTGAGTGTCAGTATTTACACGGTATTACTGAGTGAGTGTCAGTATTTACACGGTATTACTGAGTGAGTGTCAGTATTTACACGGTTTTACTAAGTGAGTGTCAGTATTGACACGGTATTACTGAGTGAGTATCAGTATTGACACGGAATTACTGAATGAGTAACAATATTTACACGGTATTACTGAGTGAGTGTCAGTATTGACACGGTATTACTGTGTGAATATCAGTATTGACTCTGTATTACTGAGTGAGTGTCAGTATTGACACGGCATTACTGAGTGAGTGTCAGTATTTATACGTTATTACGAAGTGAGTGTCATTATTGACACTGTATTACGAAGTGAGTGTCAGTATTTACACGGAATTACTGTGTGAGTGTCAGTACTTACACGGTATTAGTGAATGAGTGTCAGTATTTACACGGTATTACTGAATGAGTGTCAGTATTTACACGGTATTGCGAAGTGAGTATCAGCATTTGGACGGTATGACTGAGTGAGTGTCAGTGTTGACACGGTATTACTGAGTGAGTATCAATATTGACACGGTATTACTGAGTGAGTATAAGTATTGACACGGTATTACTGAGTGAGTATCAGTATTTACACGGTATTACTGAGTGAGTGCCAACATTTACACGGTATTACTGAGTGAGTGTCAGTATTGACACGGTATTCCTGAGTGAGTATCAGTATTTACACGGTACTACTGAGTGAGTGTCAGTATTTACACGGTATTACTGAGTGAGTATCAGTATTGACACGGTATTACTGAGTGAGTGTCAGTATTTACACGGTATTACTAAGTGAGTGTCAGTATTGACAAGGTATTACTAAGTGAGTGTCAGTATTTACACGGTATTACTGAGTGAGTGTCAATGTTTACACGGTATTACTGAGTGAGTGTCAGTATTTGCACGGTATTACTGAGTGAGTGTCAGTATTTACACGGTATTACTGAGTGAGTGTCAGTGTTTACAAGGTATTACCGAATGAGTGTCAGTATCAACACGGTATTACTGAGTGAGTGTCTGTATTTACACGGTATTACTGAGTGAGTGTCAGGATTGATACGCTATTAATGAGTGAGTATCAGTGTTGACATGGTATTACTGTGTGATTGTCAGTGTTTACACGGTATTATTGAGTGAGTATCAGTATTTACACGTTATTACTGAGTGAATGTCAGTATTTACACGGTATTACTGAGTGAGTGTCAGTATTTACACGGTATTACTGAGTGAGTGTCAGTATTTACACGGTATTTCTGAGTGAGTGTCAGTATTGACACGGTATTCCTGTGTGAGTGTCAGTGTTTACACGGTATTACTGAGTGAGTGTCAGTATTTACACGGTATTACTAAGTGAGTGTCAGTGTTTACACGGTAATACTGAGTGAGTGTCATTGTTGACACGGTATTACTGAGTGAGTGTCAGTATTTACACGGTGTAACTGAGTGAGTGTCAGTATTGACACGCTATTACTGAGTGAGTGTCAGTATTTACACGGTATTACTAAGTGAGTGTCAGTGTTGCCACGTTATTGCTAAGTGAGTGTCAGTATTTACACGGTATTACTGTGTGAGTGTCAGTGTTTACACGGTATTACTGAGTGAGTATCAGTATTTACACGGTAATACTGAGTGAGTGTCAGTGTTTACACGGTATTACTGAGTGAGTGTCAGTATTTACACGGTATTACTAAGTGAGTGTCAGTGTTTACACGGTAATACTGAGTGAGTGTCATTGTTGACACGGTATTACTGAGTGAGTGTCAGTATTTACACGGTGTAACTGAGTGAGTGTCAGTATTGACACGCTATTACTGAGTGAGTGTCAGTATTTACACGGTATTACTGAGTGAGTGTCAGTATTTACACGGTATTACTGAGTGAGTGTCAGTATTTTCACGGTTTTACTAAGTGAGTGTCAGTATTGACACGGTATTGCTGAGTGAGTGTCAGTATTTACACGGTATTACTGAGTGAGTGTCAGTATTTACACGGTTTTACTAAGTGAGTGTCAGTATTGACACGGTATTACTGAGTGAGTATCAGTATTGACACGGAATTACTGAGTGAGTGTCAGTATTTATACGGTATTACGAAGTGAGTGTCAGTATTGACACTGTATTACTAAGTGAGTGTCAGTATTTACACGGAATTACTGTGTGAGTGTCAGTACTTACACGGTATTACTGAGTGAATGTCAGTATTGACACGGTATTACTGTGTGAGTGTCAGTGTTTACACGGTATTATTGATGAGTATCAGTATTTACACGGTATTACTGAATGAGTGTCAGTATTTACACGGTATTGCTAAGTGAGTGTCAGTATTTGGACGGTATGACTGAGTGAGTGTCAGTATTGACACTGTAGTACTGAGTGAGTATCAATATTGACACGGTATTACTGAGTGAGTATCAGTATTGACACGGTATTACTGAGTGAGAATCAGTATTTACACGGTATTACTGAGTGAGTGCCAACATTTACACGGTATTACTGAGTGAGTGTCAGTATTGTCACGGTATTCCTGAGTGAGTATTCATATTTACACGGTGTTACTGAGTGAGTGCCAACATTTACACGGTATTACTGAGTGAGTGTCAGTATTTACACGGTATTACTGAGTGAGTATCAGTGTGGACACGGTATGCTAAGTGAGTATCAGTATTTGCACGGTATTACTGAGTGAGTGTCAGTATTGACACGGTATTACTGAGTGAGTGTCAGTGTTTACACCGTATTACTTAGTGAGTGTCAGTATTGACACGGTATTACTCAGTGAGTGTCAGTATTTACACGGTATTACTGTGTGAGTGGCAGTATTTACACGGTATTACTGAGTGAGTGTCAGTGTTTACACGGTATTACTGAGTGAGTGTCAGTATTTACACGGTATTACTGAGTGAGTGTCAGTATTTACACGGTATTACTGAGTGAGTGTCAGTGTTTACACGGTATTACTGAGTGAGTGTCAGTATTTACACGGTATTACTGAGTGAGTGTCAGTATTTACACGGTATTACTGAGTGAGCGTCATTATTAACATGGTATTACTGAGTGAGTGTCAGTGTTGACACGGTGTTGCTGAGTTAGTGTCAGTATTTACACGGTATTACTGAGTGAGTGTTAGGATTGACACGCTATTACTGAGTGAGTATCAGTGTTGACCCGGTATCACTGTGTGAGTGTCAGTGCTTACACGGTATTATTGAGTGAGTATCAGTATTTACACGGTATTACTGAGTGAGTGTCAGTATTTACACGGTATTACTGAGCGAGTGTCAGTATTTACACGGTATTACTGAGTGAGTGTCAGTATTGACACGGTATTACTGAGTGAGTGTCAGTATTTACACGGTTTTACTTAGTGAGTGTCAGTATTGACACGGTATTACTGAGTGAGTGTCAGTATTTACACGGTATTACTGTGTGAGTGGCAGTATTTTCACGGTATTACTCAGTGAGTGTCATTGTTGACACGGTATTACTGAGTGAGTGTCAGTATTTACACGGTGTAACTGAGTGAGTGTCAGTTTTGACACGCTATTACTGACTGAGTGTCAGTATTTACACGGTATTACTGAGTGAGTGTCAGTATTTACACGGTATTACTGAGTGAGTGTCAGTATTTACACGGTTTTACTAAGTGAGTGTCAGTGTTTACACGTTATTACTGAGTGAGTGTCACTATTTACACGGTATTACTGAGTGAGTGTCAGTATTGACACTGTATTATTGAGTTAGTGTCAGTATTGACACGGTATTACTGAGTGAGTGCCAACATTTACAAGATATTACTGAGTGAGTGTCAGTATTGACACGGTATTATTGAGTGAGTGACGCTATTTACACGGTATTATTGAGTTAGTGTCAGTATTTACACGGTATTACTGAGTGAGTGCCAGTATTGACACGGTATTACTGAGTGTCTGTATTGATTGAGTGTGAATGCTTGTCGGATGTTCCTGAGTCAGTGCCAATATTAAAAAGTTTCTAATATCGTGTCATTATTTAATTGCTTCCTGTATGTATGTCTCTATTTGTAGCACGTCCTGACGTGAGAACATCATGTATTTCTGAGTGCGTCTCAGTTTCCACATGATTATGGACTGCCAGTGTCAGTTCTAGCAGAATGTTTCACTGTGACTCTCGGTACTCAAAGGGTTTCTGAGTTAGTGTCAGTATTTACAGGGTATTGCAGAGTGAGTGTGATTATTTGTGTGCCTTTCACGAGCGTGTGTGAATATTACAAAGGGCTTTCTGCATGTCTGTCCATGTTTACATGAGGTCCATGTGTGTCTGTAGGCACTTACGTGGGCTCCCATGGATTGTGCCGAATTTGGACCTGGTCCCCAGGACTGATGAACCTTTCTAAAACACTGGTTCAGCCACAACTGGAGTATTGTGTCCAGTTCTGGGCACCGAACTTCAGGAAAGTTGTGAAGGCCTTAGAAATGGTGCAAAAGAGATTTACTAGAATGATTCCAGGGATGAAGGACTTGAGTTACTTGGATAATCTGGGGTTGTTCTCCTTGGAACAGAGAAGGTTGTGAAGAGATTTGATCGAGGTTTTCAAAATCATGAAGGGTATGGACAGAGTAGATAGAGAGAAACTGTTCCCATTGGCGGAAGGATCATGAACCAGAGGACATAGATTTAAGGTGATTGGCAAAAGAACCAAAGGAGACATGAGGAAAACCTTTTATACACAGCGAGTGGTTAGGATCTGGAATGCACTGCCCGAGGGGGTGGTGGAGGCAGATTCAATCATGGCCTTCAAAAGGGAACTGGATAAGTACTTGAAGGGAAAAAAAATGCAAGGCTACGGGGAAAGGGCGGGGGAATGGGACTAGCTGGATTGCTCTTGCATAGAGTTGGTGCGGACTCGATGGGCTGAATGGCCTCCTTCCGTGCTGCAACCTTTCTATGATTCTCTGATTTCTATGATTTTAGGAGTGAGAGACTGGTGTTCTCCACCAGTTGGAGAATGTTTCCACCGTGTCAGAATCGACAGGAGGTCGCCGGGAATGTAAGAGATTGGAACCTGTAGCCAGGAGTTGGTCAGTAACTGAAGGGATTTTCCCAGGAGTCGGTCAATATGTAGCAAAGTCTCTGGGAGTGAGTCAATGTTTACAAGGCAGTCCCCAGACCGTGTCGGTATTTCCAGGGGATGTGTCATTACTTACATCGGCCTGTAGGAGTGAGACAATATATACATTGGCTGCACATTCAGGCAATTCTAAAAATGCCTCCGCGTCTATAGGTGCGAGTCAATATTTACATGTGGTATCAGGGAGAGTACTCATTCAGGCAGTCCACAAACTGTCAGTATTTACAGGAACTCTAGAAATGACTTAATATTTCCAGCAGGTGCCAGTGAATGTGCATATTCAGGCTACCCCAGACGGTGTCATTGTTTTCGAGTGGGTCAATACTTACACTGTTTTGTGGGAGTGAGTCAATGTTTACACGGGGTAGCATTTAGGCAGACTGTCAGAAAATACAAGAGAGATTCAAAGACACTATGGTTATTTAAAGGGGATTTGGAGACATTACAAATATGTACACTGTAATTTACAGACTGTACACATTCACAGTAATTTTGGACACTGCCAAGATTTATAGGAGGATGCAGAGATTGTGAAGGCGATCCAGATATTTTGCTGATATTTGCAGGAGATCCAAAAACTATCCCAATATTTACAGGGGATCAGATACGATATCAGTAGTTCCAGAGGAATAGAGAGAGTGACTCTTGCTAATATTTACAGGGAGATCTCATTTGTTGTAATACTGTTACCTCCGATTTTTATTTCGTCCTTTCCCAGTTTATTCCTGATTATTTTTTATTGAAACTCTGTCTCAAACAAAAAGCCCTGTCACAGGTACAATAATTAAACCCCATCACTGGATACAGTAACAATGCGGTAAAGTTACAACCCGAGCTCCTTCAAACTGCTGCTTTTGTTCCCAGCCTGATGTATAATTTGCCTGTTTATTTCCCTGCCTTACAGTTAACTTACTGACGATTGTGACCCTGTCTCGGGGAAAGTGCGGTCTCTCCAAATGTGTCACTCGCTACCTGGTGGCCATGGCAGTGGCGAATCTATTGGTCGTTATCATCGATCTGGTATTGAGGCAGATTCCCGTTCGTTATGAGAATCAATTCCTTTTCATGTATTCCTTCCCAGTCTGTAATCTCCACGCCGTCCTGCTTTATTCAGCCACAGACTGTTCTGTCTGGTTCACAGTGGCTTTCACCTTTGACCGATTCGTGGCCATTTGTTGCCAGAAGCTGAAAACTAAATATTGCACCGATAAAATCGCGGCTGTGGTTCTGGGGACAGTGACTGCTCTGTTCTGTTTAAAGAACACCGCCTGGTATTTCATGTTAACAGCTGGATATCGCTTTCAGAATGTACCTTGGTTTTGTGCTGTGAGAAACGCCGCTGTCGATTCAAAGATCTGGGCAACTGTGGAAATTCTCCATTACATTCTAACCCCTCTGCTCGCATTTGTCCTGGTCCTGCTCCTGAATGCTTTCACCGCCGTGCACATTTCATTGGTCAGGAGAGCCCGTGAGAGATCCCACGGTCAAAGCAGTGATTCAGAGTTGGAGGCCCAAAGGAAATCCATCATTTTACTGTTTGTTATATCAGGGAATTTCATTCTGTTGTGGGCAGTGTTTATGGTGTATTCTGTATGGAATCGGGTGTTCTGGATGGGCTATGAGTCTATATATTTACCTCGGTTTGTAATGGAACTTGGATTCATGCTCCAGCTCCTGAGTTGCTGCACACAAACTTGTATTTATGCCGTGACCCAGAATAAATTCAGGGAAGAGTTGAAGGACGTGGTGATATGTCCCTTCACTGCAATTGTTAATTTGGTTCATTGATGAGAAAACAGAAGATTTCAAGCATCAGAACACAATCCCGCTTCATACTTTGTCCAACTCAGTCTCACCCCAGTGCCCACGATACAGGCACAGTGCGGTCGGTCTGCTATCGCACCTAACCCCCTCTCCCTCCGACATCATCCGAGGTGCGTCCCCTATTTGGTCGCCCTCATGATCTCTGGGATCCATGTGGGGCCGGGAAAGCTGACAGTAAATATTAAAGCACTTATATAGAAACTTTGTCAGAATTATCTCACTCCAGAGAAAACTTGCAACGTTAGCCCCGCCCAAAAATATTAGTCAATATTAAAATGCTCAAGGTACACCCTCTCTCTACAAATGTAAACCCGCTTACTGACCATCACTGTAAATATCAACACTAATAGAGACCTTAGATACTGGCACTCAGAGGGACCCCCTGGAATTGTGAACTCGCTCACTGACCATCACTGTAAATATCAACACTAATAGAGACCTTAGATACTGGCACTCAGAGGGACCCCCTGGAATTGTGAACTCGCTCACTGACCATCACTGTAAATATCAACACTAATAGAGACCCTTAGATACTGGCACTCAGAGGGACACCCTGGAATTGTGAACTCGCTCACTGACCATCACTGTAAATATCAACACTAATAGAGACCCTTAGATACTGGCACTCAGAGGGACCCCCTAGAATTGTGAACTCGCTCACTGACCATCACTGTAAATATCAACACTAATAGAGACCTTAGATACTGGCACTCAGAGGGACCCCCTAGAATTGTGAACTCGCTCACTGACCATCACTGTAAATATCAACACTAACAGAGACCTTAGATACTGGCACTCAGAGGGACCCCCTAGAATTGTGAACTCGCTCACTGACCATCACTGTAAATATCAACACTAATAGAGACCTTAGATACTGGCACTCAGAGGGACCCCCTGGAATTGTGAACTCGCTCACTGACCATCACTGTAAATATCAACACTAATAGAGATCCTTAGATACTGGCACTCAGAGGGACCCCCTAGAATTGTGAACTCGCTCACTGACCATCACTGTAAATATCAACACTAATAGAGACCTTAGATACTGGCACTCAGAGGGACCCCCTAGAATTGTGAACTCGCTCACTGACCATCACTGTAAATATCAACACTAATAGAGACCTTAGATACTGGCACTCAGAGGGACCCCCTAGAATTGTGAACTCGCTCACTGACCATCACTGTAAATATCAACACTAATAGAGATCTTAGATACTGGCACTCAGAGGGACCCCCTAGAATTGTGAACTCGCTCACTGACCATCACTGTAAATATCAACACTAATAGAGACCCTTAGATACTGACACTCAGAGGGACCCCCTGGAATTGTGAACTCGCTCACTGACCATCACTGTAAATATCAACACTAATAGAGACCCTTAGATACTGGCACTCAGAGGGACACCCTGGAATTGTGAACTCGCTCACTGACCATCAATGTAAATATCAACACTAATAGAGACCCTTAGATACTGGCACTCAGAGGGACCCCCTAGAATTGTGAACTCGCTCACTGACCATCACTGTAAATATCAACACTAATAGAGACCTTAGATACTGACACTCAGAGGGACCCCCTGGAATTGTGAACTCGCTCACTGACCATCACTGTAAATATCAACACTAATAGAGACCCTTAGATACTGGCACTCAGAGGGACCCCCTAGAATTGTGATCTCGCTCACTGACCATCACTGTAAATATCAACACTAATAGAGACCCTTAGATACTGGCACTCAGAGGGACCCCCTGGAATTGTGAACTCGCTCACTGACCATCACTGTAAATATCAACACTAATAGAGACCTTAGATACTGGCACTCAGAGGGACCCCCTAGAATTGTGAACTCGCTCACTGACCATCACTGTAAATATCAACACTAATAGAGACCTTAGATACTGGCACTCAGAGGGACCCCCTAGAATTGTGAACTCGCTCACTGACCATCACTGTAAATATCAACACTAATAGAGACCCTTAGATACTGACACTCAGAGGGACCCCCTGGAATTGTGAACTCGCTCACTGACCATCACTGTAAATATCAACACTAATAGAGACCCTTAGATACTGGCACTCAGAGGGACACCCTGGAATTGTGAACTCGCTCACTGACCATCACTGTAAATATCAACACTAATAGAGACCCTTAGATACTGGCACTCAGAGGGACCCCCTAGAATTGTGAACTCGCTCACTGACCATCACTGTAAATATCAACACTAATAGAGACCTTAGATACTGACACTCAGAGGGACCCCCTGGAATTGTGAACTCGCTCACTGACCATCACTGTAAATATCAACACTAATAGAGACCTTAGATACTGGCACTCAGAGGGACCCCCTGGAATTGTGAACTCGCTCACTGACCATCACTGTAAATATCAACACTAATAGAGACCCTTAGATACTGGCACTCAGAGGGACCCCCTGGAATTGTGAACTCGCTCACTGACCATCACTGTAAATATCAACACTAATAGAGACCTTAGATACTGGCACTCAGAGGGACCCCCTAGAATTGTGAACTCGCTCACTGACCATCACTGTAAATATCAACACTAATAGAGACCTTAGATACTGGCACTCAGAGGGACCCCCTAGAATTGTGAACTCGCTCACTGACCATCACTGTAAATATCAACACTAATAGAGACCCTTAGATACTGGCACTCAGAGGGACCCCCTGGAATTGTGAACTCGCTCACTGACCATCACTGTAAATATCAACACTAATAGAGACCTTAGATACTGGCACTCAGAGGGACCCCCTGGAATTGTGAACTCGCTCACTGACCATCACTGTAAATATCAACACTAATAGAGACCCTTAGATACTGGCACTCAGAGGGACCCCCTAGAATTGTGAACTCGCTCACTGACCATCACTGTAAATATCAACACTAATAGAGACCCTTAGATACTGGCACTCAGAGGGACCCCCTGGAATTGTGAACTCGCTCACTGACCATCACTGTAAATATCAACACTCATAGAGACCCTTAGATCCTGACACTCAGAGGGACCCCCTCGCCAATATCCGTACAGTGACAGAGAGCCTGAAATTACTCAGATACAAGAGCCTCCCAGTAAATATAACCTCTTAAATATTAACATACTCCCAGAGACCTTGAAACTACCCACACACAAGGGACTCGGAGTAAATAAAACCACTCAGATATTAACAAACTCCCAGAGACCCGACACATGCACACCAGAGACTCCCAGTAAAAATAACTACTCGAATATTAATATCAGAGACCCTGGAAGGACTCATTCCTACCTGAGTCCTTCGGGTGTAAAACGAGCTGACGAATCATTATCGCCCGTTTTGCGCTCCCGCCCAAGACCGAGTCCACACCCTCCCCTGGGTGACTTCAATGGAAACGAATATTAGGTGCAGTGTAAAACGGGCTGTGATTCGCTATCAATCCATCTCGCGCTACTTGTGTGGACCAATTTCACCCGCATTAAGTGCCGCATAAACGGGAAGATGTTGGTCTGGGCCATTTTAACCCAAACTGAAAGGCCCGAGGCTCGTCAGATCTTGGTCCTCGAGATATGTTCTGGGCGAGTTGCCGGCGGCGGTCGCGCTTCTGCGGGCAACGCGACCGACCAGAAATTCAGTCTCGCACCGTCCAATTCCAACAGGTCCTGCTCATTTTCTATTTCTGAACATTTAAAATTCAGGACTAACTTGGAACTGAGCGGACTCTGCCTCAATCTCCCGTCTGAAGCAGATTGTCAGACAAACACTGAGGGGCAAGACTGAAATGTTTCAAAGTATTGTTTTAACTCAACGCCTTTGTGATGTTAGGCCCGTGGGATGAGCTGGTGAGTTGGATGTCGCAGCATTCCCTGGAACAGTTAATGTACCAAGTGTAGCAATTTTGAGTACACCGTGTACAAGGCAGAAGAGTCAGGGGCTGTGTATAACCGTGGGGTTATGTATTTAACCTCAGTGGATCACATTGGTATTTAACCTGTCATGTTGCAAACCGGAGCAGAGATTAGTTTTTTTGTAGATTACTTTTTGTATCGGCTTCAGTTTCTCCCTGAGGAAACTCCCAATATTGAATTGTGATTAACTATCCGTGTGTTATATGTTTAAATTGCAATAATTACAAATATTTGTATTTGAGGGATTTAGTCAGTAAATGATTGCGTTTGTTATTATTTCATTTTCACTGTAAGCAGTTGAGTTTATTTTTTGGAGCGGAATCCATGTCTAGCACATCTCCCCCATGCGAAGTATATTGTACCCTATAGTTAGATTGGTGCATTCGGATTAATATTGGATATTTTTGGCTAAACAGCTGTGAGGTTTATCTTAATCACATCGCCCAGTTTGAAGGATGGAGTCCAAACTGATCTCCAAACTGACCCAACACCTGAAATGGACTCAGGTCCTGATCTCTCTCAGTACCTCAAATTAACTTATCTTCCAACATAAGTGTGAAGTGATGCACCTTTGGAGGAACAACATGGAGAGGTAGTACAAACTGAATGGTACTATTTTGAGGGTGGGAGAGGGGATGCAAGAGCAGAGGGACCTGGAGATGCATGTTCACAAATCTTTGAAGGTGGCAGTGCAAGCTGATAAGACGGTTAAGAAAGATCATGGGATACTTGGCTTTGTTAGTAGGGACGTTGAATACGAAAACAAGGAAGTTATGCTCAACCTTTGCAAATCACTGGTTAGGCCTCAGCTGGAATATTGTATGCAATTCTGGGCACCACACTTTAGGAAGGATGAAGAGGCCTTGGAGAGGGTGCAGAGAAAGTTTATCAGGATGATACCAGGGTTGAGTGGAGAGACTGGAGAAGCTGAGATTGTTCCCGTTAGAGCAGAGAAGGCTAAGGAGAACGCCAGAGCTGACCCAATACCCCAATCTCACTGAGACCATCGATCTAACTCAGTCCAAAATAACTCTACACCCAAAACTGAACGTTCATCCAAAAAACTATCAAGTGCCCCACAACAACTGACCTAGCAACAATAAACTGACCGACATTCGTAAACTGAGCTAACATTATCCATCACTTACAAGCCGGGCTGAGCATCTTTAAACTCGACCAATACCCACACTCTGACTCAGTACCCAGAAATATCCCCACCACCCAATCACTGGCCCACGACCGAGAACCTAACCCAATCCCTATAAATTGACCTAGTGTTAGGAGAGACGGGTGAGAAGAGCTAAATCTCTGTGAAGGCAGATTGGACCAGCTGGAAAACATCCACATCTGGGAATGTTTGTTACTAACCTCGGGAAGACTTAATTAACAAACGGACTGTAGACCCCGGGAGCAGGACGCTCAAAGGACATGCATACTTTAGCAAATTAGAGAGCTGATAACAGAGTGATTGCAGGTCGAGTTGGCTTCACCCATTTCAAAAGACAATTGTACCATGTCCCACAGAAATAAAGTGTAATGTGAACGAGGCCTGATTATGCCCTGCTGCCATGCTGGACATGTTGCAAAAGGCATTTTGATAATTAAACTTGACCTCAACTAATGTATATAAATCAGGCATATTGGAACGGGAATTTGGATTCAACCCGGGAAAGACTGAGTGCAAGTGCTGTAACTCGAAATGCATTGTTTCTCCAACTAACTTCAATTAATTGGAAACGTTGTTTGTTGTATTAATGCTTTTAATAAATGAATTTTGATTGTGAGTGTGTTGTCTTACAGTCATTGATTGAAATCGCAGCTAAAAGGTGTCAATCTCTAACAATATTTACCCAGCTGATAGAAACTGACACAATGAAATTAAACGATACAGTGACCGTAAACTGACACAGTGACCGTGAACTGACACAGTGACCCTAAACTGACACAGTGACCGTAAGATGACACAGTGACCGTAAGATGACACAGTGACCGTGAACTGACACAGTGACCGTAAGATGACACAGTGACCGTAAGATGACACAGTGACCGTGAACTGACACAGTGACCGTGAACTGACACAGTGACCGTGAACTGACACAGTGACCGTGAAATGACAGTGACCGTGAACTGACACAGTGACCGTGAACTGACACAGTGACCATAAAATTACACAGTGATCGAAGGCTGACACAGTGACCCTAAACTGACACAGTGACCGTAAGATGACACAGTGACCGTAAGATGACACAGTGACCATGAACTGTCACAGTGACCGTGAAATGACAGTGACCGTGAACTGACACAGTGACCGTGAACTGACACAGTGACCGTGAAATGACACAGTGACCGTGAAATGACAGTGACCGTGAACTGACACAGTGACCGTGAACTGACACAGTGACCGTGAACTGACACAGTGACCGTGAACTGACACAGTGACCGTGAACTGACACAGTGACCATAAAATTACACAGTGATCGAAGGCTGACACAGTGACCCTAAACTGACACAGTGAACCTAAACTGACACAGTGACCGTAAGATGACACAGTGACTCTAAGCTGACACAGTGACCATGAAATGTAACAGTTACTGTAAACTGACACAGTGAGACTAAGCTGACTCAGTGACCATGAAATGACACAGTGACCCTAAACTGACACAGTGACCCTAAACTGATACAGTGACCCTAAACTGATA
This sequence comes from Heptranchias perlo, assembly GCF_035084215.1. Classification (NCBI taxonomy): domain Eukaryota; kingdom Metazoa; phylum Chordata; class Chondrichthyes; order Hexanchiformes; family Hexanchidae; genus Heptranchias; species Heptranchias perlo. The sequence goes on from NW_027139548.1 coordinate 376,381, forward strand.
CAGTGACCCTAAACTGATACAGTGACCCTAAACTGACACAGTGGCCCTAAACTGACACAGTGGCCCTAAACTGACACAGTGACCCTAAACTGACACAGTGACCCTAAACTGACACAGTGACCCTAAACTGACACAGTGACCCTAAACTGACACAGTGACCCTAAACTGACACAGTGACCCTAACCTGACAAAGTGACCCTAACCTGACACAGTGACCCTAACCTGACACAGTGACCGTAAACTGACACAGTGACCGTAAACTAACAGTGACCCTAAACTGACACAGTGACCATGAAATGACACAGTGACACTAAACTGACACAGTGACCCTAAACTGACACAGTGACCCTAACCTGACACAGTGACCCTAACCTGACACAGTGACCCCAAACTGACACAGTGACCCTAAACTGACACAGTGACCGTAAACTAACAGTGACCCTAAACTGACACAGTGACCATGAAATGACACAGTGACACTAAACTGACACAATGACCCTAAACTGACACAGTGACCCTAAACTGACACAGTGACCCTAAAACTGACACAGTGACCCTAAAACTGACACAGTGACCCTAACCTGACACAGTGACCCTAACCTGACACAGTGACCCCAAACTGACACAGTGACCCTAAACTGACACAGTGACCGTAAACTAACAGTGACCCTAAACTGACACAGTGACCATGAAATGACACAGTGACACTAAACTGACACAGTGACCCTAAACTCACAGTGACCGTGAACTGACACAGTGACCGTGAAATGACACAGTGACCATAAACTCACAGTGACCGTGAACTGACACAGTGAACCTAAACTGACACAGTGACCCTAAACTCACAGTGACCGTGAACTGACACAGTGACCGTGAACTGACACAGTGATCGAAGGCTGACACAGTGATCGAAGGTTGACAGTGACTCTAAGCTGACACAGTGACCCTAAACTGACAGTGACCTTGAACTGACACAGGTACCATAAAATTACACAGTGATCGAAGGCTGACACAGTGGCCCTAAAACTGACACAGTGACCCTAAAACTGACACAGTGACCCTAAAACTGACACAGTGACCCTAAACTGACACAGTGACCCTAAAACTGACACAGTGACCCTAAACTGACACAGTGACTGTAATCTGACACAGTGACCATGAAATAACAGTGAACGTAAGCCGACACAGTGACCCCAAACTGACACAGTGACCATAAGCTGACACAGTGACCGAAAGCTGACACAGTGACCGAAAGCTGACACAGTGACCGGGAACTGACACAGTGACCATAAGCTGACACAGCGACCCCAAACTGACACAGTGACCCCAAACTGACACAGTGACCCCAAACTGACACAGTGACCATGAAATAAATAAAATCTGGAATTAAAATCCGAGTATCAGTAATGATGGCCATGAAGCTACCGGATTGTCGTAAAAACCCATCTGGTTCACTAATGTCCATCAGGGAAGGAAACCTGCCGTCCTTACCCGGTCTGGCCAAAATGTGACTCCAGACACAAAGCAATGTGGTTGATTCTTAATCGCCCTCAGAAATGGCCAAGCAATTCACTCAGTTGTAAAATCTCACTCCAGAAAGTCATAATAAGAATAAAACTGGACGGACCACCCGGCATCAGACCACTAGGCACCGGACACGACAACGGCAAAACACCAAGCCCAGTCGACCCTGCAAAGTCCTCCTCACGAACATCTGGGGACTTGTGCCAAAATTGGAAGGGCTGTCCTACAGACTAGTTAAGCAACAGCCTGACATAGCCATACTCACAGAATCAAACCTTTCAGCCAACGTCCCAGACTCTTCCATCACCATCCCTGGGTATGTCCTGTCCCACCGGCAGGACAGACCCACCAGAGGTGGCGGTACAGTGATATACAGTCAGGAGGGAGTGGCCCTGGGAGTCCTCAACATTGACTCTGGACCCCATGAAATCTCATGGCATCAGGTCAAACATGGGCAAGGAAACCTCCTGCTGATTACCACCTACTGCCCTCCCTCAGCTGATGAATCAGTCCTCCTCCATGTTGAACACCACTTGGAGGAAGCACTGAGGGTAGCAAGGGGACAGAATGTACTCTGGGTGGGGGATTTCAATGTCCGTCACCAAGAGTGGCTCGGTAGCACCACTACTGACCGAGCTGGCCGAGTCCTGAAGGACATAGCTGCTAGACTGGGCCTGCGGCAGGTGGTGAGCGAACCAACACGAGGGAAAAACTTACTTGACCTCGTCCTCACCAATCTACCTGTCGCAAATGACAGTATTGGTAGGAGTGACCACCGCACAGTCCTTGTGGAGACGAAGTCCCGTCTTCGCATTGAGGACACCATCCAACGTGTTGTGTGGCACTACCACCGTGCTAAATGGGATAGATTCAGAACAGATCTAGCAGCTGAAAATTGGGCATCCATGAGGTGCTGTGGGCCATCAGCAGCAGCAGAATTGTATTTCAGCACAATCTGTAACCTCATGGCCCGGCATATTCCTCACTCCACCATTACCAACAATCCAGGGGATCAACCCTGGTTCAATGAGGAGTGTAGAAGAGCATGCCAGGAGCAGCACCAGGCGTACCTAAAAATGAGGTGCCAACCTGGTGAACTAACAACTCAGGACTACATGCATGCTAAACAGTGGAAGCAAAATGCTATAGACAGAGCTAAGCGATTCCACAACCAACGGATCAGATCAAAGCTCTGCAGTCCTGCCACATCCAGTCGTGAATGGTGGTGGACAATTAAACAACTTACGGGAGAAGGAGGCTCTGCAAACATCCCAATCCTCAATGATGGCGGAGTCTAGCATGTGAGTGCAAAAGACAAGGCTGAAGCGTTTGCAACCATCTTCGGCCAGAAGTGCCGAGTGGATAATGCATCTCGGCCTCCTCCCGATATCCCCACCATCACAGAAGCCAGTCTTCAGCCAATTCGACTCACTCCACGTGATATCAAGAAACGGCTGAGTGCACTGGATACAGCAAAGGCGATGGGCCCCGACAACATCCCAGCTGTAGTGCTGAAGACTTGTGCTCCAGAACTAGCTGTGCCTCTAGCTAAGCTGTTCCAGTACAACACTGGCATCTACCCGACAATGTGGAAAATTGCCCAGGTATGTCCTGTCCACAAAAAGCAGGACAAATCCAATCCGGCCAATTACCGCCCCATCAGTCTACTCTCGATCATCAGCAAAGTGATGGAAGGTGTCGTCGACAGTGCTATCAAGCGGCACTTACTCACCAATAAACTGCTCACCGATGCTCAGTTTGGGTTCCGCCAGGACCACTCGGCTCCAGACCTCATTACAGCCTTGGTCCAAACATGGACAAAAGAGCTGAATTCCAGAGGTGAGGTGAGAGTGACTGCCCTTGACATCATGGCAGCATTTGACCGAGTGTGGCACCAAGGAGCCCTCGCAAATTTGAAGTCAATGAGAATCAGGGGGAAAACTCTCCAGTGGCTGGAGTCATACCGAGCACAAAGGAAGATGGTAGTGGTTGTTAAAGGCAAATTATCTCAGCCCTAGGACATTGCTGCAGGAGTTCCTCAGGGCAGTGTCCTCGGCCCAACCATCTTCAGCTGCTTCATCAATGACCTTCCCTCCATCAGAAGGTTTGAAATGGGGATGTTCGCTGATGACTGCACAGTGTTCAGTTCCATTCGAACCCCTCAAATAATGTAGCAGTCCGAGCCTGCATGCAGCAAGACCTGGACAACATCCAGGCTTGGGCTGATAAGTGGCAAGTAACATTCGCGTCAGACAAGTGCCAGGCAATGACCATCTCCAACAAGAGAGACTCTAACTATCTCCCCTTGAAATTCAACTGCATTACCATCGCGGAATCCCCCACCATCAACATCCTGGGGGTCACCATTGACCAGAAACTCAACTGGACCAGCCATATAAATACTGTGGCTACGAGAGCAGGTCAGAGGCTGGGTATTCTGCGGCGAGTGACTCACCTCCTGACTCCCCAAAGCCTTTCCACCATCTACAAGGCACAAGTCAGGAGTGTGATGGAATACTCTCCACTTGCCTGGATGAGTGCAGCTCCAACAACACTCAAGAAGCTCGACACCATCCAGGACAAAGCAACCCGCTTGTTTGGCATCCCATCCACCACCCTAAACATTCACTCCCTTCACCACCGGCGCACTGTGGCTGCAGTGTGTACCATCCACAGGATGCACTGCAGCAACTCGCCAAGGCTTCTTCGACAGCACCTGCCAAACCCGCGACCTCTACCACCCAGAAGGACAAGAGCAGCAGGCACATGGGAACAACACCACCTGCACGTTCCCCTCCAAGTCACATACCTACTCGACTTGGAAATATATCGCCGTTCCTTCATCGTCGCTGGGTCAAAATCCTGGAACTCCCTTCCGAACAGCACTGTGGGAGAACCGTCACCACACGGACTGCAGCGCTTCAAGAAGGCGGCTCACCACCACCTTCTCAAGGGGAATTAGGGATGGGCAATAAATGCCGGCCTCGCCAGCGACGCCCACATCCCATGAACGAATAAAAAAAAATAAATGACACAGTGGCCGTAAACTGACACAGTGATTAAACTGACACATTGACCGTGAACTGACACAGTGACCCTAAACTGACACACTGACCCTAAACTGACACAGTGACTAAACTGACACAGTGACTAAACTGACACAGTGACCCTAAAACTGACAGTGACAATGAAATGACACAGTGACCGTAATGACACAGTGACCCTAAACTGACACAGTGACCGTGAACTGACACAGTGACCCTAAACAGACACAGTGAACCTAAACTGACACAGTGACTAAACTGACACAGTGACCCTAAAACTGACAGTGACAATGAAATGACACAGTGACCGTGAACTGACACAGTGACCGTGAACTGACACAGTGACCGTGAACTGACACAGTGACCGTGAACTGACACAGTGACCGTGAACTGACACAGTGACCGTGAACTGACACAGTGACCGTGAACTGACACAGTGACCGTAAACTGACATAGTGACCCTAAACTGACACAGTGACTGTGAACTGACACAGTGACCCTAAACTGACACAGTGACCCTAAACTGACACAGTGATCCTGAACTGACACAGTGACCGTGAACTGACACAGTGACCGTGAACTGACACAGTGACCGTGAACTGACACAGTGACCGTGAACTGACACAGTGACCGTGAACTGACACAGTGACCACAAACTGACACAGTGACCGTAAACTGACACAGTGACCCGAAACTGACACAGTGACCCGAAACTGACACAGTGACCCGAAACTGACACAGTGACCCGAAACTGACACACTGACCCGAAACTGACACAGTGACCCTAAACTGACACAGTGACCCTAAACTGACACAGTGACCCTAAACTAACAGTGACCCTAAACTGACACAGTGAGTGAAAACTGACAGACTGACCGTACACTGACAGACTGATCATAAACTGACAGACTAACCGTAAACTGACACTGAGACCGTGAACTGACACAGTGACCGTGAATTGACACAGTGACCGTAAACTGACACAGTGACCCTAAACTGACACAGTGACCCTAAACTGACACAGTGACCCTAAACTGACACAGTGACCCTAAACTGACACAGTGACCCGAAATTGACACAGTGACCGTAAACTGACACAGTGACCGTGAACTGACACAGTGACCCTAAACTGACACAGTGACCCTAAACTGACACAGTGACCCTAAACTGACACAGTGACCCGAAATTGACACAGTGACCGTGAACTGACACAGTGACCGTGAACTGACACAGTGACCCTAAACTGACACAGTGACCGTAAACTGACAGTGACCGTGAACTGACACAGTGACCCTAAATTGACACAGTGACCGTAAACTGATACAGTGACCATGAAATGACGCAGTGATCCAAAAACTGACACATGATCGAAAAACTGACATAGTGATCCAAAAACTGACACATGAGGCAAAACTGACACAATGACCCTAATCTGTCACAGTGACCCGAAACTGACACAGTGACCGTAAACTGACACAGTGACCGTAAACTGACACAGTGACCGTAAACTGACACAATGACCCTAAACTGACACAATGACCCTAAACTGACACAGTGACCCTAAACTGACACAGTGACCCTAAACTGACACAGTGACCCTAAACTGACACAGTGACCCTAAACTGACACAGTGACCCTAAACTGACACAGTGACCCTAAACTGACACAGTGACCCTAAACTGACACAATGACCCTAAACTGACACAATGACCCTAAACTGACACAGTGACCGTAAACTGACACAGTGACCGGAAACTGACACAATGACCCTAAACTGACACAGTGACCCTAAACTGACACAGTGACCCGAAACTGACACAGTGACCCGAAACTGACACAGTGGCCGTAATCTGACACAGTGACCGTGAACTGACACAGTGACCGTGAACTGACACAGTGACCGTGAACTGACACAGTGACCGTAAACTGACACAGTGACCCTAAACTGACACAGTGACCCTAAACTGACACAGTGACCCTAAACTGACACAGTGACCGTAAACTGACACAGTGACCGTAAACTGACACAATGACCCTAAACTGACACAGTGACCCTAAAACTGACACAATGACCCTAAACTGACACAGTGACCCTAAAACTGACACAGTGACCCTAAACTGACACAATGACCCTAAACTGACACAGTGACCGTAAACTAACACAGTGACCATAAACTGACACAGTGACCGTAAACTGACACAATGCCCCTAAACTGACACAATGACCCTAAACTGACACAGTGACCCTAAAACTGACACAATAACACTAAACTGACACAATAACCCTAATCTGTCACAGTGACCCTAAACTGACACAGTGACCGTAAACTGACATAGTGACCGTAAACTGACACAGTGGCCGTAAACTGACACAGTGACCCTAAACTGACACAGTGACCCTAAACTGACACAATGACCCTAAACTGACACAGTGACCCTAAAACTGACACAATGACCCGAAACTGACACAGTGACCGTAAAGTGACACGGTGACCGTAAACTGACACGGTGGCCATAAACTAACACAGTGGCCATGAACTGACAGAATGAACCTAAACTGACACAGTGACCCTAAAACTGACACAGTGACCGTCAACTGACACAGTGACCGTAAACTGACACAGTGACCGTAATCTGACACAGTGACCGTAATCTGACACAGTGACCGTAAACTGTCACAGTGACCCTAAACTGACACAGTGACTGTGAACTGACACAGTGACCGTAAACTGACACAATGACCGTAATCTGTCACAGTGACCCTAATCTGACACAGTGACCGTGAACTGACACAGTGACCGTGAACTGACACAGTGACCGTAAACTGACACAGTGACCCTAAAACTGACACAGTGACCCTAAAACTGACACAGTGACCCTAAAACTGACACAGTGACCCTAAACTGACACAGTGACCCTAAACTGACACAGTGACCCGAAACTGACACAGTGACCCTAAACTGAAAACAGTGACCGTAAGCTGACACAGTGACCCGAAACTGACAGTGACCCTAAACTGACACAGTGACCCTAAACTGACACAGTGACCCTAAAACTGACACAGTGACCCTAAAACTGACACAGTGACCCTAAACTGACACAGTGACCCTAAACTGAAAAATGTGACCGTAAGCTGACACAGTGACCCTAAACTGACACAGTGACCCTAAAACTGACACAGTGACCCTAAACTGACACAGTGACCCTAAACTGACACAGTGACCGTAAAACTGACACAGTGACCCTAAACTGACACAGTGACCCTAAAACTGACACAGTGACCCTAAAACTGACACAGTGACCCTAAACTGACACAGTGACCCTAAAACTGACACAGTGACCCTAAAACTGACACAGTGACCCTAAACTGACACAGTGACCCTAAACTGACACAGTGACCCTAAACTGACACAGTGACCGTAAAACTGACACAGTGACCCTAAACTGACACAGTGACCCTAAAACTGACACAGTGACCCTAAAACTGACACAGTGACCCTAAAACTGACACAGTGACCCTAAAACTGACACAGTGACCCTAAACTGACACAGTGACCCTCAACTGACACAGTGACCCTCAACTGACACAGTGACCCTCAACTGACACAGTGACCCTCAACTGACACAGTGACCCTCAACTGACACAGTGACCCTCAACTGACACAGTGACCCTAAAACTGACGCAGTGATCGTAAACTGACACAGTGACCGTAAACTGACACAGTGACCGTAAACTGACACAGTGACCCTAAACTGACACACTGACCCTCAACTGACAGTGACCCTAAACTGACACAGTGACCCTAAACTGACACAGTGACCCTAAACTGACACAGTGACCCTAAACTGACACAGTGACCATAAACTGACACAGTGACCATAAACTGACACAGTGACCCTAAAACTGACACAGTGACCCTAAACTGACACAGTGACCATAAACTGACACAGTGTCATAGAGTCATAGAGTTATACAGCACGGATAGAGGCCCTTCGGCCCATCGTGTCCGCGCCGGCCATCAGCCCTGTCTACTCTAATCCCATATTCCAGCATTTGGTCCGTAGCCTTGTATGCTATGGCATTTCAAGTGCTCATCCAAATGCTTCTTGAATGTTGTGAGGGTTCCTGCCTCCACAACCCTTTCAGGCAGTGAGTTCCAGACTCCAACCACCCTCTGGTGAAAAAGTTCTTTCTCAAATCCCCTCTAAACCTCCCGCCTTTTACCTTGAATCTATGTCCCCTTGTTATAGAACCCTCAACGAAGGGAAAAAGCTCCTTAGTATCCATCCTATCTGTGCCCCTCATAATTTTGTACACCTCAATCATGTCCCCCCTCAGCCTCCTCTGCTCCAAGGAAAACAAACCCAATCTTCCCAGTCTCTCTTCATAGCTAAAGCGCTCCAGCCCTGGTAACATCCTGGTGAATCTCCTCTGCACCCTCTCAAAAGCGATCACATCCTTCCTGTAGTGTGGCGACCAGAACTGCACACAGTACTCCAGCTGTGGCCTAACCAGTGTTTTATACAGCTCCATCATAACCTCCTTGCTCTTATATTCTATGCCTCGGCTAATAAAGGCAAGTATCCCATATGCCTTCTTTACCACCTTATCTACCTGTTCCGCCGCCTTCAGGGATCTGTGAACTTGCACACCAAGATCCCTCTGACCCTCTGTCTTGCCTAGGGTCCTCCCATTCATTGTGTATTCCCTTGCCTTGTTACTCCCTCCAAAGTGCATCACCTCGCACTTTTCCGGCTAAATTCCATTTGCCACTGTTCCGCCCATCTGACCAACCCATCTATATCGTCCTGCAGACTGAGGCTATCCTCCTCGCTATTTACCACCCTACCAATTTTTGTATCATCAGCGAACTTACTGATCATACCTTTCACATTCATACCCTAAACTGACACAGTGACCCTAAACTGACACAGTGACCATAAACTGACACAGTGACCATAAACTGACACAGTGACCATAAACTGACACAGTGACCCGAAACTGACACAGTGACCCTAAAACTGACACAGTGACCCTAAAACTGACACAGTGACCCTAAAACTGACACAGTGACCCTGAACTGACGCAGTGACCGTAAACTGACACAGTGACCATAAACTGACACAGTGACCATAAACTGACACAGTGACCCTAAAACTGACAGTGACCCTAAAACTGACACAGTGACCCTAAAACTGACACAGTGACCCTGAACTGACACAGTGACCCTGAACTGACACAGTGACCCTAAACTGACGCAGTGACCGTAAACTGACACAGTGACCCTAAAACTGACACAGTGACCCTAAACTGGCAGTGACCGTAATCTGACACAGTGACCCTAAACTGACACAGTGACCCCAAACTGACACAGTGACCCTAAACTGACACAGTGACTGTCAGCTGATACACTGACCCTGAACTGACACACTGACCCTAAACTGACACACTGACCCTAAACTGACACAATGACCCTAAACTGACACAATGACCCCAAACTGACACAATGACCCTAAACTGACACAGTGGCCGTACACTGACAAAGTGACCGTAAACTGACACAGTGACCGTAAACCCGTAAACTGACAGAGTGACCGTGAACTGACACAGTGACCGTGAACTGACACAGTGACCGTGAACTGACACAGTGACCGTGAACTGACACAGTGACCGTGAACTGACACAGTGACCCTAAAACTGACACAATGACCCTAAACTGACACAATGACCCTAAACTGACACAATGACCCTAAACTGACACAATGACCCTAAACTGACACAATGACCCTAAACTGACACAATGACCCTAAACTGACACAATGACCCTAAACTGACACAATGACCCTAAACTGACACAATGACCCTAAACTGACACAATGACCCTAAACTGACACAATGACCCTAAACTGACACAATGACCCTAAACTGACACAATTACTAAACTGACACAGTGACCATAAACTGACACAGTGACCATAAACTGACACAGTGACCCTAAAACTGACACAATGACCCTAAACTGACACACTGACCCTAAACTGACACACTGACCCTAAACTGAAACAGTGGCCCTAAAACTGACACAATGACCCTAAACTGACACACTGACCCTAAACTGACACAGTGGCCCTAAAACTGACACAATGACCCTAAACTGACACACTGACCCTAAACTGACACACTGACCCTAAACTGAAACAGTGGCCCTAAAACTGACACAATGACCCAAAACTGACACAGTGACCCTAAACTGACACAATGGCCCGAAACTGACACAGTGGCCCTAAAACTGACAGTGACCCTAAACTGACACAGTGAACCTAAAACTGACACAGTGACCCTAAACTGACACAGTGACCGTGAACTGACACACTGACCCTTAACTGACACAGTGACCCTAAAACTGACACAATGACCCTAAACTGACACAGTGACCCTAAAACTGACACAGTGACCGTGAACTGACACACTGACCCTAAACTGACACAATGGCCCTAAACTGACACAGTGACCCTAAACTGACACAGTGACCATAAACTGACACAGTGACCATAAACTGACACAGTGACCCTAAAACTGACACAGTGACCCTAAAACTGACACAGTGACCCTAAACTGACACAGTGACCCTAAACTGACACAGTGACCCTAAACTGACACAGTGACCCTAAACTGACACAGTGACCATAAACTGACACAGTGACCATAAACTGACACAGTGACCATAAACTGACACAGTGACCATAAACTGACACAGTGACCCTAAACTGACACAGTGACCATAAACTGACACAGTGACCCTAAAATTGACACAGTGACCCTAAACTGACACAGTGACCCTAAACTGACACAGTGACCCTAAACTGACACAATGACCCGAAACTGACACAATGACCGTGAACTGACACAATGACCGTGAACTGACACAGTGACCCTAAATTCACAGAGTGACCGTAAATTGACACAGTGACCGCGAACTGACACAGTGACCCTAAATTGACACAGTGACCCTAAATTGACACAGTGACCCTAAACTGACACAGTGACCCTAAACTGACACAGTGACCCTAAACTGACACAGTGACCCTAAACTGACACAGTGACACTAAACTGACACAATGACCCTAAACTGACACAATGACCGTAAACTGACACAGTGACCGTAAACTGACACAGTGACCGTAAACTGACACAGTGACCGTGAACTGACACAGTGACCGTGAACTGACACAGTGACCCTGAACTGACACAGTGACCCTAAACTGACACAATGACCCTAAACTGACACAATGACCCTAAACTGACAGAGTGACAGTGAACTGACACAGTGACCCTAAACTGACACAGTGACCGTAAACTGACACAATGACCCTAAACTGACACAATGACCCTAAACTGACACAATGACCCTAAACTGACACCGTGACCCTAAAACTGACACAGTGACCATAAACTGACACAGTGACCCTAAAACTGACACAGTGACCCTAAAACTAACACAGTGACCATAAACTGACACAGTGACCCCAATCTGACACAATGACCCTAATCTGACACAGTGACCATAAACTGACACAATGAACCTGAACTGACACAATGACCCTAAACTGACACAATGACCCTAAACTGACACAGTGAACCTAAAACTGACACAATAACCCTAATCTGTCACAGTGACCCTAAACTGACACAGTGACCGTAAACTGACACAGTGACCGTAAACTGACACAGTGACCGTAAACTGACACAGTGACCGTAAACTGACACAGTGACCGTAAACTGACACAGTGACCGTAAACTGACACAGTGACCGTAAACTGACACAGTGGGCATAAACTGTCACAATGAACCTGAACTGACACAGTGACCCTAAAACTGACACAGTGACCCTAAAACTGACACAGTGACCCTAAAATGACACAGTGACTGTAAACTGACACAGTGACCGTAATCTGACACAGTGACCGTAAACTGACACAGTGACCGTAAACTGACACAGTGACCCTAAAACTGACACAATGACCCTAAACTGACACAGTGACCCTGAACTGACACAGTGACCCGAAACTGACACAGTGACCGTAAGCTGACACAGTGACCGTAAGCTGACACAGTGACCGTAAGCTGACACAGTGACCCTAAAACTGACACAGTGACCCTAAACTGACACAGTGACCCTAAAACTGACACAGTGACCCTAAACTGACACAGTGACCCTAAAACTGACACAGTGACCATAAACTGACATAGTGACCCTAAACTGACACAGTGACCCTAAAACTGACACAGTGACCCTAAAACTGACACAGTGACCCTAAAACTGACACAGTGACCCTAAACTGACACAGTGACCCTAAAACTGACACAGTGACCCTAAAACTGACAGTGACCCTAAAACTGACACAGTGACCATAAACTGACATAGTGACCCTAAACTGACACAGTGACCCTAAAACTGACAGTGACCCTAAAACTGACACAGTGACCCTAAACTGACACAGTGACCCTAAAACTGACAGTGACCCTAAAACTGACACAGTGACCCTAAACTGACACAGTGACCCTAAACTGACACAGTGACCCTAAACTGACACAGTGACCCTAAACTGACACAGTGACCCTAAAACTGACACAGTGACCCTAAACTGACACAGTGACCATAAACTGACACAGTGACCCTAAACTGACACAGTGACCATAAACTGACACAGTGACCCTAAACTGACAGTGACCCTAAACTGACACAGTGACCCTAAACTGACACAGTGACCATAAACTGACACAGTGACCCTAAACTGACACAGTGGCCATAAACTGACACAGTGACCATAAACTGACACAGTGACCATAAACTGACACAGTGGCCATAAACTGACACAGTGGCCATAAACTGACACAATGAACCTGAACTGACACAGTGACCCTAAAACTGACACAGTGAACCTAAACTGACACAGTGACCGTAAACTGACACAATGACCCTAAACTGACACAATGACCCTAAACTGACACAATGACCCTAAACTGACACAGTGAACCTAAAACTGACACAATAACCCTAATCTGTCACAGTGACCCTAAACTGACACAGTGACCGTAAACTGACACAGTGACCGTAAACTGACACAGTGACCGTAAACTGACACAGTGACCGTAAACTGACACAGTGACCGTAAACTGACACAGTGACCGTAAACTGACACAGTGACCGTAAACTGACACAGTGACCGTAAACTGACACAGTGACCGTAAACTGACACAGTGGGCATAAACTGTCACAATGAACCTGAACTGACACAGTGACCCTAAAACTGACACAGTGACCCTAAACTGACACAGTGACCCTGAACTAACAGTGACCCTAAACTGACACAGTGACCGTAAGCTGACACAGTGACCGTAAGCTGACACAGTGACCGTAAGCTGACACAGTGACCGTAAGCTGACACAGTGACCGTAAGCTGACACAGTGACCGTAAACTGACACAGTGACCCTAAACTGACACAGTGACCCTAAACTGACACAGTGACCCTAAAACTGACACAATGACCCTAATCTGTCACAGTGACCCTAAACTGACACAGTGACCGTAAAGTGACACAGTGACCGTAAACTGACACAGTGGCCATAAACTAACACAGTGGCCATGAACTGACACAATGAACCTAAACTGACACAGTGACCCTAAAACTGACACAGTGACCCTAAAATGACACAGTGACTGTAAACTGACACAGTGACCGTAATCTGACACAGTGACTGTAAACTGACACAGTGACCGTAAACTGACACAGTGACCCTAAAACTGACACAATGACCCTAAACTGACACAGTGACCCTGAACTGACACAGTGACCCGTGAACTGACACAGTGACCGTAAGCTGACACAGTGACCGTAAGCTGACACAGTGACCGTAAGCTGACACAGTGACCCTAAAACTGACACAGTGACCCTAAACTGACACAGTGACCCTAAAACTGACACAGTGACCCTAAAACTGACACAGTGACCCTAAAACTGACACAGTGACCCTAAAACTGACACAGTGACCATAAACTGACATAGTGACCCTAAACTGACACAGTGACCCTAAAACTGACACAGTGACCCTAAAACTGACACAGTGACCCTAAAACTGACACAGTGACCCTAAACTGACACAGTGACCCTAAAACTGACACAGTGACCCTAAAACTGACAGTGACCCTAAAACTGACACAGTGACCATAAACTGACACAGTGACCCTAAACTGACACAGTGACCCTAAAACTGACAGTGACCCGAAACTGACACAGTGACCATAAACTGACACAGTGACCATAAACTGACACAGTGACCCTAAAACTGACACAGTGACCCTAAAACTGACACAGTGACCCTAAACTGACACAGTGACCCTAAACTGACACAGTGACACTAAAACTGACACAGTGACCCTAAACTGACACAGTGACCCTAAAACTGACAGTGACCCGAAACTGACACAGTGACCATAAACTGACACAGTGACCCTAAACAGACACAGTGACCCTAAAACTGACACAGTGACCCTAAACTGACAGTGACCCTAAAACTGACACAGTGACCCTAAACTGACAGTGACCCTAAAACTGACACAGTGACCATAAACTGACATAGTGACCCTAAACTGACACAGTGACCCTAAAACTGACAGTGACCCTAAAACTGACACAGTGACCCTAAACTGACACAGTGACCCTAAAACTGACACAGTGACCCTAAAACTGACACAGTGACCCTAAACTGACACAGTGACCCTAAACTGACACAGTGACCCTAAACTGACACAGTGACCCTAAAACTGACACAGTGACCCTAAACTGACACAGTGACCATAAACTGACACAGTGACCCTAAACTGACACAGTGACCCTAAACTGACACAGTGACCCTAAACTGACACAGTGACCATAAATTGACACAGTGACCCTAAACTGACACAGTGGCCATAAACTGACACAGTGACCATAAACTGACACAGTGACCATAAACTGACACAGTGACCCTAAACTGACACAGTGGCCATAAACTGACACAGTGACCATAAACTGACACAGTGACCATAAACTGACACAGTGGCCATAAACTGACACAGTGACCCTAAAACTGACACAGTGACCATAAACTGACACACTGACCGTAAACTGACACAGTGACCCTAAACTGACACAGTGACCATAAACTGACACAGTGACCCTAAAACTGACAGAGTGACCCTAAAACTGACACAGTGATCCTAAACTGACACAGTGACCCTAAAACTGACACAGTGACCATAAACTGACACAGTGTCATAGAGTCATAGAGTTATACAGCACGGATTGAGGCCCTTCGGCCCATCGTGTCCGCGCCGGCCATCAGCCCTGTCTACTCTAATCCCATATTCCAGCATTTGGTCCGTAGCCTTGTACGCTATGGCATTTCAAGTGCTCATCCAAATGCTTCTTGAATGTTGTGAGGGTTCCTGCCTCCACAACCCTTTCAGGCAGTGAGTTCCAGACTCCAACCACCCTCTGGGTGAAAAAGTTCTTTCTCAAATCCCCTCTAAACCTCCCGCCTTTTACCTTGAATCTATGTCCCCTTGTTATAGAACCCTCAACGAAGGGAAAAAGCTCCTTAGTATCCATCCTATCTGTGCCCCTCATAATTTTGTACACCTCAATCATGTCCCCCCTCAGCCTCCTCTGCTCCAAAGAAAACAAACACAATCTTCCCAGTCTCTCTTCATAGCTGAAGCGCTCCAGCCCTGGTAACATCCTGGTGAATCTCCTCTGCACCCTCTCCAAAGCGATCACATCCTTCCTGTAGTGTGGTGACCAGAACTGCACACAGTACTCCAGCTGTGGCCTAACCAGTGTTTTATACAGCTCCATCATAACCTCCTTGCTCTTATATTCTATGCCTCGGCTAATACAGGCAAGTATCCCATATGCCTTCTTTACCACCTTATCGACCTGTTCCGCCGCCTTCAGGGATCTGTGAACTTGCACACCAAGATCCCTCTGACCCTCTGTCTTGCCTAGGGTCCTCCCATTCATTGTGTATTCCCTTGCCTTGTTACTCCCTCCAAAGTGCATCACCTCGCACTTTTCCGGGTTAAATTCCATTTGCCACTGTTCCGCCCATCTGACCAACCCATCTATATCGTCCTGCAGACTGAGGCTATCCTCCTCGCTATTTACCACCCTACCAATTTTTGTATCATCAGCGAACTTACTGATCATACCTTTCACATTCATACCCTAAACTGACACAGTGACCATAAACTGACACAGTGACCCTAAAACTGACACAGTGAGCATAAACTGACACAGTGAGCATAAACTGACACAGTGACCATAAACTGACACAGTGACCCTAAAACTGACACAGTGACCATAAACTGACAGTGACCCTCAACTGACACAGTGACCCTAAAACTGACACAGTGACCCTAAAACTGACACAGTGAGCATAAACTGACACAGTGACCATAAAACTGACACAGTGACCCGAAACTGACACAGTGAGCATAAACTGACACAGTGACCCTAAAACTGACACAGTGACCCTAAAACTGACACAGTGACCCCAAACTGACACAGTGACCCTAAAACTGACACAGTGACCCCAAACTGACACAGTGACCCTAAAACTGACACAGTGACCCTAATACTGGCACAGTGACCCTTAAACTGACACAGTGACCCTTAAACTGACACAGTGACCCTTAAACTGACACAGTGACCCTAAACTGACACAGTGACCCTAAAACTGACACAGTGACCCTAAAACTGACACAGTGACCCTAAAACTGACACAGTGACCCTAAAACTGACACAGTGACCGTGAACTGACACAGTGACCGTAAACTGACACAGTGACCGTAAACTGACACAGTGACCCTAAACTGACACAGTGACCATAAACTGACACAGTGACCCTAAACTGACACAGTGACCATAAACTGACACAGTGACCCTAAAATTGACACAGTGACCCTAAACTGACACAGTGACCCTAAACTGACACAGTGACCCTAAACTGACACAATGACCCTAAACTGACACAATGACCGTGAACTGACACAATGACCGTGAACTGACACAGTGACCCTAAATTCACACAGTGACCGTAAATTGACACAGTGACCGCGAACTGACACAGTGACCCTAAATTGACACAGTGACCCTAAATTGACACAGTGACCCTAAACTGACACAGTGACCCTAAACTGACACAGTGACCCTAAACTGACACAGTGACCCTAAACTGACACAGTGACCCTAAACTGACACAGTGACACTAAACTGACACAATGACCCTAAACTGACACAATGACCGTAAACTGACACAGTGACCGTAAACTGACACAGTGACCGTGAACTGACACAGTGACCGTGAACTGACACAGTGACCGTGAACTGACACAGTGACCCTGAACTGACACAGTGACCCTAAACTGACACAATGACCCTAAACTGACAGAGTGACAGTGAACTGACACAGTGACCCTAAACTGACACAGTGACCGTAAACTGACACAATGACCCTAAACTGACACAATGACCCTAAACTGACACAATGACCCTAAACTGACACCGTGACCCTAAAACTGACACAGTGACCATAAACTGACACAGTGACCCTAAAACTGACACAGTGACCCTAAAACTAACACAGTGACCATAAACTGACACAGTGACCCCAATCTGACACAATGACCCTAATCTGACACAGTGACCATAAACTGACACAATGAACCTGAACTGACACAATGACCCTAAACTGACACAATGACCCTAAACTGACACAGTGAACCTAAAACTGACACAATAACCCTAATCTGTCACAGTGACCCTAAACTGACACAGTGACCGTAAACTGACACAGTGACCGTAAACTGACACAGTGACCGTAAACTGACACAGTGACCGTAAACTGACACAGTGACCGTAAACTGACACAGTGACCGTAAACTGACACAGTGACCGTAAACTGACACAGTGGGCATAAACTGTCACAATGAACCTGAACTGACACAGTGACCCTAAAACTGACACAGTGACCCTAAACTGACACAGTGACCCTGAACTAACAGTGACCCTAAACTGACACAGTGACCGTAAGCTGACACAGTGACCGTAAGCTGACACAGTGACCGTAAGCTGACACAGTGACCGTAAGCTGACACAGTGACCGTAAGCTGACACAGTGACCGTAAACTGACACAGTGACCCTAAACTGACACAGTGACCCTAAAACTGACACAATGACCCTAATCTGTCACAGTGACCCTAAACTGACACAGTGACCGTAAAGTGACACAGTGACCGTAAACTGACACAGTGGCCATAAACTAACACAGTGGCCATGAACTGACACAATGAACCTAAACTGACACAGTGACCCTAAAACTGACACAGTGACCCTAAAATGACACAGTGACTGTAAACTGACACAGTGACCGTAATCTGACACAGTGACCGTAAACTGACACAGTGACCGTAAACTGACACAGTGACCCTAAAACTGACACAATGACCCTAAACTGACACAGTGACCCTGAACTGACACAGTGACCCGAAACTGACACAGTGACCGTAAGCTGACACAGTGACCGTAAGCTGACACAGTGACCGTAAGCTGACACAGTGACCCTAAAACTGACACAGTGACCCTAAACTGACACAGTGACCCTAAAACTGACACAGTGACCCTAAACTGACACAGTGACCCTAAAACTGACACAGTGACCATAAACTGACATAGTGACCCTAAACTGACACAGTGACCCTAAAACTGACACAGTGACCCTAAAACTGACACAGTGACCCTAAAACTGACACAGTGACCCTAAACTGACACAGTGACCCTAAAACTGACACAGTGACCCTAAAACTGACAGTGACCCTAAAACTGACACAGTGACCATAAACTGACACAGTGACCCTAAACTGACACAGTGACCCTAAAACTGACAGTGACCCGAAACTGACACAGTGACCATAAACTGACACAGTGACCATAAACTGACACAGTGACCCTAAAACTGACACAGTGACCCTAAAACTGACACAGTGACCCTAAAACTGACACAGTGACCCTAAACTGACACAGTGACCCTAAACTGACACAGTGACACTAAAACTGACACAGTGACCCTAAACTGACACAGTGACCCTAAAACTGACAGTGACCCGAAACTGACACAGTGACCATAAACTGACACAGTGACCCTAAACAGACACAGTGACCCTAAAACTGACACAGTGACCCTAAACTGACAGTGACCCTAAAACTGACACAGTGACCCTAAACTGACAGTGACCCTAAAACTGACACAGTGACCATAAACTGACATAGTGACCCTAAACTGACACAGTGACCCTAAAACTGACAGTGACCCTAAAACTGACACAGTGACCCTAAACTGACACAGTGACCCTAAAACTGACAGTGACCCTAAAACTGACACAGTGACCCTAAACTGACACAGTGACCCTAAACTGACACAGTGACCCTAAACTGACACAGTGACCCTAAAACTGACACAGTGACCCTAAACTGACACAGTGACCATAAACTGACACAGTGACCCTAAACTGACACAGTGACCCTAAACTGACACAGTGACCCTAAACTGACACAGTGACCATAAACTGACACAGTGACCCTAAACTGACACAGTGGCCATAAACTGACACAGTGACCATAAACTGACACAGTGACCATAAACTGACACAGTGACCCTAAACTGACACAGTGGCCATAAACTGACACAATGAACCTGAACTGACACAGTGACCCTAAAACTGACACAGTGAACCTAAACTGACACAGTGACCGTAAACTGACACAATGACCCTAAACTGACACAATGACCCTAAACTGACACAATGACCCTAAACTGACACAGTGAACCTAAAACTGACACAATAACCCTAATCTGTCACAGTGACCCTAAACTGACACAGTGACCGTAAACTGACACAGTGACCGTAAACTGACACAGTGACCGTAAACTGACACAGTGACCGTAAACTGACACAGTGACCGTAAACTGACACAGTGACCGTAAACTGACACAGTGACCGTAAACTGACACAGTGGGCATAAACTGTCACAATGAACCTGAACTGACACAGTGACCCTAAAACTGACACAGTGACCCTAAACTGACACAGTGACCCTGAACTAACAGTGACCCTAAACTGACACAGTGACCGTAAGCTGACACAGTGACCGTAAGCTGACACAGTGACCGTAAGCTGACACAGTGACCGTAAGCTGACACAGTGACCGTAAACTGACACAGTGACCCTAAACTGACACAGTGACCCTAAACTGACACAGTGACCCTAAAACTGACACAATGACCCTAATCTGTCACAGTGACCCTAAACTGACACAGTGACCGTAAAGTGACACAGTGACCGTAAACTGACACAGTGGCCATAAACTAACACAGTGGCCATGAACTGACACAATGAACCTAAACTGACACAGTGACCCTAAAACTGACACAGTGACCCTAAAATGACACAGTGACTGTAAACTGACACAGTGACCGTAATCTGACACAGTGACCGTAAACTGACACAGTGACCGTAAACTGACACAGTGACCCTAAAACTGACACAATGACCCTAAACTGACACAGTGACCCTGAACTGACACAGTGACCCGAAACTGACACAGTGACCGTGAACTGACACAGTGACCGTAAGCTGACACAGTGACCGTAAGCTGACACAGTGACCCTAAAACTGACACAGTGACCCTAAACTGACACAGTGACCCTAAAACTGACACAGTGACCCTAAAACTGACACAGTGACCCTAAAACTGACACAGTGACCATAAACTGACATAGTGACCCTAAACTGACACAGTGACCCTAAAACTGACACAGTGACCCTAAAACTGACACAGTGACCCTAAAACTGACACAGTGACCCTAAACTGACACAGTGACCCTAAAACTGACACAGTGACCCTAAAACTGACAGTGACCCTAAAACTGACACAGTGACCATAAACTGACACAGTGACCCTAAACTGACACAGTGACCCTAAAACTGACAGTGACCCGAAACTGACACAGTGACCATA
The DNA here is from genome assembly GCF_035084215.1 of Heptranchias perlo. Classification (NCBI taxonomy): domain Eukaryota; kingdom Metazoa; phylum Chordata; class Chondrichthyes; order Hexanchiformes; family Hexanchidae; genus Heptranchias; species Heptranchias perlo. The sequence goes on from NW_027139548.1 coordinate 398,069, forward strand.
AACTGACACAGTGACCATAAACTGACACAGTGACCCTAAAACTGACACAGTGACCCTAAAACTGACACAGTGACCCTAAACTGACACAGTGACCCTAAACTGACACAGTGACACTAAAACTGACACAGTGACCCTAAACTGACACAGTGACCCTAAAACTGACAGTGACCCGAAACTGACACAGTGACCATAAACTGACACAGTGACCCTAAACAGACACAGTGACCCTAAAACTGACACAGTGACCCTAAACTGACAGTGACCCTAAAACTGACACAGTGACCCTAAACTGACAGTGACCCTAAAACTGACACAGTGACCATAAACTGACATAGTGACCCTAAACTGACACAGTGACCCTAAAACTGACAGTGACCCTAAAACTGACACAGTGACCCTAAACTGACACAGTGACCCTAAACTGACACAGTGACCCTAAACTGACACAGTGACCCTAAAACTGACACAGTGACCCTAAACTGACACAGTGACCATAAACTGACACAGTGACCCTAAACTGACACAGTGACCCTAAACTGACACAGTGACCCTAAACTGACACAGTGACCATAAACTGACACAGTGACCCTAAACTGACACAGTGGCCATAAACTGACACAGTGACCATAAACTGACACAGTGACCATAAACTGACACAGTGACCCTAAACTGACACAGTGGCCATAAACTGACACAGTGACCATAAACTGACACAGTGACCATAAACTGACACAGTGGCCATAAACTGACACAGTGACCCTAAAACTGACACAGTGACCATAAACTGACACACTGACCGTAAACTGACACAGTGATCCTAAAACTGACAGAGTGACCCTAAAACTGACACAGTGATCCTAAACTGACACAGTGACCCTAAAACTGACACAGTGACCATAAACTGACACAGTGTCATAGAGTCATAGAGTTATACAGCACGGATTGAGGCCCTTCGGCCCATCGTGTCCGCGCCGGCCATCAGCCCTGTCTACTCTAATCCCATATTCCAGCATTTGGTCCGTAGCCTTGTACGCTATGGCATTTCAAGTGCTCATCCAAATGCTTCTTGAATGTTGTGAGGGTTCCTGCCTCCACAACCCTTTCAGGCAGTGAGTTCCAGACTCCAACCACCCTCTGGGTGAAAAAGTTCTTTCTCAAATCCCCTCTAAACCTCCCGCCTTTTACCTTGAATCTATGTCCGCTTGTTATAGAACCCTCAACGAAGGGAAAAAGCTCCTTAGTATCCATCCTATCTGTGCCCCTCATAATTTTGTACACCTCAATCATGTCCCCCCTCAGCCTCCTCTGCTCCAAAGAAAACAAACACAATCTTCCCAGTCTCTCTTCATAGCTGAAGCGCTCCAGCCCTGGTAACATCCTGGTGAATCTCCTCTGCACCCTCTCCAAAGCGATCACATCCTTCCTGTAGTGTGGCGACCAGAACTGCACACAGTACTCCAGCTGTGGCCTAACCAGTGTTTTATACAGCTCCATCATAACCTCCTTGCTCTTATATTCTATGCCTCGGCTAATACAGGCAAGTATCCCATATGCCTTCTTTACCACCTTATCGACCTGTTCCGCCGCCTTCAGGGATCTGTGAACTTGCACACCAAGATCCCTCTGACCCTCTGTCTTGCCTAGGGTCCTCCCATTCATTGTGTATTCCCTTGCCTTGTTACTCCCTCCAAAGTGCATCACCTCGCACTTTTCCGGGTTAAATTCCATTTGCCACTGTTCCGCCCATCTGACCAACCCATCTATATCGTCCTGCAGACTGAGGCTATCCTCCTCGCTATTTACCACCCTACCAATTTTTGTATCATCAGCGAACTTACTGATCATACCTTTCACATTCATACCCTAAACTGACACAGTGACCATAAACTGACACAGTGACCCTAAAACTGACACAGTGAGCATAAACTGACACAGTGAACCTAAACTGACACAGTGACCATAAACTGACACAGTGACCCTAAAACTGACACAGTGACCATAAACTGACAGTGACCCTCAACTGACACAGTGACCCTAAAACTGACACAGTGACCCTAAAACTGACACAGTGACCCTAAAACTGACACAGTGACCATAAAACTGACACAGTGACCCGAAACTGACACAGTGAGCATAAACTGACACAGTGACCCTAAAACTGACACAGTGACCCTAAAACTGACACAGTGACCCCAAACTGACACAGTGACCCTAAAACTGACACAGTGACCCCAAACTGACACAGTGACCCTAAAACTGACACAGTGACCCTAATACTGGCACAGTGACCCTTAAACTGACACAGTGACCCTTAAACTGACACAGTGACCCTTAAACTGACACAGTGACCCTAAACTGACACAGTGACCCTAAAACTGACACAGTGACCCTAAAACTGACACAGTGACCCTAAAACTGACACAGTGACCCTAAAACTGACACAGTGACCGTGAACTGACACAGTGACCGTAAACTGACACAGTGACCGTAAACTGACACAGTGACCGTGAACTGACACAGTGACCGTGAACTGACACATTGACCGTGAACTGACACAGTGACCCTAAACTGACACAGTGACCCGAAAACTGACACAATGACCCGAAACTGACACAGTGACCCTAAACTGACACAGTGACCGTGAACTGACACACTGACCCTAAACTGACACAATGACCCTAAAACTGACACAGTGACCCTAAAACTGACACAGTGACCCTAAAACTGACACAGTAACCCTAAACTGACACAGTGATCAGAAACTGACACAGTGACCATAAACTGACAACGTGACCCTGAACTGACAGAGTGACCCTGAACTGACACAGTGACCCTAAACTGACACAGTGACCATAAACTGACAGAGTGACCATAAACTGACACAGTGACCCTAAAACTGACACAATGACCCTAATCTGTCACAGTGACCCGAAACTGACACAGTGACCCGAAACTGACACAGTGACCCGAAACTGACACAGTGACCCTAAACTGACACAGTGACCCTAAACTGACACAGTGATCCAAAAACTGACACAGTGATCCAAAAACTGACACAGTGATCCAAAAACTGACACAGTGACCCTAAAACTGACACAGTGACCCTAAACTGACACAGTGACCCTAAACTGACACAGTGACCCTAATACTGAAACAGTGACCCTAAACTGACACAGTGACCCTAAAACTGACACAGTGACCCTAAAACTGACACAGTGACCCTAAACTGACACAGTGACCCTAAACTGACACAGTGACCATAAGCTGACACAGTGACCCTAAACTGACACAGTGACCCTAAAACTGACACAGTGACCATAAACTGACACAGTGACCATAAACTGACACAGTGACCATAAACTGACACAGTGACCCTAAACTGACACAGTGACCCTAAACTGACACAGTGACCATAAACTGACACAGTGGCCATACACTGACACAGTCACCCTAAAACTGACACAATGACCCTAAACTGACACAGTGGCCATGAACTGACACAGTCACCCTAAAACTGACACAATGACCCTAAAACTGACACAGTGACCCTAAACTGACACAGTGACCCTAAACTGACACAGTCACCCTAAAACTGACACAATGACCCTAAACTGACACAGTGGCCATAAACTGACACAATGACCGTAAACTGACACAGTGACCCTAAACTGACACAGTGACCCTAAACTGACACAGTGACCGTAAACTGACACAGTGACCGTAAACTGACACAGTGACCGTAAACTGACACAGTGACCGTAAACTGACACAGTGACCGTAAACTGACACAGTGACCGTAAACTGACACAGTGACCATAAACTGACAGTGACCATAAACTGACACAATGACCGTAAACTGACACAGTGACCGTAAACTGACACAATGACCGTAAACTAACACAGTGACCGTAAACTGACACAATGACCGTAAACTGACACAGTGACCCTAAACTGACACAGTGACCCTAAACTGACACAGTGACCGTAAACTGACACAGTGACCGTAAACTGACACAGTGACCGTAAACTGACACAGTGACCGTAAACTGACACAGTGACCGTAAACTGACACAGTGACCGTAAACTGACACAGTGACCATAAACTGACAGTGACCATAAACTGACACAATGACCGTAAACTGACACAGTGACCGTAAACTGACACAATGACCGTAAACTAACACAGTGACCGTAAACTGACACAATGACCGTAAACTGACACAGTGACCGTAAACTGACACAGTGACCATAAACTGACACAGTGACCGTAAACTGACACAGTGACCGTAAACTGACACAGTGACCGTAAACTGACACAGTGACCGTAAACTGACACAGTGGCCATAAACTGACACAATGACCGTAAACTGACACAGTGACCCTAAAATTGACACAATGACCCTAAACTGACACAGTGACCCTAAACTGACACAGTGACCCTAAACTGATACAGTGACCCTAAACTGACACAGTGACCCTAAACTGACACAGTGACCCATCAACTGATACAGTGGCCATCAACTGACACAGTGACCCTAAACTGACACAGTGACCCTAAACTGACACAGTGACCCTAAACTGACACAGTGACCATAAACTGACACAATGTCCGTAAACTGACACAGTGACCATAAACTGACACAGTGACCATAAACTGACACAGTGACCATAAACTGACACAATGACCGTAAACTGACACAATGACCGTAAACTGACACAATGACCGTAAACTGACACAGTGACCCTAAACTGACACAGTGACCCTAAACTGACACAGTGACCCTAAACTGATACAGTGGCCATCAACTGACACAGTGACCCTAAACTGACACAGTCACCCTAAACTGACACAGTCACCCTAAAACTGACACAGTGACCCTAAACTGACACAGTGACCCTAAACTGACACAGTCACCATAAAACTGACACAATGACCCTAAACTGACACAGTGGCCATAAACTGACACAGTGACCCTGAACTGACACAGTGACCCTAAAACTGACACAATGACCCTAAACTGACACAATGACCATAAACTGACACAGTGACCATAAACTGACACAGTGACCATAAACTGACACAGTGACCCTAAACTGACACAATGACCCTAATCTGTCACAGTGAACCTAACCTGACACAGTGACCGTAAACTGACAGTGACCGTAAACTGACACAGTGACCGTAAACTGACACAGTGACGGTGAACTGACACAGTGACCGTGAATTGACACAGTGACCGTGAATTGACACAGTGACCGTGAATTGACACAGTGACCGTGAATTGACACAGTGACCGTAAGCTGACACAGTGACCGTAAACTGACACAGTGACCGTAAACTGACACAGTGCCCCTAAACTGACACAGTGACCCTGAAACTGACACATTGACCATAAACTGACACAGTCACCCTAAAATTGACACAATGACCCGAAACTGATACAGTGACCCTAAACTGATACAGTGACCCTAAACTGATACAGTGACCCTAAACTGATACAGTGGCCATCAACTGACACAGTGACCCTAAACTGACACAGTGACCCTAAACTGACACAGTGACCCTAAACTGACACAGTGACCCTAAACTGATACAGTGGCCATCAACTGACACAGTCACCCTAAACTGACACAGTCACCCTAAAACTGACACAGTGACCCTAAACTGACACAGTGACCCTAAACTGACACAGTCACCCTAAAACTGACACAGTGACCCTAAACTGACACAGTGACCCTAAACTGACACAGTCACCATAAAACTGACACAATGACCCTAAACTGACACAGTGGCCATAAACTGACACAGTGACCCTGAACTGACACAGTGACCCTAAAACTGACACAATGACCCTAAACTGACACAATGACCATAAACTGACACAGTGACCCTAAACTGACACAGTGACCCTAAAACTGACACAATGACCATAAACTGACACAGTGACCATAAACTGACACAGTGACCCTAAACTGACACAATGACCCTAATCTGTCACAGTGAACCTAACCTGACACAGTGACCGTAAACTGACAGTGACCGTAAACTGACACAGTGACCGTAAACTGACACAGTGACGGTGAACTGACACAGTGACCGTGAACTGACACAGTGACCGTGAATTGACACAGTCACCCTAAAATTGACACAATGACCCTAAACTGACACAGTGACCCTAAACTGATACAGTGACCCTAAACTGATACAGTGACCCTAAACTGATACAGTGGCCATCAACTGACACAGTGACCCTAAACTGACACAGTGACCCTAAACTGACACAGTGACCCTAAACTGACACAGTGACCCTAAACTGACACAGTGACCCTAAACTGACACAGTGACCCTAAACTGACACAGTGACTGTAAACTGACACAGTGACCGTAAACTGACACAGTGACCGTAAACTGACACAGTGACCGTAAACTGACACAATGACCGTAAACTGACACAATGACCGTAAACTGACACAGTGACCCTAAACTGACACAGTGACCCTAAACTGACACAGTGACCCTAAACTGACACAGTGACCCTAAACTGATACAGTGGCCATCAACTGACACAGTGACCCTAAACTGACACAGTGACCCTAAACTGACACAGTCACCCTAAAACTGACACAGTCACCCTAAACTGACACAGTCACCCTAAAACTGACACAGTGACCCTAAACTGACACAGTCACCCTAAAACTGACACAATGACCCTAAACTGACACAGTGGCCATAAACTGACACAGTGACCCTGAACTGACACAGTGACCCTAAAACTGACACAATGACCCAAAACTGACACAGTGACCGTGAACTGACACACTGACCCTAAACTGACACAATGGCCCTAAACTGACACAGTGACCCTAAAACTGACACAGTGACCCTAAAACTGACACAGTGACCCTAAAACTGACACAGTGATCAGAAACTGACACAGTGACCATAAACTGACACAGTGACCCTGAACTGACACAGTGACCCTGAACTGACACAGTGACCCTAAACTGACACAGTGACCCTAAACTGACACAGTGACCCTAAACTGATACAGTGGCCATCAACTGACACAGTGACCCTAAACTGACACAGTGACCCTAAACTGACACAGTCACCCTAAAACTGACACAGTCACCCTAAACTGACACAGTCACCCTAAAACTGACACAGTGACCCTAAACTGACACAGTCACCCTAAAACTGACACAATGACCCTAAACTGACACAGTGGCCATAAACTGACACAGTGACCCTGAACTGACACAGTGACCCTAAAACTGACACAATGACCCAAAACTGACACAGTGACCGTGAACTGACACAGTGACCCTGAACTGACACAGTGGCCATAAACTGACACAGTGACCCTGAACTGACACAGTGACCCTAAAACTGACACAATGACCCTAAACTGACACAATGACCCTAAACTGACACAGTGACCGTGAACTGACACAGTGACCGTGAACTGACACAATGGCCCTAAACTGACACAGTGACCCTAAAACTGACACAGTGACCCTAAAACTGACACAGTGACCCTAAAACTGACACAGTGATCAGAAACTGACACAGTGACCATAAACTGACACAGTGACCCTGAACTGACACAGTGACCCTGAACTGACACAGTGACCCTGAACTGACACAGTGACCCTAAACTGACACAGTGACCATAAACTGACACAGTGACCCTAAACTGACACAGTGACCGTGACCTGACACAGTGAACCTAAACTGACACAGTGACCATAAACTGACACAGTGAACCTAAACTGACACAGTGACCATAAACTGCCACAGTGACCATAAACTGACACAGTTACCGTGAACTGACACAGTGACCCTAAACTAACACAATGACCCTAATCTGTCACAGTGAACCTAAACTGACACAGTGACCGTAAACTGACACAGTGACCGTAAACTGACACAGTGACGGTGAACTGACACAGTGACCGTGAATTGACACAGTGACCGTGAATTGACACAGTGACCGTGAATTGACACAGTGACCATAAACTGACACAATGACCGTAAACTGACACAGTGGCCGTAAACTGACACAGTGGCCGTAAACTGACACAATGACCGTAAACTGACACAATGACCGTAAACTGACACAATGACCGTAAACTGACACAATGACCGTAAACTGACACAGTGACCCTAAACTGACACAGTGACCATAAACTGACACAGTGACCCTGAAACTGACACAGTGATCATAAACTGACACAGTCACCCTAAAATTGACACAATGACCCTAAACTGACACACTGACCCTAAACTGACACAGTGACCCTAAACTGACACAGTGACCCTAAACTGACACAGTCACCCTAAACTGACACAGTCACCCTAAACTGACACAGTCACCCTAAAACTGACACAGTGACCCTAAACTGACACAGTGACCCTAAACTGACACAGTGACCCTAAACTGACACAGTGACCCTAAAACTGACACAATGACCCTAAACTGACACAGTGACCCTGAACTGACACAGTGACCCTAAAACTGACACAATGACCCGAAACTGACACAGTGGCCATAAACTGACACAGTGACCCTGAACTGACACAGTGACCCTAAAACTGACACAATGACCCTAAACTGACACAATGACCCTAAACTGACACAGTGACCGTGAACTGACACAGTGACCGTGAACTGACACAATGGCCCTAAACTGACACAGTGACCCTAAACTGACACAGTGATCAGAAACTGACACAGTGACCATAAACTGACACAGTGACCATAAACTGACACAGTGACCCTAAACTGACACAGTGACCCTAAACTGACACAGTGACCCTAAACTGACACAGTGACCCTAAAACTGACACAGTGACCATAAACTGACACAGTGACCATAAACTGACAGTGACCCTAAACTGACACAGTGACCCTAAAACTGACACAGTGACCCTAAAACTGACACAGTGGCCATACACTGACACAGTCATCCTAAAACTGACACAATGACCCGAAACTGACACAGTGGCCATAAACTGACACAGTCACCCTAAAACTGACACAATGACCCTAAAACTGACACAGTGACCCTAAAACTGACACAGTGGCCATACACTGACACAGTCACCCTAAAACTGACACAATGACCCTAAACTGACACAGTGGCCATAAACTGACACAATGACCGTAAACTGACACAGTGAGCCTAAACTGACACAGTGACCCTAAACTGACACAGTGACCCTAAACTGACACAGTGACCCTAAACTGACACAATGACCGTAAACTGACACAGTGACCGTAAACTGACACAGTGACCGTAAACTGACACAGTGACCGTAAACTGACACAGTGACCCTAAACTGACACAGTGACCCTAAACTGACACAGTGACCCTAAACTGACACAGTGACCCTAAACTGACACAGTGACCCTAAAACTGACACAGTGACCCTAAACTGACACAGTGACCATAAACTGACACAGTGACCATAAACTGACACAGTGACCATAAACTGACACAATGACCGTAAACTGACACAATGACCGTAAACTGACACAATGACCGTAAACTGACACAGTGACCATAAACTGACACAGTGACCATAAACTGACACAGTGACCATAAACTGACACAGTGACCATAAACTGATACAGTGACCATAAACTGACACAATGACCGTAAACTGACACAGTGGCCATAAACTGACACAATGACCGTAAACTGACACAGTGACCCTGAAACTGACACAGTGACCCTGAAACTGACACAGTGACCATAAACTGACACAGTCACCCTAAAATTGACACAATGACCCTAAACTGACACAGTGACCCTAAACTGACACAGTGACCCTAAACTGATACAGTGACCCTAAACTGACACAGTGACCCTAAACTGACACAGTGACCCTAAACTGATACAGTGGCCATCAACTGACAGTGACCCTAAACTGACACAGTGACCCTAAACTGACACAGTGACCCTAAACTGACACAGTGACCCTAAACTGACACAGTGACCCTAAACTGACACAGTGACCCTAAACTGACACAGTGACCCTAAACTGACACAGTGACCATAAACTGACACAGTGACCGTAAACTGACACAGTGACCGTAAACTGACACAATGACCGTAAACTGACACAATGACCGTAAACTGACACAATGACCGTAAACTGACACAATGACCGTAAACTGACACAATGACCGTAAACTGACACAATGACCGTAAACTGACACAGTGACCCTAAACTGGCACAGTGACCCTAAACTGACACAGTGACCCTAAACTGATACAGTGGCCATCAACTGACACAGTGACCCTAAACTGACACAGTCACCCTAAACTGACACAGTCACCCTAAAACTGACACAGTGACCCTAAACTGACACAGTGACCCTAAACTGACACAGTCACCCTAAAACTGACACAGTGACCCTAAACTGACACAGTGGCCATAAACTGACACAGTGACCCTGAACTGACACAGTGACCCTAAAACTGACACAATGACCCTAAACTGACACAATGACCGTGAACTGACACACTGACCCTAAACTGACACAATGGCCCTAAACTGACACAGTGACCCTAAAACTGACACAGTGACCCTAAAACTGACACAGTGACCCTAAACTGACACAGTGATCAGAAACTGACACAGTGACCAGAAACTGACACAGTGACCCTGAACTGACACAGTGACCCTGAACTGACACAGTGACCCTGAACTGACACAGTGACCCTGAACTGACACACTGACCATAAACTGACACAGTGACCCTAAACTGACACAGTGACCCTAAACTGACACAGTGACCATAAACTGACACAGTGAACCTAAACTGACACAGTGACCATAAACTGACACAGTGACCATAAACTGACACAGTGACCCTAAACTGACACAGTGACCCTAAACTGACACAATGACCCTAAACTGACACAGTGAACCTAACCTGACACAGTGACCGTAAACTGACACAGTGACCTTAAACTGACACAGTGACCGTGAACTGACACAGCGACGGTGAACTGACACAGTGACGGTGAACTGACACAGTGACGGTGAACTGACACAGTGACCGTGAATTGACACAGTGACCGTGAATTGACACAGTGACCGTGAATTGACACAGTGACCGTGAATTGACACAGTGACCGTAAGCTGACACAGTGACCATAAACTGACACAATGACCGTAAACTGACACAGTGGCCGTAAACTGACACAATGACCGTAAACTGACACAGTGACCCGAAACTGACACAGTGACCCTAAACTGATACAGTGGCCATCAACTGACACAGTGACCCTAAACTGACACAATGACCCTAAACTGACACAGTGACCGTGAACTGACACAGTGACCCTAAACTGACACAATGACCCTATTCTGTCACAGTGAACCTAACCTGACACAGTGACCGTAAACTGACAGTGACCGTAAACTGACACAGTGACCGTAAACTGACACAGTGACGGTGAACTGACACAGTGACCGTGAATTGACACAGTTACCGTGAATTGACACAGTGACCCTAAACTGACACAGTGACCCTTAACTGACACAATGACCCTAAACTGACACAGTGACCATAAACTGACACAGTGACCCTAAACTGACACAGTGACCCTAAACTGACACATGACCCTAAACTGACACAGTGACCCTAAACTGACACAGTGACCCTAAACTGACACAGTGACCGTGAAATGACACAGTGACCCTAAACTGACACAGTGACCGTAAACTGACACAGTGACCGTAAACTGACACAGTGACCGTAAACTGACACAGTGACCGTGAACTGACACAGTGACCCTAAACTGACACAGTGACCCTAAACTGACACAGTGACCCTAAACTGACACAGTGACCCTAAAACTGACACAGTGACCCTAAAACTGACACAGTGACCCTAAACTGACACAGTGACCCTAAAACTGACACAGTGACCCTAAACTGACACAGTGACCCTAAACTGATACAGTGACCCTAAACTGACACACTGACACTAAACTGACACACTGACCCTAAACTGACACAGTGACCCTAAACTGACACAGTGACCGTAAACTGACACAGTGACCCTAAACTGACACAGTGACCCTAAACTGACACAGTCACCCTAAAACTGACACAGTGACCCTAAACTGACACAGTGACCCTAAACTGACACAGTCACCCTAAAACTGACACAGTGACCCTAAACTGACACAGTGACCCTAAACTGACACAGTCACCCTAAAACTGACACAATGACCCTAAACTGACACAGTGGCCATAAACTGACACAGTGACCCTGAACTGACACAGTGACCCTAAAACTGACACAATGACCCTAAACTGACACAATGACCCTAAACTGACACAGTGACCCTAAACTGACACAGTAACCCTGAAGTTTCACTGTGACCCTAAACTGACACAGTGAATGAAAACTGACAGACTGACCATAAAGTAATGAAACATGCATAAACTTACCCATCACCTCGAAACTGACCTCAAGCTTGCAAACTTGCACATCACCCATAAATTGTACCAATATTTACAAATTGGCCAAGAACCAAGTGACTGACCGGATGGCCAAAATTGGCTGAACACCCAGAAATTGTCTCGCTGACCCATTGACCTTAAAGTGACCGAGCACCTGCAAACTGACACAGAGGTCATAAACTACCCTGCTAAACATTAACTGACCCACTCCCCAAAATCTAACACAACCAATAAAATGACGTCACCTTCCAATTGTTTAAACGTCGTTGTACCATCCCAACCAGAAGCCAGAAACTGATGCACTATTGATAAGATAAAGCAGTACCAATAAACCGACTGAGCACACATAAACTTACCTCGTAATAATATACTGGCTCAGCGCCCCTAAACCGACCAGCCAGCAATAAACTGATCCACCACCAATAAACCGACCGACTACCGACCCACTATCGATTAACCAACCCACTGTCGATGAACTGTCTCTGCACCCATGAACTGATGCAATACCAATAAGGTGACCCGGCTCCCTTATAACCAACCGAATACCAATTACGCAATCCACCAGCTGTAAAATGATTCACTGCCAATAAACCAACCAAATATCAATAAACTGACCCAGTCCAATGAAACGATCAATAAACTTTGCAGCACCCACACACTGACTCGTTGTCAGTATCCAGGCCCAATACAACGATTCAGTAGCCTGTGGCTGAACCAGCATGAATATTTATCTATGAATAATAAACTAACCAAGCACCCACCAATTGACCAACGACCCAGAAACTGACTCAGCACTCATTCTTAAACTTACTTATCACCTGCAAGCTGACTCCCAGCAACAATCGGAATCACTCCTTCGAAAAATGTCCTGCACCTGCAATTCGAATCTGCAACCATAAATTGAAAGATCACGTAGATCCTGCTCATCTTCCAGTCTCTATCTGGGGGAGGGCAATGGTTCTCTCCCTGATGCTCATGTCAATCTTCCAGACTCTATCTAGGGAGAGGCACTGAATATTTACTGCTGTCTATGTCCATCTTTCAGACTCTGTCTGGGGATTCATTTCCACCTGTCTCTGTTCACATAACAGCTTCTATCTGGGGAGGGGGCAGTGATTATCTTCCTGCTGTTCCTGTTAATTTTCCCGGCTCATTTCCCCTCGGAGACAGTGCCAATTTCATCTTTCCAAGTCTTCATTTTATGTCCAACACTCTTTTCTTCTGTCCTCTGCTGTAACTGCTGACTATTGTTGAAGGGGGTACTAACCGTTTAGTACCTCGTGTGAAAGGCCAGTGCTCACGTGTGAGGCTGGACATTGAATGCGAACTGACTGTTTGCTCCTGCAACATGTCAATCAGGTTAGCAGCGGCAATCTGGCCTCTTGTTGCTTTCTTCATCACCATCCCAGGGTCACTGAGGTCGGTTGTAAACACCAACTCTTACAGTGGTCCAGGCTGAGGATCACATTCCGTTATGACTCATTTTCTGCTTTACTGTATAACTTAAAGCGAGATGCAGGCACAAGTCGCTACACGGGACTTGGATATAGTGGCAATAACACAGACCTGGCTCAAAGACGGGGAGGATTGCGAACAGAATATTCCTGGCTACATGTTATTCAGAAAAGATAGGGATGGAAAGGAATAAGAGGGGCAAAGAGAGTATGAGAATAGATTAGGGGCTAACATAAAAGGGAACTCAAAAGTCTGTTACAAACATATAAATAGTAAAAGGAAGGCTGGGACCGATTAGGGACAAACAGAATTTTTCATGTGGAGGCAGAGGGTATGGCCGAGATATTCAATGAATTTTTTGCATTGGTCTTCACTGGAGAGGATGTTGTCAATGGTGCAATAAAGGAGGAGGTAGTAGCGATATTGGATTGGATAAAATAGATAAAGAGGAGGTGCTTAAAAGATCAGCATTATGCAAAGTAGAAAAAGTCACCCGGTCCGGATGAGATGCATCCTCGGTTACTGAGGGAAGTAAGGGTGGAAATTGCGGACACTCTGGCCATAATCTTCCAATCCTCCTTAGATATGGGGACGGTGCCGGAGGACTGGAGGATTGTAAATGTTACACCCCTGTTCAAAAAAAGGGAGAGGGATAAACCCGGTAATTACAGGCCAGTCAGTGTAACGTCGGTGGTGGGGTAACTTTTAGAGACAATAATCCGGGATAAAATTAATTGGCGCTTGGAAAAGTCTGGGCTAATAAATGAAAGTCAGCACGGATTAGTTAAAAGCAAATCGTGTTTGACTAACTTGATTGAGTTCTTTGATGAAGTAAGGGAGAGGGTTGATGAGGGTAGTGCGGTTGATGTTGTGTATATGGACTTTCAAAAGGCATTTGATAAAGTGCCACATAATAGACTTGTTAGCAAAATTTAAGCCCATGGGATTAAAGGGACAGTGACAGCGTGGGTACGACATTGTCTAAGAGACAGGAAGCAGAGAGTAGTGGTGAACGGTTGTTTTTCAGACTGGAGGGAAGTTTACAGTGGTGTTCCCCAGGGGTCAGTATTAGGACCACTGCTCTTTTTGATATATATTAATGACCTGGACTTGGGTATAGAGGGAATAATTTCAAAGTTTGCAGATGACACGAAGCTCGGAAATGTAGTGAAAACTGTGGAGGATAGAATCAGACTTCAGGGGGAGATAGGCAGACTGGTGAAATGGGCAGACACATGGCGGATTGAAATTTAATGCAGCAAAGTGTTCCAGTGGTATCTCGCTTCCCAGGAATGGTGAGTGATGCATTGTCTGAGGTTGATTGGAAAGAGCGGGGCTGGACACGCGGAGGGTTGTGAATCTTTGGAATTCTCCACCACAGAGGGCTGTGGATGCTGAGTCATTGAATAAATTCAAGGCTGAAGATAGATTTTTGGACTCTCAGGGAATCAAGGGATGTGCGGATCAGGCGGGAAAGGGGAGTTGAGGTCAAAGATCAGCCATGATCTGATTGAATGGCGGAGTAGGCTCGAGGGGCCGAATGGCCTATTCTTGCTCTTATTTCTTATGCGACCTGAATGGTGCGGCCTCACTCACTCCTGGAGCTGAGGGGTCAGCGAAACATTCATGGGTTTGTTGCCGCGTCTGAAATGTGCTTTCGAACTGTTATTAACCGAGGCAGGATCCTTTAATGGTCTCTCAGAAATCAACTGAAACCAGTCGAAACGTGTAGCTTTGAGAGGGACTTTCTGCACCATCAGGGCAGAAGTGGGAGAGAGGGAGAAACACTGCCAGTATCTGTGCAGAGTTTGAATGTGTGCAGAACTGTAAAGAGAATGTAGCCCGGGGCAATGAGATATTGTACTTTATACATATTTAACCACATATGTGAATTGTTCCATTTTTCATATTTATTCATTTTAATGCAGAAAGCTTCCACACGATTTCGAACCGGGAAACCCTAGCGTGTTAACCGCGACATTACGGAGACCTCCGCTGTGTTATTACAAAAACAAACCAGGAGAGAACTGCAATCTACAAATAATAATCAATAAGGCTAATGGAATGCTGGCCTTTATATCTAGAGGACTGGAGTACAAGGGGGCAGAAGTTATGCTGCAGCGATACAAAACCCTGGTTAGACCGCACCTGGAGTACTGTGAGCAGTTCTGGGCACCGCACCTTCGGAAGGACATATTGGCCTTGGAGGGAGTGCAGCGTAGGTTTACTAGAATGATACCCGGATTTCAAGGGTTAAGTTACGAGGAGAGATTACACAAATTGGGGTTGTATTCTCTGGAGTTTCGAAGGTTAAGGGGTGATCTGATCGAAGTTTATAAGATATTACGGGGAACGGATAGAGAGAAACTATTTCCGCTGGTTGGGGATTCTAGGAGCAGGGGGCACAGTCTAAAAATTAGAGCCAGACCTTTCAGGAGTGAGATTAGAAAACATTTCTACACACAAAGGGTGGTAGAAGTTTGGAACTCTCTTCCGCAAACGGCAATTGATACTAGCTCAATTGCTAAATTTAAATCTGAGATAGATAGCTTTTTGGCATCCAAAGGTATTAAGGGATATGGGCCAAAGGCGGGTATATGGAGTTAGATCACAGATCAGGCATGATCTTATCAAATGGCGGCTCACCACCACCTTCTCGAGGGCAATTAGGGATGGGCAATCAATGACGGCCTTGCCAGAGACGCCCACATCTCATGAACGAGTAATAAAAAAAGCAGGCACGAGGGGCTGAATGGCCTACTCCTGTTCCCATGTTCATAAATGCTCTCACCAAGCAAGTGGGGTTCGATTCCAGATCAGCAAATGAACTTTTCCAAAATAGTTTATTATATTAATTACACGAAACTCAATAAACAGGGTGACAATATGAATATTTGTTGTAATCGGCGTTAATTAACTTTCTGTTTCAATCTGAAGGAAAAAGTAAAATGATTTCCTGTCAAAAGTTGAGTACGTTTTTGTGATTTGCTTGAGTTGACTTTTCATCCGTCCTCATTTTACAGATTGTATTTTAAGAGTCTGGTTACAAATGTCCAGCGCTTATGTCACCAGGAATCTGATGCAGCCTTTGTTAAATTGGCCACCTCACGTTCACACAACCGCAACTACTGCTGCACTCTATCTTACAACTCGAGCTAGGGCCCCTTAAATTAAGGCGCTTCAACTCGTACCGTCCTCTATTGTACAAACACAAATGTGCAAATACATAATGTGGCTGTTTGAGTGTGAATGTTTCGCTGTGATTTTCACGCAACAGCAACCGCCAATCCTTCCGGGTCAATGGGAGGTTTGTTGGGGATGAAAATCGAATCCCACTCTCCCAATACTGGAGTATTAACATCCGGTCTCAGAACTTTCAACCACACTATGGCCTCTGTGTTCTCCAATAGAAACTGTTGACGAGCCACGGGAATGGAGACACCGTTTTAACCAGATGGCCTAATTTTAGCAGAAAACGCCTTGCACACCCACCGACACACAAACACACACCCACACACAAACACACAAACACACACCCAAACACACACACACACAAACACGCACAAACACACACACACACCCACACACAAACACACAAACACACACCCACACACACAAACACACAAACACACACCCAAACACACACACACACAAACACGCACAAACACACACACACACACACCCACCGACACACAAACACACACCCACACACACACAAACACACCCACCGACACACAAACACACACCGACACACACACAAACACACCCACCGACACACAAACACACACCCACACACACACAAACACACCCACACACACACAAACACACACCCACACACACACAAACACACCCACCGACACACAAACACACACCCACACACACACAAACACACCCACACACACACAAACACACACCCACGCAAACACTCAATAACATTAAATATGACTCACTTGTGTATATTTAATAACACACATCTAGGAATTCAGAGACCATGGAAATAAAGTACTCACAACGATCAAAAAACACTTACTATGCTTTTGATCTTATCATGATACCAACAAACACAAACAAGGTTAAAGCTCACACACATACGTCATGCGGATATGAGTATTGAGATTACATACAGGAAGACGGCGTTCATTAATATTGTTTTAAAATTTACCATCACAATTGCGGTTAGCCTCATCTGGATTCCTACTTAGCCAGATGTGGCTGCTGACTGACGCATTGAACAACAATGATCTATAACAGTGGGTTGATTCCATTGGCCCTGTTCTGCTGACCCCAACCCTAAAAAATCTTCCAACCAAGAAAAGAAAACCTGCCGTGGATGGAGGTTGGGTTGTTTTTCTGGCAGCAGCAAAACCAATTGAGCCCAAACAGCATCTCCAGTCGAATTGACAACCACTTAATGTCAGAAATGGGATTGGAACCCACAGCACTATTGGAAAGTGTGACCGGGCCCCGCTCCCATTCCGACTTCTGATTCGTTCGCTTGCATTGCCACATTTACACGCAAAGAAAGTTTCACTTGATTGGCACCCCATCCACCACCCTAAACATTCACTCCCTTCACCCCCGGCGCACTGTGGCTGCAGTGTGGACCATCCACAGGATGCACTGCAGCAACTCGCCAAGGCTTCTTCGACAGCACCTCCCAAACCCGCGACCTCTACCACCTAGAAGGACAAGAGCAGCAGGCACATGGGAACAACACCACCTGCACGTTCCCCTCCAAGTCACACACCATCCTGACTTGGAAATATATCGGCCGTTCCTTCATCGTCGCTGGGTCAAAATCCTGGAACTCCCTTCCTAACAGCACTGTGGGAGAACCTTCACCACACAGACTGCAGCGGTTCAAGAAGGCGGCTCACCACCACCTTCTCAAGGGCAATTAGGGATGGGCAATAAATGCCGGCCTCGCCAGCAACGCCCACATCCCATGAACGAATAAAAAAAAGCTTACACGAGTGAAATTCCCTGTATGTTGGAAGACTCAGTGCCCAATAGTAGAGAGGATTTGCATTTTGAACTAATATTCACCAGCCTCAATTTCAGCAATTTCCCGTTGGCTGTCAACGAGGTGTTACATAATGAGCAGGTCGAACGAGCCGGCCTGGAACACAGGCCAATGACTCAGTGCAGCTCGTTCCGTGGTCACTGGACTCCGTTGTAGCCGCTCCTGTCAGCAAAAAACAAAAGGAAATTGTAAATCTGAAACAGAAAGAGGTCATGCACAAAATTTGATATCATCCACCAGTTTTTTCCCTCTTTCTGGGTTTTGAAACAACGGTTAGAACTTGCTCCCGAATCTCCAGCGCTGTCCGGTTTTTTATGGCCAATTGAAGGAGCAATTTGCCGTGTTTGCACATGTGCAGTAAAATGCAGAAGTGGTGAAATTGCTCCATCGCGATAGCTGCAATCATAGAAATCACTGAAAAATCGCAAATTTGCTCATCCGCCCAGCTGGAACGTAATTCATTCCGCCACCAAAATGAATGAAGCCTCCTGACTTCGCCTCCTGATAGATTTTGTGGGTGTGTCATCTTTCTCACCGAGATTTCAACGCGAATCAGTCAATATGCTGTTCAGAGACTAGGTTGATTGCGCACAATTCTCTAAAAGTTCAAAATCACACAAGTTGAGGCCACAGAGACGGCCATAAGTAGATTCACAGATTTCTTTGGTGGGAGCTGCCATGACACTCCGCACAAGCTCTGCCCCATTACATAAGTACTTTGTCTCAATATTTACCAGGGAGACTAACATGGTGTTTATAACATTAGAAGAGATCAAAAAGAGACAGTTAAAATAGAAAGGTGGGAGATAATTGATAAGCTAATCAAACTTAGAGCTGATAAAACTCCTGGTCCAGATGGATTGGATCTGCATACATGATAAGAAGTTAGGGAGAAAATAGCAGAAGCTCTATTGCGTGAGAAAAGGGAACAGTGCCAGAGGCTAAGGTGATTCCTATATTTAAAATTGAAGATAGAATAAGTCCAGGGAATTATAGGCCTATTAGGTTAACTTCGGTGGTTGGAAAAATATAGGAATTCTTACTCAAAGATGTAATAGGAAAATATCTAGAAGCTGAAACTATAATATAAAATAGTCAAGACGGATTTCAAAAGGGAAAGTCATGCTTTACCAACCTGATTGAATTCTTTGAAGAAGTGACAGAAATGGCAGACGAGGGTAATGCAGTAGATGTAATATCTTTGGATTTTCAAAGAGCCTTTGATAGTTTACCGCATAGTAGACCCATGACTAAGGTCAGAGCACGTGGAGTCAGGGGACAAGTAGAATGGATAACGAGCTGGCAACGAAACAGAAAACAGAGAGTACGGGTTATGGGTAGCTACTCCGCTTAGCAAAAGGTGGGAAGTGGTGTTCCACAGGGAACAGTGCTGGGACCGCTGTAAACGATTTGGATTTGGAAATTGGAAGTAAAATTTGAATTTTCAGATGGCACCAAATTGCAGGAGCGGGAGGGGTGTGGGGGGATAGTTAATACTGAGGAGGACCGCAACAAAATACAGGAAGACATTAATCATCGAGGAGAATGAGTGTATAATTGGCAAATGAATTTCAATAAAAATAAGTGTGAGGTGGTATATTTTGGTAGGAAGAATGAGGAGGCCAAATTCTCCTTGGAAAATAAGAGTCTAAATATGGTAGAGGAGCAGAGGGATCTGAGAGTACAGATACACAAATCATTAAAAGTATCTACTCATAAGGCAAAAGAAAAAGCAAACCAATCAGAGTTCATTTCTAGAGGGATAAAATTGAAAAGCAGAAACGTTATAGAACATTGGTTAGACCACACTTGGAGCACTGTGCACAGTTCTGGTCTCCATATCTCACTTGGAGCACTGGGCACAGTTCTGGTCTCCATATCACACTTGGAATACTGGGCACAGTTCTGGTCTCCATATCACACTTGGAATACTGGGCACAGTTCTGGTCTCCATATCACACTTGGAATACTGTGCACAGTTCTGGTCTCCATATCACACTTGGAGCACTGGGCACAGTTCTGGTCTCCATATCACACTTGGAGCACTGGGCACAGTTCTGGTCTCCATATCACACTTGGAATACTGGGCACAGTTCTGGTCTCCATATCACACTTGGAGCACTGTGCACAGTTCTGGTCTCCATATCACACTTGGAATACTGGGCACAGTTCTGGTCTCCATATCACACTTGGAGCACTGTGAACAGTTCTGGTCTCCATATCACATTTGGAATACTGGGCACAGTTCTGGTCTCCATATCACACTTGGAGCACTGGGCACAGTTCTGGTCTCCATATTATAAAAAAGATATAGAGGCACTGGAGAAGGTGCAAAAAAGATTTAGAAGGATGAGACAAGAAATGAGAGGTTATACCCATCAGGAAAAATGGAACAGGTTGGGGCTTTTTTCTCTAGAAAGGAGAAGACTTAGGAGTGACCTGATCATAGAATCATAGAAAGTTACGGCATAGAAGGAGGCCATTCGGCCCATCGTGTCCGTGCCTGATCGAAATCTTTAAATTAAGAAAGGGTTTGATTGGGTAGACGTAGAGACGATGCTTCCACCAGCGAGCGAGACCAGGACTATGGGTCATCAATGTAAGACAGTCACTAATAAATCCAGCCTGGAATTCAGGAGAAACTTCTTTACCCAGAGAGTGGTTGCAATGCGGAACTCGCTCCCACATGGAATATTTGAGGCCACTAGCAAAGATTCACTTAAAGGGAAGCTAGATAAACACAGGAGGGAGATAGGAATGGCAGGATATGTTGCTGGGGTGAGATGAAGAAGGGAAGGGGAGGCTCGTGTGGAGCATAAACACCGGCATGGCCCTGTTGGGCCGAATGGCCTGTTTCCATGTTGTTCATTCTATGTAATTCTATGTAAATACCTTTATTATCCCCAAACGTATTGACTTCTCCCCTAGGACGGGTGACTTGCGGCCTGCAGCGCCCTCACCCTTAATTTGTTTTCATTCTCCTCTCCCTTCGTCCTCTCCCTTCCTGCCTATTGCCTCAAAGAGGCTTCGTACACTTTGACTCTTCAAAAGGATGTTTTTTTTTTGAGAAAGAAATGCAATTAGATTGAGGAAAGAAACTGTCAACCGGCCTGCTTCTCTTTCTCTCACTCTGCCCCCGTATCTCTCTCTCTCCCTTTCTGTCTCATCGATGTTAACTGGTAAGGGAATTAGGTGGTTTCAAAATATTTGTTTATTTTAAGACTAACTAATCATCAAGAAGAACATCTCTCTTCTTTTTCAATCTTTCACCTTCCATTGCTGTGATCATTGTCTTTCTTACACTTTTTCCTCCCTAGCCAAACTCTTTCTCTCTCTCTCCTTTCACTTTGTCTCTCACTTTCTGATTCTCAAGTTTATAGAAGACAAAAGAGAAGTGACAACTGATGTGTAATCCGAAGAGTTTTCATTTAATTCTCAGCCATACACATAACAGACAGGCACAGACACAATCACACGGACATATTCACACACAGCATTTGTGTATAAAAATAGTCAACGAATTTTCCCTAAATAAAGCTTTCAAAATTTGTCCTCTGGCTTGTTGAAAAATAAGTTTGAATCACAACTGAACAGGAATTGCTGGATATCAGCAACAATATTTCCCAGTGCAGCTGACCGAACAGTACTGGTGTATCTTGGCGAATGGGGTACATTGCACATGCTCAGACTGTACCGTCAAAAGGGGCTCACAGTATGATTGCTTTGGGCAACAGTCTCAAGTACAAGTCCAGGCTTTTGGGAGAGGCCGGAGCCTTCAAGGGAAATCTTTAACGTTGGCCTTAAGAGAGAGTAAAGACAATCAAATAAGTAAATTGCTTCATGTTATTATGAAGGATCCGATTTGTTTTGAAGATGATTCCGTGGCACTATTCCAAGAAGAGATGGGGAGTTCTCCCTGATGTCCTGGCCAATATTAATCCCCCAACCAACACCTAAAACAGAGAATCTAATCATTGTTTCATTGTTGTTTATGCGAGTTTGCTGTGCTCAAATTTGCTGCCTGCATTATAACAGTGAGAACAGTTCAAAGCTCTTCACTGGTTGCAAAACGCAATGGAACGACCTGACGTCGTGAAAGTCGCTATAGAAATGCAAGACTTTATTTCCTTCATATTCTGTATTGGTTTCTTTGACTGAGATAATCTGATTCACCCCTCTACCCATGATTCCACTCTTGGAATGTATTTTTCGCATGGGTAAATATATACACTGTTTATATAGATATCCCCCTCCTATTTCTCTGATTTTTGGTGAAGAGTTTACTCCACGCCCGAAAAGATAAACCTTCGTTCTTTCTGACTTAGAATATTTTGCTTTTTCTTATATGCTGGGGGTCCTGTCCAGTTTAGTAACACAGTGGAAGGGATTATAGCACATGCTGATTTATTACAGAATACACTGGGAAAGTTACACATTGTACAGTGCAGCTGGGAAAATTCCTGCAGTAAGTAATAGGCAGGGCCAGTTACACAAGACTGAGTGAATTTATTGTGTAGAATCCAGGCATCACCTTTACAACTGTCAAAATTACACCCAAAAGTCTGTTACCCCAGAACAGACATTATCTGGCCCACCTGCTCGGCCTGCTGCTGTTCTGCTAGTCTGCATTCACACACTCCAAGCTGATTACAATGAGTTGTTTTATGATTATTTCGTCCTTTCTCTGTGTTAATCACATTCCTGTCTCTACCTTGCTGGGTTTTTTTGTATCTGTCTTTCGTTGTTTCTGTCTCTCTCTCTCTGTATATATATATATATATATATATATATATAATTCTCTGTCTCTCTCTGTATATATATATATATATATATATAATTCTCTGTCTCTCTCTGTATATATATATATATATATATATATAATTCTCTGTCTCCTTTCTGTGCCTTTTTCTACCTTGTTACTTCACCCATTTTTAATTTCTGTCTCTGTATCGCTGTTTCATCGCTATATTTTTCTCTGTTACACTCTGGTTCTCTCTGTTTGTATCTCTGGGTCTGTCTTCCATCTTTCTCTTCTTTCCATTTGCCTTGCTGTCCCTTTCGTTCGTTGCCTCCTCTCTCTCTTTCTCTCTCTCTCTCAGTCTATCTCTGTCGTTTCTGCCTTTCCACCCCCGCCTACAGCTCTTTCTCTTTCTGTCTGCGTCTGACTATCTCTGAGTCCGTGTGTATCTTTCTCTTTTCTCTGCCTTTCCGTTTGCCTTTTATTTATGTCTTTACGTACCACCTTGTTTATCTCATACTTTTTCTCCCTGATTTTTCTGTCTCATTCGCTGTATTTCATTTATATCCCTCTTTCTCTATCTCTGCTGCTTCGCATCGATCTCCGTCTTTCATTCCATGTCTCTTCCTGTGCCATTATCTCTCTATTTAGCACTCCCTATTCTCCATTTCTCTCTCTTTCTCTTTGCCTTTCACTCTCTCTGTTCTGTATCTCCTTTTTGCAAATTCGCTCTATTTCCCCCACCTCTTTCTTTTTTGAATTAACAATTAGCTGAATTTCTCTTTGTTTATGGCTGTAACTGTCTCTCAGTTCCCCTTTCCACCTGCCTCTATATGTAAGGTTATCCCTCTGTGTAGCTCTGTCCCTTCCTGTCCTTACCCCTCTCCCTGTATCTATCTATTGATCTCTCTCTCTCTCTCTAACTATCTATCTATCTTTGCCATTCTGTTTAACCATTTATGTGGAATATACCGATGAAGATCAGGCGCACAACAGCTACTTTGATTGTCAGGTTTATCCATTTTGCAGGGCGACGATTTAGTTCAATCCAACTGAGCACTTTAGTGTCGCCTTTTTGAACAAAAATTCGTGTGTCATCTGCAGAGTTAATCGCGTCTGAATAGGTCAAATTTTCAATAAAATGTGATAACAGAATCAGATTTAAGATCATTTCATGGCTCTGTGATGCTAATATAAAATGTACTTTCCGTCTGGTGGGACGTGTATGGGATGGAGTATAAAATGGGATTTAGTTCTGGTGCTTGAAACCGATAAGATTCTATGATTTAACTCATTTAATAATTAGATTGAGTGGGTATTTCACCGCGTTCTTCAGCTCCTCTCTGAATTTACTCTGGGTCAGGACATAAATACACGTGTTAGTGCAGGAACTGAGAAGCTGCAGCATAACTGATGTGTGTTCTGTGATATAAAGAGGGTCAGAGTGGGAGTAAAAATATCGAGAGTCTGAAATTCGCAGATAAATGTTATACACAACCTGTGTCACCCACAACAGGATGAAAGTGCCCGATACACTGAAGAGTAAAATGATGGATTTCTTTCGGTTCTCCATCTCTGGGTCACTCTGATTCTCTCCATTGCTGCGGGCCCGGAGTCCCCTTCGGACTCTACTGGCCGTTAAAATACGTCTGACTGTCAGGACATTGAGCAGCAAAATCAGAAAGAAGGGGACACAAGGGGTTAAAATGCGGTGAAACATCTCAAATGCGACCCACGCGGAGGAAGTACGGAAGCTCGGTTTAGTCAGACAAAACCATGGAACATTATTAAATATATAGTAAAGTTCAAATGTAAAGTACCAGGGGAGACTCTCTAAACAGCCCAGCACACTGACTGTTCCTAAAACCAGAGCCGCCGTTCTCTCGGTGCAATATTTACTTTTCAGCTTCTCACAGCAAATGACCACAAATCGATCAAAGGTGAAAGCGACTGTGAGCCAGACAGAAACCACCGCGGTTGCAAAACTGAAGCAGCTAGTCAGGCTCCACACGGGAGTCATGTCCAGGAATGAAATGGGTAAATACATCACTGCAGTATGGGATCAGTGATAACGACCAGGAGATCGGCCACTGCCATTCCCAACAGGTAACAAGTGATACATTTGGAGAGCCCGCACTTTCCTCGGGACAGGATCGCAATCGTCACCAAGTTAACTGTAAGAGAGAGAAAAAGAAGCAGAGAAATTACTGATCAGACCTTAATCCAAAGCAGCAGTTTGATGGGATCTCGGGGGACCTTTCCAGCTCTGTTGCTGCCTTGAACGGTGGAAACTGATTCATTGAGCTGGGCAGCACTTTCGGGCAGAGAAGTGTTTTTAAACACAATTATTAACAATGGCTTGAGAAATCGATACAGAAAATTAATAAAATGAGCACCGGGTCCACTGGACGCGCCGAGTGAGGGGGCAGTGCCGGTGGGGACGGGAGAAGGGGGGTTACCGAGCGGGAACCCAGCGGATTAAAGACCGATTTAGGCTCTGGAAGGTCGGGAAAGGGAACGAAAATGAGGTGACAGGAGAGGAGAAGTTGGTTTATTGCTCTGGATTAAGAGGACTGCCAGGGCCTGGCACTAGACCGGGAAAGGCAGCTGGAAGCCAAGAAAGTGAGCGAGATTTGGAGGGAGACATGGAAAAGGACAGGTCGGACTTGATAGGGAGTCAGGAGCAGATGGTTTGGGAAAGTTGACAAACTGAATCAACGGATGATGAGATTGGGGATTCAATGTAGTGTGAGGAGAGGCTGAGATTCACAGGGAGAGAATGCAGCAGAGTGTTAGAGGGAATCTAATCTCTAGGTCCCAATAACACAATCCAACTAAAAATTCAACAGCTCATTTCTGTGCTTATTGGTGTCAGAGTATAAACTCTGTTAATTTAAATTACTTGTACATTCAATTAAAATTACATTTAAAAATATTAATTAAATCAAACTTGCTGTTTATTGAATTCAGCCGAGCTTCAAAAATATACTTTCCTAATGGCCCATTACATTCAAGAAATTATTGATTGTATCGTTTAAATACATTTTAATTATGTTTAGTGTTAAGTTAGGAAACAAGGAACATTCGCAAAAAATGACTGGTGACCTGGCAGTGATATAAACATGAGGAGCGAGTCCCCCAATAAAAACTCCCCCAATCTGACAACATCATAATACAACCATCAAGTCACATTTTCTATATTGAATTTTGTTCAGCGGTTCATTCTGATGAATTATACACACCACAGCCTCTCACTTTGCCTCTCAGACCCCCTCTCCATCACTCACTCTACTCTCGTTCTCAAGTCTATTTTTATATCCGATTAAATCCTCTCATCCTCTGCCTGCATTCTGATCACCAGCCCTGTGTTCCACCGATCATATTCTCACTGTCACTTCATGGAAGCGACAACAACTTGCATTTATATAACGCCTTTAACGTGGTAAAAAGTCCTAAGTTTCGCACGACCTTATCAAACTAAACTTGAAACCGAGGGCATAAGGAGATTTAGGACAGGTGAGCAAAAGTTTGGTCAAAGAAGTACGTTTTAAGGAGCGTCTTAAAGGAGGAGAATCGGGGAGATCAAGGTGGGGAATTCCAGAGTTTAGAGTCCAGAAGCTGGGTCAGCCTCAGATGGTGGACAGGGAGGGGTTGGAGTCGGTGTCTGGGGAACAGAATTTGTGGCGGGGGCCAAAGATAATGGCTTCGGCTTTCCAAATATTGAGTTGGAGGAAATGTTCAAGCAGTAATGGACGTCAGAAAAGCAGTGTGACAAATGGGAGAGAGTGGAGGGGTGGAGAGAGGGTCGTGCTGAGGTAGATCTGGTCGTCGACAGTTTGCATATGGAACCTGATGAGTTTTCAGATTATGTCGCCAAGGGACAGCATGTGGATGGGAAATAGGAGGGGCCTTGGGGGACACCAGAGGTAGCGGGGAGTGAACCCATTGCAGGTCATTCTCTGGCTGCGACTAGGCAGGTTACTTCCCCAACATGGAAATCTTAACAGATTATGATGGTCTTAGCCCAGACACATTCAGTACAGATAATAATCTAGCGATAATGCCCCATTTAGATTTACAAAGGTTTGGAGCTTTAGACTCGATTAGCTTAGAAGCTAATGCCACACCTTTATATAACAATACAATAAGTACAGTGAATAATCCAGTAACAATGCCTGGGTTGGATATAAAGAGATAATTACGGATATGATGCACTTGCTACAAGACCAAACGTTTAGAAGTTAAGGAGACACCATTATCAACAATACATTCAGTACAGAGAATAATGCAGAAACAAATCCAGGGTTCGACATACAAAGTTCATTACAGACATAATTCTGCACCTACAGGACTGAAAGAGCAGACACATAACACATTCCATCATTAGTTGATGGAACAGAACAGACGGCAGTGTAAATTGCCAAGTACAGCAGCTTTACACCATAACCAGCTGAGGTAACGGCTTACCCGGAACTCCAATGGCTGCAAGTACAGGATAGTAAATTTCTTCTATCTGAGACGTTACTGAATATCTCATTTCTGAGAGAAGCACTCATTTCTGTTGAACTGTAAACCACAGCACCGTCAGGCACTCTGGGCTGACACATCGCAACAAGCCCTGGTTTATACAGGGGATCAGTTTCCCTTGACACGGTTATACCCCTGATCATTGCTATTAGTTACAGTCATTTAAACAAACACATTACATCAGCAGCTTTGACCCCGATGTAAATAATGTGATGGATATCACAAAAACATCTCAAAGTTCAGCACATCACCTTAATCAGGACCTCTCTCAGGAATAAAGTTGAAAGCTGGGCTGCTGCACAACTGATCCACCGATAATGAGGGTCCATTTACAGTTTTCATATAACTGAATTGTCAACGTGCACTCCTGTCGATTCATTTATACATCTGACCGATTTCTCCGCAGTGTGCACTAAATCCAGGGTCGCAAGCAGACCGGTTTCACTCTGTTCCTGCAGCTTCCCAGTTAAAATATGAATTTTGAGTCTCTGACACGGGGACAGTTAAAGGGCAGGTTGAGGATTGCAGTCTAGAAATGCCTGTGGGTGATATTAGGGGTTGGACACTGAACGTGCCCCATTGACATTCCTCTCCCCGCTATTTTACTGCAGATGTTTACCCGTTTATTCTTCATTGGTTAAAGGCTCCAGTAAACTTGGTCCCATGTAACACCGAACTGAGCTCATGACCTGATTTCACCTCCATCACAAAGGCCCGGTGATTCCCTCACAAGCTTTGATTCCTTCTCAACCCATTGCCATCCATGCCTCTGTCCCCTCCAGTTCCATTCCTCTAATGCATATCCTCCATCTTCCATAAAGGTCCATGACTCCATTGCCCGTGTTCATAAGAACATAAGAACATAAGAAATTGGAGCAGGAGTAGGCCAATCGGCCCCTCGAGCCTGCTCCGCCATTCAATAAGATCATGGCTGATCTGATCCCAACCACAAATCTAAAGAACACAAGAAGTCGGAGCAGGACCCGGCCACTCAGCCCCTGGGCCCTCTCCGCCACCCACAGGGCATTGACCGATCCGAACTCAGCTTCATGTCCAATTTCCTGCCCGCTCCCCATAACCCCTAATTCCCTTTACTTCTAGGAAACTGTCTATTTCTGTTTTAAATTTATCTAATGATGTAGCTTCCATCATCAGGTCCCGCTCGGGTTCACTGACCCATATTGGCTCCCAGTTCCACATCCATTACATTGAAAATTCTCATCTTTGTTTTATAATACCTACATGGCCCACACCTCCCCAACTCCATCCCCTCAACCACACCTACAGGAAACCCACCCGTGATCTCCCCATTCATGGGACATTGGCCTCTTTTGGTGGGACGACCCCTCCCTTGTTTCCACTCACCTATCTGATCAGAGCCAGGAAACGATTCTCTTCCCGCCCTATCATCTTATATCTTGGATGTTTCTGAAGGTTGAACCATTGGCTCTTCCTCATCCACATGCTGCCCTTTGGTGACGTAGTCTGCAGACATGGACCAGCTGACGTGTAACTTCTTCACGTGTTTTGGAGCATGGGATGTTTTACCACAGAGAATGGAATAAACAGAAAAGAGACTTTTACCAGAGAATTAATTACCATAGAATTAATTACCATAGAGTTATAGAATCATAGAATGGTTACAACACAAAAGCAGCCCATTAATTCCCATCTAGCCCGTGCTGGCTTTTTTTTAAGAGCAATAGAGTTAATCCCATTCCCCGCTCTTTCCCTGTATCCATGCATTTTCTCCCTTCAAGTATTTATTCAATTCCTTTTTGAAAACCATGATTGAATCTGCCTCCACCACTCTTTCAGGCGGCGCATTCCAGATCATAATTACCCGCTGCGTTAAAATGTTATTCCTCATGTCGTCTTTGGTTCTTTTGCCAATCACCTTAAATCTGTGCCCTCTGGTTCTCGACCCTTCCACCAATGGGAACAGTTTCTCTTTATTTACTTTATCTAAACCCTGCATGATTTTGAACAATTCTCCCAAAACTTCTCTGTTCTAAGGAGAACAACCCCAGATTCTCCAGTCTATCGAAGTAACTGAAGTCCCTCATCCCTGGAACCATTCCAGTAAATCTTGTCTCCACCCACTTAAAGACCTTCACATCATTCCTAAAGTTCCATCGCATGGTTTAAGGGAATAAATATTTGACATTGATGAAGATAAAGGTCATTTGCTAGAAAACTTCGCTTGTTATTCGTTTTCAATTGGTTTAACCATGAACTGACAATGACACGGTGGGCTAAATTGATATTTGCGTTACTTAACAGTCCAACATCTAACAATGCAACAGTGTAAGGAGAGATGTAACAATAGTTCGCCCGTATAATCTGAACTGGATATTCGTGTTTCTGCACTGTCCAATATCTAACAGCACGATAGTGCACCCAAGGATGAAACAGTACATAGATTTTACTTCGATTCTATATAGAATTTACAGCAATGAAACAGGCCTTCCGGCTGACCTATCTGTGCCGGTGTTTATGCTCCACACAAGATAACTCCCACCCCACCTCATCTAACCCTATCAGCATATCTTTCCATTCCTTTCTCCCTCATGTTCTTCTCTACCGTCTCTTTATATGTAGCTATGCTATTCGCCTCAAACACGCCATTCGGCAGCAAGTTCTATATTCAACTATACTTGTTTCGGAAGATTCACCTGAATTCCTTCTTGGATTTATTAGTGACTATTTTCTATTCAATTCCCCCAAGCTTTGGGCTCCCTCACAAGTGGAAACATCTGTACCTTTAGCCTGTCAAACCCCTTCTTAATTGTAAAGACCTCTATTAGGTCAAATCTCAGCCTTCTCTAATCTGGAGAGAAAGAAAGCCTCAGCCTGTTGAGTCTTTCCTGATTGTTCTGGTATACATAAGAAAGAACATAAGAAATTGGAGCAGGAGTAGGCCAATCGGCCCCTCGAGCCTGCTCCGCCATTCAATAAGATCATGGCTGATCTGATCCCAACCACAAATCTAAAGAACACAAGAAGTCGGAGCAGGACCCGGCCACACAGCCCCTGGGCCCTCTCCGCCACCTACAGGGCATTGACCGATCCGAACTCAGCTTCATGTCCAATTTCCTGCCCGCTCCCCATAACCCGTAATTCCCTTTACTTCTAGGAAACTGTCTATTTCTGTTTTAAATTTATCTAATGATGTAGCTTCCACAGCTTCCTGGGGCAGCAAATTCCACAGACCTACCACCCTCTGAGTGAAGAAGTTTCTCCTCATCTCAGTTTTGAAAGAGCAGCCCCTTATTCTAAGATTATGCCCCCTAGTTCTAGTTTCACCCATCTTTGGGAACATCCTTACCGCATCCACCCGATCAAGCCCCTTCACAATCTTATATGTTTCAATAAGATCGCCTCTCATTCTTCTGAACTCCAATGAGTAGAGTCCCAATCTACTCAACCTCTCCTCATATGTCCGCCCCCTCATCCCCGGGATTAACCGAGTGAACCTTCTTTGTACTGCCTCGAGAGCAAGTATGTCTTTTCTTAAGTATGGAGACCAAAACTGTATGCAGTATTCCAGGTGCGGTCTCACCAATACCTCTGGTGAATCTTTTTTTGCAACCACTTTTTTGTTATCTGTCTTTTTTCTCTATGGTTAGCACCCGTTTTACTGTTCTCTGGGGCTGATGACTTGGATGTAGCTTTGTTAGTTATTCTCTTTGGTTACAGTTGGTAGTTCCAGATTATAGTGTATGGTTTCGGTGCTCCATTATATTAGCGTCATAGAGGGATTTACTCGAATGAGTCCAGAGAAGGGAAATTTATCATGAACGATTTGAAACACCGAGACAATTTCCAAGGAATTAGAGAAGAGGAGGCTTAAATTTTAAATGATGACGGGTTTTGATGGAGTAATAAAGAATCATTGTATCCTCTGGATGTGCGGATCAGTGATAAGGAGTCATCAATTTCAGCTCATCATGAACGAGTTTAAGTGTAAATTCTTCACGCAGAGATGTTTTGTAGCATGGAATGTTTTTACCACAAGGAATGGACAAAGCAGAAAAGAGACAATTGCATTTTTGAAACTGATGAAGATAAAGGTCATTTGGAAGAGAGTTTGCCATGGTATTCGGATCAATGGCTTTAACCATGAACTGACACTGTCACCATGGGCCATTTTGATATTAATGTTTCTTCACTCTCCAATATCTAACAATACAACCGTGTAACCTGGAATGTAACAATAGTTCACCCGTATAACCTGATCTGGATATTCATGTTTCTGCATTGACCAATATCTAACAATACGACAGTTTAACCCAGGGATGTAACTCGTTTCCTCCTTATATTCTGAACGGGATATTCGTGCTTCTACACTGCCCAATATCTCACCATGCTACTGAGCAACCAAGGGATGAAATACCAGTACTCCCTTCTAATCTGAATTGTCTCTCCTGATTGTGATAACATCTCAGTACTGGTATTATTCTTATGAAACTTTTATAATATGGAGACCATAACTTCTCACAGTATTCCAAGTGTGATATGAAGACCAGAACTGCGCATAGATCTGAGACATCACTCTGTTTCTATCTGCACAGATGCTGCCTGACCTGCTGAATCTGTTAGCAGATCTACCACTGTTCTAATGCTTCAGCACTCTTTCAATGGTCTCTTGGGTTTCTGTAAGTTATTCTCCTCACAAAGATGTGGACCTTTGCCCTCCTATGTTCTATGTTGGTTGTAAACTATCTGCGTACATCTTTAACCTGAGTGGAGCCTCCATGGTTCAATTCTAACATCCAAAAACGGACCATCTCTTGACCTTTGGGTGTTTATAGTTCTGAAGTTCCAGCTCTGTCTCTTACAAACTGTCTTTCACACACGCAGCGAGATACACAATGTGCAACCCCATCCTGCTCCTATTAACACCGCCCTCTTGCTAAATGTTTGGGAGCTTCATGCGAGCCAGGCGGAATGGGATATTGGTCATACTTGGCTTTAAACCATATTCTTACACTTGGTTCAATTTTCACTTGATCTCTCAACTACCTCCTTGGTCTTGCCTTAGATCATCTTGACTTTACATAAACACCACATAAACATGTAGATATTGCTTCTATTTTCATTTGGTTAATACAGAAACCTGCAGTATGGCATAATGTCAAGAAATCCTGAACTTAAAGATTCTCCACCTCCCTTTTTACTAATATCCTTCTTGTTGATATTTTTTGCTAATTATTATTTCTCCCTAGCCCCATTTTATTGTTGACTGAAAGGAACCTAAACCCTGAATTTTGGAAATCAAAATGATTATTTCCCTCTCGGCTTTAATTTCAATTCCTCTGATTGGGACTAGTGTTTCCTGATTGTTTCATTAATTAGTTTCTCTGTGGAACATGCCTTGTTTAAAAGGTTTTCTAACTTTCCTGAGCGACATTAACCATTTCATGTCGAGCTGTTGTCAAGTAACTGAGATGTGCTCTTCAGTATATCTTCATCATACATTTCTGCCTACCAGTTGCCTCACACGTAACATATTATAGGTGATATTACCTTCCTGCTGGCCAGTTCCTTTTCCCTCATGGTTTTTCCGAATGTGTTTTCCACGACACACGTCATATGTCCAGTAAGATTCAATCCTGTAAGAGCAACTGCCCTGTTTAAAGAGTGGTTCTAATAGCTCGCTAGGCCTGACGCCTGTGTAATTGTGTCCATCACCCTGGCCTCCGTTTCTGATTCATGGCAACATACATTTGTGTCTTCCATGCTTGAGCCTACAGGGTATCTTATCAAAAGATGGGGGGTGGCGAGGTGGTGTCTGGGGGTCTTTGCTTATCTTCCCCCTGCATGGTGCCGAAGCCTGGATAGTGGCCAGGCTATCAAATGCAGTTTTCTCATTGGTTAGTATAGACATGGACACAGATATCTCCGAGAGAAAGCTATCAATTACTGTTCCCAACACCACTCTCCTGACTTTCACTCAATCGTACATTTATACCAGATCGATATCTTTTGGTAAATTATGCCGAGGTGATTTTATTTATCCAAAATCACCCAGGGCGATGACATTAGGAAATTTCCCATTTGGTGTTGTAATTTCCCTGTTTCTATTTTATATTCACAATCACTTCTTCTCATCTAATTGTACACAGCCTATTTATTACTCATTCATGAGCCCTGGAGGAACTTTACTGTGCAATACAGTATTTACAGTCTGGTCCAATATCTCAACGCATTTCTTTGTTTATTTTGCTTAAATTCTTCTTGAAACGCTTTTATTAATCCCAATTTGAGAGCCGTATTGTTGGACTGACAATGTACGAATTCCCGCCCCACAAAAAAAAAATCTTCCTTGATACACCCCATTGGACAAGAACCATTTAGACTGGACTCCAGTCTCCAAAGTAATTAAGACATACTTTGATTATCCCCTTAAACTACTGGTAAATGTTCTTGAACAGCAACTCATAACAATTTATCTTCTCAATTCGAATTTCAGAAACAAATTATGTGCAGCCTTTGTGGTTCTACAATACAGAGATTAGTGTTTGTAATTACATTTGGATCGTAATCCCCCTACCAACTCCCATCCCCCACGCCATAAGCATTCTGCTTCGGACAATAAATGGGTTGAATCAGAACAAATCAAAACGTTTCAAAAGAGGAAAAGCAACTTGGATCAAGGCCGATGTTTGCTTTTCCTTCTCTCTGTAATTTTGAGTTATTGAAATCCAAATTTTAAGTCTTAGTCCAAAACGTCACCTTGCTGTGATATTTGATACCTGCCGAAGTTTACAGATAAGGCCTCAAATCCTCCATCAACATTTCTCCAGCAAAGATTGCTCCGTAACTTTGTGAAGCCATTTTTATATCAAAGAACTATCCTTGATAATCCTGCACCATCAACAGTCACGAGGACACGAAAATTATAGTCCTCTGTTTAAAAAGACACAGAAAATTCATTGTGGCTCTTCTTTAGAACCCAAGGGGTTAATTTGTTAATTCATGGTTTCATGATTTTTTTAATTTGTTCATGGGATGTGGGCGTCGCTGGCGAGGCCGGCATTTATTGCCCATCCCTAATTGCCCCTTGAGAAGGTGGTGGTGAGCCGCCTTCTTGAACCGCTGCAGTCCGTGTGGTGACGGTTCTCCCACAGTGCTGTTAGGAAGGGAGTTCCAGGATTTTGACCCAGCGACGATGAAGGAACGGCCGATATATTTCCAAGTCGGGATGGTGTGTGACTCGGAGGGGAATGTGCAGGTGGTGTTGTTCCCATGTACCTGCTGCCCTTGTCCTTCTAGGTGGTGGAGGTCGCGGGTTTGGGAGGTGCTGTCGAAGAAGCCTTGGCGAGTTGCTGCAGTGCATCCTGTGGATGGTGCACACTGCAGCCACGGTGCGCCGGTGGTGAAGGGAGTGAATGTTTAGGGTGGTGGATGGGGTGCCAATCAAGCGGGCTGCTTTGTCCAGGATGGTGTCGAGCTTCTTGAGTATTGTTGGAGCTGCACTCATCCAGGCAAGTGGAGAGTATTCCATCACATTCCTGACTTGTGCCTTGTAGATGGTGGAAAGGCTTTGGGGAGTCAGGAGATGAGTCACTCACCGCAGAATACCCAGCCTCTGACCTGCTCTTGTAGCCAGAGTATTTATGTGGCTGGTCCAGTTAAGTTTCTGGTGTCACGGTGGGGAAATAGCCAATTATAGTATGCCAATTATTTTAAATAAAATACAAAGTTTGTTGCTTGGTGTATTAAATACAGATATCGGTGTCCTTGGAAGGCACAGAAAGAAAGGCACGGAGCCAAATATTATCGGCTGTACGCAGTGTTCGCAGTGTTCTCAACGTCACTCAAATGTAAGTTTTTATTAAAAAAACCTTTCGTGTCGTGAGATAGCATTTCAGTTCATTGCTCTTAATTTTTAGTTGCCCCAACATTTGCAGATTGTTGATATCGAGACAGGAGATTAAGTTTAACTGAGCCAAAACACAATTATTTTTGGCAAAACGTTTTCAAACCTTTCCACCTATAAAGGTTGCAGATCAAATTTCAATTGTTGTTGAAGCATTTAGCCTTTATTTGAGATAATTCTTATTCAAGCAGTTATTGGAGCAATCTTTCTCCCCCCTCTGATGTCTGCTTTCCATCTGCTGAGGTGAACTCTCCTGTCTCCCAGATAGGTCAATAATCAGTCAGTGACACACAAGTAAACTGGCTGTCGGAGAAAATGTTTCGGACTCTTTTCCCTACATCCAGCTGCAGGACTTAGGCCACCGTGGATAATTCAGCTGATTTGCCTCCAGTTAACAACTGCTACTAGTTCTTTAAACAGATCCGAATGAAAAATGGAGGGGGAGTTGTGAAATCTCGGTGGTCCAGGTGTACTGTTGCTCCCGTAGGGTGATAGGAAATTTACATTGGCACTGACTGGTCAATTTGTGGTACTCGGTCTGTTCTGCCAGACTATGGCTAACAGGGGGCGGTCTATAGCAGTTGATCAAATTTTCTCCAATCGTCTCGGAGGCACACGACGAGCTCATATTGGCCTTGCATCGCAATGAGCAGCCCTCCTGACTGAGAGTCTACGCCCTTTTGCCAAAAACACATATTTACCATGTCCACTACCACATTGTTCTTTCCCATCCAATCTGCTCCGAAGATACCATCCTCCGTCTCCTGTCATTGTTTGAGTTCACACTCCCGTGTGGGGAGTGTTTACATCCCCGACTGTGGCTCCTTCTCCATATCTCCTCCTACCCCAAATCCCTTGAATTCAAATTGGTGCTCAAGTGCACGCTGTATATTGTTGTTTATTTAATTCATGGGATGTGTGTATCGCTGGCAAGGCCAGCAAGTATTGCTCATCCCTCATCAGCAATATTTGTTCCTCACTTTCATGGGGTGGGGGGTGGGTGGAACGCTGAGCTGTTTATCCTTGCACACTGGGAGGAAGGGAAATGCTAGCCAAGGGTTGGATTGGAGTGATCTCAGGGCTTCTTCCAGAATTCTATCTCCTGTCTCAGAAGGTCTATCTTGGATTGTAATCTTTCCTCCAGCTCCTGTATTTTCTTTTGACCTCACTTGTTCTCGCTACACTACACTGGTCGTCCTGGTTTTTGACGTAGTTCGTCATGACATGTTACTAATTTTGTGGCTCTATTTGCACCTTGGGTTTGGAGGAAATCTATTGACCTAGCGAAAGTCTACGTAGCCAAAGAAAGCAGTTGATCTTCCGCGTCTGATTTTTGCTCCATCAACGTTTTGTTGAGGCCCCCCTTCGGTTTCTAATTGTTCCTTATGTTTTATAATTTGCTGTCCTTGCCATGTGAAAATGCTTAACTGGAGAACGCTGAAATTGGCCATGATAACTTATACACAGTGGGATATAGTTGCAGTTAACTGTTCATTTCGATAGGGAGGGTGAACAGCCAGTTGTCGTGGTGCATATAGGCACCAACGATATAGGTAAAAAACAGGATGAGGTCCTACAAGCTGAATTTAGGGAGTTAGGAATTAAACTAAAGAGTAGGACCTCAAAGGTAGTAATCTCAGGATTGCTACCAGTGCCACGGGTTAGTCAGAGTAGGAATGACAGGATAGCTAAGATGAATACGTGGCTTGAGAGATGGTGCAAGAGGGAGGGATTCAAATTCCTGGGCCATTGGAACCGGTTCTGGGGGAGGTGGGACCAGTACAAATTGGACGGTCTGCATCTGGGCAGGACTGGAACCAATGTCCTAGGGGGAGTGTTTGCCAGTGCTGTTGGGGAGGGTTTAAACTAATGTGGCAGGGGGATGGGAACCGATGCAGGAAGTCAGTGGGAAATAAAGTGGTGACAGAAACAAAAGGCAGTAAGGGAGAGTGTACAGAACATGACCGGACAGATGGTCTGAGAAAGCAGGGCAAAGACCAAGGGAAGTCTAGATTAAACTGCATTTATTTCAATGCAAGAAGTCTGATGGGCAAGGCAGATGAACTCAGGGCATGGATGGGTACATGGGACTGGGATGTTATAGCTATTACTGAAACATGGCTAAGGGAGGGGCAGGACTGGCAGCTCAATGTTCCAGGGTACAGATGCTATAGGAAAGATAGAGCAGGAGGTAAGAGAGGAGGGGGAGTTGCGTTCTTGATTAGGGAGAACATCACGGCAGTAGTGAGAGGGGATATATCCGAGGGTTCGCCCACTGAGTCTATATGGGTAGAACTGAAAAATAAGAAGGGAGAGATCACTTTGATAGGATTGTACTACAGACCCCCAAATAGTCAACGGGAAATTGAGGAGCAAATATGTAAGGAGATTACAGACAGCTGCAAGAAAAATAGGGTGGTAATAGTAGGGGACTTTAACTTTCCCAACATTGACTGGGACAGCGATAGCATTAGGGGCTTGGATGGAGAGAAATTTGTTGAGTGTATTCAGGAGGAATTTCTCATTCAGTATGTGGATGGCCCGACTAGAGAGGGGGCAAAACTTGACCTCCTCTTGGGAAATAAGGAAGGGCAGGTGACAGAAGTGTTAGTGAGGGATCACTTTGGGACCAGTGATCATAATTCCATTAGTTTTAAGATAGCTATGGAGAAGGATAGGTCTGGCCCAAAAGTTAAAATTCTAAATTGGGGAAAGGCCAATTTTGATGGTATTAGACAGGAACTTTCAGAAGTTGATTGGGAGAGTCTGTTGGCAGGCAAAGGGACGTCTGGTAAGTGGGAGGCTTTCAAAAGTGTGTTAACCAGGGTTCAGGGTAAGCACATTCCTTATAAAGTGAAGGGCAAGGCTGGTAGAAGTAGGGAACCTTGGATGACTCGGGAGATTGAGGCCCTCGTCAAAAAGAAGAAGGAGGCATATGACATGCATAGGCAGCTGGGATCAAGTGGATCCCTTGAAGAGTATAGAGATTGCCGGAGTAGAGTTAAGAGAGAAATCAGGAGGGCAAAAAGGGGATATGAGATTGCTTTGGCAGATCAGGCAAAGGTGAATCCAAAGAGCTTCTACAAATACATCAAGGGCAAAAGGGTAACTAGGGAGAGAGTAGGGCCTCTTAAGGATCAACAAGGTCATCTATGTGCGGAACCACAAGAGATGGGTGAGATCCTGAATGAATATTTCACATCGGTATTTACGGTTGAGAAAGGCATGGATGTTAGGGAACTTGGGGAAATAAATAGTGATATCTTGAGGAGTGTACATATTACAGAGAGGGAGGTGCTGGAAGTCTTAACGCGCATCAAGGTAGATAAATCTCCGGGACCTGATGAAATGTATCCCAGGACGTGATGGGAGGTTAGGGAGGAAATTGCGGGTCCCCTAGCAGAGATATTTGAATCATCCACCGCTACAGGTGAGGTGCCTGAAGATTGGAGGGTAGCAAATGTTGTGCCTTTGTTTAAGAAGGGCGGCAGGGAAAAGCCTGGGAACTACAGACCGGTGAGCCTGACATCTGTAGTGGGTAAGTTGTTAGAGGGTATTCTGAGAGACAGGATCTACGGGCATTTGGAGAGGCAGGGACTGATTAGGAACAGTCAGCATGGTTTTGTGAGAGGAAAATCATGTCTCACGAATTTGATTGAGTTTTTTGAAGGGGTAACCAAGAAGATAGATGAGGGCTGTGCAGTAGACGTGGTCTACATGGACTTCAGCAAAGCATTTGACAAGGTACCGCATGGTAGGTTGTTACATAAGGTTAAATCTCATGGGATCCAAGGTGAGGTAGCCAATTGGATACAAAATTGGCTTGACGACAGAAGACAGAGGGTGGTTGTAGAGGGTTGTTTTTCAAACTGGATGCCTGTGTCCAGCGGTGTGCCTCAGGGATCGGTGCTGGGTCCGCTGTTATTTGTTATTTATATTAATGATTTGGATGAGAATTTAGGAGGCATGGTTAGTAAGTTTGCAGATGACACCAAGATTGGTGGCATTGTGGACAGTGAAGAAGGTTATCTAGGATTGCAACGGGATCTTGATAAATTGGGCCAGTGGGCCGATGAATGGCAGATGGAGTTTAATTTAGATAAATGTGAGGTGATGCATTTTGGTAGATCGAATCGGGCCAGGACCTACTCCGTTAATGGTAGGGCGTTGGGGAGAGTTATAGAACAAAGAGATCTGGGAGTACAGGTTCATAGCTCCTTGAAAGTGGAGTCACAGGTGGATAGGGTGGTGAAGAAGGCATTCAGCATGCTTGGTTTCATTGGTCAGAACATTGAATGCAGGAGTTGGGATGTCTTGTTGAAGTTGTACAGGGCATTGGTGAGGCCACACTTGGAGTACTGTGTACAGTTCTGGTCACCCTATTATAGAAAGGATATTATTAAACTAGAAAGAGTGCAGAAAAGATTTACTAGGATGCTACCGGGACTTGATGGTTTGACTTATAGGGAGAGGTTAGACAGACTGGGACTTTTTTCCCTGGAGAGTAGGAGGTTAAGTGGTGATCTTATAGAAGTCTATAAAATAATGAGGGGCATAGATAAGGTCGATCGTCAAAATCTTTTCCCAAAGGTAGGGGAGTCTATAACGAGGGGACATAGATTCAAGGTGAGAGGGGAGAGATACAAAAGGGCCCAGAGGGGCAATTTTTTCACTCAAAGGGTGGTGAGTGTCTGGAACGAGCTGCCAGAGGCAGTAGTAGAGGCGGGTACAATTTTGTCTTTTAAAAAGCATTTGGACAGTTACATGGGTAAGATGGGTATAGGGGGATATGGGCCAAGTGCAGGCAATTGGGACTAGCTTAGTGGTATAAACTGGGCGACATGGACATGTTGAGCCGAAGGGCCTGTTTCCATGTTGTAACTTCTATGATTCTATGATTCTATGATAACCAATACACCTTGGAACAAAGATACAGTAAGTTGTTAAATTGCACATGATAATTAATACACAGTAAACGAAATTCATAATTAATTGCGAAATTGACCAATACACAGGTGGAATAAATTTAGAGTTGATTTTGCAATCGGACATGATGAAGATAAGCAGGAGAATAAAGATCGTTAATTGCTAAATTGGATACGATATCTAATACACTGGAATAAAGTTACAGTTAAATGTTTAATTGGATATGATAACTAATTACTCAGGCAATAAAGTAAGTTGCTTTTAAATTCAATATCATGACCAATGCCACTGGAATAAAGTTACAGTTAATTGTCCAATTGGACATGATAACCAATGCACAGCGTGTTACATGATGATTGTTAAATTGGCCATGATATAAAAACACAGTTGGATAGAGTTAATGTTTTTGTTAAATTGGCAATGTTAACCAATACTCAGGGAATAAGGTTACAAATAATTATTGTATTGGATATGATAACCAATATATAGGCGAATAAAGTTGCATATAATTGTTCAATTGGACATGAAAGCTAATACACAGTGGATAAAGTTACATTTCATTGATCAATTGGAAATGATAATTGATCAGACATTGCTGCAAGAGTTCCTCAGGACAGTGTCCTAGGCCCAACCATCTTAAGCTGCTTCATTAATAACCTTCCCTCCATCATAAGGTCAGAAATGGGGATGTTCGCTGATGATTGCTCAGTGTTCAGTTCCATCAGCAACCCCTCAGATAATGAAGCAGTCCATGCCCGCATGCAGCAAGACCTGGACAACATCCAGGCTTGGGCTCATAAGTGGCAAGTAACATTCGCGCCAGACAAGTGCCAGGCAATGACCATCTCCAACAAGAGAGAGTCTAACCACCTCCCCTTGACATTCAACGGCATTACCATAGCCGAATCCCCCACCATCAACATGCTGGGGGTCACCATTGACCAGAAACTTAACTGGACCAGCCATATAAATACCGTGGCTACGAGAGCAGGTCAGAGGCTGGGTATTCTGCGGCGAGTGACTCACCTCCTGACTCCCCAACGCCTTTCCACCATCTACAAGGCACAAGTCAGGAGTGTGATGGAATACTCTCCACTTGCCTGGATGATTGCAGCTCCAACAACACTCAAGAAGCTCGACATCATCCAGGACAAAGCAACCCGCTTGATTGGCACCCCATCCACCACCCTAAACATTCACTCCCTTCACCACCGGCGCACTGTGGCTGCAGTGTGTACCATCCACAGGATGCACTGCAGCAACTCGCCAAGGCTTCTTCGACAGCACCTCCCAAACCCGCGACCTCTACCACCTAGAAGGACAAGAGCAGCAGGTACATGGGAACAACACCACCTGCACGTTCCCCTCCAAGTCACACACCATCCCGATTTGGAAATATATCGGCCGTTCCTTCATCGTCGCTGGGTCAAAATCCTGGAACTCCCTTCCTGACAGCACTGTGGGAGAACCTTCACCACACGGACTGCAGCGGTTCAAGAAGGCGGCTCACCACCACCTTCTCAAGGGGCAATTAGGGATGGGCAATAAATGCTGGCCTTGCCAGCGACGCCCACATCCCGTGAACGAATAAAAAAAAAGAAGGGAGAGAAGCAGAGTTGGAAATTGAAGGCAGAAAATTCGTAAGCGAGTTTGGAAGGCAGAGGAGACAAAGGTCAGATGATAGACAACAAAAGAGATTGGCAGTGCTTGATGGTATATACTTCAATGCGAGACGTCGAATGATTAAGATAGATGAGCTGAGGGCACAGATAGATATGTGGAAGTATGATATAATAGCTATTGTTGAAACATGGCTTGAAGACGGGCAGAATGACAGCTCAACATTTCTGGTGGCAGTGTGTTCAGACGAGATAGAGTGGGGGATAAAAGAGGAGGGGAGAGGCAATATTGGTTCAAGAAACACTTACAGACGTGCGGAGGGGTGATACATTGGAAGGATCATCAAATAAGGCCACGTGTTGAGATGAAAAACAAAAAAGTGGTAATTACACTGGTCGGAGTGTACTGTAGACCCCCAAACAGTCAGAGGGAAATATACAAGCAAATCTCCGAGCAGTGCAAAAACAATAGGGGAGTAATTGTAGGGGATTCCAACTACCCTAATATTAACTGGGATAGAATCAGTGTGAAGGGCATAGAGGGCGCAGAATTCTTAAAATGCATTCAGGAGAATTTTTTTAGCTTGTACGTAGCAAACCCAACAAGAGAGGGGGCAGTTCTGGACTTAGTTTTAGGGAATGATTCTGGGCAGGTGGAAGGAGTATCAGTGGGAGAGCATTTTGGCGGGAATGATCATAATTCAGTTAGTTTTGGATTATTAATGGAGAAGGACAAAGATAGAACAGAAGTAAAAGTTTTCAATTGGGGAAAAGCGAATTTTACTGAGCTGTGATGTGATTTAGCAAAAGTGGACTGGAAACAGCTATTTGAAAGTAAATCAGTGTCAGAACAGCATTCAAGGAGGAGATAGTGGTGGTTCAGAGCAAATTTGTTCCACAAAGAAAAAGGAGGGACTCCCAAATCTAGAGCCCCCTGAATGACAAGGAGCACACAGGGTGAGATAAGGCAGAAAAGGGAAGCTTATGTCAGACACAGAGAACTCAATACTGCACAAAGCCCAGAGGGGGATAGAAAGTGCAGGGGTGAAATTAAACAGGAAATTAGGAAAGCAAAGAGAGGACATGAAAAAATATTGGCGAGTAAAATCAAGGAAAACCCAAAGATGATTTGTAAATACATTAAAAGCAAGAGGATAACTAAGGAAAGAGTAGGGCCTATTAGAGACCAAAAAAGGTAACCTGTGTGTGGAGGTGGAAGATGTGGGTTTGGTTCTTAATGAATACTTTGCGTCTGTCTTCAGAAAAGACGGGGACTATACAGAGATTGTAATTAAGGAGGAGGAGTGTGAAATATTGGATGGAATAAACATAGTGAGAGAGGAAGTATTAAGGGGATTAGCATCTTTGAAAGTAGATAAATCACCAGGGCCGGATGAAATGTATCCCAGGCTGTTAAAAGAAGCAAGGGAGGAAATAGCGGAGACTCTGACCATCATTTTCCAATCCTCACTGGATACAGGCGAGGTGCCGGAGGATTGGAGGACTGCTAACCATTGTTTGAAAAGGGAGCGAGGGACAGACCGAGTAATTACAGGCCAGTCAGTCTAACCTCGGTGGTGGGCAAATTATTGAAAAAGTCTTGAGGGACGGTATTAATCGTCACTTAGAAAGGCACGGATTAATCAAGGACAGTTCAATGTCACATAATAGGCTTGTCAGCAAAAGTGAAGCACGTAGATTAAAAAGGACAGCATGGATACGAAATTTGCGATGTGACAGGAAACAGAGAGCTGTGATGAACGGTTGTTTTTCGGACTCTAGAAAGGTATAGAGTGGTGTTTCCCAGTTTCGGTCCCAGGACCACTGCTTTTTTTTTCCATATATATTAATGAGCTGGACTTCGGTATATGTGCACAAATCTTGAAAGGAGAGGTTGAGAAAGTGGTTAAAAACACATTCAGGATCCTGGGCTTTATAAATAGATGCACAGAGTACAAAAGTATGGAAGTCATGATGAACCTTTATAAAACACTGGTTTGGCCACAACTGGAGTATTGTGTCCAGTTCTGGGCACCGCACTTTAGGAAGGATGTGAAGGCCTTAGTAAGGGCACAGAAAACATTTCAAGGTGATGAGGGATATCAGTTACAAGGATAGACTGGAGAAGCTGGGTTTGTTCTCTTTCGAGCAGAGACGTTTAAGAG
Organism: Heptranchias perlo; assembly: GCF_035084215.1. Taxonomy (NCBI): domain Eukaryota; kingdom Metazoa; phylum Chordata; class Chondrichthyes; order Hexanchiformes; family Hexanchidae; genus Heptranchias; species Heptranchias perlo. The sequence goes on from NW_027139548.1 coordinate 442,894, forward strand.
AAGATTCGATAGGAGTGTTCAAAACCATGGAGGGTTTAGATAAAGGGAAATAACCAAAGGCAACGTGAGAAAAAACCTTTTTTACCCAGCGAGTAGTTATGACCTCGAATGCGCTGCCTCAACCTGGAAGCAGATTGAATCGTGGCTTTCAAAAAGAAACTGGATAAATACTTGGAGAAAAATACAAGCAGGGCCATGCGGAAAGAGCAGGGAAATGGGACTAACTGGATTGCGCTTACAAACGGCTGACATGGGCTCGATGGGCCGAATGGCCTCTTTTTGTGCAGCAGCCATTCTGTGATACTATGATGAATTGAACATGATAACTAATACAGAGGGAATAAAGTTACAGTCAATTATTAAATTGGATATGATAACCAATACACAGCGGAGTGAATCTGTAGTTAATTGTTAAATTGGACATGACACCTAAAACACAGGTTACTAAAGAAATAATTAATTGTTAAATTGACCATGATAACTACTTCAGATGAGAAAACAGTTAACGTTAATTGTTAAATTCAGCATGATAACCAGTGGACAGGGAAATAAAGTTGCAGTTAATTGTTAAATTGGTCATGATGACTAATGCACAGGGGATCAAGTTAAAGTTAATTTTTAAATTCGGCATGATAACTGATACAGGGGGGGATAAGCTGATATTTAATTGTTAAGTTGGACTGGATAACTCATACTTAGGTGGACAACATTCACAGTTAATTGTTCAATTGGTCATGATAACCAATACACTGGTGAACAAAGTTACAGTTAATTGTTAAATTCGTCAAGATAACTAATACTCAACCAATACAACAACTAACAGTTGTAGTCAATTGTTAAGTTGGACATGTTAACCAGTACATAGGGAACTAAAGATCCAGTTAACAGTAAAAATGAAGACTAATACACATGGGATACATTTAAGTTAATTATAAATTCGACATGATAAAAAACACAAAGGGGAATAAACGTCCTTTAAATTGTTCAATTGGGCATGATACCTAACACACATAAGATTACATTCACAGCTGATTTTTCAACTGGACATGAAAACCAATACACAGGAGAATTAAGTTACAGTTATTTGTTAAATTGGGCATGATAATACATACACAGAGTAATAAAATTAGAGATAATTGTTACATTGGTCACGATGACTAATGATCAGAGAATAAAGTTACAATTAATTATTAAATTGGACATGACAACTAATACACAGGGGAATAAAGACACAGTTAATGCATAAACTGGACATGATAACATGTCCGCTGTGGATAAAGTTACAGTTAATTGTTCAATTGGACACCATAACTAATACACAGGGGAATAAAGTTATCGTTAATTGTTCAATTGGACACCATAACTAATACACAGGGGAATAAAGTTATAGTTAATTGTTCAATTGGACACCATAACTAATATACAGAGGAATAAAGTTATAGTTAATTGTTCAATTGGACATCATAACTAATATACAGAGGAATAAAGTCACTGTTAATGTATAAATTGGACATGATAACTGCTATGCTGGTGATTATGTGACAGTTAATTGTACAATTGGACATCGTAACTAGTACACAGAAGAATAAAGCTATAGTTAATTGTTCAATTGGACAGGAGAATTAATACACAGGGAATAAAGTTACAGATAATCGCTAAATTGGAAATGATGACAAATACACAGGTGATCAAGCTTCAGTTAATTGTTCAATTAATTATGATAACTAATACACAGGGGAATGAAGTCACATTTACTTGATAAATTGGACATGATAACTAATACACAGGGGTATAAAGTTACAATTACTTGTTCAATTTAATACAATAAACAATACACAGGGAAACTGTCACAGTTAATTGTTAAATTGGACTTGATCACTGAAACACAAGGGAATAAACGTACAATTAATTGTTCACTTGGCCAGAATAACAAATACACAGGGGAATAAAATGAGAGTTAATTGTTACATTGGTCATGATAACTAATAATCAGAGGATAAAGTTAGAATTACTTGTTAAATTTGACATGATAACGAATACACGGTGGGATAAAGTCAAAGATATCTGTTAAATTGAACATGATAACTATTACCTATTGGACTGCAGCTATAGTTAATTGTTCAACGGGACAGGATAACTGAAACACTGAGGAATAAAGTCACAGATACTTGTTCAATTGGACAGGATAACGAATACACAAGTGAATAAACCTACAGTGAATTGTTTAATTGGCCAGGATAACAAATATATCGGGGATAAAGTTACAGTTAATTGTTCAGTTGGACAAATAGTAAATGGGGAAATAAAGATCCAGCTAACAGTTAAATTGGACAGAACGACTAATACACATGGGATAAAGTTACAATTAATTATAAATTCGACATGACAACTAATTCACAGCTGAATCAAGTGACAGTTAATTTTTAAATTGTTCATGATAACTAATACCCTGGTGATAAATTTACAGTTAATTGTTCAATAGGACCTGACAACTAATACACAGGGGAATTAAGTTACAGTTACTTTCTTTCCATTGGATGTGATACCTAATACACAGGGGAATAACATGACAATATTTTTTTTAATTGGACATGATAACTAGCAAAAAGGGGAATAAAGTTAGAGTTTATTGTTCAGTTTGGGCATGGTAGCCAATACACAGGGAATAAAGTTAGATTTAATTGTGAAAATGACATGATAACTTTTACACAGGGGAATAAAGTTAGAGTTAATTATTAAATTCGATATTATAACTAACACACAGGGGATAATGTCGCAATTAATTGTTCTACTGTCTATGGTAACTAATACACAGGGTAATAAGGTTAAAGTCCATTCTTAAATTTGATATTATAACTAATAAACAGGGGAATAAAGTTACACCCGATTATTAAATTGGACATGTTAACTAATACACAGGGAAATAAAGGCGCGGATAATTTTTAGATTCAACAAATATGCTAACCAAAACACTAGCAAATAAAGTTACATTTTTATTTTTTAAATTGGATATGATAACCAATACGCAGGGAAATAAAGATACAGTTAATTGTTAAATTAGGTATGATAACTAATAAACAGTGCTATAAAATGACGATCAACAGTTAAATTGGACATAAGTCCAATACAAAGCGAATAAAGTCACAGATAATCGTTACAGTGGAGAAAGAATAATCAACAGATTTGATACTATTCGGGGAGTTAGTGTATGGTCAATTGGTAAATTGAACATGATCACTAATATACATTGAAATAACTTTATAGCTAATTGTTCAGTTGGAAATGATAACTAATACACGGGGCAATAAAGCTATAGACAATGGTAAAATGGGACATAGCAATTAATGCACAGAGGAATAAACAAACAGTTAATTGTTAAATTGGACATAATAACCACTACACTGGGGAGTAAGGTAACAGTTAAATGTTAAATTAACTGTATTACAAATACATTGCAAATGTTACACCCTTGTTCAAGAAAGGGTGTAGGGATAAACCCAACAACGACAGGCCAGTCAGTTTAACCACGATGATAGGCTTTTAGAAAGGTTAATCCTGGACAAAATTAATAGTCACTTGGACAAATGTGAATGAATAAAGGAAATCCAGCACGGATTTGTTAAAGGCAAATCATGTTTCATAAATTAATTGCGTTTTTTGATGAAGTAACAGAGACGGTTGATGAGGGCAATGAGGTTAATATTGCTTATATGGGCTTCCAGTTTGAAAAAGTGCCACATAACAGCAAAATTGAAGCACGTGGATTTAAAAGGGCAGTGGCAGCATTGGATACCAAATCGACTAAGTGACTGGAAACAGAGAGCCCAGGTGAACGGTTGTTTTTCGGACTCCAGGAAGGTATACAGTGGTGTACCCCAGGTGTCTGTACAAGGACCACTGCTTTCTTTGATATATATTAATGAGCTTGACTTGAGTATATGTGCACATATCATGGAAGGTGCAGGACCGGTTGAGAAAGTGGTTAAAAAAAGCATAGGAGATCCTGGGCTTTATAAATAGGTGCACAGAGTACAAAAGGAAGGAAGTTATGATGAACCTTTATAAAACACTGGTTCGGCCACAACTGGAGCATTGTGTCCAATTCTGGGCACTGCACTTCAGGAATGATGTGAGGGCCTTAGTGAAGAAAAGGTTTACTAGAATGGTTCCAGGGATGTTCAGTTACATGGATAGACTGGAAAAGCTGGGATTGCTCTCCTAGAGCAGAAAAAACATGCAGGGCTACGGGGAAAGAGCAGAGAAATGGGCCTTACCGAATTGCTCTTGAAAAGAGCTGGCATGGGCTCGATGGGCCGAATGGCGTCCTTCTGTGTAGCAACCATTCTATGATTCTGTGACAATATGAACATGATAACTAATACACAGGGAATAAAGTTACAATCAATTGTAAAATTGGAAATGATAACCAATGCACAGGGGAGTGAAGTGGCAGTTACCTGTTAAATTGGACATGATAACTAATACACAGGGAATAAAATTACAGTCAGTTGTTAAGTTGTACATGATAACCAATGCACAGGAGAGTAAAGTTGCAGTTACTTGTTAAATTGGACATGACAACCAGTACCAAACGAAAGATATTTACAGATAATTCTTAAAATGGCATGATAATCAATTCAATGGGGAACAAAGTTACACTTAACATAAGAACATGCGTGCATAAGCACATAAGAAATGGGAGCAACAGTAGGCCTTACGGCCCCTCGAGCCTGGTCTGTCATTTAATAAGATCCTGGCTGATCTTCGACCTCAAATCCACTGTCGTGCACGATCCCCATATCCCGTGATTCCCTTCGAGCCAGAGATCTATCGATCTCAGTCTTGACTTTATTCAGCGACTGACCATCCACAGCCCTCTTGGGTAGAGAATTCCAAAGATTCACCACCCTAATGATTAAATTGGCCATGATAACTAACACAGAGTGTGATAAAGTTACAGTTAATAGTTAATTTGGCATGGTAACTTAATCTTAGGGAATAACGTTACAATTGTTGTTCAATGGACATGATAACTCAAACACAGGGCAATAAAGTCACAGTTAATTGTTCAACTGGACATGATAACTTATGCACAGGCTATTAAATTTATAGTTAATTGTTCAATTTGCCATGATAACTAAAACTCAGGGGGATAAAGCCACTGTAAATTGTTCAATTGGACGTGATAAAAAAATGCAGGGGATGAAGTTAGTTAATTGTTCAGTTGGACATGTTAACCAGTATATAGGGAAATAAAGATCCAGGTATCAGTTAAATTCGCCTTGGCAACCAATACACATGGGATAAAGTTAAGTTAATTTTAAATTGGCCATGATAACCAATACACAGGTGAATAAAGTAACAGTTAATTGTTAAATTGGACATGACAATACACCATGTGATAAAGTCAGAGTTTATTGGTAAATTCGACATGATAGCTAGTACATAGTGAACTAAAGCTACAGTTAATTATTCAATTGGTCATGATAATTAATTTACAGGGGATAAAGTTACAATAAATTGTTAAGTTGGACATGTTAACCAGTACATAGGGAAATAAAGATCTAGTTAACAGTAAAATTAGACATGAAGACTAATATGCATGGGATAAAGTTACGTTAATTATAAATCCGACATGTTAACTAATACACAGGGTGATAAAGTCACATTCAATTGTTGAATTGCTCTTGATAACTACAACAGTGGGCAATATATTCACAGATAATTGTTCAATTGGCCTTCATAACTAATGCACATGGGTAACGTTACAGTTAATTGTTAAGTTGGACATGATAACCAGTGAATGAGGAAATACAGATCCAGGTAAAAGTTAAATTGGACATGAAGAGACTAAAACACATGGGACAAAGATACAGCTAATTATAAATTCGAAATGATAACGAATGGATAGGAAAAAAAGTTGCAGTTAATTGTTACATTGGATAGGAGAACAAATACACAGGGGATAAAGACACAGATAATTGCTGAATTGGACATGATGACCAATACGCAGGTAGTAAAGTTACAGTTAATTGTTCAATTAATAATGGTAACTAATACACAGGGGAATACAGTCACATTTACTTGATAAATTGGGCATGATAACTAGTACGCAGCAGTATAAAGTCACATTTAATTGTTAAATTGGTCTTGATAACTAATACACATGGGATAAAGTTACAGTTAATTATAAGTTCGACATGATAACTAATACAAAGGGGAATAAAGTCGCATTTAATTTTTAAATTGTACATGGTCTCTAACACACTGGAGATAAAGTTATAGTTAATTGTTCAATAGGACATCATAAATAATACACAGGTGGATACAATCATGATTAATTGTTAACTTGTTCTTGACAACTAAAATACAGTGGAATCAAGTCACAGTTAATTGTTAAGTTAGACGTAATAACTAATGCACAGCGGTATAGAGTTACAGTTAATTGTTAAATTGGAGATGGTAACTAATACACAGGGGAATAAAGAAATAGTTAACTATTAAATTGGCCATGATAACGACTACACATGGGAAATAGTTATTGTTAATTGTTAAATTCGGCATGATAACCAGGAGACAGGCAAATACTGTTGCAGTTAATTTTTAAATTGGTCATGATAACTAATAATCAGAGGATAAAGTTTTAATTACTTGTTCAATTAGACATGATATCTCATACACGGTGGGATAAAGTCAAAGTTTTCTCTTAAATTGAACATGATAACTTTAACCTAGTGGACTAAAGCTATAGTTAATTGTTCAACTGGACATGAGAACCACTACATAGTGGAATATAGACGCAATTAAGTGTTCAATTGGATGGGATAGCTAGTAAACGGTTGGAAAAAGACATAGTTGTCTGTTAAATTGAACACACTAAGTAATACATAGGGGGATAAAGTCAGAATTGACTGTGAAATTGAACATGATAACTAGTAAAATAGTGGAATAAAGATAGAGTTAATTGTTCAACTGGACACCAGAACTAATAACACAGTGGATAAAGTTACAGATAATTGTTAATTCGGACATTGGGCCTGATTTTACCAGGGGTGCGGGTTCTGGGCGGGTGGGCCAGTGCCCCCGGTGAAATTAGTGGGTTTCCCGCGCGATTGTAGCAGACAATCCACTAATTGGATCCACTGACCAGCTCCTCCGGGTTCCCCACTGCTGATCTGCACTTCGGGCGGGCTGCACATGCACAGTACGATCTGTCAGCTGGAGGAGCTCTATTTAAAGGGGCAGTCCTCCACTGACAGACGCTGCCAAAAACAGCAAAAATTACAGCATGGAGCAGCCCAGGGGAAAGGCTGCTCCCAGTTTAATGATGCCTCACCCCAGGTATCATCAGATGGGGTGAGGAGGAGGGGGAGGACAGAGATCTTCCCCCCCGGTGGGCGGGAGGAAGCGGCCTGCCTCTGCCACCAAGAAGGCCTGGCTCGAGGTGACAGAGGGGGTCACCTGCACCACCAACATATCGCCCACCTGCATACAGTGCAGGAGGCGCTCCAATGACCTCAGTAGGTCAGCCACAGTGAGAACACATAGTCTTTCCCCTACACTCCGTCTGCCACATCACTGCCCCCACCCCACATCTCCTTCTGCACTGCCAACACTACTCTGTCACATCACCCCTCACACCCACTCAAACCTCATCCTCATCTTACCTGCACCTACTCACCTCGCGAGTACTCACCCCGCCACTACCACTCAACCCAATCCTCATACAATCTCATGGCTCTATCCCATACTCACCCTCTCGTGCATCTCCCTCACGGCCAGCCTCACTCAACCTGCCACTACCGGTGCTGCAGCCACAGGGCATGCATCGCATATGTGCAGTAGGCAGCGTAAGGCAAACGTGTCGTGAGCATGAAGGGGATGCACAAGGGTGTTTGAGGGTTTGTCATGGTTCTTGCTTCTATTGAATTTCAGAACAACTCACATTACATATTATATTGGCACCACTACTGCCATATCTTCATGAATCCTGTCCGGTTTGTGCAATAATGCCCGCTCCTGGGTATCCCTATGAGGACCCACCACTGATGCCCCCCATTGTGTCACTGCAGAGTGGGTGTAGGTGTATTTGCAGGGCTCTTTTGTGCAGACGACTGAGAGACGTGGGCGATGTACCCGGTGGCACCCTGGAAGGATGCGGAGGAGAAGTTGTTGAGGGCAGTGGTGACTTTGACAGCGACATGTAAGAAGATGGTGCTCGGGCCAACCGGGAGCAGCTCGGCATGAAGGAGGCTGCAGATGTCCACGACTACATGTTGAGTAACTCTGAGCCTCCGTGTGCACTGCTGCTCAGAGAGGTCCAGGAAGCTGAGCCTCGGTCTGTGGACCCTGTGGCGAGGGTAGTGCCCTCTGTGACGCATCTCTCTCTGCGGTAGCCCTCCCTCCTGCTGTACAGGTGGATGTGTCACAGCACTCTGTTGTGGAGCTCCACGTGTCAGAGGTGGACGGTGTGGATGGCGAGGCTGTTGAGGCTGGTGATGCTGTTCGCCCTCCGAGGAGGTCATGACTGCAGCTACGGCGGCCCCCATCCGCAAGATGTACATCTGAGGGGGTCCGCAAGGTAGGTACATGTCTCCGGACCCCGGGGTAAGTGTGCAGGTTGGTGACTTTGACCGTACGGAGGAGGGTGGGGGAGGCCAAACTTTGTCCCAAGTGACAGAGCGGCCTCCTGCAATGGCTGGGGGTCTCTCCACCCCACCGGCCCACCTGTCAAATTGACCTTTGCAGCTGCCACAGGCTGACGGCTGCAACACGTCCATTTCAACTGGGAGTGTTTCCCCCAGTGTGGGAAACAGTCCCATGTTTATCCAAAATCACACACAGTCCCTGAATCAGGTCAGTTAATGACCTGAACAAGCAAAGTAAATACTCTCAAGTGGAACACCGCTGGCTTTAATTGCCTGCGGGATTCCCACCAGCGGGGGCTGCGCACGCAACCCCTGCACGTCAGCGCGGAACCTGGACATGGGCGGGATCGAGGTGCGATCCGGTCCCGCTCCGGGATTTCGGGATTTTCGGGGCCCCCCCGCCGAGAACGCACCCGGGAGCGGGTGCTAAAATCAGGCCCATAGGGGTTAAATCCACAGTTAATAGTTAAGTTGGACATGATAACTAGTGAATGAGGAAATAAAGATCCAGGCAACAGTTCAATTCGTCATGAAGACGAATACACGTGGGATAAAATTACAGCCAGACACATGCGATACAATGACCATCTCCAAAATCAGCAGCAGGTACATGGGAACACCACCACCTGCACGTTCCCCTCCAAGTCACACACCATCCCGACTTGGAAATATATCGCCGTTCCTTCATCGTCACTGGGTCAAAATCCTGGAACTCCCTTCCTAACAGCACTGTGGGAGAACCGTCACCACACGGACTGCAGCGGTTCAAGAAGGCGGCTCACCACCACCTTCTCGAGGGGCCATTAGGGATGGGCAATAAATGCCGGCCTCGCCAGCGACGCCCACATCCCATGAATTAATAAAGAAAAGATCCTCAAACTAATACAGACACTCAAACTAATACAGACACTCAAACTAATACAGATCCTCAAACTAATACAGACACTCAAACTAATACAGATCCTCAAACTAATACAGTCCCTCAAACTAATACAGATCCTCAAACTAATACAGTCCCTCAAACTAATACAGACCCTCAAACTAATACAGTCCCTCAAACTAATACAGATCCTCAAACTAATACAGTCTCTCAAACTAATACAGACCCTCAAACTAATACAGATCCTCAAACTAATACAGACCCTCAAACTAATACAGATCCTCAAACTAATACAGACCCTCAAACTAATACAGACCCTCAAACTAAGACAGACCCTCAAACTAATACAGATCCTCAAACTAATACAGGCCCTCAAACTAATACAGATCCTCAAACTGATACAGATCCTCAAACTAATACAGATCCTCAAACTAATACAGACCCTCAAACTAATACAGTCCCTCAAACTAATACAGATCCTCAAACTGATACAGTCCCTCAAACTAATACAGTCCCTCAAACTAATACAGATCCTCAAACTAATACAGATCCTCAAACTAATACAGTCCCTCAAACTAATACAGTCCCTCAAACTAATACAGACCCTCAAACTAATACAGTCCCTCAAACTAATACAGATCCTCAAACTAATACAGATCCTCAAACTAATACAGATCCTCAAACTAATACAGTCTCTCAAACTAATACAGACCCTCAAACTAATACAGATCCTCAAACTAATACAGTCCCTCAAACTAATACAGTCTCTCAAACTAATACAGACCCTCAAACTAATACAGTCTCTCAAACTAATACAGACCCTCAAACTAATACAGTCCCTCAAACTAATACAGACCCTCAAACTAATACAGTCCCTCAAACTAATACAGACCCTCAAACTAATACAGATCCTCAAACTAATACAGATCCTCAAACTAATACAGATCCTCACACTGATACAGTCCCTCAAACTAATACAGATCCTCAAACTAATACAGATCCTCAAACTAATACAGATCCTCAAACTAATACAGATCCTCAAACTAATACAGTCCCTCAAACTAAAACAGATCCTCAAACTAATACAGATCCTCAAACTAATACAGTCCCTCAAACTAATACAGACCCTCAAACTAATACAGTCTCTCAAACTAATACAGATCCTCAAACTAATACAGTCCCTCAAACTAATACAGATCCTCAAACTAATACAGTCCCTCAAACTAAAACAGATCCTCAAACTAATACAGATCCTCAAACTAATACAGACCCTCAAACTAATACAGACCCTCAAACTAATACAGTCTCTCAAACTAATACAGATCCTCAAACTAATACAGACCCTCAAACTAATACAGTCTCTCAAACTAATACAGATCCTCAAACTAATACAGTCCCTCAAACTAAAACAGATCCTCAAACTAATACAGATCCTCAAACTAATACAGACCCTCAAACTAATACAGATCCTCAAACTAAAACAGATCCTCAAACTAATACAGATCCTCAAACTAATACAGTCCCTCAAACTAATACAGATCCTCAAACTAATACAGATCCTCAAACTAATACAGTCCCTCAAACTAATACAGATCCTCAAACTAATACAGACCCTCAAACTAATACAGTCCCTCAAACTAATACAGACCCTCAAACTAATACAGACCCTCAAACTAATACAGTCTCTCAAACTAATACAGATCCTCAAACTAAAACAGATCCTCAAACTAATACAGATCCTCAAACTAATACAGTCCCTCAAACTAATACAGACCCTCAAACTAATACAGTCCCTCAAACTAATACAGTCCCTCAAACTAATACAGACCCTCAAACTAATACAGACCCTCAAACTGATACAGTCCCTCAAACTAATACAGATCCTCAAACTGATACAGATCCTCAAACTAATACAGATCCTCAAACTGATACAGACCCTCAAACTAATACAGACCCTCAAACTGATACAGATCCTCAAACTAATACAGTCCCTCAAACTAATACAGATCCTCAAACTAATACAGACCCTCAAACTAATACAGTCCCTCAAACTAATACAGATCCTCAAACTGATACAGTCCCTCAAACTAAAACAGACCCTCAAACTAATACAGACCCTCAAACTGATACAGATCCTCAAACTAATACAGTCCCTCAAACTAATACAGTCCCTCAAACTAATACAGATCCTCAAACTGATACAGTCCCTCAAACTAAAACAGACCCTCAAACTAATACAGTCCCTCAAACTAATACAGTCCCTCAAACTAATACAGTCCCTCAAACTAATACAGATCCTCAAACTAATACAGTCCCTCAAACTGATACAGACCCTCAAACTAATACAGATCCTCAAACTAATACAGATCCTCAAACTGATACAGTCCCTCAAACTAATACAGTCCCTCAAACTAATACAGTCCCTCAAACTAATACAGTCCCTCAAACTAATACAGACCCTCAAACTAATACAGTCCCTCAAACTAATACAGATCCTCAAACTAATACAGATCCTCAAACTGATACAGACACTCAAACTAATACAGTCCCTCAAACTAATACAGACCCTCAAACTAATACAGTCCCTCAAACTAATACAGTCCCTCAAACTAATACAAACCCTCAAACTAATACAGTCCCTCAAACTAATACAGACCCTCAAACTGATACAGACCCTCAAACTAATACAAACCCTCAAACTAATACAGTCCCTCAAACTAATACAGATCCTCAAACTAATACAGTCCCTCAAACTAATACAGTCCCTCAAACTAATCCAGATCCTCAAACTAATACAGATCCTCAAACTAATACAGTCCCTCAAACTAATACAGTCCCTCAAAATAATACAGTCCCTCAAACTAATACAGACCCTCAAACTAATACAGTCCCTCAAACTAATACAGACCCTCAAACTAATACAGATCCTCAAACTAATACAGTCCCTCAAACTAATACAGATCCTCAAACTAATACAGATCCTCAAACTAATACAGTCCCTCAAACTAATACAGACCCTCAAACTAATACAGATCCTCAAACTAATACAGTCCCTCAAACTAATACAGTCCCTCAAAATAATACAGTCCCTCAAACTAATACAGACCCTCAAACTAATACAGTCCCTCAAACTAATACAGATCCTCAAACTAATACAGACCCTCAAACTGATACAGATCCTCAAACTAATACAGACACTCAAACTAATACAGTCCCTCAAACTAATACAGTCCCTCAAACTAATACAGATCCTCAAACTAATACAGACCCTCAAACTAATACAGACCCTCAAACTAATACAGATCCTCAAACTAATACAGATCCTCAAACTAATACAGTCCCTCAAACTAATACAGATCCTCAAACTAATACAGATCCTCAAACTAATACAGACCCTCAAACTAATACAGACCCTCAAACTAATACAGTCCCTCAAACTAATACAGTCCCTCAAACTAATACAGATCCTCAAACTAATACAGTCCCTCAAACTAATACAGTCCCTCAAACTAATACAGATCCTCAAACTGATACAGATCCTCAAACTAATACAGATCCTCAAACTAATACAGTCCCTCAAACTAATACAGATCCTCAAACTAATACAGACCCTCAAACTAATACAGATCCTCAAAATAATACAGATCCTCAAACTAATACAGTCCCTCAAACTGATACAGATCCTCAAACTAATACAGTCCCTCAAGCTAATACAGATCCTCAAACTAATACAGGCCCTCAAACTAATACAGACCCTCAAACTGATACAGATCCTCAAACTGATACAGACCCTCAAACTAATACAGTCCCTCAAACTAATACAGTCCCTCAAACTAATACAGTCCCTCAAACTAATACAGATCCTCAAACTAATACAGTCCCTCAAACTAATACAGATCCTCAAACTAATACAGTCCCTCAAACTAATACAGGCCCTCAAACTAATACAGTCCCTCAAACTAATACAGATCCTCAAACTAATACAGTCCCTCAAACTAATACAGTCCCTCAAACTAATACAGATCCTCAAACTAATACAGTCCCTCAAACTAATACAGATCCTCAAACTAATACAGATCCTCAAACTAATACAGATCCTCAAACTAATACAGTCCCTCAAACTAATACAGATCCTCAAACTAATACAGATCCTCAAACTAATACAGTCCCTCAAACTAATACAGATCCTCAAACTAATACAGACCCTCAAACTAATACAGATCCTCAAACTAATACAGACCCTCAAACTAATACAGATCCTCAAACTAATACAGTCCCTCAAACTAATACAGATCCTCAAACTAATACAGTCCCTCAAACTAATACAGACACTCAAACTGATACAGATCCTCAAACTAATACAGTCCCTCAAACTAATACAGTCCCTCAAACTAATACAGATCCTCAAACTGATACAGATCCTCAAACTAATACAGATCCTCAAACTAATACAGACCCTCAAACTAATACAGACCCTCAAACTGATACAGATCCTCAAACTAATACAGTCCCTCAAACTAATACAGTCCCTCAAACTAATACAGATCCTCAAACTGATACAGATCCTCAAACTGATACAGATCCTCAAACTAATACAGACCCTCAAACTAATACAGATCCTCAAACTAATACAGACCCTCAAACTAATACAGACCCTCAAACTAATACAGATCCTCAAACGAATACAGTCCCTCAAACTAACACAGTCCCTCAAACTAATACAGATCCTCAAACTAATACAGTCCCTCAAACTGATAAAGACCCTCAAACTAACACAGTCCCTCAAACTAATACAGATCCTCAAACTAATACAGACCCTCAAACTAATACAGATCCTCAAACGAATACAGTCCCTCAAACTAATACAGTCCCTCAAACTAATACAGTCCCTCAAACTGATAAAGACCCTCAAACTAACACAGTCCCTCAAACTAATACAGACCCTCAAACTAATACAGTCCCTCAAACTAATACAGAACCTCAAACTAATACAGACACTCAAACTAATACAGTCCCTCAAATTAATACAGACCCTCAAACTAATACAGACCCTCAAACTAATACAAACCCTCAAACTAATACAGACCCTCAAACTAATACAACTCCTCAAACTAATACAGACCCTCAAACTAATACAGATCCTCAAACTAATACAGATCCTCAAACTAATACAGTCCCTCAAACTGATACAGACCCTCAAACTAATACAGGCCCTCAAACTAATACAGACCCTCAAACTGATACAGATCCTCAAACTGATACAGATCCTCAAACTAATACAGTCCCTCAAACTAATACAGTCCCTCAAACTAATACAGATCCTCAAACTAATACAGTCCCTCAAACTAATACAGTCCCTCAAACTAATACAGATCCTCAAACTAATACAGACCCTCAAACTGATACAGTCCCTCAAACTGATACAGACCCTCAAACTAATACAGTCCCTCAAACTAATACAGATCCTCAAACTAATACAGACCCTCAAACTGATACAGTCCCTCAAACTGATACAGTCCCTCAAACTGATACAGATCCTCAAACTAATACAGTCCCTCAAACTAATACAGTCCCTCAAACTAATACAGATCCTCAAACTAATACAGACCCTCAAACTGATACAGTCCCTCAAACTAATACAGATCCTCAAACTAATACAGATCCTCAAACTGATACAGTCCCTCAAACTGATACAGTCCCTCAAACTAATACAGACACTCAAACTGATACAGATCCTCAAACTAATACAGTCCCTCAAACTAATACAGATCCTCAAACTAATACAGATCCTCAAACTGATACAGTCCCTCAAACTGATACAGTCCCTCAAACTAATACAGTCCCTCAAACTAATACAGATCCTCAAACTAATACAGATCCTCAAACTGATACAGTCCCTCAAACTGATACAGTCCCTCAAACTAATACAGACACTCAAACTGATACAGATCCTCAAACTAAAACAGATCCTCAAACTGATACAGTCCCTCAAACTGATACAGATCCTCAAACTAATACAGTCCCTCAAACTAATACAGATCCTCAAACTAATACAGATCCTCAAACTGATACAGTCCCTCAAACTGATACAGATCCTCAAACTAATACAGTCCCTCAAACTAATACAGATCCTCAAACTAATACAGATCCTCAAACTAATACAGACCCTCAAACTAATACAGATCCTCAAACTAATACAGATCCTCAAACTAATACAGTCCCTCAAACTGATACAGATCCTCAAACTAATACAGATCCTCAAACTGATACAGTCCCTCAAACTGATACAGATCCTCAAACTAATACAGATCCTCAAACTAATACAGACCCTCAAACTAATACAGATCCTCAAACTAATACAGATCCTCAAACTGATACAGTCCCTCAAACTAATACAGATCCTCAAACTAATACAGATCCTCAAACTGATACAGTCCCTCAAACTGATACAGATCCTCAAACTAATACAGATCCTCAAACTAATACAGATCCTCAAACTGATACAGATCCTCAAACTAATACAGTCCCTCAAACTGATACAGTCCCTCAAACTGATACAGATCCTCAAACTAATACAGTCCCTCAAACTAATACAGATCCTCAAACTAATACAGATCCTCAAACTAATACAGACCCTCAAACTAATACAGATCCTCAAACTAATACAGATCCTCAAACTAATACAGTCCCTCAAACTGATACAGATCCTCAAACTAATACAGATCCTCAAACTGATACAGTCCCTCAAACTGATACAGATCCTCAAACTAATACAGATCCTCAAACTAATACAGAACCTCAAACTAATACAGATCCTCAAACTAATACAGATCCTCAAACTGATACAGTCCCTCAAACTAATACAGATCCTCAAACTAATACAGATCCTCAAACTGATACAGTCCCTCAAACTAATACAGTCCCTCAAACTAATACAGACACTCAAACTGATACAGATCCTCAAACTAATACAGTCCCTCAAACTAATACAGATCCTCAAACTAATACAGATCCTCAAACTGATACAGATCCTCAAACTAATACAGTCCCTCAAACTAATACAGTCCCTCAAACTAATACAGATCCTCAAACTAATACAGATCCTCAAACTGATACAGATCCTCAAACTAATACAGATCCTCAAACTAATACAGATCCTCAAACTAATACAGTCCCTCAAACTGCTACAGATCCTCAAACTAATACAGATCCTCAAACTGATACAGTCCCTCAAACTAATACAGTCCCTCAAACTAATACAGTCCCTCAAACTAATACAGTCCCTCAAACTAATACAGACACTCAAACTAATACAGTCCCTCAAATTAATACAGACCCTCAAACTAATACAGACCCTCAAACTAATACAAACCCTCAAACTAATACAGACCCTCAAACTAATACAACTCCTCAAACTAATACAGACCCTCAAACTAATACAAACCCTCAAACTAATACAGTCCCTCAAACTAATACAGTCCCTCAAACTGATACAGATCCTCAAACTAATACAGATCCTCAAACTAATACAGTCCCTCAAACTAATACATTCCCTCAAACTAATACAGTGCCTCAAACTAATACAGTCCCTCAAACTAATACAGACCCTCAAACTAATACAGTCCCTCAAACTGATACAGATCCTCAAACTAATACAGACCCTCAAACTAATACAGACCCTCAAACAAATACAGTGCCTCAAACTAATACAGTCCCTCAAACTGATACAGACCCTCAAACTAATACGGTCCCTCAAACTAATACAGACCCTCAAACTAATACAGTCCCTCAAACTAATACAGTCCCTCAAACTAATACAGTCCCTCAAACTGATACAGATCCTCAAACTAATACAGACCCTCAAACTAATACAGACCCTCAAACTAATACAGACCCTCAAACTAATACAGATCCTCAAACTGATACAGTCCCTCAAACTAATACAGTCCCTCAAACTAATACAGACCCTCAAACTAATACAGTCCCTCAAACTAATACAGACCCTCAAACTAATACAGATCCTCAAACTGATACAGTCCCTCAAACTAATACAGTCCCTCAAACTAATACAGACCCTCAAACTAATACAGATCCTCAAACTAATACAGTCCCTCAAACTAATACAGATCCTCAAACTGATACAGATCCTCAAACTAATGCAGACCCTCAAACTAATACAGACCCTCAAACTGATACAGATCCTCAAACTAATACAGTCCCTCAAACTAATACAGACCCTCAAACTAATACAGACCCTCAAACTGATACAGATCCTCAAACTAATACAGATCCTCAAACTGATACAGATCCTCAAACTGATACAGATCCTCAAACTAATACAGATCCTCAAACTAATACAGATCCTCAAACTAATACAGTCCCTCAAACTAATACAGACCCTCAAACTAATACAGACCCTCAAACTGATACAGATCCTCAAACTAATACAGACCCTCAAACTGATACAGATCCTCAAACTAATACAGTCCCTCAAACTAATACAGACCCTCAAACTAATACAGACCCTCAAACTGATACAGATCCTCAAACTAATACAGATCCTCAAACTAATACAGATCCTCAAACTAATACAGTCCCTCAAACTAATACAGTCCCTCAAACTAATACAGTCCCTCAAACTAATACAGACCCTCAAACTGATACAGATCCTCAAACTAATACAGATCCTCAAACTGATACAGATCCTCAAACTGATACAGATCCTCAAACTAATACAGTCCCTCAAACTAATACAGATCCTCAAACTAATACAGTCCCTCAAACTGATACAGTCCCTCAAACTAATACAGATCCTCAAACTAATACAGATCCTCAAACTGATACAGTCCCTCAAACTAATACAGATCCTCAAACTAATACAGATCCTCAAACTAATACAGTCCCTCAAACTAATACAGACCCTCAAACTGATACAGATCCTCAAACTAATACAGACCCTCAAACTAATACAGATCCTCAAACTAATACAGTCCCTCAAACTGATACAGTCCCTCAAACTAATACAGATCCTCAAACTAATACAGATCCTCAAACTGATACAGTCCCTCAAACTAATACAGATCCTCAAACTAATACAGATCCTCAAACTAATACAGTCCCTCAAACTAATACAGACCCTCAAACTGATACAGATCCTCAAACTAATACAGACCCTCAAACTAATACAGATCCTCAAACTAATACAGACCCTCAAACTAATACAGATCCTCAAACTAATACCGACCCTCAAACTGATACAGATCCTCAAACTAATACCGACCCTCAAACTAATACAGACCCTCAAACTAATACAGACCCTCAAACTAATACAGACCCTCAAACTAATACAGATCCTCAAACTAATACAGTCCCTCAAACTAATACAGATCCTCAAACTGATACAGATCCTCAAACTAATACAGGCCCTCAAACTAATACAGTCCCTCAAACTGATACAGATCCTCAAACTAATACAGTCCCTCAAACTAATACAGACCCTCAAACTAATACAGTCCCTCAAACTAATACAGATCCTCAAACTAATACAGACCCTCAAACTAATACAGATCCTCAAACGAATACAGGCCCTCAAACTAATACAGTCCCTCAAACTGATACAGATCCTCAAACTAATACAGTCCCTCAAACTAATACAGTCCCTCAAACTAATACAGGCCCTCAAACTAATACAGATCCTCAAACTAATACAGTCCCTCAAACTAATACAGTCCCTCAAACTAATACAGTCCCTCAAACTGATACAGATCCTCAAACTAATACAGATCCTCAAACTAATACAGTCCCTCAAACTAATACAGATCCTCAAACTAATACAGATCCTCAAACTAATACAGGCCCTCAAACTAATACAGTCCCTCAAACTAATACAGTCCCTCAAACTAATACAGATCCTCAAACTGATACAGATCCTCAAACTAATACAGTCCCTCAAACTAATACAGTCCCTCAAACTAATACAGTCCCTCAAACTAATACAGATCCTCAAACTAATACAGATCCTCAAACTGATACAGATCCTCAAACTAATACAGTCCCTCAAACTAATACAGTCCCTCAAACTAATACAGTCCCTCAAACTAATACAGTCCCTCAAACTGATACAGATCCTCAAACTAATACAGATCCTCAAACTAATACAGTCCCTCAAACTAATACAGATCCTCAAACTAATACAGATCCTCAAACTAATACAGTCCCTCAAACTAATACAGTCCCTCAAACTAATACAGTCCCTCAAACTAATACAGATCCTCAAACTGATACAGTCCCTCAAACTGATACAGATCCTCAAACTAATACAGTCCCTCAAACTAATACAGTCCCTCAAACTAATACAGTCCCTCAAACTAATACAGATCCTCAAACTAATACAGATCCTCAAACTGATACAGATCCTCAAACTAATACAGTCCCTCAAACTAATACAGTCCCTCAAACTAATACAGTCCCTCAAACTAATACAGTCCCTCAAACTGATACAGATCCTCAAACTAATACAGATCCTCAAACTAATACAGTCCCTCAAACTAATACAGATCCTCAAACTAATACAGATCCTCAAACTAATACAGTCCCTCAAACTAATACAGTCCCTCAAACTAATACAGTCCCTCAAACTAATACAGATCCTCAAACTGATACAGTCCCTCAAACTGATACAGATCCTCAAACTAATACAGTCCCTCAAACTAATACAGTCCCTCAAACTAATACAGTCCCTCAAACTAATACAGTCCCTCAAACTAATACAGATCCTCAAACTAATACAGGCCCTCAAACTAATACAGTCCCTCAAACTAATACAGATCCTCAAACTAATACAGGCCCTCAAACTAATACAGTCCCTCAAACTGATACAGATCCTCAAACTAATACAGTCCCTCAAACTAATACAGATCCTCAAACTAATACAGACCCTCAAACTAATACAGACCCTCAAACTAATACAGATCCTCAAACTAATACAGTCCCTCAAACTAATACAGATCCTCAAACTAATACAGACCCTCAAACTAATACAGATCCTCAAACTAATACAGTCCCTCAAACTAAGACAGATCCTCAAACTAATACAGTCCCTCAAACTAATACAGACCCTCAAACTAATACAGTCCCTCAAACTAATACAGATCCTCAAACTAATACAGACCCTCAAACTGATACAGATCCTCAAACTAATACAGTCCCTCAAACTAATACAGTCCCTCAAACTAATACAGTCCCTCAAACTGATACAGTCCCTCAAACTAATACAGATCCTCAAACTAATACAGACCCTCAAACTAATATAGATCCTCAAACTAATACAGATCCTCAAACTAATACAGATCCTCAAACTAATACAGTCCCTCAAACTAATACAGTCCCTCAAACTGATACAGATCCTCAAACTAATACAGATCCTCAAACTAATACAGATCCTCAAACTAATACAGTCCCTCAAACTGATACAGACCCTCAAACTAATACAGATCCTCAAACTAATACAGATCCTCAAACTAATACAGATCCTCAAACTAATACAGTCCCTCAAACTAATACAGTCCCTCAAACTAATAAAGTCCCTCAAACTAATACAGATCCTCAAACTAATACAGACCCTCAAACTAATATAGATCCTCAAACTAATACAGATCCTCAAACTAATACAGATCCTCAAACTGATACAGTCCCTCAAACTGATACAGATCCTCAAACTAATACAGACCCTCAAACTAATACAGGCCCTCAAACTAATACAGTCCCTCAAACTGATACAGATCCTCAAACTAATACAGACCCTCAAACTGATACAGATCCTCAAACTGATACAGACCCTCAAACTAATACAGACCCTCAAACTGATACAGATCCTCAAACTGATACAGACCCTCAAACTAATACAGACCCTCAAACTAATACAGACCCTCAAACTGATACAGATCCTCAAACTGATACAGATCCTCAAACTAATACAGACCCTCAAACTAATACAGACCCTCAAACTAATACAGTCCCTCAAACTGATACAGACCCTCAAACTGATACAGTCCCTCAAACTAATACAGATCCTCAAACTAATACAGATCCTCAAACTAATACAGATCCTCAAACTAATACAGATCCTCAAACTGATACAGATCCTCAAACTAATACAGTCCCTCAAACTAATACAGATCCTCAAACTAATACAGATCCTCAAACTGATACAGATCCTCAAACTGATACAGTCCCTCAAACTAATACAGATCCTCAAACTAATACAGACCCTCAAACTAATACAGATCCTCAAACTAATACAGATCCTCAAACTAATACAGACCCTCAAACTAATACAGATCCTCAAACTGATACAGATCCTCAAACTAATACAGATCCTCAAACTAATACAGACCCTCAAACTGATACAGATCCTCAAACTAATACAGGCCCTCAAACTAATACAGACCCTCAAACTGATACAGATCCTCAAACTAATACAGGCCCTCAAACTAATACAGTCCCTCAAACTAATACAGTCCCTCAAACTAATACAGATCCTCAAACTGATACAGATCCTCAAACTAATACAGATCCTCAAACTAATACAGGCCCTCAAACTAATACAGACCCTCAAACTGATACAGATCCTCAAACTAATACAGTCCCTCAAACTAATACAGTCCCTCAAACTAATACAGATCCTCAAACTAATACAGATCCTCAAACTAATACAGATCCTCAAACTAATACAGATCCTCAAACTAATACAGATCCTCAAACTAATACAGTCCCTCAAACTAATACAGATCCTCAAACTAATACAGATCCTCAAACTAATACAGATCCTCAAACTAATACAGATCCTCAAACTAATACAGATCCTCAAACTGATACAGATCCTCAAACTAATACAGACCCTCAAACTAATACAGATCTTCAAACTAATACAGATCCTCAAACTAATACAGATCCTCAAACTAATACAGGCCCTCAAACTAATACAGACCCTCAAACTGATACAGATCCTCAAACTAATACAGGCCCTCAAACTAATACAGTCCCTCAAACTAATACAGTCCCTCAAACTAATACAGATCCTCAAACTAATACAGTCCCTCAAACTAATACAGACACTCAAACTAATACAGATCCTCAAACTAATACAGTCCCTCAAACTAATACAGTCCCTCAAACTGATACAGATCCTCAAACTAATACAGTCCCTCAAACTAATACAGATCCTCAAACTGATACAGACCCTCAAACTAATACAGACCCTCAAACTAATACAGATCCTCAAACTAATACAGATCCTCAAACTAATACAGACCCTCAAACTAATACAGATCCTCAAACTGATACAGATCCTCAAACTAATACAGATCCTCAAACTAATACAGATCCTCAAACTAATACAGACCCTCAAACTGATACAGATCCTCAAACTAATACAGATCCTCAAACTAATACAGACCCTCAAACTGATACAGATCCTCAAACTAATACAGATCCTCAAACTAATACAGATCCTCAAACTAATACAGATCCTCAAACTAATACAGATCCTCAAACTAATACAGATCCTCAAACTAATACAGGCCCTCAAACTAATACAGACCCTCAAACTGATACAGATCCTCAAACTAATACAGATCCTCAAACTAATACAGACACTCAAACTAATACAGACCCTCAAACTAATACAGATCCTCAAACTAATACAGATCCTCAAACTAATACAGACACTCAAACTAATACAGACCCTCAAACTAATACAGATCCTCAAACTAATACAGATCCTCAAACTAATACAGTCCCTCAAACTAATACAGACCCTCAAACTAATACAGTCCCTCAAACTGATACAGTCCCTCAAACTAATACAGATCCTCAAACTAATACAGACCCTCAAACTAATACAGTCCCTCAAACTAATACAGATCCTCAAACTGATACAGATCCTCAAACTAATACAGGCCCTCAAACTAATACAGACCCTCAAACTAATACAGACCCTCAAACTAATACAGTCCCTCAAACTAATACAGATCCTCAAACTGATACAGACCCTCAAACTGATACAGATCCTCAAACTAATACAGACCCTCAAACTGATACAGATCCTCAAACTAATACAGACCCTCAAACTGATACAGATCCTCAAACTAATACAGATCCTCAAACTAATACAGGCCCTCAAACTAATACAGACCCTCAAACTAATACAGATCCTCAAACTAATACAGGCCCTCAAACTGATACAGACCCTCAAACTAATACAGATCCTCAAACTAATACAGATCCTCAAACTGATACAGATCCTCAAACTAATACAGACCCTCAAACTGATACAGATCCTCAAACTAATACAGATCCTCAAACTAATACAGACCCTCAAACTAATACAGATCCTCAAACTAATACTGACCCTCAAACTAATACAGATCCTCAAACTGATGCAGTCCCTCAAACTGATACAGATCCTCAAACTAATACAGATCCTCAAACTAATACAGATCCTCAAACTGATACAGACCCTCAAACTAATACAGATCCTCAAACTGATACAGTCCCTCAAACTGATACAGACCCTCAAACTAATACAGATCCTCAAACTAATACAGACCCTCAAACTAATACAGATCCTCAAACTAATACAGGCCCTCAAACTGATACAGACCCTCAAACTAATACAGATCCTCAAACTAATACAGATCCTCAAACTGATACAGATCCTCAAACTAATACAGACCCTCAAACTGATACAGATCCTCAAACTGATACAGTCCCTCAAACTGATACAGATCCTCAAACTAATACAGTCCCTCAAACTAATACAGACCCTCAAAATAATACAGACCCTCAAACGAATACAGATCCTCAAACTAATACAGACCCTCAAACTAATACAGACCCTCAAACTAATACAGTCCCTCAAACTGATACAGACCCTCAAACTAATACAGATCCTCAAACTAATACAGATCCTCAAACTAATACAGTCCCTCAAACTAATACAGTCCCTCAAACTAATACAGATCCTCAAACTAATACAGTCCCTCAAACTAATACAGTCCCTCAAACTGATACAGATCCTCAAACTGATACAGACCCTCAAACTAATACAGATCCTCAAACTAATACAGATCCTCAAACTAATACAGTCCCTCAAACTAATACAGATCCTCAAACTAATACAGTCCCTCAAACTAATACAGTCCCTCAAACTAATACAGATCCTCAAACTAATACAGACCCTCAAACTAATACAGTCCCTCAAACTAATACAGACCCTCAAACTAATACAGTCCCTCAAACTAATACAGTCCCTCAAACTAATACAGATCCTCAAACTAATACAGTCCCTCAAACTAATACAGACCCTCAAACTAATACAGATCCTCAAACTAATACAGATCCTCAAACTAATACAGTCCCTCAAACTAATACAGACCCTCAAACTAATACAGACCCTCAAACTAATACAGATCCTCAAACTCATACAGTCCCTCAAACTAATACAGTCCCTCAAACTAATACAGACCCTCAAACTAATACAGTCCCTCAAACTAATACAGACCCTCAAACTAATACAGTCCCTCAAACTAATACAGATCCTCAAACTAATACAGATCCTCAAACTAATACAGTCCCTCAAACTAATACAGTCCCTCAAACTAATACAGACCCTCAAACTAATACAGTCCCTCAAACTAATACAGACCCTCAAACTAATACAGTCCCTCAAACTAATACAGATCCTCAAACTAATACAGACCCTCAAACTAATACAGTCCCTCAAACTGATACAGATCCTCAAACTGATACAGATCCTCAAACTAATACAGTCCCTCAAACTAAAACAGTCCCTCAAACTAATACAGATCCTCAAACTAATACAGATCCTCAAACTAATACAGATCCTCAAACTAATACAGATCCTCAAACTAATACAGTCCCTCAAACTAATACAGATCCTCAAACTAATACAGATCCTCAAACTAATACAGACCCTCAAACAAATACAGATCCTCAAACGAATACAGACCCTCAAACTAATACAGACACTCAAACTAATACAGACACTCAAACTAATGCAGACACTCAAACTAATACAGATCCTCAAACTAATACAGACCCTCAAACAAATACAGATCCTCAAACTAATACAGACACTCAAACTAATACAGACCCTCAAACTAATACAGACCCTCAAACTAATACAGACCATCAAAAACTAATACAGACCCTCAAACTAATACAGATCCTCAAACTAATACAGATCCTCAAACTAATACAGACCCTCAAACTAATACAGACCATCAAAAACTAATACAGACCCTCAAACTAATACAGATCCTCAAACTAATACAGATCCTCAAACTAATACAGATCCTCAAACTAATACAGACCCTCAAACTAATACAGACCCTCAAACAAATACAGATCCTCAAACTAATACAGACCCTCAAACTAATACAGACACTCAAACTAATACAGACACTCAAACTAATGCAGACACTCAAACTAATACAGATCCTCAAACTAATACAGACCCTCAAACAAATACAGATCCTCAAACTAATACAGATCCTCAAACTAACACAGACCATCAAACAAATACAGACACTCAAACTAATACAGATCCTCAAACTAATACAGTCCCTCAAACTAATACAGACCCTCAAACTAATACAGACCCTCAAACTAATACAGACCCTCAAACTAATACAGTCTCTCAAACTAATACAGATCCTCAAACTAATACAGATCCTCAAAGTAATACAGACCCTCAAACTAATACAGACACTCAAACTAATACAGTCCCTCAAACGAATACAGACCCTCAAACTAATACAGACCCTCAAACTAATACAGACCCTCAAACTAATACAGACCCTCAAACTAATACAGACCCTCAAACTAATACAGACACTCAAACAAATACAGATCCTCAAACTAATACAGACCCTCAAACTAATACAGACCCTCAAACTAATACAGACCCTCAAACAAATTCAGATCCTCAAACTAATACAGATCCTCAAACTAATACAGTCCCTCAAATTAATACAGACACTCAAACTAATACAGACCCTCAAACTAATACAGACCCTCAAACTAATACAGACCCTCAAACAAATACAGATCCTCAAACTAATACAGACACTCAAACTAATACAGACCCTCAAACAAATAAAGATCCTCAAACTTATACAGACACTCAAACTAAGACAGTCCCTCAAACTAATACAGTCCCTCAAACTAATACAGATCCTCAAACTAATACAGTCCCTCAAATTAATACAGTCCCTCAAACTAATACAGTCCCTCAAACTAATACAGTCCCTCAAATTAATACAGACACTCAAACAAATACAGACCCTCAAAATAATACAGACACTCAAACTAATACAGTCCCTCAAACTAATACAGTCCCTCAAACAAATACAGTCCCTCAAATTAATACAGACACTCAAACTAATACAGTCCCTCAAACTAATACAGACCCTCAAACTAATACAGTCCCTCAAACTCATACAGACACTCAAACTAATACAGACACTCAAACTAATACAGTCCCTCAAACTAATACAGACCCTCAAACTAATACAGTCCCTCAAATTAATACAGACCCTCAAACTAATACAGACCCTCAAACTAATACAGGCCCTCAAACTAATACAGTCCCTCAAATTAATACAGACCCTCAAACTAATACAGACCCTCAAACTAATACAGACCCTCAAACTAATACAGGCCCTCAAATTAATACAGTCCCTCAAACTAATACAGACCCTCAAACTAATACAGACCCTCAAACTAATACAGTCCCTCAAATTAATACAGACCCTCAAACTAATACAGACCCTCAAACTAATGCAGACCCTCAAACTGATACAGTCCCTCAAACTAATACAGATACTCAAACTAATACAGTCCCTCAAACTAATGCAGACACTCAAACTAATACTGACGATACCGGATTCTTTCCTCTTCGTCTGGTTGAGCAAAAACTGAAAGCGAATGCACTTGAAAGTTTTAACACAATTTATTAGCTGCAGCTGGCCCGATCTATAGAATTGATTTCAACTCTTGACAGAGTCTGGTCAATCTCATAGAACAGGCAATTTACACAGTCAAAGTTCACACAATTATACATTTTCAGAGTGGGGAGGGACATGAGTAGCAAGGGGTTAAAACCAATCATAAGCTGAGTCTGGGCAAGCCATACTAACTGACATAATGACCGACCACTCACAGGTGATACCTGTTCATACGTAGGTCACAGGAAAGGGAGTCTCACTTATCTCAGGCCTGGGATGTTTTTCGACCTTGTCCGAAATAAGGATCCATTCATTAGGTAGCTGCAAAACAACACTCCCTGCACCTGCTTACCCCAGAATTCAGCTTATCATATCGCTTTGCTTGATTCATAATAAAGCATACATTTTCATACAGGAAATTAATAACATAAACGAATGATCAAGGATAAACTCATTTGAAAAGCTCATTGTTCTAATTCTAGCTCGCAAAATGGGCCACTTATATTAACCCTTGGTTTACCATCCTGCCATTTTGTTATGGAGGCATCTTATTGAGCTACTGAAAGCTTACTACATATGCATTTCATTAGAGGGGCACCTCGTAGGTATTCTCATTCCCCCCTTTTATCATTTATGATAACTAATCTTTGCTCAATCAACAGTTCTGATTGGGCAAGGCTCTATACTCGGATTTGGTTCATTGTTATCTTGCAGACAATTTTGATGCTAAGAACGGTTATGGCGAAAATGAGTATTGCTGCAATTAGGATAACCAATCCATGCACTAGATACGCTCCCCATGAGGTACCGAAAAGCCAGTCTAACCAACCCTCCCTTGGGGTTTGGCGTAATTTCTTTACTTCGTCCCGTATGTGCTTAGCCAGATTAGTTATGTTTTCTGAGTTATCTGGTATGTAGGTGCAGCACTCTGATCCAATCAGCGCATATGTTCCCCCTTTTTCGGCCAACAGATAGTCTAGAGCCATGCGATTTTGCAAGGCCACTGTACGCATGGCTATCATTTCGGCGTTAATGTCCTGCAGTGCGTCTGCTGTTTCATTAGCTACCTGTTCTAAGACGGAAGCGATAAGCCGAATTTCCTTGATTGTCCTGCCCACCCCATACCCAGGGAACAAAATAGCGAAGTATCGTTCTGTCTCTGTGATTTCCCTTTTGAGTCGGTAATGGCGATGATCTGCTAGGGAGGGCAAGTGATGGATGTATGGTACCACATATCCCAAAAAGCAGGACCCAGTCCATTTCTGAGGCAACCATGGGTATGCCTTATGGCCGCATATGAAATACGTACCATTGTAGGCTGTCAGATTGGAGAGCAATTCCGTGAATGGGGGCACCCCGTCTGGTCCCAGAGGTTGTTCCCCCCCCCGGAGTCTGTGCTGCAATACTGACCCATTTCCGCAGCCGGTCCATTGGATGGTACTGGGGCTGGCGTGCATTGTCACATTGATGTATTGAGTACATCTGCTCCATCCCATTACCTGTCCACCCGTGGTGTTTTTAGACAAGCATATTACCCCCTGAGGCCTTGACGTGTTGGTGAGCATCAGGAATGGGGGCTTATAGGTACGATTGTAATTGGGTTGGTACCACCCCTTAAATTTGATCCCACACTTGGTGTGGTTGGTGTATTTCCTCCATTGCTCCCCCACTGGAACTGGCACTGTTAAATCGTATGCTCGTACATAGCCATTGTCTCTAATGCCGTTCCCGTCAGTTTCATTCCGATTTATCACCCATTCTGCCATTTCTGGGGAAGTTAGGGGAATCGGCCTTAGAGGGATACCTCCCTTGGAATGGGTAGGGATATGGGAGCACACCCAGCAGGAGGACATGTTTAAGCTTTGGGCATAGAGATGAGACATACAGAGAAAAGTATTTAAATACAGTCCCCTAGACAGTCTTTCCCCGGACTCAGGGAGATTGAGCTCCGATCGGACAGATGATATAGTTGCTCCGGTGTCTACTAAGAATGTATGTGGGTTTCCTTCGATCATTAATGACAGAACGGGTTCCTGCTCTGACTGGATCCCGTTTACCACAAGGTTAGCTAGTCAATACTGGGGGAAGGGATTATTTTGGGAATAGTCTGTATATCTTCCTCGTCCTCGATTCCCTTGCCAACCTCCTCTTCGCTGCCCCTGCATCTGTTCCCCTCTTTGTTGTCTACGGGAGGGACATTCCTTGCTCCAGTGGCCCCGCTGACCACAATTGAAACAGCCATCTGACCCTGTCTGTCTAACTCCTCCTCTTCTCGCTTCAGAATTACGTCTCGGGGGAACATAGGGTGGGCCATAATTAGGGGCGGTTGGTCCGTTAGGATGTGTAACATATCCATTCCCTTCCCTGTCCACCCATCCTGGGACACAAGACTGAGGCTCCATCTGATATCCTGTTATGAGTTTTGGCTCTTCCTTTTTCATCACATACTCAGTCTTGACCCTAACTTGGGCTTGACCTTCCTGGTGCTTATTATTCGTCCAGTAGTATTTTACTGCCCTATTCATCTGGGTGGGAGTATTCTCTGACCAGTTCATATTAATAGTCTTAATTGCTTGAGCAACCTGACTCGGTAGGCAGTTCAATAGCATAGCGCAGTACTGTGGTGAGTCCTTTTTGTCACGGTATGCTACATCCCCTGACTGATTCTGGTATATTTCAGAGAATCTTTCCAAATATTCTTCTGCTCCCTCTCCCTTTTTAGGCTTGGTTTCTAAGATCTTGCTTATGTCAACTGGTTTTTGTCGAATAGCACTAAGGGCAGCAAAAAGACGCTGCTGGCGGTGTTCATCATTTGCTACCTGCTCCACCAGTGTGGCATGATTCTGATAGGTCAACTTTGCTAGGAATTTAGTATGTTCAGCAGGGGTTAAAACTTGCTGTATTAGCGACCATCAGTCCCTTGATTCTGCATTATAGACAGAAATGGTAGCTCAAAGAAAATCCACAAATGAGGTAGGTGCTTTTTTTCTATCCGGTATCCCGGTTAGAATAGCCATTATCTCGTGGGGTTTCCATGGACAGTACACATTCATCGTTTGGGGGTTGCCGGGTACTCCGGCGTTGGCCGGGACATAGGCGGGATTCGGCACCTGTCTCATTGGTAACTGGCAAGGGGTCGGTTCATATCTAACTAGTGTCTCAGTATTACGTTTTGAGTCGAGTGATATCAAGTCGTCTCCTGGCTTTCCAGTGTTTGAGACTTTATCGCAGCTATTTGAACAACCGGTCTCAGAGCTGCCGAGGGATAGAGGTCACTGTACGCAGGAGGGGCACAAGGACCCTGGGGAGCTAACTGGGACTTAAAGTTCCATTCATCTAATTCATCATCTTCCTCAGTCAAGGCAATGCCAATCATTGGATTACGTAATCCACTCCTATCAAGTCTTTTGGGCTCACCCGAAGTCTTTTCAGACTCCTGTTTAGAGCGCTCCTCATTAGCACATTCTTTTTCTAGGATTTCTACAGACTTGAGTACTCCCCCTTCAGTGAGTCCTATTCGGAACTTCAACGCGTTTTCCTGCCAGCTTGCTAATACTGAAGCTTGTTTTAATTCTTGACAGTACTGGTCCATAAAGTAATTAACCCTTTGGCTGGTTTACCTCCTTTATTTTTCCAAATTAATTCCTGAGCCTTCATGACGGCATCTAGGTTTATAGTTCCTCCCAATGGCCATTGAACATTCCCCAGTTTTTTATTCAGTCCCCCTGACAACTGTCTAAATTGTTTTGCCTTGTCTGGATATTTTTCACACAAAGGCTGTAAGGCACTTCCCGGTTCCACAGAGATGTCCTGACAATTAAACATTTTATCCCTCCTTGTCCTTAGTCTTAGTCAACCAGTTAACACAACCGTATTGTCGCTACCCAGTCAAGTCAACTGGTTAACACTATCGTATTATCGACACCCAGTTGCTTACTGGATTTAATTATGGTCCTGACTGCTTGTGTCTTACAATCCTAAGTGCCTTTGTATCTCTCTCCGCCCACTTCAGGGTCCTGACATTCCCGTGGGGGATCTCCCCTCTTAACAACCGGTCTAAGGCGGGGCGTTCGAGAAAGGCACTTCCTTCTGTAGTCGATCAGCACAAGCAATCAGTTCCTGTTTGTACCCACTCCCCAAGGATTCGAAGTTCTGGTTTATACCCAATTACCAGAGACTCGAACTCTGAGCCAGTGATGTTTGATCACTGACTTATTCGGAGTTCTTGTTTATATCCAATCAGCAGGGACTCGAAGTCTGACCTCTGACTCAGTGATATCGGATCACTGACTTACCGCGTTCGTTTCCTGTTTATATCCAATTACCAGGAACGCGAACTCTGACTCAGTGATATTTTTAATCACTGACCAAGAATACTTCCTCAGTACGCCGACTGAGCCTCAGTGATATCAATCACTGACCTATATCTGTGTATTCACCAGACTAAGCCGAATCTCGTAAGGACGCCACATAAGTGTTAGCGATTGGACGATTCGTCGTCAGACTTAACAGATTTAGGAAAGCCGAAGTGGTAAAGAAGATTTACTCACCCCGGGGCGCCCTCTCCTTCCTCCGTGTCCGAGACAATGCGCCTCTTACGCCGCGAACTCTCGGTGATCGACCGTTGAGATCCCGGACCCGAGCCCCCAAATGACGAATCGGATTCTTTTACCCTTAGTCTGGTTCAGCAAAAACTGAATCGAATACACCTTGAAAGTTCAACACAATTTTATTAGCTGTAACAGCTGACCTATTCTACAGAATCGATTTCAAAACTAATAGAGTCTTTGTCAATCTCATAGAACAGGCAAAATTACATGCGGAGATGCAAACAATTATACATTTTCAGACAGGCGAGGGACATGAGTATCAAAGGGTTAACACCAATCATAAGCTGAGTCTGGTCAAGCCAGGCTGAGTGACATAATGGCCGACCACTCACAGGTATTGTGTATGCCAAGGAAAAGGGAGGCTTCCTTATCTCTGGCTCGGTATGTTTTTCGACCTTGTCTGAAAAGGAAGATCCATTCATTAATGCAGCTGCACAAGACCCCCACACCAGAACTCAGCCCCATCTTATCTCTTCACTTGATCAACACAAGGTATGCTTATTCATAAAGGAAATTAATAACGTAAACCAGTCGTCAAAGAAGAAGCTCATTGTTTCTAATTCTAGCTAGCAAAATGGGCTACTTATATTAACCCATTGTTCACCACACTTCTACAGGCTATGGAGGTATCTCACTGAAATACGAAAAGCTTATATGCATTTTAAGTGGAGGGGGCACCCTTAGACATTCTCATAGGAACAATGTACAAAAAGATCTCAGAGTGAGAGTGTCTGGTCTCGGGCATACCCCAGTTCCAGGACTGAGAACCAAGACAGCGTGGGACTCTACTCCATCATGATTGGTAGTGATCCTACTTTAAAATTACCGGTGGTGACACTTTTCTAACATTAGTGGTGGTGATCCAACTCCAATATTGCCAGTGGTGACCCTACTCTATCATTACTGGAGGTGATCCTACTCCAATATTACTGGTGGTGATCCAACTCTAACATTACTGGTGGTGATCCTACTCTAACATTAATTTTGGTGACCATATTCGAACATTAATTGTGGTGACCAAATTGTAACATTTCTGTTGGTTTCACATTGTAATATTACTGTTGGAGACCCTACTCTACACTTAGTGATTGTGATACCGAATCTAAAATTACCAATGGGGATCCGATTCTAACATGGCTGGTGTTATCGCAACTCTAAAATTACTGGAGGTGACTCTACCCTAACATTAACGGTGCGATTATTTTTGTTGACCATGCTATAGCATTACTGATGGTGACCCCACTGTAACATCACTGGTGGTGACCCCACTGTAACATCACTGGTGGTGACCCTGCTGCAACATTAATGGTGGTGACGTTATTTTAACATTACTGGTGTTGACACTACTCTAACATTAATGGTGAAGACACTTCCCTAATATTACTGGTGCTGACCCTCCTCCAACATCACTGGTTGTGAACCCACTGTAACATTATTGATGGTGTCCCCACTCTATCATAGCGGGTGGTCACTTTACTCTCATATTACTGGAGGTGACGCTTCACTAACATTAATGTTGGTGGCCCCAGCCTATCATTTCTGATGCTGATCCTACTATAACATTACTGCTGGTGACCCTTCTCTAACATTAAATTGTGATGAACCTATTATAACAGCACTGTTGGTAATCGGACTCTAACATTACTGGTGATGATGCCACTCCAACATTTCAGGTGGTGACACTACTCACAAAGCACTGGTGATGACCCTAATCTCACATTACTGGTCAGACATTTTTGTTGATAACACTAATGTAACGTTACTTCTGTTGAACACACTCTAACATGACTGGTGGTGACGCAACTCTAAATTATTTTGGTGACTCGACTCTAACATTACTCGTGGTGACCCGACTCCATCACTATTGATGGTGACCCGACTCTAACGTTGCCAATAGTGTCGCTACTCTAACACTACTGGTGGTGACCCTACTCTAACATTGCTGGTGGTGACCCGAATAGAACATTACTGGTGGTGACCCTAATCTCATATTTAAGGTTGTCACACTGCTCTCATATTACTGGTGGTGACTCTACTCTAAATTCTGGTGGTGACTCTACTCTAACATTAATCGTGGTAAGGCTACTATAACATTAATTGTGGTCACCCGACTATAACATTACTGGTGGTAATCCTACATTAACATCACTGGTGGTGACTCAATCCGAAGATTACTTGTGAAGATCCTACTCTAACATTACGGGTGATGATCATACTGATTCCTTACTGGTGGTGGCCCAACTCTATCATTACTGGTGTTAATCCTGCTCAACATGACTAGTGGTGATCATACTCTCGAATTTCCGTTGTTCCATTACTGGTGGTGACCCGACTCTAAGGTTATTGGTGGTGATCCTAGTCTAACATTACTGGTGGTAACGCGACTCCAACATTACTTGTGGTGATCCTACTCTAACATTGCTGCTGGTGATCCTACCGTGATCTTATTGCTGCTGACCCTACTCTCACATTAATTCTGGTTATCCTATTGTAACGGTACTGGTGGTGACTCTACTCTAACATTACTTTCGGTGACTTATTCTAATAATAATTGAGGTGACCCAATTGTATCATTTCTGCTGGTGTCCCATTATAGTATCAATGTTGGACACCCTACTCTTCCATTACTGGTGGTGATCCTACTCTAATATTATTGGTGGTGATCCTAATCTAATATTACTGGTGGTGACTGTACTCTAACATTACTGGTGGTGATCCTACTCTAATATTATTGATGGTGATCCTAATCTAATATTACTGGTGGTGACTGTACTCTAACATTACTGGTGGTGACTGTACTCTAACATTACTGGTGGTGACTGTGCTCTAACATTACTGGTGGTGACTGTACTCTAACATTACTGGTGGTGACTGTACTCTAACATTACTGGTGGTGACTGTACTCTAACATTACTGGTGGTGACTGTACTCTAACATTACTGGTGGTGCACTTACTCTAATGTTCATGATGGTGACCTTACTCTTATTACTGGTGGTGATCCTATTCGAACATTACTGGTGGTGATCCTACTCTAATATTACTGGTGGTGACCGTACTCTAACAGTAAAGGTGTTAACCCTACTCAAACATTACTGGTGGTGAGTCTACTCTAACATTATTGATGGTGACCCTATTCGAACATTAATAATGGTGATCCTACTCTAACATTACTGTTGGTGATCCTACTCTAACATGACAGGTGGTGATCGGACTCTAACAATCTGATAGTGACCCTACTTTAACATTACAGGTGGTGATCCAACTCCAACATTATTGATGGAGACTCCACTCTAACATAACTGATGGTGATCCTACTCTAACATTACTGGTGGTGATCCTACTCTAACATTACTGGTGGTGATTCTAATCTAATATTACTGGTGGTGATTCTAATCTAACATTACTGGTGGTGATTCCAATCTAACATTACTGGTGGTGATCCTACTCTAACATTACAGGTGGTGACCCGACTCAAACACAACTCCTCTACTCAAATCCTCTTGCAACGAAGGCCAAAATACCATTTGCCTTTCGAACTGCTCCCCCGAGACCACACTTTACCGAAGCAGATTGAATTGTTTCAAAATTGAACCTTGAGCCTTTATTGCCCGCTGTGTTTTGGATTGTGCCGTTGTTAAAGAGCTTGAAGTTGGTGGGAGGAAGAGTATTTTTGAAGTGAGGCCTGTGGCAGGCAGGGAGTGTGGGGAGTGGGAGAGAAATGAACTGCACAGGCGGAGTTACTGCAGAAGGAAATGAAAAATGGGAAAGAGGTTATGCTCCATGTCAGTCAGTGAAGGTCGCTGTCAGAAGTTGAACGAGAGCTCAGTCGGTAAAGCAACAAACATTCATTCTGAGGGTCCAGAATATAAATGCTTGTCCGAGAGCTGCTTTCAAATTAAGATTCTCAATTTTTACGAATTCTTGCAGCACCATGAAACACAAACATTTACATTGATCTTGCCTGCCGTCTGAAAAAAATGCATCAATATATTTTAAACATTTGCCACAAAACCTGAGTTTTTTTCAAATATAAGTTATTTTCTAATACTGGTACTTTGAGGCGTAAAAGCAGTGTTTGAAGAGTGACTAGAACCCTGGACCGTCAGATTCAAAGTCTAGCACTCTACGGACTGAATAATCGGGGCTCTTGAACGCTGGCGGTACAGCGACCTCATCTCTCGAAAGGAATTGCATTCCCTTCACTAGACACACACAGCCGCCATGTGAACACACGCCCTGTCAGAAAATTACTTCGGATCAACACCACTTCTCAATCCAGATCAGCCATGATCTCATTGAATGACGGAACAGTTTCGAGGGGATAAATGACCTTCTCCTGTTCCGATATTCCTGCGAAACTCCAACCGCACTCCAACCGCCGTCATTCTGCCCAAGTCTCCTCCAACCTCATTCTGACCCGTTCTCCTCAACCTGACCCGTTCTCCTCAATCTGATCCCTTCTCCTCTATCTCACCCATTCTCCTCAAGCTCATCACTTCTCGTAATCTGAACCCATTTTTCTCAATCTGACCCTTTTGATGCATGGGATCATAGAATCTTAGAATCTTACTGCACAGAAGGAGAACATTTGTCCCGTCGTGCCTGTGCCGGCTCTTTAAAAGAGCTGTCTCATTTAGTTCCCTTCTGCACAATCTGACCCCTGATCCCCATTTTGACACCATCACCTTAATCTCACCCCCTCTTCTTATTCTAGGGATACAGGAACAGGAGGAGGCCATTCAACAATTCATCCCTGTGCTGCCATTCACTTCGATCACGGCTGATCTTCAGATTGACTCCATTTACCAGCCTTGTTTCCGTGACGTTTTTGGAGTGGCTCAACAGAAATCGATGAAGCCCAGTTTTGAAATTTTCAATGGCCCCCAGCCTCAATAGCATTTTGGGGGAGAGATTTCCAGTTTTCCACTGCCCTTTGTGTGAAGAATAGCTTCGTGACATCAGCCCTGAATGGCCTTGTTCTAATTTTAAGTTTATACCCCCTTGTTCTCGACTCCTCCACCTCAGGAAATAATTTCTCTCGATCGACCCTATTGAATCATTTAATCATCTTAAACCCCTCGATTAGATCAGCCCTTAATCTTCTATACTCGAGAGAACACAAACCTTCGTCTGTGCAAACTGTACTTGTAATTTAACCCTTTTATCCCCGGTATCATTCTGGTGAATCAGCTCTGTGTCCCCTTCAAGGCCAATATGTCCTTCCTGAGGTGCAGTGCCCAGAAATGAACAAAGTTACTCCAGATGGAGGCCTAGTCAGAGCACTGTACAGCTGTAACATAACTTCCATCCTTTTATCTTCCAGCCCGCTTCAGATAAAGGTCATCATCCCATTTGCCTTTTGAATTTCTTTTTGGACATGGAGATGAGGGCAATTCAGTTGGTGGAAGTGGACTTTCAAAAGTCGTTTCATTAGGGGCCGCACGGTGGGCATATCATCAAGATTGCGGCCCATGGAACATAGGTGGCAGCAGCAACATGAATACAGAAATCGCTAATGGACCGGAAACAGATAGCAGTTGTGAACGGTTGTTTGTCGGACTGGAGGGAATTGTACAGTGCTGTTCGCCAGAGGTCCAATGAAATGACACTACTTACAAAAAGGAGGGGGAGGGAAAATATTGAACTACAGACCGGTTAGCCTGACATCAGTAGTATGGAAAATGCTGGAATCTATTATGAAGGACGTGGTAACAGGAGACTTAGACAGTATCAACGGGATTAGAAAAGTAAATATGGATTCATGAAAGGAAAATCATTTTTTCCAAACCTACTGGATTATTTTGAGGATGTAACTGGAAGAATAGATAAGGGAGAACAAGTGGATATGGTTTATTGGGATTTTCAGAAGGCCTTTGATAAAGTCCCACATAAGAGGTTAGTGTAAAAATTAAAGAACATGGGATTGAGGGTAATATACTGGCATGGATTGAAAATTGGTTAACAGACCGGAAACAGAGAGTAGGAATAAATGGGTCTTTTTCGGGCTGGCAGGCAGAGACTAGTGGGGTACCGCAGGTATCAGTGCTTGGGCCCCAGCTATTCTCAATATTTATCAATGATTTGGATGAGGGAACCAAATGTAATATTTCCAAGTTTACTGAGGACACAAAACTAGGTGGGATCGTGAGATCTGAGGAGGATGCAAAGAGGCTTCAAGGCGATTTAGGCAATTTGAGTGAGTGGGCAAATACATGTCAGATGCTGTATAATTTGGATAAATATGAATTTATCTACGACTGAAGGAAAACCAGAAAGGCAGATTATTATTTAAATGGCGATAGATTCAGAAATGTTGATGTACAAAGGGACTGGGTGTCATTGTGAACCAGTCACTGAAACAAACGTGCAGGTGCAGCAAGCAGTCAGGAAGGCAAATGGCATGTTGGCCTTCATTGCAAGAGGATTTGAGTACAGGAGCAAGGATGTCTTACTGCAGTTTTTTATTATTATTATTCGTTCATGGGATGTCGGCGTCGCTGGCGAGGCCGGCATTTATTGCCCATCCCTAATTGCCCTTGAGAAGGTGGTGGGGAGCCGCCTTCTTGAACCGCTGCAGTCCGTGTGGTGAAGGTTCTCCCACAGTGCTGTTAGGAAGTGCGTTCCAGGATTTTGAACCAGCGACGAAGAAGGAACGGCCAATATATTTCCAAGTCGGGATGGTGTGTGACTTGGACGGGAACGTGCATGTGGTGTTGTTCCCATGCGCCTGCTGCTCTTGTCCTTCTG
Organism: Heptranchias perlo; assembly: GCF_035084215.1. Lineage (NCBI taxonomy): Eukaryota > Metazoa > Chordata > Chondrichthyes > Hexanchiformes > Hexanchidae > Heptranchias > Heptranchias perlo. The sequence continues at coordinate 481,809 of NW_027139548.1, forward strand.
GGTGGTGGAGGTCGCGGGTTTGGGAGGTGCTGTCGAAGAAGCCTTGGCGAGTTGCTGCAGTGCATCCTGTGGATGGTCCACACTGCAGCCACAGTGCGCCAGTGGTGAAGGGAGTGAATGTTTAGGGTGGTGGATGGGGTGCCAATCAAGCGGGCTGCTTTATCTTGGATGGTGTCGAGCTTCTTGAGTGTTGTTGGAGCTGCACTAATCCAGGCAAGTGGAGAGGATTCCATCACACTCCATACAAGGCCTTGGTGAGACCACACCAGGAGTATTGTGTGCTATTTTGGTCGCCTTACCGAATAAAGGAAATATTTGCCATAGAATGAGTGCAGCGAAGAATCACCAGACTGATGCCTGGGATGGCAGGACTGTCGTATGAGGAGAGATTGGGTCGACTCGGCCTGTATTCACTCGAGTTCAGAAGAATGAGACGGGATCTCATTGAAACGTATAACATTCTGACAGGGCTCGACAGACTGGATGCAGAGAGGATGTTTTCACCGGCTGTGAGGTCCAGAACGAGATCTCACAGTCTGTGGATACGGCGAAGGACATTTAGGACTGAGATAAGGAGAAATTTCTTCACTCACAGGATGGTGAACCTGTGGAATTCTCTACTTCACAAGGCTGTGAATGGCAATTCACTGAATATATTCAACAAGGAGCAAGATGGATTTCTAAATACAAAAGGCATCAAGGGGCATGAGGAGAGAACGGGAATATGGTATTGAGATAATGGATCAGCCATGATCGTATTGAATAGCGGAGCAGCCTCGAAGGGCCGAATAGCCAACTCCTGCCCGTATTTTCTAAGTTTCCATGTTTCCATGTCAGTTCTGGGACCACTGCTTTTCTTGATATATACTAATGACTTGGACTTGGGTGCACAGGGCACAATTTCAACATTTGCAGATGACTCATATTTTAAAGGGCACCAAATGGTGAGCAGAGAGATAGACTTCAAGAGGATATTGACAGGCTGGTGGCATGGGCGGATTCGTGGCAGGGGAAATTTAACGCGGAAAAATGCAAAGTGATACATTTTGGTGGGAAGAACAAGGGGAGTCAATTTTCCACGCTAAAAGAACGGTTCCTGAAATGACAGAAGTTTGAGAGATTATAGTTCGGGCATCTGCAATGTTCTCACCTACGGACTTTACAACCCTGGGATGGAAATCATCTGGTCCTGGGGATTTGTCATTCATTAGTGCCATTATATTCTACATTACTGTTAATTTTCTTACGTTAATTAGGGTGAGTCCCCTTCCCTCATTCAATTTTTTTCCCCTGGGGTGTCCGGCTTGCTATCTTCTTCCTCTGCTGTAAATACAGATTCTGTATTATTCACAATAATCAGTCACAACTTTATCTGTCTCCCGCTATTGGTGTCTCTCTGTGTCACTGTACTCAGTCTCATCTTTATCCATCTCCCTCTGCTGTTGTCATTCTGTATCATAGTACACATTCATACTTTCATCTATCTCCCACTGTTGGTGTCTCTCTGCATCACTCACTGTACTCAGTCTCATATTTATGCATCTCCCTCTGTTGGTGTCTCTTTCTATTACTGTACTCAATCTCACATTCATCTATCTCCCTCTGTTGGTGTCCCTCTGTATCACTTACTATACTCAGACTCAGCTTCATCTATCTCCCTGTGTTGTTGTCTCTCTGTCTCACTCACTATCCTGAGTCTCGACTTAATATCGCTCCCTTTGCATGTGTCTGTCTGTTTAAACTGTACTCAGTCACATGTTTATCTGTCTCCTTCTGCATGTGTATCTCTGTCTCATTGCACACAGTCACACTTTCATCTATATCCCACTGTTGGTTTCTCTTTACTTGGTCACACCTTTACCTATCTCCCTCTGGAGGAGCGATATGATAGCGTAAACGTAGAGATGATGTTTCCACTTGTTGACTAATCCAAAACTTGAGACCATAAATAAAATCACTCATAGATCCAATAAGGAATTTAGGAGAAACTTCTTTACCCAGAGAGTGGTGAGAATGTGGAACTTGCTACCACATGGAATAGTTGAGACGATTAAATTGATGCATTTAGGGAAGCTAGATAACGACATGAAGAAGAAAGGAATAGAGGGCTATATCGTTAGCGTGAGATTAAGTGAGTTGGGAGGAGGCTCGAGTGGAATATAAATGCCAGCATAGACCAGTTGAGTCGGATGGCCTGTTTCTGTGCTGTAAAATCTATGTAATTCTGTGTAATTTTTTTGGTATCTCTCTCTCTATCACTGTACTCAGTCACATCTTTACCTATTGCCCTTTGTTGTTGTCCCTCTATCGCTGTACTTAGTTGCACCTTTATCAGAGAATCATAGAATGAGACAGCACAAGAGGCCATTCGTCTCATTGTGCCTGTGCCGGCTCTTTGTGAGAACTATCCAATTCGTCCCACTGAACTTCCCTTTCAACAAATCCAGCATTTTTTTCCCTTTCAGTTGTTATTCCAATTCCCTTTTGAAAGTTATTATTGAATCTGCTTCCACCGCCGTTTCAGGCAGTGAATTCCGGATCATAACAACACGTTGTATAAAAAAAACTCCTCATCTCACCAGTGGTTCTTTTGCCAATTATCTTAAATCTGTGTGCTCTGGTTACCGACACTGTAGCCAGTGGAAACAGTTTCTCCTTATTTACTCTATCAAATCACCTCATAATTTTAACCTTCTTTGTTCTAAAGAAACCAACCCCAGCTTCTCTAGTATCTCCATCTTACTGAAGTTCCAAACCCCTGATGTCATTCTCGTAAATCTCCTCTGCACGCTTTCCAAGGCCCAGAACTCCTTCCTAATATGTTAGGAAACCACATCCACTGGTTCGCCCCGATCTACTCTACAAGTTACCTCCTAAAAAAACTCCAGTGAATTTGTTAAGCGTGGTTTCCCTTTCATAAACCCATGCTGACTTTGTCCAATCCAATTCATGCGTTCCAAGTGTTCTGTTATCACATCCTTTATAATAAACTCTAGCATTTTGCCCACTACTGATGTTAGGCTAACTGGTCTGTAATTCCCTGTTTTTTCTCGCCCTCCTTTTTTCAATAGTGGCGTTACATTTGCCACACTCCAATCTTTGGGAACTGTTCCAGTATCCACAGAATTTTGGATGATGACCACCGATGCATCCATTATTTCCAGGGCTACTTCCTTTAGTACTCTGGGATGTAGGTTATCAGGCCCTTGGGGATTTGTCAGCCTTTACCCCCATTAATTTCCCGAACACTATTTTTTGACTAATACTGATTTCCTTCATTTCCTCCTTCTCACTGGAACCGAGATTCCCTCACATTTCCGGGAGGTTATTTGTGACCTCCTTTGTGAAGTCAGAACCCAAGTAAGTGTTTAATTGTTCTGTCATTTCTTTGTTCCCCATTAAAATTTTCCCCATTTCTGACATTTGTCTTCACTAATCTTTTTTTCTTGACATATTGATAGAAGCTTTTACAGTCAGTTTTTATGTTCCCTCCATTTTACTCTCTAACTCTTTTTTCCCCTCAATCAATCTCTTTGTTCACCTTTGCTGAATTCTAAGCTGCTCCCAATATTCAGGCCTGCTGCTTTTTCTGGCAATTTTATATGTCTCCTCATTGCATCTAATACGATTCCTAATTTATTTTGTAAGCCACGGTTGAGCCACATTTCCTGTTTTATTTTTGAGCCAGAGAGGAATGAATAATTGTTTTTATTCCTGCACATGTTCTTTAAATATTAGCCAATGCCTATCCACCTTACTCCCTTTTCGTAAAGTTGCCCAGTCTCTCCGCGCCAACTCAGACCTCATACTTTCGTAATTTCCTTTATGTCGAATCAGGATCCCAGTTTCGGATTCAACTCCTTCACTCTCCATCGTAATGATCAATTCCATCAAGTTATGGGCGCTCTTTCCTAAGGGACCCCGCACAACAAGATTGTTCATTAATTCGTTCTCTTTGCACAATACCAAGTCTCGGATCGCCTGTTCTCGAATTGGTTCCTCAACCTATTGGTCTAGAAATCCATCACGGACACACTCGAGAAATCCCTCACCCACAGTATTGTTGCTAATTTGGTTTGACCAATCTATGTGAAAATTAACGTCACCCATGATTATGATTGAACCCTTCTTGCATGCGTCTCTAGTTTCCAATTTAATGCCCTCCCTACATCTCCACTACTGTTTGGGGGCCTATAGACAAGTCCCACCAACGTCTTCTGCCGCTTGGTGTTTCTTAGCTCCACCCACGCAGGTTCAACATTGTCATTTTCCGAGCCAATTTCCTTCCTCACTATTGCATTGATTTCCTCCTTTACTAGCAACGCTACCCGACTTCCTTTCAATTTTTGCCTTTCCTTGCTAAATATTGAACACCCCTGGATGTTCAGTTGCCGTCCTTGGTCACCCTGCAGCGATGTCCCCGAAATCGCAACGATATCACACCCATTAGTATCTATCTGCGCTTTTAATTCATCTACCTTGTTGCGAATGCTCCGCGCATTAAGACACAATGCCTTTAGACTTGTCATTTTAAGATTACTCTTCAACTTAGTGTTATTTTGAAACATGAGCCTATTTTTTTTTCGCCATTGTTTTCACTGCCTTGCACTGTTGCTTCTTCCCTTTCTGTCGTTTGTTTCCATCCGTTTTTCCCCCTCCGCCGTATCCCTGCTCAAGTTCCCAAGCACCTGCCATTCCAATTCAAACCTATCCCAACAGCACCAGCAAGCACTCCCGTGAGGACATCAGTCCCGGTCCTGCTCAGGTGCAAACCGTCCCGCTGATATTGGTCCCACCTTCCCCAGAACAGGTCCCAATATCCCAGGAATTTAAATCCCTCACTCCTACACCTTCCCGACATTCATGCATTCATCTGGTCGATTCTCCTGTTCTATACTCACTGGCACGTGGCACTGGTCGTAATCCTGAGATCACTACTTTTGAGATCCTGCTTTTTAATTTATCTCCTAACACCTGACGTTCACCTTGCATTGATATATCCCAATCCACAGTGGTTCCCAATCCATTGGTATATCCTAGTCCATTGTGTTTCCCAATCCATTGATACATCCCAGTCCATTGACTGTTCCGTTCCATTGATATATCCCAGTCCACTGACTTTGACAATGCATTGATATATCCCAGTCCATTGTGTTTCCAAATCCATTGATTTCTCCCAGTCCACTAACTTTCCCAATCCATGAATATATCCCAGCCCATGCTGTTTCCAAAGCATTGATACATTCCTGTCGAAAGTGTTTTCCAATCCATTGATATATTCCAGTCCCCTGTGTTTCCCAACCCATTGATAGATCCCAGTCAATTCTGTTTCCCAATCCATTGATATATTCCAGTCCCCTGTGTTTCCCAACCCATTGATAGATCCCAGTCAATTCTGTTTCTCAAACCATTGATATATCCCTGTCGAAATTGTTTCCCAAACCATTGACACATCCCAATCCACAGTGATTCCCATATGCATTGATATATTGCAGTCCATTAACTTTTCCAATCCATTGATATATCGCAGTCCATTGCCTTTCCCAATTCATTGATATATACCAGCCCATTGTGTTTCCAAATCTGTTGATATATACCAGTCCATTGACTTTCCCAATGCATTGATATATCCCACTCCACTGTGTTTCCCAATCCATTGATATATCCCAGTCCATTGACTTTCTTAATCCATTGACATGTCCAAATCCAATGACATTCCAATGCAGTGAACATTCAAATGTCTCTTATAAGGTCCCACATAGAAGACTCATGACTAAGGTCAGAGCATTAGGTGTCAGCGGACAAGCAGCAGAATGAATAGCAAACTGGCTACAAAACAGAAAACAGAGTTTGGGATGAAAGGTAGTTACTCAAACTGGCGGAAGATGGAAAGTGGTGTGACACAAGAATCCGTGCTGGGAACACAATTGTTCACCATTTTCACAAATTTATTTGGACATGATAATCGGTACTAGAGTATTAAAATTTGCTGCTGACACCACAGTGGAGGATAAATTGGCGGATAGTTAATACTGAGGAAGACTGCAACAAAATGCGAGAAGACGTTAAGAAACTTGCAGAAGGGAAACGTAAATGGCCAATGAATTTCAACATAAATAAGTGTACGCTGTTGTGTTTTGGTAGGATTACGAACGAGACCACTGACTCCTACAGAGAAGTTATGTTAAACTTGTGTAGAACCTTAGTCAGAGCACGCTCAGAGTACTCTGCACAGTTGTGGTCTCCATATTGCAACAAGGATATAGAGACGCTGGATGTGGTGCAAAAAATAATTAGGAGGACGAGAACAGTACTGAGAGGTTATAACTAGCAGGAAGGACTGAAGAGGTTGGAGTTCTTTTCTCTGGAAAAGAGAATGCTGAGGGGTGACCTAATCGAGGTCTTCAGGAAAATGAATGAGTTTGAGCGAGTAGACATAGAGAAAATGTTTCCGTTTTTCAGGGCATCCAAAACTCGGGGCCGTAAACTTAACACAGTCACTAATAAATCCAGTATGGAATTTAGGAGAAACTTCTTTGGAAGTTCGAATGTAGAACTTGCTACCACATGGAGTAGTTGAGGCGAATAGCACAGATACATTTAAGGAGACGCGACGTAAGTGCCGACGACCCGTCAGGACCCCTGCTCCGTGAGGGGGAGGTCAATTCAGATATTATCATTGGAACATGTTTGACATCTGCGGTCGTATCCGCGGTAACCAAAAGTACGTGGATACAGCGCAGTGTCCAAGCGGTACATCCTCAGCATTGAAAAGTTAAGAGCGTGGGTTCGAGCCCTGATCGTGCTTCTGTTCGTCTTTGAATATTTGAGGCGATGTTTCCGCTACACCCTTTCCGAGGTATATTTTTCTTGAGGTGCAGTTCCCAAACCGAATGACGTTTTCCTGATGGGGTTTGACAAAGGCTTGAAACAACTGAAGCATTAATTGTTCTCCATTGTGTTCCAGACCGCTTGAGATAAAGGCCAACATTCCATTAGCCTTTTTGACTGGGCCACCAGCAAGTTATTTAACAAACATTAAATCGAATGGGATCCGACAGGCCACTCGCAGCGTTTATTTTTAGCGACTTGTGGAGAAGTAGAGTGTGTTAGTTGGTGAGATTTCCATGGTGAGATTTCATTAACAGGACAAATCTGCTTTTAATTATATACAGGGCTAAGATCGTAACTGATAGATTCTGAATTAAGATATCATCTAAACTACTGAAACTGTTGAATTGCAGCTGACCTTTGCACCAGCTGTTTAATTGCCCTTTTCGTGTTAACAATCCTCTGACAAACATACAGAGGCCCCAGGAACATCCAGGACCAGAGTGTGTGGGACACAGCACGGTTACTCCATTAAATAATGTAAAAAAATGACAAGCTGTTTCAGAGGACACAGGCTGCGCTTGAAGCGGGTAAATTGATAAGAAATAGAGGCAGAGTAATTTAGGGGAAAACGATCTGTTAATTCGAAATACAATGAATTGGAATTTAGGAGGTTGATTAAAGGTTTAGATGGAAATAGAGAACAGGGGAATTTAACGGAAAACAGTAACTGATTAATTGGAAATGGACAACAAGTGAATTTAGGGGAACACAGCAATAATTTAATTGGTAATAGAGTTTAACGGAATATGACAACTGTTTATTTAGAAATAGAGGAAAGAGAAATATGGTGGAACGCAGCAACTGTTCAAATAGAAATAGAATAAAGTGGAATATAGGGCAAACACAATAAATGTTCAATTAAGGATTGAGAACGGGGAAAATTGGGAGAATACAGCAAATATTTAATTACTAACGGTGACCAGCGGAACACAACAGCCATTTATTTAGAACTGGGCGACACGGGAAGACTGTAACTGTTTAATTAGTTATAGAGGAGACAGGAATGTCAGGGAAATACAATAACTGTTCAATTCAAAAGCGAGGAACTCAAGGGAAAAGAACAGCAGTTTGATTGAAACAAGGGGCCGGGAATCACCACATAATCTGATTGAATTTGACACGGTAATGCAACTTGATCATGACGTTGCTTATATTTTACCTGTTGATTTTGGATGATGTGTTTGAATGCACATCGGCTTGTTATGATTGTGACTGAGTGCAGATCCGTCGCTGACTGATGGAATTAAAACCTCTGCCTGCTGCTGGACTCCTGCCTTAATTACTGTCGGTTGTCTGTATCCGGTTAAATGGAAATGTGCCTATTACACTGAACTGCCCACAAGACACCGCCATTGCCCCACGTGATCGATGCCAGTCGGATAGGCACAGACTGGGATCCACAGGGAACCTGCAACCATGTGGAGTTTGGATTTTGGACAAGCTCAGGATCAACTGGAACGTTAAGGATTGTCGGGTAAAGGGGGAACTGAATCATAATTAATAAATGAGTTCCATTCACAATGAAAGTACTGAGGCTATTGTTAGGGAAATATTTACAATCAGGTTCTTGAGCATTGAAGTGAGGTGTCATTAGTTTATTAAGCACACGGTGCATGCAACAGTATTTAAACATAAAATTAAATTTGTACTTACAACCACACCCGATGATGGTGAGTTGGGGATTCAACCGTTTTACAGTTCTGAGCTCAGTATCTTAGACCTTTGCCAATCTGAATACTCATTACAAACAGACAGTTTTTATACATTTTCTCACTGCCTGTAACAGGAAATACACACAATTATGGATCACATAATTATATGGAAGTTAAAATAGAACTCCACATAAGGAGAATGGAATTGACTTGTCCGTTATCAATAGCGATAGTTTTATTTACAAACCGAGCTCTTTTTCTTTTGGGCTATCAAGTATAATTCCCTTACTTCGTTATATCATCGATAGTTTCTCCCTTGATCCATACACATGCAATTCTACCTTTATTAATAAGTCCATTCATATTTCTGTATCACTCGCACCAATTCAATTGGTTATGTATGCCCAGATGTTTTTGTTGAAGAATTAACTGCTTTCCCACACTGTTATCAAATGATTAAAGTTCTCTAAAATTATGAATCAGTATGTAATGATCCCTCTTTAATGACGTCTCTTATTATTTCATCCTGAAACTGTCCATTGCTGCAGGGTCAGCCCTGGCCCAACAGCCCAGCGAGACTTTAAATTGACATATAATTCCCTGCTTCATAGGCAGAGGCAAAAGGTTAACATTACTATAATGTAAGGAGAAACCAATACATTATCAGACAGGCACAGTTCAGGACAGTGTGAATTATCATATCCTTGCAGTGCCCCCTTAGTTGGCGTTACCGTAGAAAAGGCAACACTGAACGATATCTCATCAGCATTGTATCTGTCTCGAACTATTCTATTGCACAGATCTCTACCCATTGGTTTTACATACTGTCCAGTGCCACATTAACCATTTCATGTCGTGGTGTTGTCAGCGTGACTGACCATGTCTTGGGCCCGTTCTTCAGTGCAGCTTCATCACAGAATTACATGGAATTATATCGAAAGTACAACACACAAACAGGCCGTTCAGCTCAACTGGCAGATACCGGTCTTTATGCCTTACACCATCCTTTCAGCCCTCTTCATCTAACCCTATCAGCATAACCTTCTATTCTTTTCCCCCTCATCTGTTTATCCAGCTTCCCCTTCCATGCATCGCATGCTGGTTGCTTCACGGCCAACACGTCACTTCTGTAAACGCAGCGATATCCCAAGATCAGGCAGCAGGAGGAATCCGAGACAAGCCATTCCTGCCCTTCCTGTTTCTCTCTCAATAGTTCACGGCGTCGGGAGGCGTTTGATTCGAATCTCTCCCGACACGGACCCGATGTTACGGGCAGTGGCCAAGCGATCAAATCCATTCTTCTCATTGTTCAGTTTAAGAAAGGACACCACCATCTCCAAGAGAAATATATCAATTAACTGTCTTAACTACACGTTCCGGATTTTCACGAGATTGTTTATTGATACCAGATTGATCTCTTGTGGCAAGACGTTTCGAGGTGATTTCAGGTAAGAATGGACGGGACAGAATAGATCGGAGCTGAAAGCTTCCATCAGTTGAGGGATCAAGAAATAACGGCTATAGATTACAAAATAAATATAAGAGATTTCGTGCTGAGGGTGGGACAAACCTCTTCACATGGAGAGATGCGAAGATGCAGAAATTATGGAAGCAGAAATCATGTCCATATTCAAGATTGAATTGTACAGATGTGTGAATAAAAATAGGTTGAAGGGATTTTGAGACTGGGCGGATAAAGTGATTGGAACTATTTTCTGGACTGTACGGAAAACGCTGACAACGACTGGTTGGACCAAATGGTCTGTTATAACAGTCCAACATTTTGATGATCAATTGATATTTTAATAAATATCTGTTAACAGAGATGCCTAACGTCACATTGACGAGTCAATTTCCTTCGTCACTTATCAGGATACAGGGGTCCCATTCTATTTGGCCAGGAGACAAGGGGGAGCGGTGTCTGATGGGGTGACCAGCGCCGGCAACATTCACACCAAGATTACAGATTAATTCCAAATAACCATGATTGTAACACCCTTCATTGTTTCTACACTAACGAAAACTTAAACTATTCATCAAACTGGCGCGTCCAATTCCAGTACCAAGAGTGTAAGACAGTTAACGCTGCCGCCCACATGTTCCACCGAACGACTGAAGTCCAATCATGACTGTTCTCTTTGAATCTTGAGCAGGAACTGCGCTGTTTTATCAGGAAACTATTCTCTTCACCCTAGGGAAGCAGCAGATATGAAACTCAGGGCATAGAATAGAAGATATGTTTTCTGATCCATGATCATTTTCACAGCAAAGAAAGACGGCCATTCTAAAATGGAACACGGACTGTTATTGAGCTCTAGTTCGGACATGAAGCTTTGGTTTGACTTTTCATTGCTTTAACCAAAATCAGAATAAATGTCCAAGGAGATTTCACCACCTTCTCCAGCTCTTCCCTGAATTTCGTTTGGGTAGCTGCATAAATACACGTGTTTGTACATGAACTCAAATACATGAGCATGTACCCGGTTTCAGTGGCGATATAAGCAGGAGCTGTATAATCGGGTCGGAACTGCTCGGCCAGACCGATCGCTAAAGAATTCACCGCAGCTGTCAGCCACAACAGTATAAAACTACCAGATACAGTGAACAGTAAAATAATAGATTTCCTTCGGTTCGCCACCTCTGGATCGCTCTTATTCTCACTGCTGTGACTCCGGAGGCCCCTGCGGGCTCTGCTGGCCACTAAAATACGTCTGACTGTCAAACAATTAAACAGAAACATTAAAGCAAAAGGAATACAGAGAATCAAAGTACTTTCGAACCATGTGTACATTACATAAGAACATAAGAACATAAGAAATTGGAGCAGGAGTAGGCCAATCGGCCCCTCGAGCCTGCTCCGCCATTCAATAAGATCATGGCTGATCTGATCCCAACCACAAATCGAAAGAACACAAGAAGTCGGAGCAGGACCCGGCCACATAGCCCCTGGGCCCTCTCCGCCACCCACAGGGCATTGACCGATCCGAACTCAGCTTCATGTCCAATTTCCTGCCCGCTCCCCATAACCCCTAATTCCCTTTACTTCTAGGAAACTGTCTATTTCTGTTTTAAATTTATCTAATGATGTAGCTTCCACAGCTTCCTGGGGCAGCAAATTCCACAGACCTACCACCCTCTGAGTGAAGAAGTTTCTCCTCATCTCAGTTTTGAAAGAGCAGCCCCTTATTCTAAGATTATGCCCCCTAGTTCTAGTTTCACCCATCTTTGGGAACATCCTCACCGCACCCACCCGATCAAGACCCTTCACAATCTTATATGTTTCAATAAGATCGCCTCTCATTCTTCTGAACTCAATGAGTAGAGTCCCAATCTACTCAACCTCTCCTCATATGTCCGCCCCCTCATCCCCGGGATTAACCGAGTGAACCTTCTTTGTACTGCCTCGAGAGCAAGTATGTCTTTTCTTAAGTATGGAGACCAAAACTGTATGCAGTATTCCAGGTGCGGTCTCACCAATACCTTATATAACTGCAGCAATACCTCCTTGTTTTTATATTCTATCCCCCGAGCAATAAAAGCCAACATTCCGTTGGCCTTCTTGATCACCTGCTGCACCTGCATACCAACTTTTTGATTTTCTTGCACTAAGACCCCCAGATCCCTTTGTACTGCAGTACTTTCCAGTCTCTCGCCATTAAGAAAATAACTTGCTCTCTGATTTTTCCTGCCAAAGTGCATAACCTCACATTTTCCAATATTATATTGCATCTGCCAAATCTCCGCCCACTCACCCAGCCTGTCTATATCCCCTTGCAGGTTTTTTATGTCCTCCTCACTCTCTACTTTCCCTCCCATCTTTGTATCATCTGCAAATTTTGATATGTTGCACTCGGTCCCCTCCTCCAAATCGTTAATATAGATTGTAAAGAGTTGGGGACCCAGCACCGACCCCTGTGGAACACCACTGGTTACTGGTTGCCAGTCCGAAAATGAACCATTTATCCCAACTCTCTGCTTCCTGTTCGATAACCAATCCTCCACCCATGCCAGAATATTACCCCCAATCCCGTGATTTTTTATCTTAAGTAATAATCTTTTATGTGGCACCTTGTCGAATGCCTTCTGGAAGTCTAAATACACTATGTCCACTGGTTCCCCTTTATCCACCCTATACGTTATATCCTCGAAGAACTCAAGCAAATTTGTCAGACATGACTTCCCCTTCATAAAGCCATGCTGACTTTGTCCTATTAAATTATGCTTATCTAAATGTTCCGTTACTGTCTCCTTAATAATAGACTCCAAAATTTTACCCACCACAGATGTTAAGCTAACTGGCCTATAATTTCCAGCCTTCTGCCTACTACCCTTTTTAAATAACGGTGTTACATTAGCAGTTTTCCAATCTGCCGGGACCTCTCCTGAGTCCAGGGAATTTTGGAAAACTATCACCAAAGCATCCACAATCCCTACTGCCACTTCCCTCAAGACCCTAGGATGGAAGCCATCAGGTCCAGGGGATTTATCCGCCTTGAGTCCCATTATTTTACTGAGTACCATCTCTTGAGTGATTTTAATTGTATTTAGCTCCTCCCCCCCGAGAGTCCCCTTTTTGTCCAGTGTTGGGATATTCTTAGTGTCCTCTACTGTAAAGACTGAAACAAAATATTTGTTCAGCATTTTTGCCATCTCCATGTTTCCCACCATTAATTTCCCGGTCTCATCCTCTAAGGGACCTATGTTTGCCTTAGCCACCCTTTTTCTTTTTATATAACTATAGAAACTCTTGCTATCTGTTTTTATATTTTTTGCTAATTTCTTTTCATAATCTAACTTCCCTTTCTTAATCAATCCTTTAGTTACTTTTTGCTGTCTTTTGAAGAATTCCCAATCTTCTATCCTCCCACTAAGTTTGGCTTCCTTATATGTCCTTGTTTTTAGTCGGATACTATCCTTGATTTCTTTACTTAGCCACGGATGGCTGTCATTTCTTTTACACCCTTTTTTCCTCAGTGGAATATATTTATTTTGAAAGTTGTAAAATAACTCCCTAAATGAACACCACTGCTCATGTACCGTCTTACCCTTTAATCTATTTTCCCAGTCCACTTTAATCAATTCCGCTCTCATACCATCATAGTCTCCTTTATTCAAGCTCAGTACGCATGTTTGAGAATCAACCTTCTCACCCTCTAATTGGATATGGAATTCAACCATGTTGTGGTCGCTCGTTCCAAGGGGATCCTTAACTAGGACATTATTAATTAATCCTGACTCATTACACAGGACCAGGTCCAAGGTTGCCTGCCCCCTTGTAGGATCAGTTACATACTGCTCAAGAAATCCATCCCTGATGCACTCAATGAACTCGTCCTCAAGGCTGCTCTGCCCAATTTGATTTGTCCAGTTAATATGATAATTAAAATCCCCCATAATTATGGCTGTTCCCTTATTACATGCCCCGACTATCTCCTGATTAATACTTCTTCCAGCAGAGTTGCAACTATTAGGAGGCCTATATACTACACCCACTAATGTTTTTTTTCCCTTATTATTCCTTATCTCCACCCAAACTGTTTCATTATCTTGATGCTTTGTCCCAATATCATTTCTCTGTATTACAGTGATTCCTTCCTTTATTAACATAGCCACCCCACCTCCCCTTCCTTCCTGCCTGTCCTTCCTGATTGTTAAATACCCTGGCATATTTAATTCCCAGTCGTTGTCACCCTGCAGCCATGTTTCTGTAATGGCCACAAGATCATACCCATACGTAGTTATTTGTGCCGTTAACTCGTCCATTTTATTACGAATGCTACGTGCATTCAGATAAAGAACTTTCAAATCTGTTTTATTCATCGCCTGCAGGCGATGAATAAAAGGCCAAACTGGGGCGGAGACCCCACTGAACATTGTTAATTATTTGTGTATGTTCAAAAGCAAACCAATAGGGAATGTTTTCTAAACAGATCAGGACAGAGAGCGTTGTTATAACCGCAGCCGCAGTTCTCACTGTGCAATATTTTGCTTTAAACTTCTGACAACATATCGATACAAATCGGTCAAATGTGAACGAGACTGTGAACCACACCGACAGATCCAGGTTGGTACAAGTCATGTAGATCATGAACTTTTGAATGATAGTGTAGGACTGCAATGGATGTGGAAATATTTTCGTTAAAATTTGATACTCTTTTACATAGAAGATGATGACCAGTAGATCTGCTGTTGCCATGGCCACCATATAGATCGAGATACATTTGGAAAGGCCGCAATTTCCTCTGGATAGAATCACGATTGCCACTAGGTTCGCTGTAAGAAAGAGGGACAAGAGGTATGTAACGGGGATACACAGATAAATCTCACAGCATATTGTGGGGAAATGTTCCGATGTTTACCATCCTGGGGTAATGCACGTAGATTTTTTTTACTCTCGGCGAGCGATGACGACAATTTATTTAAAAGAAACAAAACACTAAACACTCAATATCGAGGGACTGACAATCCGCCGTCCTTCCAGCTTAGTTCAGTCAGACGTTGTCAAGGCAGCGGGGGGAGGGTCACTCGGAATCATTCTGGGGAATGGTAACGGAGAGCGTCCCCACTACTACCGACACCCAGTTAGTGAAGAGTCAACGTGGGGATTTGGACTTTGGGCGATCGTATAAAACAGGTGACATCGGATCATCCGTCAGTCATACATTTGTCCCGAATTTCATTTCCATCGCTGTCGCCACTAACACTTGATTGAGGTTCCACTCACAATATAACGTGGTTGTGGAGGGTTGTTTTTCAAACTCGAGGCCTGTTACTAGCGGTGTGCCTCAGGGTCCGCTGTTATTTGTTATTTATATTAATGAATTGGATGAGAATTTAGGAGGCATGGTTAGTAAATTTACAGATCACACCAAGATTGGTGGCATTGTGGACAGTGAAGAAGGTTATCTTGGATTGCAACGGGATCTTGATAAATTGGGCCAGTGGGCCAATGAATGGCAGATGGAGTTTAATTTAGATAAATGTGAGGTGATGCATTTTGGTCGATCGAATCGGGCCAGGACCTACTCCGTTAATGGTCGGGCGTTGGGGAGAGTTACAGAACAAAGAGATCTCGGAGTACAGGTTCATAGCTCCTTGAAAGTGGAGTCACAGGTGGATAGGGTGGTGAAGAAGGCATTCAGCTTGCTTGGTTTAATTGGTTAGAACATTGAATACAGGAGTTGGGATGTCTTGTTGAAGTTGTACAAGACATTAGTAAGGCCACACTTGGAATACTGTGTACAGTTCTGGTCACCCTATTATAGAAAGGATATTATTAAACTAGAAAGAGTGCAGAAAAGAACTACTGGGATGCTACCGGGACTTGATGGTTTAACTTATATGGAGAGGTTGGATAGACTGAGACTTTTTCCCAGGAGAGCAGGAGGTTTAGGGGTGATCTTATAGAAGTCTATAAAATAATGATGGGCATAGATAAGGTCGAGAGTCAAAATCTTTTCCCAAAGGTAGGGGAGTCTATAACGAGGGGGCATAGATTTAAGGTGAGAGGGGAGAGATACAAAAGGGTCCAGATGGGCAATTTTTTCACTCAAAGGGTGGTGAGTGTCTGGAACGAGCTGCCAGAGGCAGTAGTAGAGGCGGGTTTAATTTTGTCTTTTAAAAACCATTTGGACAGTTACATGGGTAAGATGGGTATAGAGGGATATGGGCCAAGTGCAGGCAATTGGGCCAAGCTCAGTGGTATAAATTGGTCGACATGGACATGTTGGGCCGAAGGTCCTGTTTCCATGTTGTAAACTTCGATGATGCTAAGTGTACGGTCGAGGCTAAGCTGGAGCACCAGGCAGGGACGTCACAGGTGCAAAGAAAAACCCCTTGTAGGGATGGTTCTGTAAGTTGTTAATTTTCGGCAGGCAGTAAGTGAACGGATTTCCTTACGTGCGTCCTAACACACATTTCAATGCGGTATTGAGCACTAAAACCATCCCGCCATGAGGCTTATACCCATGTGATGGACGACCTGATTTTATAATTTACTGCTGCGGCCCCACAGTAGAATATATCGAAATTTACATTTAGTTCCTTCAGTTTCTTTGTCGAGCGGGGTCTCGGGAGCTGCATCAGGTGTCAGCAGTTTTAAATATAATTTCACAGCAATTACTGAAAGATATGAATTCAAATAAAACATTCAGCCGAGACAAACGCCTCACTTTAGTTCGAAACTCTGGGCTTTTTCTATTTATAATCGCCCCGAGGGAGCTGCTCGATAACAAAGCGGGAGCTGGTGGAACCGCGAAGGATCTTTGCAGCCGAGGGGAGGGGAGCAGTTCTCTGAGCGGCAATTAGTTCTCAAATTATCTTTCATCGACTCCTGTTCGTGGGGGTGGCCGCAGACAGAGGAATTGACAACTTAAAGTATACAGGAACAACGGTACAAATAAAATGATTATCAGGGGCACTGGGCAACACATTCTTCAATGATCCATGTACTGTTAGTGGGTCCGGGGAATCAGCCTCGCCCTCCCTCGTATCGGGAAGAAAGTTGATCGCCCGGTGCCCACGATCTACCGATCAGAGCAGGGCCTCACTGGCGGCGCGGGTTCCCGCTGATATTCACCAATTTATCCTGTGGATAAGTGACTCTGAAATGAGGACATTCTCGGACTGTGTTACTTAATCATTAACAGTGAAATAATGAACAGCTATGAAACAACAGGTTATATTTACTTACCGGGAAAACCAAAGGATGCGAGAATCCGGTAGTAAATGTCCATTATTTGAAGAATTGTTGGCGTTTCCATTTTTTAGAAGCTTGTGTGAATTCTATCCGGCTTTGCGGTTGCCATTGGAGTGTATCTGAGATCCGTAAATACTCCTCCTTTATAGAACAATCGGTGCCCCGGTGAGAAAATCAGGTTACACAATAATTGGCGTTAGTTACAGTCAATTAACAAACAAGGCGAGATTTTCCTCTTCAGGGTGCCCGGGACGTCAATGGGGAAATTGTGCACCTCAGTCCATGAAACTCATTCCATTCACATCAATGAACGGAAAGTAATCCCTGAGGGAATGTAAACCGTGAAGGGAACATCCCTCCTGGAAACTGCACTTGGTTCTTGATGCCTCAAGAATTCAGTAAAATCTTCACATGCCTATTCCATAATTAACATGTGTTTTATAATGTGATGATCACTGGTGATGACTCGGCTCGAACATCAGGTGACCGTACACTAACATTACTATTGGTGAACATACTCTAACTTTACTATTGGTGAGAATACTCTGCAATTACTGGTGGAGACCCAAATCTAATATTACTGATAGTGACCCTGGTGTAACATTACTGATGCTGACCCAAATCTAACATTACTGATAGTGGGCCTACTGCAACATTACTGATTGTGAAACTACTTTAACATTTCTGGTGGAGACGCGACTCAAACTTACCAGTTGGTGAACCTACTCTAACATTATTGGTGGAGACAGTACTCTAACATGACTGATGGTGACCCTACTCTAACATTACTGACGTTGACACTACTCTAACATTATTGGTGGCAACCCTGCTTTAATATTACTGGAGATGTCCATATATTAAAATTGATGTTGGTGACGTTACTCTAAGATTGTTGCTGTTGTTGATAAGCTAACATTATTAGCGGTGACCCTACTCTAACATTACTATTGATGACCCGACTGCAACATTTCTGGTGGTGAGCCTACGCTAACATTACTGGCGGTGACACCATCCGAACATTATTGGTGGTGAACCTGCTCTGACCGTGATCCTTCTCTGCTAGTGGTGTCCCTAAAATTAGACGAGTGGTGTCCGTTCTCCTTCGGTATTAATGTTACCCTACATTTACACTTGGGTGACCTTGCTCCTTCTCTACTCGTGGTGCGCCGACAGTTACACTCGTGGTGATCGTGCTCCTCCAGTGTTTGTGGTACCTCTGCACTTAAACTAGAGGTGACCGTTCTCCTCCACTACTACACTAGTGGTGACCGTGTTCCTCCGGTACTGCTGCTACCCCTACACATACACTAGATGTGACTGCACTCCTCCGGTACGATTGGAACATCTACACTTAGATAAGAGATGACTTGCTCGTCCGTTACTCGTGGCACCCTGAACTTACACTGGAGGCGACTGTGTTCCTTCGGTATTAGTGATACTCTACACTTACCACTTACAGTAGATGTGACTGCACTCCTCCGGTTCTAGTGGTATCCTACAGTTACAGGAGAGGTGACCGTTCTCCTCCGGTACAAGATTAGAGGTGCCCCAACATTTACACGAGTGGAGACCTTGTTACTCCGGTACTGGTGGTAAACCAACACTTACACTAGAGGTTATATTCCTCCTCCGGTACAAGTGGCACCCTACATTTAAACCAGATGTGACCATCTCCCTTCTGTAGGGAAACCCTGCCCATACACTCGAGGTGTCTATCCTCCTCTGGGACTAATGGTTCACTTAGAATTACACTAGAGGTGACTGTGCTCCTCTGCTAGTAGTTGAACCCTACAGTTACACTACAGTTGACTGCTCTGCTGGTACTAGTGGTAAACCTACACTTTCACTGCAGGTGACGGTTCTCCTCCGATGCTGATGGTACCCTAAACTTGCACCAGAGATGATCGTCTTTTCGGTACTATTGGTAACCTAAATAACAACCAGAGGTCATCACGCTCCTCCAGTACTAGTGGCATCGCGACATGTAAACTTGAGATGACCGTGCTTCTTCGGTACTTGTGGTAGCCCTGCACTGACACGAAATGTGACTGTGCTCCTTCTCTGCTTGAAATGCCTCTGAACATACACTAGGGCTAACAATTCTGCTCCGGTACTTGTGGTACACTGCACTTAACTGGGGGTGACCGTGTTCCTCTGGTATTAGTGGTACACGCTACACTCACACAAATGGTGATCCTGGTCACCCGGTAGTAGTGTTAACTCTAAACATACAAAGAGTGGTCACTTTGCTGCACCGGTATTTTGGTACCTCTATTCTTACTCAGGAATTGATCGTGCTCCTCCAGTATTAGAGGGACCCTTATACTTGCACTAGTTGTGACCATGTTCATCTGATAGTAGTGATACACATACTTACACTCGAGGTGAGAGTCCTTCCCCAGGTACCAGTAATACTGCCACACTTGAATTAGAGATATCCCACCTCCTCCGATACAAGTTGTACCTTACACTTACACCAGAGATAACCGTGCTGCTCTGGTACTAATGGTACCCTGTAGTTACACTGGAGGTAACCGCGCTGCTCTGGTGCTAGCGGCACGCCTTGAATTACACAAGAGGTGACCGTTCTCCTCCGGTAGTAGATCTATCCTACAGTTACATTAGAGGTGACAGCTCTCATCCAATACCTTTGGTCCTCGTACAATAAAGTTGAACTGACAGTGCCCCTCCAGTACTAGTGGTGCCCCTACACTAACACTAGAGGTGACTTGCTCCTCCGCTCCTCGTGGTATCATTTACTTACCAAAGGGGTGACTTTGCTCCTTGGATAACCGTGTACCCTAAACTTGCACAAACTTATCCGTCCATTCTCTTTCCCAATCCATTAATGGTTCTCGTCCATTCATTTTCCGAATCCATTAATTGATCCCGTCCATTCACTTTCATATTCTATTGATCGTATCGGTCCATTCACTTTGCAATTCATTAATGATATCTGTTCATTCACTCTCCCAATCAATTGAAGTTTCCTGTCCATTCACTCTCCCAAGAAGAGCAACACAAATACACAATTAAATGGAACACTACTGTTACTGCATTTATTGCAGTTTTGGGGACAAAAATAAGAACTTTATTATTTCACATTATTTTGTTCAATTGTATATTTATTACAGGAAAGATGTGCTTGTACTCGAGAGGGTACAGAGGAAGTTTACGATGATAATGCCAGGATTGGAGAATTTTAGCAGTGAGAAGATCTTGGATCGGCTGGGATTGTTTTCTGAGGAACAACTGAGGCTGAGGGAAGATTTAATTGAGGTGCATAAAATGATGACGGGGCTGGATAAAGTGGATAGGAAGGACCTATGTCCCTTATCAGATAGGCCAATAAACAGAGGGGAAAGATCGAAAGTAATTGTTAGAAGAATTAGAGGGGAGCTGAGGAGATTTTTTTTCAACCAAAGTATAATGGGGGTCTGAAACTCACTGCCTCAAAGGGTGGTAGAGGTAGAAACCCGCATCGCACTTAAAAAGTACTTCAATATGCACTTGACGTGCCGTAACTTACAAGGCTAGGGAACAAGTGCTGGCAACTGGGGTAAGGCCTGGTAGCTCTTTTTCTGCCGGCACAGACACGATGGGCCTTCTGCGCCCTAAATTTCGATGATTCTATTGTTTTTCCGAGCAGTTATTCGATTTGCTTAGTCTGTGGTGCCTGTCCCTATTTTAACAAGTAAAAAGCTGGCCATCCAGTTAGATGCACTCGATTGAATTGCAAACAGAGGACTTCTCATTGTGTTGTGTTGAAGCGGCCCGTACACAGCAACAGTCGCACATAATCTCCTGTGCTGTGAATTCATGTATTTTCCAAATTCTTAGAGGTCCCTTTCTAGGAAAGATGGATTTGATATCCTGACAGATATATGCCGAGGAAACAGGCGAGTCCTTGGTTTTCTCCTTTGACCGCTCACTGAGGAATTGTCTGGGCTTTTCCCTCCCAGTTATCAGGAGGGGTGAATGTTGCCTGATTCGGTTCCTGAACTGCATTACATTTAACACAGTTCGGATCAAAACGAATTTAATTTACCAACCCTCGATTAGGTTATCCTAATTTTTTTTCTTGACAAAATATCAAGGAAGAAGCCAATTCAAAGTCATGCACTAAATACAGTTTAACGGTTACAAATCACAACTTACCGTAAAATCTGGGCACACGTAAGTTTAATAGACATGAACACATGTCACCAGGGTTATACAGCAACTTAATAGCAAATAACTACGTGCAGACTTACATAACAAGGTTAAGTCGCAACGGTTGCACAGGCAAACCCACGGACCGTTTCAGCTCCAGCAACATGTCTCCAGAAGTATGCTGAATGTATTGAGTGAAACCGATTGGGTAAATCCGAGTCATGGAGCCGTTCCAATACCAGAATCTCATAATCAATCACAGTCTTTTGGTAACACAAGTATAGAGTTAGACCACAGATATTCTGGTAAGAGCGATGATTTCAGGGAGTTATAATAATTGCACATGGCATCACCACAGATATTCTACTAAGAGTGATGATTTCAGGGAGTTATTATAATTGCACATGGCTACACCACAGATATTCTAATATGAGTGATGATTTCAGGGAGTTATTATAATTGCACATGGCGACACCACAGATATTCTACTAAGAGTGATGATTTTAGGGAGTTATAATAATTGCACATGGCTACACCACAGATATTCTACGATGAGTGATGATTTCAGCGAGTTATTATAATTTCACATGGCTGCACCACAGATATTCGAAGAGACATGATTTCAGTGAATTATAATAATTGCACGTGGCTGCACCACAGATATTCGAGTTGGAGAGATGATTTCAGGCAGTTATAATAATTACACATGGTTACACCACAGATATTCTACCAAGAGAGATGATTTCAGTTAATTGTAATAATTGCTCATGGCTATAACACAGATATTCTAGCAAGAGTGATGATTTCAGGGAGTTATAATAATTGCACATGGCAACACCAGAGATATTCTACTAAGAGAGATGATTTCAGGGAGTTATAATAATTACACATGGTTACACCACAGATATTCTACCAAGAGAGATGATTTCAGTTAATTGTAATAATTGCTCATGGCTACAACACAGATATTCTAGCAAGAGTGATGATTTCAGGGAGTTATAATAATTGCACTTGGCAACACCAGAGATATTCTACTAAGAGAGATGATTTCAGGGAGTTATAATAATTACACATGGTTACACCACAGATATTCTACTGAGTGAGATGATTTCAGGTATTTATAATAATTGCTCCGTACTGTTATCTGGGAAGGAGAGGGCAATTTTTTTACGAATACTAAGTGTATTTTCCGGTTGGACTGCAATCAAAAATCGGCAGCAAAAGAACTACTGAACAATGGGAGGCTTTGAAGGAGGAGATGGCTCGGGCACAAAGTAGACACATTCCCACGAGGGGGAAAGACAGGTCATCCAAAGTTGGAGATCCCTGGATGACTAAAGATATATAGATTACAATGAAACAGAAAAAGGAGGCTTATGACAAATTTAAAGTGCACAATACAGTAGAAAACGTGGCTAAATACAGAAAGTTCAGAGGAAATTTATAAAAGGGTGCAAGAGAGGCAAAGAGAAAGCATGAGAATAGATTGCTGGCAAACATAAAATGGAACGTAACATTCATTTATAAACATATGAATACTAAAGGAGTAGTCAAAGGAAGGGTATGACCGATTTTGGACAAAAAGGAGATCTTCTTGCGAAGGCAGTGGGAATGGCTCGGATACGAAATGAATATTTCACATTGGTCTTAAATAAAGAAGAGGATGATGCCATTGTAGCATTAAAGGAGGAGCTGGGAGCGATATTGGATAGCATAAAAATAGATAAATAAGAGGTTCTGAAAATAGTGGCAGTTCTCAAAGTATGAAAGTCACCCGGTCCAGATGGGATGCTTTCTGGGTTACTGAGGGAAGTGAGGGTGGAAATTGCAGAGGCTCCGGCCACAATCCTCCAATTCTCCTGAGATATGGGGCTTGTGCCAGAGGACTGGACGATTGCAAATGTCACACCCCTGTTCAAAAAAGATCTGAATGATGAACCCGGCAATTACAGGCCAATCGGCCAAACGTTGGTGTTGGGGTAACTTTTAGAGACAATAATCAGGGAAAAAATTAATTGGCATTCGAAAAGATATTGGATAATAAATGAAAGTGAGCACGGACATGTTAAAGGAAAATCGTGTTTGACTAACCTGATTCAGTTCCTTGATGAAGTAATGGAAAGGGTTAATGAGGGTAGCTCGGTTGATATTGTGGATATGGACTTTCAAAAGACATTTTGTAAAGTACCACTTAATAGACTTCTAAGCAAAATTAAAGTCCAGGGGATTAAAGGGACAGTCGCAGCATGAATATAAAATCAGCTCAGGCACAAAAAGCGGAGGGTAGTGGTGAACGGTTGGTTTTCAGACTGGAGGGAAGTAAACAGTGGTGTTCCCAAGTGGTCATTATTAGGACCACTGCTCTTTTTGATATATGTTAATGAGCTGGATTAGGGTATGCAGAGCACAATTTGAAATTTTGCTTTATTAATGGGGGCATAAAGTACAAAAGCACGGAAGTAATGCAAAACCTTTATAAACGATTGCTTCGGCCTCAGCTGGTGTACTGTGTCCAATTCTGGGCACCGCAGTTGGGGAAAAATGTCAAGTTCTTAGAGGCTGTCCAGAAAAGATGGACCAGAATGTTACCAGGGATGAGTGTTATGTGGAGTGACTGCTGCATTACTAAATTGATAGTCAAACGTAATGAATTGTACTGAGACACTGCTGCATTCCAGGAGTTGTTTTGCACCCGTGAGAGAGACTCAAACTAAACTGGTGCATTCTGGGAGTCTGCTACTTGGCTGAGAATCTTGATTGCAAAATTTCGACAGAACATAAGGACCCGACGACAGAGAGACAAGTAGGTTAGCATTAAGATTACTGGAGATATTTTTCACAGATAATTGCTCATGTTCTCGGGATGTTTCATCTCTATTCCATCATTATTTTAATAGCGCTGAATATTGGGCCGTGTCTATAATGGGCGGCAATGGAACCAAATATTGTACTAGGCCTTTAACAGGTGGCGATGGAACTGACTGTGGCGCCGTTCCCATAACAGGGGGTGATGGGACTGAATATGGGACCGTGCCTTTAACAGGAAGTGATGGGACTGAATATGGGACCGTGCTTTAACAGGAAGTGATGGGACTGAATATGGGAATGTGCCTATAACAGGTGGCGATTGAACTGAATACTGGCCGATTTCGATAACAGACGGCGATTGAACTGAATATTGCGCCGTGCCTATAACAGGCGGCGATGGAACTGAATATTGGACCGTGCCTCTAACAGGCGCCGATTTGACTGAATATTGGGTCATGCCTATAGCTGGCGGCGATGCGACTGAATATTGGGCCACGCCTATAATGATGCGAGCTATACATGGGAAGGGCCAGAACTTAAACGTGCAAAACATGACCAGAAAGACCAACGCAGTTTGGATGCTGAAATTCCAACAGAAGGGCAGGATGCTGGAGAGCAGGAGACAAATGGACCAATTAAAAAAGTGATATTTATCGACAGCACCTGGAATCATACTAAGAAAATAATTACTGGTGAACGTCTTTAAGAATTACTTCATGTCGAACTAAGAACACAAAAGACACGTTTTTGTCATGTCAGAAAGGAAACCCAGACAGATATCTCGCAAAAAGTGAGGTCATTTATTGCTTTCTAGTTGACTATCATAGATTTCTTTTAAAATAAAACTAAAATGTTGAATATGACGATCTGTTTTGGTCGACTCCTGCTCTTATTTCTTATGTTCATATGTATGTATTAACACAAACCTCGGCAGATTTGTTGAGGATCTCTGATATTCTGCCAGTTTCTCATTGCCGTCTTCTTTCGGAATCTCTACCAAGAAGATGTAGACGGTACATCAACGAGTACCAGAGTACATCCAGGACTGAGAGTACGGGGCTGTGTCAGATTATAACACTGTACCAGCGAGTTACAGGTGTCACTTATATGTGCAGGTTGCCTGAGGTGAAGGAAGGTGAGAGCTAAGCCAGTTAGCTCAGGTGCAGTTACCAGCGCCTATTGTGGATTCAGTCCGGAGCAGAGGATATGAGTCGAAAGGTGACGTTTCACCAAAGCAGAGTCGAACGGTAACGTTTCACCAAAACAGAGTCGTCAACCAACGTTCTGGAAGTTAACATCACCATCAGAGGGGATGAAGTCGGCCAGCTCAACGACGCCTCTCAAAAGCACGAGGTCGTCTAATCTCTGTAGTCAGCAGGTAGATTACAATCGAAATTCGTTTTGGACGGTGGCTCAAAACGAGCGATAGTGTTTCGCCGCCCGTCTTACAGAACCTACTGGTTCAGAAGCGATTTGTTTACCACTGAGGCCCAGCTAACACGAGTATGGAATGAAACATAAATCCATCTTTATGAATGAGCTGTGCTACAGATGTCAAGTTATGAATAGGATTGCAGGAACAATGTAAATAAAGATCTCAGAGTGAGAGTGTCTGGTCTCGGGCATACCCCAGTTTCAGCACTGATAACTAAAACAGTGCCTCGTGAGAGTAAGTGACTGTGTGGGATCCGACTCTCACATTAATGGTGATGATCCGACTCTAACATTATCCGTGGTGTCCCTACTCTAACATTACTGGTGATGATCCGACTCTAACATTATCCGTGATGTTCCTACTCTAACATTACTGGTGATGATCCTACTCTAACATTATCCGTGGTGTTCCTACTGTAACATTAATGGTGATGATCCTACTCTTACATTATCCGTGGTGTTCCTACTGTAACATTAATGGTGATGATCCGACTCTTACATTATCCGTGGTGTCCCTACTCTAACATTACTGGTGATGATCCGACTCTTACATTATCCGTGGTGACCCTACTCTAACATTACTGGTGATGATCCTACTCTTACATTATCCGTGGTGACCCTACTCTAACATTACTGGTGATGATCCGACTCTTACATTATCCGTGGTGTCCCTACTCTAACATTACTGGTGATGATCCTACTCTAACATTATCCGTGGTGACCCTACTCTAACATTAATGGTGATGATCCGACTCTAACATTATCCGTGGTGTCCCTACTCTAACATTAATGGTGATGATCCGACTCTTACATTATCCGTGGTGACCCTACTCTAACATTACTGGTGATGATCCGACTCTTACATTATCCGTGGTGACCCTACTCTAACATTAATGGTGATGATCCGACTCTTACATTATCCGTGGTGACCCTACTCTAACATTACTGGTGATGATCCGACTCTTACATTATCCGTGGTGACCCTACTCTAACATTACTGGTGATGATCCGACTCTTACATTATCCGTGGTGTTCCTACTGTAACATTAATGGTGATGATCCGAATCTTACATTATCCGTGGTGTCCCTACTCTAACATTACTGGTGATGATCCGACTCTAACATTATCCGTGGTGTTCCTACTGTAACATTAATGGTGATGATCCGAATCTGACATTATCCGTGGTGTCCCTACTCTAACATTACTGGTGATGATCCGACTCTAACATTATCCGTGGTGTTCCTACTGTAACATTAATGGTGATGATCCGAATCTGACATTATCCGTGGTGTCCCTACTCTAACATTACTGGTGATGATCCGAATCTTACATTATCCGTGGTGTCCCTACTCTAACATTACTGGTGATGATCCTACTCTAACATTACTGGTGATGATCCGACTCTTACATTATCCGTGGTGTCCCTACTCTAACATTACTGGTGATGATCCGACTCTTACATTATCCGTGGTGACCCTACTCTAACATTACTGGTGATGATCCTACTCTAACATTATCCGTGGTGTCCCGACTCTAACATTACTGGTGATGATCCTACTCTAACATTACTGGTGATGATCCGACTCTTACATTATCCGTGGTGTCCCTACTCTAACATTACTGGTGATGATCCGACTCTTACATTATCCGTGGTGACCCTACTCTAACATTACTGGTGATGATCCTACTCTTACATTATCCCTGGTGACCCTACTCTAACATTACTGGTGATGATCCGACTCTTACATTATCCGTGGTGTCCCTACTCTAACATTACTGGTGATGATCCGAATCTGACATTATCCGTGGTGACCCTACTCTAACATTAAGTGTGGTGCATCTACTCCAACATTACTGGTAGTGACCCTATTCTAACATTATTGGTGGTGATCCAAATCAAATATTACCGGTGGTGACCCGACTCTAACATTACTGGAGGTGAACCTACTATAACATAAATGGTGGTGACACGACTCTAACATTACTTCTGGTCATCCGACTCCAATATTACTCGTGGTGATCCTTCTCTAACATTACTTTTGGTGAGCATATTCTAACATTAATTGTGGTGACCCAATTGTAACATTTCTGTTGGTGTCACATTGTAATGTTACTGTTGGAGACCCTACTCTACCATTACTGATTGTGATCTCACTCTAATATGAATGGTGGTGACTCCACTTTAACATTACTGGAGGTGACCCGACTCTAACATTTCCAGTGATGACCCTACTCTAACATTCCTGACGATGAACGTTCCCTAACATTTCTGCTGGTCATCCTACTTGAATGTTACTGGTGTTGAACCTACTTTAACATTATCGATGGCGACTCTAACCTAACATTGCTGGTGGTGATCCTACTCTAACATTACTGGCGGTGATGCTACACTAACATTACCCTCGGTGATCCTAGTCAAACATTACTGGTAGTGACTCGACACTAACATTAACGATGGGGTTCCGATGCTAACATTACTGGTGGTGTCGCAACTCTAGCATTACTGAAGGTGATTCTCCCCTAACATTAACGGTGCTGTAATTTTATTTTTGTTGACCATGCTGCAGCATTACTGATGGTGACCCCACTGTAACGTTACTGGTGGTGACACAACTGTAACATCACTGGTGGTGACCCCACTATATGTTCCTGCTGTCGACCCAACTCTAACAGTACGAGTGGTGGACCTACTCTGACATTACTGGTGGTAACCCTACATTAACATCACTGGTGGTGACTCAATCATAAGATTACTTGTGAAGATCCTACTCTAAAATAACGGGTGATGATCATACTGATTCCTTACTGGTGGTCACCCAACTATATCATTACTGATGTTCATCCTGCTCGACATTACTAGTGGTGATCATACTCCAGAATTTCCGGTGGTGACCCTACTCCAGAATTTCCGGTGGTGACCCTACTCTAACATTACTGGTGGTGATCTTACTCTAACATTACTGGTGGTGATCCTACTCTAACATTACTGGTGGTGGTCTTAATCTAACATTACTGGTGGTGATCCTAACCTAACATTACTGTTGGTGGTCCTAATCTAACATTACTGGTGGTGATCCAACTCTAACAATACTTGTGATGATCCGACCCGAACATTACTTCTGGTTATCCTATTGTAACGGTACTGATGGTGACTCTACTCTAAAATTACTTCTCGTTATCCTGCTCTAATATGACTGGTAGCGATCCTTCTATAACATTAGTTTTGGTGACCGTATTCTAATATTAATTGTGGTGACCCAATTTTAACATTGTTGTTGCTGTCCCCAGGACCAGATGGTTTCCATCCCAGGGTTTTAAAGGAAGTACGTGAGCACATTGCGGATGCCCTCACTATAATCTTTCAATGTTCTCTAGATTCAGGAACTGTACCTCTAGATAAGAAAATTGCACATGTCACTCCGCTTTTTAAGAAAGGAGAGAGAGGGAAACAGGGGAATTAGAGATCAGTTAGCCTAACATCTGTTGTGGGGAAAATGCTGGAGTCTATAATTAAGGATAGGGTGACTGAACACCTCGAGAATTTTCAGTTAATCAGAGAGAGCC
Source organism: Heptranchias perlo (assembly GCF_035084215.1). Classification (NCBI taxonomy): domain Eukaryota; kingdom Metazoa; phylum Chordata; class Chondrichthyes; order Hexanchiformes; family Hexanchidae; genus Heptranchias; species Heptranchias perlo. The sequence continues at coordinate 511,012 of NW_027139548.1, forward strand.
AGCATGGATTTCTAAAAGGTAGGTCGTGCCTGACAAACCTGATTGAATTTTTTGAAGAGGTGACTAAAGTAGTGGACAGGGGAATGTCAATGGATGTTATTTATATGGACTTCCAGGAGGCATTTGATAAGGTCCCACATAACAGACTGTTAACTAAGATAGAAGCCCATAGAATCGAGGGAAAAGTACGGACTTGGTTAGGAAATTGGCTGAGAGAAAGGCGACAGAGAGTCGGGATAATGGGAAGGTACTCACATCTGCAGGATATGACTAGTGGAGTCCCGCAGGGATCTGTCTTGGGGCCTCAATTATTCACAATATTTATTAACGACTTAGATGAAGGCATAGAAAGTCTCATATCTAAGTTTGCCGATGGCACAAAGATTGGTGGCATTGTAAGCAGTGTAGATGAAAACATAAGATTAATAAGATTACAAAGCGATATTGATAGATTAGGTGAATGGGCAAAACCGTGGCAAATGGAATTCAATGTAGACAAATGTGAGTTCATCCACTTTGGACAAAAAAAGTATAGAACAGTTTATTTTCTCAATGCTAAAATGTTAAAAACTGTGGATGTCCAAAGGGACTTGCGCGTTCTGGTACAGAAATCATTGAAGTGTCATGAACAGGTGTAGAAAATAATCAAGAAGGCAAATGGAATTTTGGCCTTTATATCTAGAGGACTGGAGTACAAGGGGACAGAAGTTATGCTGCAGCAAAACAAAACCCTGGTTGGACCGCACCTTGAGTACTGTGAGCAGTTCTGGGCACCGCACCTTCGGAAGGACATATTGGCCTTGGAGGGAGTGCAGCGTAGGTTTACTAGAATGATACCCGGACTTCAAGGGTTCAGTTACGAGGAGAGATTGCACAAATTGGGGTTGTATTCTCTCGAGTTTCGAAGGTTAAAGGGTGATCTGATCGAAGTTTATGTGATATTAAGGGGAACAGATAGGGTGGATAGAGAGAAACTATTTCCACTCTTTGAGGATTTTAGGATTAGGGGGCAGAGTTGAAAAATTAGAGCCAGACCTTTCAGGAGCTCGATTGAAAAACATTTCTACACACAAAGGGTTGTCGAAGTTTGGAACTCTCTTCCGCAAACGGCAATTGATACCAGCTCAATAGCTAAATTTAATTCTGAGATAGATAGCTTTTTGGCAACAAAAAGGAATTAAGGGATATGAGCCAAAGGCAGGTATATGGAGTGAGATCACAGATCAGCCAAGTTTCCTAGAAGTAAAGGGAATTAGGGGTTACGAGGAGCGGGCAGGAAATTGGACAGGAAGCTCAGTTCGGATCGGTCAAGGCCCTGTGTGTGGCGGAGCGGGCCCAGGGGCTGAGTGGCCGGGTCCTACTCCTACTTCTTGTGTTCTTTAGATTTGAGGTTTGGATCAGATCAGCCATTATCTTATTGAATGGCGGAGCAGGCTCGAGGGGCCGATTGGCATACTCCTGCTCCTATTTCTTATGTTCTTCTGTTCTTATCTTATCAAATGGCGGAGCAGGCACGATGGGCTGAATGGCCTACTCCTGTTCCTATGTTCCTATGAACCAGCAGCAATGTTATAGCAGGATTACCACCAGTAATGTTAGAGTAGGATCACCACCAATATTGATAGCGTACGTTCACCACCGGTAATGTGAGAGCAGGATCACTACCAGTAATGATAGCGTAGGTTCACCAGCAGTAATGTTGGAATTGTTTCACCACCAGTAATGTTAGAGCAGGTTCATCACCAGTTATTTTAGATTGTGTTCACCACCAGTATGTTCGATTATAGTCACCACCAGTAATGTTAGAGCAGGTTCATCACCAGTTATTTTAGATTGTGTTCACCACCAGTATGTTCGATTATAGTCACCACCAATAATGTTAGAGTAGGGTCACCACCAGTAATGTTAGAGTAGGGTCACCACCAATAATGTTATAGTAGAGACGCCACCATTAATGTTATAGCAGTGTCGCCAAAAGTAATGTTCGAGTAGAGTCACCAGTAGTAATGTAATTGTCGAGTCGCCACCAGTAGTTTTGTAGTCGAGTGGCCACCGGCAATTTTATAACAGTGTCACCGACATCAATGTTAGAATAGAGTCGACACCAGCAATGTTAGAATAGAGTCGCCACCAGCAATGTTATAATATACTCACCACCATTAATGTTATAGCCGAGTCATTAACATTCATCATCAGAGTACAACATTTGTTCAATCTTTGTAATGATTGAGTCAAGACTTCACTGAATTAATATGAGACCCAATGGACCTAACAGAATGCCCGGGAAGATGTTTCCCTCGGGGTTCACGGAGCATGCGCAGAATCCGTTGCCTCTGGTATTGTTTTCGATTCTGTGGTTATCTGGTATGTAACCATAATAAGCGCTGCATGCCGAGGGTGTAAATATTCCTGCCATACAAGTAACCAGATAAAAAAGATGGCCACGGTTTTAACATGTTAACCAATATATAGCATTAAACAGGTATTCAAATTTCTGACATTATTTACCTGGAATGCCGATCACAGCAAGGATATAATATTGTAAATAGCTGATGCCCAAGCACTGATCCTTGCGGCACCCCTCTAGTTACAACCTGCAAATCCGAAAATGACCCCTATATTCCTTCTCTCTGTTTTCTGTCCGTTCAATAATCCTCAATCCATGCTAATATATTACGTGCAATCCCATGAGCCCTGATGTGCAACAACCTCCAGTGTGGCACCTTATAAAATGCCTTTTAAATATCCAAATATACTATATCCACTGATTCCCCATTACATACCTCGCTTGTTACACCCTCAAAAGTATATAATAGATTGGTCAAACACGATTTCCGTGTCATAAAACCATGTTGACTCTGCCGAATAATATTATAATTTTCTAAGTGCCCTGTTACCACTTGTAGCATTTTTCCAGGACTGAAGTCAGGCTAACTGACCTATATTTCCCTGTTTTCTCCCTCCTTTCTTGAATACCGGGGTTACATTTGCTTCCTTCCAATCCGCGGGAACCAATCTAGAATTTCGATAATTCTGGAAGATGAAAACAAATACATTCACGATCTCTGCAGCCAACTCTTTTAATATCCTCGGGTGTCGGCCATCTGGTCCAGGGATTTATCGGCTTTTAGTCCCATTAATTTCTCCAGTACATTTTCTTCACTAATCGTAATTACTTTCAGTTCCTCATTCTCATTGTACCCTTGGTACCCCATTATTTTGGTATGTTTTTGTGTCTTCCAATGAGAAGACAGATGCAAAATATTTGTTTCGCGTCTCTGCCATTTCCTGATTCACCATTATGATTTCACCTGTCTTTGCCTCTAACGGACCCACGTTTACTTTCACCAATCTCTTCCTTTTTTATATACTTGTAGAAGCTCTCATAATCTGTTTTATATTTCTTGCTAGTTTACTCTCATATCCATTTTTCTCCCTCCTTATCAATTTCTTGGTCATCCTTTGCTGATTACTAAAACCCTCCCAATCCTTAGGCTTACTAGTCTTTTCGGCAAAATTCTAAGCATCTTCTTTTAATCTAATACTATCCTTAACTTCTCTCGTTAGCCACGGTTGGATAAATTTTCCGCTGGAGTTTATATTCCTCAAGGGAATATATATTCGTTGATAATTTAAAAAAATAATTATTTAATATTCGCCATTGCTTATCTACCGCCATATCATTTAATCTAATTTCCCAATCGACCTTAGCCAACTCGCCGCTCTTACCCACCCAATTGGCTTTCTTTAAATTTCAGAACCTAATTTAAGACCCTGACACATTCTGCACAGCTTTGCACTCACCTCACACTTAACTGAAGATGATCAATTCTTACATTCACGCAACCCCAGGAAACACAAAGCATGAAAGAGTGTGTAGTTGATGGGAGGGAGAGTATATCTGAAGTGCGGCCTGTGGCAGGCATTAGGTGTGGTGTGTGTGTGAGAAATGCGCTGTGCAGGAGGGATCACTGCAGACGGAAATGCAGAATGTGAACGATGTAATGTTCCATGTCAGCCAGCGAAGGTCGCTCTGTTAAACTAAAAGAGTGAACCCGGATCGATCAGTCTGTGGAGCGTCAGACTTTTATTGTGAGGTTCGAGGATACAAGTCCCTGTTCAGGCCCTGCTTTTAACACAAGATTATAAATTCTTACATTCATGCAGCACTGCGAAACTCGAATAATTAACGCCGATCTTTCCTGCTGCCTGAATTAATTGGTTAACTTTTTCTTTAAAACGTTACATCAAAATCATTTAATTTGTAAATTGAGTGGTGTTTTAATTGATAAAAGCAGCGCCAGAACATTGTCTTGAATCCGGGACCCTCATAATAAAAGTCTGCTGCTCGACCGACAGAAATATCCAGACCCTGAAACGGATACCACACAGCGACCCTAACTGACTGCAATAGTGAATTACTTTCAATCACCGGCTGACATGGAACATTATACACTCCACATTTTGAATTTCATAACCATAACCCTAACCCTAATGCATCCCGCCTGTACAGCGCATTTCTCTCGCACACGCAATTGACTGCCTCCCACAGGCTTCATTTCACAAATACGCTTCCTCCCACCAACTAAACTCGCTTTAATAGCGGCGTCTGATATGAAGATTGATGATCCTCAGGGATCTGTACTCGAGTATCTACTTGTCACCATATTTATGAATGACTCGTATCGAGCAGTAGAGTGTTGTGCATTCAAGTTTGAAGATGACGCTAAGTGAGGAGGGACAGTAAGTAATGCAAATGGAAGCAGAAAGTTACAAAGGGACGTTAAAAGATTAAATGAGTGCACAAAACTATAGCAAATGGAGTTCATGATGGGCAAGTGTGAGGTCATTCACTTAGGAATCAAGAAAGATAAAGGGGAGCATTTTCGAAATGGTGAGAAGCCAAGAGCTGTAGAGGAGCACAGAGATTCCTTGGTACCAGTCTCATGAGCACTGCATGTAATGGGTTGTATTAGTGTATTTCATATTATCATAATAGGTACAGCACTGGAGGAAGCCATTCGGCCCATCGTGCTTGGACCGGTTCTTTGAAAGAGCTGTCAAATTAGTCGCATTCCCCTGCTCTTTCCCAAAGCCCTGTAAATGTTTTCCCATGAAAGATTTATCCAATTCCTTGTTGAAAGTTACTATTGAACCTGCTTCCACCTCCCTTTCAGGCAGTGCATTCGAGATCTTAAAAATTGGCTGCATAAAGATATGGTTACTAATGTCGCACCTGGATCTTTTGCCGATCACCTAAAATATGTGTCGCCTGCCACTGGGAAGAGTTTCCCCTCATTTACTCTGTCAAAAGCGTTCATGATTTTGAAATCATTTATCAAATCTCCCTTAACCTTTCTGTTCTAAGGACAACAATCTAGATTCTCCAGTCTCTCAGCAAAACTAAAGTCACTTATCCACTTGAGTGAGTTCTTTGATGAAGTAACCGAGAGGGTTGATGAGGGTAGTGTGGTTGATGTCGGGCATTTGGACTCTGAAACGGCATTTGATAACGTACCACATAATAGTTGGAAAAATTGAAGCCCGTGGGATAAAAGGAACAGTGGCACCGATGAAACAAAATTGCTTAAAGGCAAAAAGCTGAGAGTAGTGGTGAACTGTTGTTTTTCAGACTGGAGGGAAGTACACAGTGATGTTCTCCAATTGTAACCCCACGATTTAAGAAAGGAGGGAGAGAGAAAACAAGGACCTTCAGACCTGTCAGCCTGACATCAGTGGCATGGAAATGCTAGCATCTATTATAAAGGATGTGATAACAGGAAACTGAGATAATAATAATAGGATTTGGCAGAATTAACATGGAATTGTGAAAAGGAAATCATGATTGACAAACCTATTGGGGTTCTTTGAGGATGGAACGAGTAGAATAGATAAGGGGGAACCATTGGACGTGGTATATTTGAATTTTCAGAAGGCTTTCGATAAGGTCCCACACAGGAGGTTGGTGAACAGAGTTAGAGCGCTTGGAATTTTGGGTGATGTACTGGTGAGAATCCCTACGTGGTCAGTTTTCGGTAAAATATTAAAATGCCTACGTGGCAAAGAAGCAGAATGCAAAATGGTTAGAAAGGATTAATTAGTTAGTAACTGAGATTGGTACAGGTGGCCTGGCCCTCCTGCTGGGCCATATGTTTGCGTAGTCAGCAGGTTTGCATGGTCTTATCAATGTAGAGTCTTTGATGTGATTCAACGACTGGTCTGAATGTCTCCATGTTTATGGCAGATCAATACAGGTAACGAACTTAGCCAAAGTTGAAAGACATTCCAGGTTGGGAGATAAGGAACAGAAGGGACAGGGAAGAACATTCCAAGTTGGAAGGTGAGGAAGTATCCCCTTTGATGTCTAACAGCAGCATGATCATCACATTGACGATTTATGATTGGCCGGAAATAATGTAACCTCGCATGGCAACCTATGCCCGGCTTATGATTGGTGTTGACCCTCGTTAAGTATGTTCCAACCCTATTCATCTGTATAAAAACGTGTGGATTTCTGTATGTTTCTTGTTCTTGCTCTGCCAGCATAGAGGGACTCTATCAGGAGTCCAAATCCATGCTGCAGACTAAGAACCCTGCTATTAAAGTTGTGATGAACTTTAAAATGTATTCGACTTCAGATTTTACTGAACCAGACTGAGGGGAAAGAATCCGGATCGTCATTTGGTGGCCCGTACGGGGATCTTAACGGTCGTTCACCGAGAGTTCGCGGAGTAAGAGGCGGATTGTCTCAGACACGGAGGAAGGAAATGGCGCCCCGATGTAAGTAGTCTTAATTTACTACGTCGGTTTTCCTCCAATCCGTCAGTCTGACGACGAATCGTCCAATCGCTAACACTCGTGTGGCGTCCTTACAAGATTCAGGTCAGTCTGGCGAATACACAGAAATAGCAGGAAGAGGTCAGTGGTCGAAAATCACTGAGGGAATAACTTGTAAGCGGTAGGTCAGTGGTTAATATCACTGAGGGTAGTCAGAGTTTATGTTACTGGTGATTGGATATAAACAGGAACTAGTGATAAAACTTAGATGCCGCCAAAAAGGCTCAGGAATTAATTTGGAAAAATAACAGAGGTACCACAGCCAAAGAACTAATTGCTTTATGGAGACAGTACTGTAAAAAAAATATGGATGGAATTAAGTGACTAGACAAACGTTTAAAAGACAGAGACCCGAAAAAGAAAGGTTTTGTTGTTTAAGTGTACTGTCCCTTTAAAAAGCCTGTCTTGATCAGTGTTTTTTTTGTCGTTGTTGTGGGCCACGCCCCCTTCTTACTGTGTCTTGTGTGTTTTCTTCCTTTGTGTAATGTATCTGTCTTGTCGTGTGTTTAATTCTGATACTGCCGAATTAAAATTGGAGTTATTGAGGTTAAGTGACCTATTAAATTCTGGTTCTTATAAAGTGTGGGCATGTTAAATTCCAGACATGGGATCTTCAAAAAATTGGCATTTTGAATGTTTATTTTGTGATTGGCTGTGGTTTAAAAAGAGGTTAAAAATTAACGGGATACATTAAACAACTATCTGGTATCATTGTGATAGGAAAAGTCGGAAAGCTGGAACAGCTCGGAGCGTTGATTATAATCACATCCACTAAAAGTATGTGAAAAAATAGTGTGCAAAAATATAGTATAAAGCAATCCACAAATGTGAGAAGTAAAAAAATCAGTCAAACATGTGTGAAGTGAAATTTTGAAGGTGGGAAGTTAATCTTAAAGGGAGAAGGATCAAGTTACTCCCACCACAAGAGTAAGTTAATATTAACCTCTTCCATCCCAAGAAGCCAGACTGTCATGCCAAGAGCAGTTCAAACAGATAGAAATGACTCAGTCGGTTGAGAACTGTCTGAGGCTTGCCCAGAACACAGGTGAACATGAGGTGACAATTGGTATAGGTTATATTAGTAAAATTGTCCCAATTACTCGGAAATGCCAAAGGCTACAATTGACTGAGATATAAGTTTTCACGCTACAGTGAAAAATTGATAAGAAAGGAATGTAAAACAAATCATATGGAAAGGAAGCATAGGTTAGACAATTGGAAGTCCATTACTTGAGCTATGTACTGACACAGGGTACTAAACACCTATCAGTTTTACACTGTCACAGTATGATAAGGAAGTTTTGACAAGTTCTGGGGCTATTCAATTTTATTTGAAATTAATAGTAGAATACAAGATCTGACCAAAGAGGGGAGACCTTCCCTGACAAATTATATAACTCGCATTGAGAATGCTAACAAAACTCAACAATTAGATCAACACCTCCTAACTCAAGTGTTAAAACAAAGAGCGACATGGAATGGAGGTGGACATCGTAAAAAGAGATAGGCAAATATGGAGACGTAAAGATCTGTGATAAGTGATATAGCAACTGCCTTTGCCTCAGTTGTTAACACCATTAATTTGGCAACATTAGATCAAAAGGTCAGAGATTTAGGGTCTCGCATTAAAGATATATTAAAAGATAAATGAAAATACAGATAAGGAATTGTCTGAGGATCAAATGCTGACCATATATTTGCAAAGGATAGCTACAGTGCTAGAAACACATTCCCAAACCATTAATAAATTAATAAAAGAGGAATATAACGTATCTTAGCAGGCGGCTGCTAATTATATCTGCTTAATGTGGTTACATCTTGAAAACACAGAGATTAGGACTTGGAGTTAGAAATTCCAGTCTGCAGCCCTGCGTACATCTGTATGTGGGAGAGACGGTGTTTATTTCAGACAGGCTGCGTGCTTCAGAGAGAGAGAGACTCGGCAATTTCTCTCTCCTGTTTTGTTTTCTGAATTTGTTGTGGGTATAGGGATTATTCCTTTGGATAAATAAATAACAAATGAAGATTTGACAAATTAATCACTTGGGCTCTCAAGAAGAGCCGCAATTGATTTTCTGTGTTTCTTTTAAAACAGGTGGCCCTGGGTTTTTTTTGGGACCACGTGAGTGTTGATGGTGCAGGATTACCAAGAGTAGTTACAAAGTTACGGTGCAACCTTTGCTGGAGAAATTTGGTGCAGGAAACGATCCAGTGGTGTTAAAGATTTAAGACTTTAGCTGCAGACATCAGCGGATACCAAATGTCACAGCATGGTGATATCAACCTGATTCTCTTCTTTTGAAAACGTTTTGATTTGTTTTGTTTTAACCTATTTATTGTCTTCCGAGACAGAGTGCTCGAGGTGGGAAGATATGGGAATTTCTCTAAAGTCATTGAATTGGGCATGATAAAAAAATCAATCTGACATAAATATACAATCTAGTGGAAGTCAGGAAAGTGTAGTTGAGAATAGTAAATTGACAGCTTTCTCGTGGAGATATTTGTGTCCTTGCCGATAATGAATAATGAGAAAACTACACTCAATAGCCTGGCCACTACCCTGACATCGGGACCATGCAGGGGGAGATAAGCACTCTAGACACCCCTGATCTTTTTGATAAAATAACCTGAAAAACTAAGAATGGCTGCAGTGGACATAAAAGATACAAATGTATGTTGCCATCATCTGAAACGGAGATCAGGATGAAGAACATAATTACAAAGGCCTATGGCCTGGTGAGCTATTGCAACCACTCTTTGAACAAACCAGTTGTTTTTACAGGACTGAATCCTACAGGACATATGTGTGCCATGGAAAATGTTCGGAAATACCATGAGGAAGAAGAGACTGGCCAGCAGAAAGTTAATATCCAAGAACACTAAGCTCATTCCTATGAGATGCTGCTAGTATGCGTAGATACATGAAGAAGATACATTGAAGAATGAGTCTCAGACAGGCTCAGTTACTTGACAACAGTTCAACAGGAAAATGGTTAATGTGGTCCAGGCGAGTGAGAAATCCTTTTCAACAAGGCACTGACACATGGTCCACAGAGAAACCAACTAATTAATGAAACAGTCAGGAAACACTAGTACCAATCAAAAGGACTGAAATTAAAGTAAAGAGGGACACAGTAATTTGGATTTCCAAAATTCAGGGTTAGGTTCCCATCAGTTAACAATAAAATTGGGAGAAACAATATTTAGAAGATATCCGCACGATGGATACAAAATTACAAGATTATGAGGGGCCTAGATAAGGTAGACAGGAAGTACCTGTTTCCCCTAGCAGAGGGTTCAAGAACTGGAGGACGTAGATTTAAGCTGATTGGCTGGAACAAAATTAGAGGGATGTGTTACTAGGCATGCTGTCACTGTGTGTCCACATACTGTTGGACACAGCCGAGAAGCACAGTGTGGGTTTAATAATACCGGTACCAATCCGGATATTAACTGTTCCATTTAGGCACTAGAGACGGATCTAAAACCCACTTAAGTGGCATATGCCGGAGAGGGCGAATATTGTGTTACAACTAATTTGAAAACGTTTAAATATGCCAATCTAACTTGTGATATTTAAGTCCAGAATTCTACTCCATTTCTGAAGTCGTGGTTCGGATTGGACCCGTGGAACTGGTAGAGATACACCGGCATAACCTCACCACCTTACAAGTTTCTGAGAATGTCAGAAAGGACTTAAAAGCATATCAGGACACATTTGGGTATCTGACACCCCTGTTGCCTAAATACTTGAAAGCATTGCGAATGGAGATACGCCTCTCCCAGTAGGTTTATTATAACCTACAACAGGACAATAACAACATTAAGCATGACATTGACCAAATTCAAGTCACCACCTGGTGAAATGACCTCTGGAATTTGGGACTGAATATACAGATCCATCTTTGGATTGGATTAATTTCATATGTATTAGTCATAGTGCAGTTTGTTGGAATGTGCTTCTTGATTTTCATTGCATGTAATAAATGTAAGCAGAGGATAAAGGGTTTGGCAAAGATAGTAAAACAGAGCCTGGGTGAGAATGTCCCCATTGTCTCTGTGGTTTCAACTAAGAACACATCTTAATGCTACCGAGAGTAGCACCAGCTGGGGTAAGGTGCATGTAAAAGGGAAGACAATTATAGTTTGATAGGATTATCAGATGCTCTGCCTCTCTTCCACCCGGACTGGTGGCCAACACGAAGGGAATCTGGTTACGATGAGGTGCAGCATCTAACGGGATATTGTAGGGAGAATTTGGATTAAGGGATATAATGGGGAGGGCACCAATTCACAGGTGTAAAATGGTCTGAAAGGTACCATTCAGTCTAGTTAGGCTGGAAACAAAATATAAAGCACCATGAGATATTTTACTATGTTAGCCTTTTCAAACTAACATGAATAGGTTTAGCTGACCAAGGACATTCGCAGCTTACTTGAGAGATGTTTAGAAGGAGTCTGTTCCTGAGAACAGATAAGAGTACAAAGGCGTATTGATGAAACATGTCTGTGTTGTATTGGGACTTCTCTAGTTCAAGGGCTAGTCATTGTTATAATTCTTATAGTTTATTGCTTACAGTGAGCACCGTAATAATTGGTTATCATGAAATGATAAAAGGGGGGAATGAGAATCCCTACGTGGTCAGTTTTTGGTAAAATATTAAGATGCCTACGTGGCAAAGAAGCAGAATGCAAAATGGATAGAAAGGGTTAATTAATTCGTAACTGAGATTGGTACAGGTGGCCTGGCCTCCTGCTGGGCCATATGTTTGCGTAGTCAGCAGGTTTGCATTGTCTCGTCAATATAGAGTCTTTGATGTGATTCAAGGACTGGTCTGAATGTCTCCATGTTTATGGCAGATCAATATAGGTAACGAGCTTAGCCAAAGTTGGAAGACATTCCAGGTTGGGAGATAAGGAACAGAAGGAACAGGGAACAACATTCCAAGTTGGAAGGTGAGGAAGTATCCCCTTTGATGTCTAATAGCAACATGGTCAGCACATGGACGATCTATGATTGGCCGGCAATAATGTAACCTCGCATGGCAACCTGTGCCCGGCTTATGATTGGTGTTGACTCTTGTGTAATGATGTTCCAACCCGTATCGATCTGTATAAAGGTATGAGTTTTTGTCTTTGTCTTTGTCTCCTTATTCTGTTAGAATCGTTCGGATTCTCTCAGGAATCTGAATTGAAGCTACAGACTTTGACCTGCTATTAAAGTTGTGATGAACTTTAAAATGTATTCGACTTCAGTTTTTACTGAACCAGACTGAGGGGAAAGAATCCAGATCGTCACCTCCGTCTAACCTATCAATCCCTTTCATTATCTTAAAGACCTCTATCAGTTCACCTCTCAGCCTTCTCTTCTCGAGCGAAAAGAGCCCCGGCCCGCTCAGCCTCTCTTGATAAGTGCATCCTCTCAGTTCCGGCATCATCCTTCTGAATCTTATCAGTCAATGCCTCAATAACAATTTTATAGGATAGATACCAGAACCGTATGGAATATTCCAAATGTAGTCTAAACAAGGTTCTGCACAAGTTTAACATAACTTCTCTGCTTTTCAATTCTATCCCGCAAGAAATGAGCCCCAGTGCTTGGTTTGCCTTTTTTATGGCATTGTTATCTTGCATCGCTACTTTTGGTGATTTATATATCTGTACCCCGAGATCCCTTTGCTTCTCCAACCCATTTAGAATCTAATTAATCAAGCCATATGCGACCTCCTTATTCTTCCTGCCAAAATGCACCACCTCACATGCAGTCAGCATCAGAGAGCTGGCAAATTGAACGCCGCCGTTGTCTACAAACAGGAAATCGGCGATCGAGAAGCGGCTTGACCGCAAATTTCAGTTGTCGGTAATGTAAGAGTAAGGGAACGACCAGTAAAGGTAGAGTAGGATCACGAACAATAATGTTGGAATAAGGTCACCATCAGTAATTTTGGAGTAGGATCACAATCAATAATGTTAGAGCAGGGTGACCACCAGAAATGTGAGATTAACGTCACCACTAGTAATGTTAGAGTAGGGTCACCACCAGTAATGTTGGACTAGCATCACCACCAGTAATGTTAGATTGGAATCACCATCAGTTATGTTAGAGTAGGGTCAGCACCATTAATGCTAGTGTTGGGTTACCACTGGTAATGTTAGAGATGGGTCACCACCAGTAATATTAGGTTCAGTTCACCATCGGCGGTAGTGCTGAAGACTTGTGCTCCAAAACTAGCCGCGCCTCTAGCCAAACGGTTCCAGTACAGCTTCAGCACTGGCATCTACCCGAAAATGCGGACAATAGCCCAGGTATGTACTGTCCACAAAAAGCAGGACAAATCCAATACGCCCAATCACTTCCTCATCAGTCTACTTTCAATCATCGGCAAAGTAATGGAAGGTTTCGTCGACAGTGCTATCAATCGGCACTTACTAACAAATAACCTGCTCATCGATGCTCAGTTTGGGTTCCGCCAGCACCACTCGGCTTCAGACCTCATTACAGCCTTGGTCGAAACATGGGCAAAAGAGCTGAATTCCCGAGGTGAGGTGAGAGTGAATGCCATTCACATCAAGGCAGCATTTGACCGAATGTGACATCAAGGACCACTAGTAAAATTGAAGTCAATAGGAAACAGGGGATAACTCTCCAATGGCCGGAGTTGTACTTAGCATAAAGGAAGACGCTAATAGTTGTTGGATGCCAATCATCTCAGCCCCAGGACATTGCTGCAGGAGTTCCTCAGGGCAGTGTACAAGGCGCAACCATTTCAGCTGCTTCAGCAATGACGTTCTCTACATCATAAGGTCAGAAATGGGTCTGTTCGCTGATGATTGCGCGGTGTTCAGTTCCTTTCGCAACCCCTCAGATAATGAAGCCGTCCGTGCAAGCATGCAGCAAGACATAGACAACATCCAGGCTTGGGCTGATAAGTGGCAAGTAATATTCGCGCCATACAAGTGCTGGACAATGACCTTATCCAACAAGAGAGAGTCTAACCATCTACCCTTGACATTGAACGGCATTACCATCGCCGAATCCCCCATCATCGACATCCTGGTGTCACCAGTGAACAGAAAACTAACTGGACCAGCCATATAAACACATTCAGTACAAGAGCAGGTCAGACGCTGGTTGTTCTTTGGCGAGTGACTCACCTCCTCTCCCCTCAAATCCTTTCCACCATCTACAAGGTACAAGTCAGAAATGTGATGGAATACTCTCCACTTGCCTGGATGAGCGCAGCTCCAACAACACTCAGGAAGCTCGATACCATCCAGCCCGCCTGATTGGTACCCCATCCACCACCCTATACATTCACTCCCTTCACCACCGGCGCACTGTGGCTGCAGTGTGTACCATCCACAGGATGCACTGCAGCAACTCATCAAGGATACTTCGACAGCCCCTCACTAGCCCACGACCTCGACCACCTAGAAGGACTAAACCACCTGCACGTTCCCCTCCAAGACACACACTAACCCGACATGGAAAGAGAACGCCGTTCCTTCATCGTCGCTGGGTCAAAATCCTTGAACTCCTTTCCTAACAGCACTGTGGGAGAACCTTCACCACAAGGACTGCAGTGCTTCAAAAAGGTGGCTCACTACCAACTTCTCAAGGGGAATCAGGGATGGGCAAAAAATTCTGGCCTTGCCAGCGACGCCCACATCTAATAAAGGAATAAAATATATATATATTAGAATAGTGTCACCACCAATAATGTTAGAGTTGGGTAACCACCAGTAATTTTAGAGTAGGATCACCACCAGTAATGTTAGAGTAGAGTCACCACGAATAATGATGGAGCAGATTCACCATAAGTAATGTTAGAGTAAAATCACCACCAGTAATGTTAGAGTCCAGTCCCCATCAATAATGTTATGGAACTTTCACCACCAATAATGTTAGAGTGGGGTCACCACCAGTAATTTTAGAGTAGAGTCCCCATCAATAATGTGATAGAAGATTGACCACCATTCATGTTTGAGTTGGGTCACCACCAGTAATGTCTGAGTTGGATCACCGTCAGTAATGTTAGATTAGATTCACCATCGGTAATGTTAGAGTAGTGTCACAACTAGTAATGTTACAGTTGGGTCACCACAATAATGTTAGAATAGGGTCACCGCCATAAATATTAGAGTAGGATCACCGCCAGTAATGTTAGAGTCGAGTCACCACCAGTAATGTTAGAGTAGAATCACCACCAGTGATGTTAGAGTAGAGTTACCACAGTAATGTTAGAGTAGAATCACCACCAGTAATGTTAGAGTAGAATCACCACCAGTAATGTTAGAGTAGAATCACCACCAGTAATGTTAGAGTAGAGTTACCACAGTAATGTTAGAGTAGAATCACCACCAGTAAAGTTAGAGTAGAATCACCACCAGTAATGTTAGAGTAGAGTTACCACAGTAATGTTAGAGTAGAATCACCACCAGTAATGTTAGAGTAGAGTTACCACAGTAATGTTAGAGTAGGATCACCACCAGTAATGTTAGAGTCGAATCACCACCAGTGATGTTAGAGTAGAATCACCACCAGTCATGTTTGATTAGATACACCACCATTACTGTTAGAGTAGAGTTACCACCAGTAATGTTAGAGTCGGGTCATCATCATTAATATTAGAGTAGAATCAACACAAGTAATGTTGGATAGGGTCATCAGAAGTAATGGTAGAGAAGGGTCACCACCAGTAACGTTGGAGTAGAATCACCACAAATAAAGTAAGTGTAGAATCACTATCAATAATGTTAGTGTTGATCTACAACCAGAACTGTTAGCGGAGGGTCACCACCAGTAATGTTACAGTCGCGACACCACCAGTAATGTTAGACTAAAATCACCATTTGCGGTGTTAGAGTCGGGTCACCACCAGTAATGCGAGAGCAGGGTCACCATCAGAAATGTTAGAGTAGTGTCGCCATCAATAATGTTAGAGTAGGATCACCACCAGTAATGTTAGAGCAGGATCACCACCAGTAATGTTAGAGTAGGATCACCACCAGTAATGTTAGAGCAGGATCACCACCAGTAATGTTAGAGTAAGATCATCACCAGTAATGTTAGAGTAGGATCACCACCAGTAATGTTAGAGTAGGATCACCACCAGTAATGTTAGAGTAGGATCACCACCATTAATGTTAGAGTAGGATCACCATCACTAATGTTAGTGTAGAATCACCATCAGTAATGTTAGAGAAGTGTTACTACCAGTCATGATCGAGTAGCGACACCACAAGTAAATGTTCGAGTAGAATCACCACCTGTAATGTTAGAGGAGATTAACCACCAGTAATGTTAGTGCAGAATCACCACCAGTAATGTTAATGTAAGGTCACCACCAGTAATGTTAGAGTACGTTCACCACCAGTAATGTTAATGTAGGATCACCACCAGTAACGTTAGAGTACGTTCACCACCAGTAATGTCAGAGTAGGGTCACCACCAGTAATGTTAGACTAGGGTCAACACAAGTAGTGTTAGATGAGAGTCACCACCAGTAATGTTAGAGAAGGATCACAACAGTAATGTTAGAGTCGGGTGACTACGAGTGATGTTGGAGTAGAATCACCACCATTAATGTTAGAGTAGAGTCGCCAGCAGTAATGTTAGAGAAGGATCACCGCCAGTAATGTTAGAGTAGAATGACCACCAGTAATATTAGAGTGGGGTCACCATCAATAATGTTTGAGTAGCGTCACCTCCAGTAACGTTAGAGTAGGTTCACAACTAGTAATGTTCGTGCAGGATCACCACCAGTCATGTTTGAGGAGGGTCAACACCGGTTATGTTAGACTAGGGTCACCACAAGTCATGTTGGAGTAGACTCACTGCCAGTATTGTTAGAGTAGTGTCGCCATCAATAATGTTACAGAAGGGTCACCAGCAGTAATGTTAGAGTAGGGTCACCTCCAGTAATGATAGTGCAGAATCACAACGAGTAACGTTGATAGATTCACCACCAGTATTGTTACAGGCGAGTCAACAATATTAATGTTAGACTGGGGTCAACATCAGTAATGTTAGATTAAAGTCAGCAGCAGGATAGTTAGAGCAGGGTCACCACCTGGAATGTTAGAGATGCGTTACCACCAGTAATGTTAGAGTAGAGTCACCACCAGCAATGTTAGAGTACAGTCACCACAAGTAGTGTTAGGGGACGGTCACCAATATTAATGTTAGAGCAGGGTCAACACCAGTGATATTAGAGCAGAATCACCACGAGTAATGATAGAGTAGAGTCACCACCAGTATTGTAAGAGCAGGTTCGCCACTTTTAATGTTAGAGAAGTTTCACGATCAGTAATGTTACGGTAGGGTCACCAACAGTAATGTTGAAGTAGAGTCACCACCAGTAATGTTTGAGTAGGATCACCATCAGTAATGTTAGAATAGGGTCACCATCAGTAATGTTGGAAGAGGGTCATCATTAGTAGTGTTAGAGCAGATTCATCAAAATTCACATTGGAGTGGGGTCACCAGAAGTAATGTTAGAGTCGTGTCACTACCAGTAATGTTAGAGTAGGATCACCAACAGTAATATTACAGCGGGGTCACCAGAAGTAATGTTAGAGATGGGTCACCACCAATAATATTACAGGGGGGTCACCAACAGTAATGTTAGAATAGAGTCGCCACCAGTAATGTTAGAGTAGTGTTACCACCAGTAATGTTAGAATAGGTTCACGATCATTAATGTTAGAGTTGGGTCACCACCAGTAATGTGAGAATAGGGTCACCATCATTAATGTTAGAGTAGAATCACCACCAGCAATGTTAGAGTAGAATCACCACCAGTAATGGTAGAGTTGAGTCACCACCAGCAATGTAAGAGTAAAATCACCACCAGTAATGTTAGAGAAGAGTCACCATCAGCAATGTAAGAATAAAATCACCACCAGTAATGTTGGACTAAAATCACTACCACTCATGTTTGATAAGTGTCACCGTCAGTAATGTTGGAGTAGGGTCACCACCAGTAATATCAGAGTAGATTCTCCACCATTAATGTTGGTGTTGGGTCACCACCAGTAACGTTAGAATCGTGTCATCACCAGTAGTGTTAGATACGAATCATCACCGGTCACCATCACATTGCAAAACAATTTTAATTTTAAAATAGAAGAGGGAAGATTTCGCCGAATTATCATAAGGACCCACAGGGATCTCAGAACTAGCACATTCCCTTTGGGGTTTCTTTCCCTTCATTAATTTTTTGGAGGGAATTTCAAGGATGGAAGTACATTATTTCCCGATTGGCACTCCCGGGTGCGCTTAAACATAAGATCTCCCCTTATTTGTTAAGTGACTGTAACTAACGTCAAGTTTATGTCACCTGTTTTTTCTCACCGAGGCACTGATTGATCTATAAAGGGGGAGCAGTTATGGATCTCGGATATTCGTCAGTGTGAACCAAAAAGCTGGACGGAATTCACCTGCTCTTCCAAAAATGGGACGGGCAGCAATTCTCCTGATAAAAGATATTTACTACCCTATTCTGGCATTCGTTGGTGTTGCGGGTAAGACATTGTATCCTAATGTTTAATAGCTGTTGACTATGTGACCGCTTTGGTGCCTGTTTGATCATGTTACAGATTCCCGATAATGACCTCATTGTAAAATCACAGAGTCGATGGGAAAAAGTGATAAATATCAGTTCATAATCAACGGGTCCGGGCTGCAGGCAAGACGCTATTCTGGTCGTTAAATCGGAGACAATGGGTGCACGTATTTTCTCGCTTGACAGCAGGAGGGCGGGTTCCGCCATTCTATTGCACAGGAGGCAGCTCACGAAAGATTGTTTTGCCTGACTGCATTGCACCGATTGAATTGCTAACAGGCACGATGGGACGAATGGCATTCTTATAAGCTGTATCCGTATGTGGCTCTGTGATTCTATGATCACTCTGCTTAATATGGGTAATTACTTGGATTAAGACATTTCCCTCTAACAGGTGACTTTGAAAGATAATGTGTGCAGCATTTGTTCAAACCACAGCGAACGCGGCCCAGGGAATTGCATCTTGCTGCAAAGAACCTTTGCGGGTTTCTCCAGTTGCCACTCTACTATCCTGCAGGGCCGTCTGGGAAATTCCGGGTTTGATTTTGGACTTTACCATCGAAGGTTTGCCATCGCCTGGGCGGAATGCGTGGGCAAATCAGTAGCACCAATTCAGGGGATAACTGATAAATTTGAGTGGCTGGAATCCGTGGTGAAACCTACATGGCGGTGTGAGCTCAGCGCTCAACGCTGAACCGAAATATATATCTGGATGGATGACAGAGGATCTGGTTACTTATTGACTTTCAAAAATCAACATGGTCACCCGCTTCTCTCCCCCAATCCTCATTCTCCAGGTGCTCCCCGTTTCCAGGCTGTTCTTGGAAATCTCGGACCAGCTATTTTTATCCCTTTAATTTTTCTGTGTAATGTATTCCTTCTTTTTAACATTCTCGCTGATGCTCTCCCTTAAAAAGGAGCCCGTGTACATCACCGTAAGGACCAACACTGCTGAACATTTCAAATATACACAGTGAGATTCCAACTGAGTGTCCCCAGTAACTTTCCTCTTCTCCCTCTTTCTTACAGCAAATGTAGTGACAATTGTGATTCTCTCCAGAGGAAATTGCGGCCTTTCCAAATGTGTCTCTGTCTACATGGTGGCCATGGCAACAGCAGATCTACTGGTCATTATCTTCAATGTAATAGTCAATCAGATATTCAATTATCACTTTCCGTATTCTTTCCTGTCCTACACTGTGGTTTGTAAATTCATTCTGTACAATAATTGTGCCGTAGTTGATATGTCGGTATGGTTTACAGTTTCGTTTTCATTTGACCGATTTGTGTCGATTTGCTTTCAAGAGTTTAAAAGGAAGTATTGGACCAAGAGAACGGCAATCGTGGTTACAGTAACGATCACTGTCCTGGCTTATTTAAAGGGCATTCCTATGTTGTTTTCATATGGACCTGAACGAATAATTAACAATGTGCAGTGGGGATGCTGGCCAAAGATGGAAGTTTTTACATTACCTGCATGGGAAGCATACAGCTGGATTCAGACTCTGTCAGCCGCATTGATTCCCTTTGCTTTCATAGCACTGTTTAATTCTTTGACCGTAAGAAGAATTTTAGTGGCCAATAGAGTCCGCAGAGAACTCCGCGGTCACAGCACGAACAATCAGAGTGACCCAGAGGTGGAGAACCGAAGGAGATCCATCATTTTGCTCTCCACTATATCGGGCAGTTTTATACTGTTGTGGATAACAGCTGCCGTGAGTTTTTCTGTCACCAGGCTTTCGAGCACCGTTTATTTCCAAGGTGATTATTCAAACCCTGGATATATCGCCACTGAAAGCGGATATCTGCTCGAGTTTTTGAGTTGCTGCACAAATACGTGTATTTATGCAGTTACCCAGAGGAATTTCAGAGAAGAACTGAAAACTCTACTGAAATCTCCCTGGTCACTGATTCGCAGATTGGTTAAAAATGAGATAAAATTAAATCAAACCAAAGATTCTTCTCATAACTAAATCGAAATTTCAAATCATTCTCTGTATTAGAAAGTCCATCTTTCTGTTAATCTGAAAAATGGGAGATGTTGGGCAATGATCTGAAATAAAATAAAATTATGGAAAATAAAACCTGTTGAAGGTAACTGCAATATTACTTGTCGGGTTCACCGGGGCAACAGCAGCATCAGCAGGGATCCTGTAGCGGAATTAGAGCAGGTTCCTGAAAGTTCATTAACAATTATCTGCGAGAGTGAAGTAATGCTCATTCTCAGCTCCTGTCTGTTACCATGACGTGCAACTTCCTGATGGAAGCGCACGAGAAGAAAGAGCCATTATTGCAATTGAGTGTGAAAGGGGAACATTCGTGTCAAGCAGCAGGCACGGAGTGAGCAATTTGAGAGTTTGGTCATTGTCGAAGTTCGGTGCGGTGGGGGAAAGAGATGCTGCTTTGCCTTTTTTTCCTGACTTTTTTTCCGCAGAACGGCGGCGGAACTGAGCAGCAGCAGCAGACCGAGATTGGGGATAAAAGCAGCAGCAGACCGAGTTCCGAGAGCGGGGATAAAAGCAGCAGCAGACCGAGGCCCGAGAGCGGGGATAAAAGCAGCAGCAGACCGAGGTCCGAGAGCGGGGATAAAAGCAGCAGCAGACCGAGGCCCGAGAGTGGGGATAAAAGCAGCAGCAGACCGAGGCCCGAGAGCGGGGATAAAAGCAGCAGCAGACCGAGGCCCGAGAGCGGGGATAAAAGCAGCAGCAGACCGAGGCCCGAGAGCGGGGATAAAAGCAGCAGCAGACCGAGGCCCGAGAGCGGGGATAAAAGCAGCAGCAGAGCGAGGCCCGAGAGCGGGGATAAAAGCAGCAGCAGACCGAGGCCCGAGAGCGGGGATAAAAGCAGCAACAGACCGAGGCCCGAGAGTGGGGATAAAAGCAGCAGCAGACCGAGGCCCGAGAGCGGGGATAAAAGCAGCAGCAGACCGAGGCCCGAGAGCGGGGATAAAAGCAGCAGCAGACCGAGGCCCGAGAGCGGGGATAAAAGCAGCAGCAGACCGAGGCCCGAGAGCGGGGATAAAAGCAGCAGCAGACCGAGGCCCGAGAGTGGGGATAAAAGCAGCAGCAGACCGAGGCCCGATAGCGGGGATAAAAGCAGCAGCAGACCGAGGCCCGAGAGCGGGGATAAAAGCAGCAGCAGACCGAGGCCCGAGAGCGGGGATAAAAGCAGCAGCAGACCGAGGCCCGAGAGCGGGGATAAAAGCAGCAGCAGACCGAGGCCCGAGAGCGGGGATAAAAGCAGCAGCAGACCGTTTCCCGAGAGCGGGGATAAAAGCAGCAGCAGACCGAGGCCCGAGAGCGGGGATAAAAGCAGCAGCAGACCGAGGCCCGAGAGCGGGGATAAAAGCAGCAGCAGACCGAGGCCCGAGAGCGGGGATAAAAGCAGCAGCAGACCGAGGCCCGAGAGCGGGGATAAAAGCAACAGCAGACCGAGGCCCGAGAGCGGGGATAAAAGCAGCAGCAGACCGAGGCCCGAGAGCGGGGATAAAAGCAGCAGCAGACCGAGGCCCGAGAGCGGGGATAAAAGCAGCAGCAGACCGAGGCCCGAGAGCGGGGATAAAAGCAGCAGCAGACCGAGGCCCGAGAGTGGGGATAAAAGCAGCAGACCGAGGCCCGAGAGCGGGGATAAAAGCAGCAGCAGACCGAGGCCCGAGAGCGGGGATAAAAGCAGCAGCAGACCGAGGCCCGAGAGCAGGGATAAAAGCAGCAGCAGACCGAGGCCCGAGAGCGGGGATAAAAGCAGCAGCAGACCGAGGCCCGAGAGCGGGGATAAAAGCAGCAGACCGAGGCCCGAGAGCGGGGATAAAAGCAGCAGCAGACCGAGGCCCGAGAGCGGGGATAAAAGCAGCAGCAGACCGAGGCCCGAGAGCGGGGATAAAAGCAGCAGACCGAGGCCCGAGAGCGGGGATAAAAGCAGCAGCAGACCGAGGCCCGAGAGCGGGGAGAAAAGCAGCAGCAGACCGAGGCCCGAGAGCGGGGATAAAAGCAGCAGCAGACCGAGGCCCGAGAGTGGGGATAAAAGCAGCAGCAGACCGAGGCCCGAGAGCGGGGATAAAAGCAGCAGACCGAGGCCCGAGAGCGGGGAAAAAGCAGCAGCAGACCGAGGCCCGAGAGCGGGGATAAAAGCAGCAGCAGACCGAGGCCCGAGAGCGGGGATAAAAGCAGCAGCAGACCGAGGCCCGAGAGCGGGGATAAAAGCAGCAGCAGAGTGAGGCCCGAGAGCGGGGATAAAAGCAGCAGCAGACCGAGGCCCGAGAGCGGGGATAAAAGCAGCAGCAGACCGAGGCCCGAGAGCGGGGATAAAAGCAGCAGCAGACCGAGGCCCGAGAGCGGGGATAAAAGCAGCAGCAGACCGAGGCCCGAGAGCGGGGATAAAAGCAGCAGACCGAGGCCCGAGAGCGGGGATAAAAGCAGCAGCAGACCGAGGCCCGAGAGCGGGGATAAAAGCAGCAGACCGAGGCCCGAGAGCGGGGATAAAAGCAGCAGCAGACCGAGGCCCGAGAGCGGGGATAAAAGCAGCAGCAGACCGAGGCCCGAGAGCGGGGATAAAAGCAGCAGACCGAGGTCCGAGAGCGGGGATAAAAGCAGCAGCAGACCGAGGCCCGAGAGCGGGGATAAAAGCAGCAGCAGACCGAGGCCCGAGAGCGGGGATAAAAGCAGCAGCAGACCGAGGCCCGAGAGCGGGGATAAAAGCAGCAGCAGACCGAGGCCCGAGAGCGGGGATAAAAGCAGCAGCAGACCGAGGCCCAAGAGCAGGGATAAAAGCAGCAGCGGAGTGAGGCCCGAGAGCGGGGATAAAAGCAGCAGCAGACCGAGGCCCGAGAGCGGGGATAAAAGCAGCAGCAGACCGAGGCCCGAGAGCGGGGATAAAAGCAGCAGCAGACCGAGGCCCGAGAGCGGGGATAAAAGCAGCAGCAGACCGAGGCCCAAGAGCAGGGATAAAAGCAGCAGCGGAGTGAGGCCCGAGAGCGGGGATAAAAGCAGCAGCAGACCGAGGCCCGAGAGCGGGGATAAAAGCAGCAGCAGACCGAGGCCCGAGAGCGGGGATAAAAGCAGCAGCAGAGTGAGGCCCGAGAGCGGGGATAAAAGCAGCATCAGACCGAGGCCCGAGAGTGGGGATAAAAGCAGCAGCAGACCGAGGCCCGAGAGCGGGGATAAAAGCAGCAGCAGACCGAGGCCCGAGAGCGGGGATAAAAGCAGCAGCAGACCGAGGCCCGAGAGCGGGGATAAAAGCAGCAGCAGACCGAGGCCCGAGAGCGGGGATAAAAGCAGCAGCAGACCGAGGCCCGAGAGCGGGGATAAAAGCAGCAGACCGAGGCCCGAGAGCGGGGATAAAAGCAGCAGCAGACCGAGGCCCGAGAGCGGGGTTAAAAGCAGCAGACCGAGGCCCGAGAGCGGGGATAAAAGCAGCAGCAGACCGAGGCCCGAGAGCGGGGATAAAAGCAGCAGCAGACCGAGGCCCGAGAGCGGGGATAAAAGCAGCAGACCGAGGTCCGAGAGCGGGGATAAAAGCAGCAGCAGACCGAGGCCCGAGAGCGGGGATAAAAGCAGCAGCAGACCGAGGCCCGAGAGCGGGGATAAAAGCAGCAGCAGACCGAGGCCCGAGAGCGGGGATAAAAGCAGCAGCAGACCGAGGCCCGAGAGCGGGGATAAAAGCAGCAGCAGACCGAGGCCCGAGAGCGGGGATAAAAGCAGCAGCAGACCGAGGCCCGAGAGCGGGGATAAAAGCAGCAGCAGACCGAGGCCCGAGAGCGGGGATAAAAGCAGCAGCAGACCGAGACCCGAGAGCGGGGATAAAAGCAGCCGCAGACCGAGGCCCGAGAGTGGGGATAAAAGCAGCCGCAGACCGAGGCCCGAGAGCGGGGATAAAAGCAGCCGCAGACCGAGGCCCGAGAGCGGGGATAAAAGCAGCAGCAGACCGAGGCCCGAGAGCGGGGAAAAAGCAGCAGACCGAGGCCCGAGAGCGGGGATAAAAGCAGCAGCAGACCGAGGCCCGAGAGCGGGGATAAAAGCAGCAGCAGACCGAGGCCCGAGAGCGGGGATAAAAGCAGCAGCAGACCGAGGCCCGAGAGCGGGGATAAAAGCAGCAGACCGAGGCCCGAGAGCGGGGATAAAAGCAGCAGCAGACCGAGGCCCGAGAGCGGGGATAAAAGCAGCAGCAGACCGAGGCCCGAGAGCGGGGATAAAAGCAGCAGCAGACCGAGGCCCGAGAGCGGGGATAAAAGCAGCAGCAGACCGAGGCCCGAGAGCGGGGATAAAAGCAGCAGCAGACCGAGGCCCGAGAGCGGGGATAAAAGCAGCAGCAGAGCGAGGCCCGAGAGCGGGGATAAAAGCAGCAGACCGAGGCCCGAGAGTGGGGATAAAAGCAGCCGCAGACCGAGGCCCGAGAGCGGGGATAAAAGCAGCAGCAGACCGAGGCCCGAGAGCGGGGATAAAAGCAGCAGCAGACCGAGGCCCGAGAGCGGGGATAAAAGCAGCAGCAGACCGAGGCCCGAGAGCGGGGATAAAAGCAGCAGCAGACCGAGGCCTGAGAGCGGGGATAAAAGCAGCAGCAGACCGAGGTCCGAGAGCGGGGATAAAAGCAGCAGAAGACCGAGGCCCGAGAGCGAGGATAAAAGCAGCAGAAGACCGAGGCCCGAGAGCGGGGATAAAAGCAGCAGCAGACCGAGGCCCGAGAGCGGGGATAAAAGCAGCAGCAGACCGAGGCCCGAGAGCGGGGATAAAAGCAGCAGCAGACCGAGGCCCGAGAGCGGGGATAAAAGCAGCAGACCGAGGCCCGAGAGCGGGGATAAAAGCAGCAGCAGACCGAGGCCCGAGAGCGGGGATAAAAGCAGCAGACCGAGGCCCGAGAGCGGGGATAAAAGCAGCAGCAGACCGAGGCCCGAGAGCGGGGATAAAAGCAGCAGCAGACCGAGGCCCGAGAGCGGGGATAAAAGCAGCAGACCGAGGTCCGAGAGCGGGGATAAAAGCAGCAGCAGACCGAGGCCCGAGAGCGGGGATAAAAGCAGCAGCAGACCGAGGCCCGAGAGCGGGGATAAAAGCAGCAGCAGACCGAGGCCCGAGAGCGGGGATAAAAGCAGCAGCAGACCGAGGCCCGAGAGCGGGGATAAAAGCAGCAGCAGACCGAGGCCCGAGAGCGGGGATAAAAGCAGCAGCAGACCGAGGCCCGAGAGCGGGGATAAAAGCAGCAGCAGACCGAGGCCCGAGAGCGGGGATAAAAGCAGCAGCAGACCGAGACCCGAGAGCGGGGATAAAAGCAGCCGCAGACCGAGGCCCGAGAGTGGGGATAAAAGCAGCCGCAGACCGAGGCCCGAGAGCGGGGATAAAAGCAGCCGCAGACCGAGGCCCGAGAGCGGGGAAAAAGCAGCAGACCGAGGCCCGAGAGCGGGGATAAAAGCAGCAGCAGACCGAGGCCCGAGAGCGGGGATAAAAGCAGCAGCAGACCGAGGCCCGAGAGCGGGGATAAAAGCAGCAGCAGACCGAGGCCCGAGAGCGGGGATAAAAGCAGCAGACCGAGGCCCGAGAGCGGGGATAAAAGCAGCAGCAGACCGAGGCCCGAGAGCGGGGATAAAAGCAGCAGCAGACCGAGGCCCGAGAGCGGGGATAAAAGCAGCAGCAGACCGAGGCCCGAGAGCGGGGATAAAAGCAGCAGACCGAGGCCCGAGAGCGGGGATAAAAGCAGCAGCAGACCGAGGCCCGAGAGCGGGGATAAAAGCAGCAGCAGACCGAGGCCCGAGAGCGGGGATAAAAGCAGAAGCAGACCGAGGCCCGAGAGCGGGGATAAAAGCAGCAGCAGACCGAGGCCCGAGAGCGGGGATAAAAGCAGCAGCAGACCGAGGCCCGAGAGCGGGGATAAAAGCAGCAGACCGAGGCCCGAGAGCGGGGATAAAAGAAGCAGCAGACCGAGGCCCGAGAGCGGGGATAAAAGCAGCAGCAGACCGAGGCCCGAGAGCGGGGATAAAAGCAGCAGACCGAGGCCCGAGAGCGGGGATAAAAGAAGCAGCAGACCGAGGCCCGAGAGTGGGGATAAAAGCAGCAGCAGACCGAGGCCCGAGAGCGGGGATAAAAGCAGCAGACCGAGGCCCGAGAGCGGGGATAAAAGCAGCAGCAGACCGAGGCCCGAGAGCGGGGATAAAAGCAGCAGCAGACCGAGGCCCGAGAGCGGGGATAAAAGCAGCAGACCGAGGTCCGAGAGCGGGGATAAAAGCAGCAGCAGACCGAGGCCCGAGAGCGGGGATAAAAGCAGCAGCAGACCGAGGCCCGAGAGTGGGGATAAAAGCAGCAGACCGAGGTCCGAGAGCGGGGATAAAAGCAGCAGCAGACCGAGGTCCGAGAGCGGGGATAAAAGCAGCAGCAGACCGAGGCCCGAGAGCGGGGATAAAAGCAGCAGCAGACCGAGGCCCGAGAGCGGGGATAAAAGCAGCAGCAGACCGAGGCCCGAGAGCGGGGATAAAAGCAGCAGCAGACCGAGGCCCGAGAGCGGGGATAAAAGCAGCAGCAGACCGAGGCCCGAGAGTGGGGATAAAAGCAGCAGCAGACCGAGGCCCGAGAGCGGGGATAAAAGCAGCAGCAGACCGAGGCCCGAGAGCGGGGATAAAAGCAGCAGCAGACCGAGGCCCGAGAGCGGGGATAAAAGCAGCAGCAGACCGAGGCCCGAGAGCGGGGTTAAAAGCAGCAGACCTGCAACAAGAGAAAACTGCAGTGTGACGTCACTGGTGAGGCAGGTAATTGATTGGCAGCGACTGTGGGCTAAGTTTTAAGTTAACAAATAGCAGAGAACTAAATTTTGAAAACTCAACTTAATTTAATTGGTCTGATAAATTAAAAGAGGTAAATAATTTGATTAACACTAAATTAATTAATTATATAAGTAAAACAATGGGAGAACAGGAGTGTGTTGCTGCAGCAATATGTGGGAGCTTGTGGACAGTTTTTTCCAGGGCGACGACATCTGCGGTCAGTGTCTGTGGCTCAAGGAACTTCGGGTCCGAGTTGAGGAGCTGGAGTCCGAGCAGTGGACATTGCGAGATATCAAGGAGGGAGGAAGCTACCCGGACCTTTCCCTCCAAGAGGCAGCCACACCACTTAGATTAAATACTTTAGAATTGACACGTGGTCTGGGACAGGAGGGTGTGACTGCGAGTGAGGCAGGTCCGGGGATCCAGGAGGTAGAATAGCAGGAGCGTCAGTCCCTGGGCTTGTCCAATAGATTTGAGGTTCTTGGAACTCTTGTGGACAAGGGCGGGGACTGTGTGGAGGATGAGCAAACTGACAATGGCACCGTGGTACGGAAAGCCGTTCAAGTTGGGGGAGTATAAAGGGAAGGTGGTTGTAGTCGACGACATTATAGTTAGGGGGACGGACACTGTTCTCAGCAGCCAGGAGCATGAGTCCCGAAACATGTGTTACCTACCCGGTGCCAGGGTTAAGGACATCTCCTCCGGGCTGGAGAAAAATTGAAGTGGGAGGGGGAGGATCCAGTTGTCGTGGTCAACGGAGGTATCAACGACATAGGCAGGACTAAGAAAAAGGTCCTGCTCAGATAGTTTGAGCAGCTAGGGAGTAAATTAAAAAGCAGAACCACAAAGGTAATAATCTCTGGACTAGTACCTGAGCGACGAACAAATTGGCATCGGGTCAATAGGATCAGGGAGATGAATGCATGTCTCAAATATTGATAATTGTAAACAATTTTACAACACCAAGTTATAGTCCAGCAATTTTATTTTAAATTCACAAGCTTTCGGAGATTTTCTCCTTCCTCAGGTGTTTCGATTCGAGGGGGACTGGCACCAGTACTGGGGAAAGAGTGAGCTGTTCTTTTGGGACAGACGACACCTGAAACATGTTGGGGCCAGAGTTCTAGCGAATCGAATACCGAGGGAGGTAGACGGTGCTTTAAACTAAATAAGTGGGGAAGGTTCCCGCTGGAGTGAAATCTAGAATGCTAAATAGGACAGACAAGGAGCAGTGCAGGAAATGATAGGACTAAGGATAACCAAATTGTGTCAGGAAAGTACAGATCACACAAACACATACCTGTTATTTATATGGACTTCCAGAGGGCATTTAATAAGGCCCCACGTAAGAGACTGTTAGCTAAGATAAACGCCCATGGAATCGATGGAAAAGTACGGACTTGGTTCGGAAGTTGGCTGAGCGAAAGGCAACAGAGAGTCGGGATAATGGGTAGGTACTCACATTGGTTGGATGTGACGAGTGGAGTCCCGCAGGGATCTGTCTTGGGGCCTCAATTATTCACAATATTTATTAAGGACTTAGATGAAGACATAGAATGTCTCATATCTAAGTTTGCCGATGACACACAGATTGGTGGTATTGTAAGCTGTGCAGATGACAACATAAAATTACAAAGGGATATTGATAGATTCGGTGAATGGGCAAATCTGTGGCAAATGGAATTCAATGTAGAAAAATGTGAGGTCATCTACTTTGGATCAAAAAAGGATAGAACAGGGTACTTTCTAAATGGTAAAAAGTTAAAAACAGTGCATGTCCAAAGGGACCTAGGGATTCAGGTACAGAGATCATTGAAGTGTGATGAACAAGTGCAGAAAATTATCAATAAGGCTAATGGAATGCTGGCCTTTATATCGAGAGGACTAGAGCACAAGGGAGAAGAAGTTATGCTGCAGCTATCCAAAACCGTGGTTGGACTGCACCTGGAGTACTGTAAGCAGTTCTGGGCACCGCACCTTCGGAAGGTCATATTGGCCTTGGATGGAGTGCAAAGTAGGTTTACTAGAATCTTACCCGGACTTCAAGGGTTAAGTTACGAGGAGAGATGACTCAAATTGGGGTTGTTTTCTCTGGAGTTTCGAAGGAAGAGGGGTGATCTGATCGACGTTTACAAGATATTAAGGGGAACGGATAGGGTGGATTGGGGATTCTCGGAGTGGGGGGCACAGTCTAAAAATTGGAGCCAGATCTTTCAGGAGAGAGATTAGAAAACATTTCTACACACAAAGGGTGGTAGAAGTTGGGAACTCTCTTCCTCAAACGGCAAATGATACTAGCTCAATTGCTAAATTTAAATCTGAGATAGATAGTATTTTGGCAATCATAGGTATTAAGGGATATGGGCTAAAGGCGGGTATATGGAGTTAGATAACAGATCAGCCATGATCTTATCAAATGCCGGAGCAGGCACCAAGGGCTGAATGGCCTGCTGCTGTTCCTATGTTCTTGTGTTACTAAGAGTGCACTGACAAATAGGGTCTGGGTAAGAGAAAATTGTATTAAGACAAATAGGGCCACAGTACAAAAACATGTTAAGATGTCTAAAAGTGTTAAAAGGACAAATCTAAAGGCACTGTATCTGAATGCACGAAGCAATCGTATTAAGGTAGATGAATTAACAGCGCAAATAGATGTAAACGGTTATGATATAATTGTAATTACAGAGACGTGGCTGCAGCATGACCAATGCTGGCAGCTGAATATCCAAGGGTATTCTCTATTTTGGAAGGACAGGCAAAAATGAAAAGGAGATGGGGTGGCGTTGTTAGTAAAGGTTTAAATCAGACCAATCGTGGGAAAGGTTATTGGCTGAGAAAATCAAAGGGCAGATCAGTCTGAGTGGAGTTAAGAAGCACCAGGGGGAGGAAAACACAGTTGGGAGTTGTCTGTAGGCCTCCAAACAATAGTGTTTATATTGAGGATGGGATCAAACAGGAAATTAGAGATGCATTTAACAAGGGTACTACAGTAATCATGGGAAAGTTTAATCTACATATAGACTGGCCAAAGCAAATTAGCAATAATGCTGTGGAGGATGAATTCCTGGATTGTGCAAGAGATGTTTTTTTTAGACCAGTACATTGAGGAGCCAAACAGGGAAAAGGGTATCCTCGATTGGGTATTGTGCAATGAGAAGTGGTGAATTAATTATATTGTTGTGCGGGGTCCTTTGGTGAAGAGTGACCATAACATGATAGAATTATCCCTTAAGATTGTAAGTGAAGTTGTTCAATCCGAAACTAGAGTCCAAAATCTAAACAAATGAAACTACGAAGGTATGAGGAGTGAGTTGGCTGCGAGAGATTGGGGAGCTTCATTAAAAGGCCTGACGGTGGATAGGCAATGGCTATCGTTTAAGGAACGAATGCATGAATTGCAGCAATTATACGTTCCTTTCTGGTGCAAAAACGCAAAAGGGAATGCGGCCCAACCATAGTTAAGAAAATAAATTCATGATAGTATTAGATCCAAAGAGGAGTCATATAAAGTTGCCGTAAAAAGTAGTGAGCCTGAGGATTGGCAGCAGTTTAGAATTCACCAAAAAGAGTACCAAGAGATTGATTACGAGGGGAAAATAGAATATGAAAGATAACTTCCAAAGAAGATATAAGTGGACTGTAGAAGCTTCTGCAAGTACGAAAAAATGAAAAGATTAGTGAAGGTCCCTTACTGTCATAAACGGGAGAATTTATAATGGGGAACACGGAAATGGCAGAGCAATTAAACAAATACTTTGGTTCTGTCTTCACGGAAGAGGACACAAATAACATCTCAGAAATGCTCGGCAACCAATGGACTAATGAGAAGGAGCAGTTAAAGGAAATTAGTATTCTTAAAAAATATAGTGCTCGAGGAATTAATGGGAATGAAAGCCGATAAATCCCCAGGTACTGAAAATCTGCATCCGAGACGACTGAAAGACGTAGCCATTGAAATAGTGGTTGCATTAGTTGTCATCTCCCAAAATACGATTGATTATGCAACGGTTTCTGCAGATTGGAGGGTGGCAAATGTAAACCCACTGTTGAAAAGGGAGGGAGAGAGAAAACTGGGAACTACAGAAAGGTTAGTCCAACATCAGTCGTAGGGAAAATGCTAAAGTCTATTGTAAAGGATATGATGACAGGACACTTAGAAAATATCAACAGAATTCGACAAAGTCAACGTGTATTCATGAAAGGGAAATCGTGTATGCAAAACTATTGTAGTTTATTGAGGTTGTAACTGGTAGAATAGAGAAGGAAGAACCAGTGGATGTGGTTTATTTGGATCTTCAGAATGCCTTTGATAAATTCCCACATAAGACGTTAGTGTGCAAAATTGAAGCACATGGGATTGGTGGTAATGTACTGGCATGGATTGAAAATTGGTTAACAGACAGGAAACAGAGAGTAGGAACAAATGGGTATTTTCGGTGTGGCAGGCAGTGACTCGTGGGATACCACGGGGATCAGTGCTTGAGCCCCAGCCATTCACAATATATATCAATAATTTGGATGAGGGAACCAAATGTATTGTTTCCAAGTTTGCTGACGACACAAAACTACGTGGGATCGTGAATTGTGAGGAGGATGCAAAGATCCTTCCAGGCGATTTAGACAAGTTGAGTGAGTGGACAAATTCATGGCAGATGCATTATATTGTGGATAAATGTGAAGTTATCCACTTCGGAAGGAAAAACGGAAAGGGAGACCATTATTTAAATGATGATAGATTGGGGAATGTTGATTTACAAAGGGGCTTAGGTATCCTTGTACACCAGTCACTGAAAGCAAACATGCAGGTGTAGCAAGCAGTTCGTAAGGCAAATGATATGTTGGCCTTGGTTTCAAGAGGGTTTGAGTACAGGAGCAAGGATGGCTTACTGCAGTTACACAGGGCCTTGGTGAGACCGCACCTGGTGTATTGTGTGAAGTTTTGGTCTCCTTACCGAGGAAAGGATAAACTTGCCATAGAGGGAGTGCAGCGAAGGTTCACCAGACTGATTCTTGGGATGGCAGGAATGTCTTATGAGGAAAGATTGGGTCGATTCGGCCTGTATTCACTCGAGGTTAGAAGAATGAAAGGGGATCTCATTGAAGTATATTAAATTCTGATAGGTCTAGACCGACTTGATTCAGAAAGGATGTTTCCCCTGGCTGGTTGTGGCGGTCCAGAACCATGGATCACAGTCTCCTGGTACGGGTTAACTCATTTAGGACTGAGATTAGGAAAAATATCTTCACTCACAGGGCGGTGAAGCTGTGGAATTATCTAACATAGAAGGCTGTGGAGGCCAAGTCACTGAATATATTTAAGAAGGAGCAAGTAATTTTTCTCGACACAAAATGCATCAAGGGGTATGGGGAGAGAGTGGGAGTATGGCATTGAGATAGAGAGTCACCCACGATCATATTGAATGGCGGAGCAGGTTCGAAGGGCCAAATGGCCTGCTCCTGTTCCAATTTTCTATGTTTCTATGTTTCTCATTCAAGAGGATAGATGGAAGCAGGAGGCAAGCGCGTCCGTTTATTTCCTTAAATTGGGCACACCCGGTGTGAGAACATTAAGTTGGAAAGAGAGCTAATAACAGACACGCTGATGTGGAAGGGGAGACAGAGTTTCGGAAGACACCTCAGAGCTACAGAGTTGCCAGCGAGAGATGGCGGACCAGCTACACCAGAGCATGAGCTGCACGATAAGGTTTTACAATAAGCAGAAGGGGTTAGGCTGTCGGAAGAGAAAGATCTCATTTGACACTTCATGTGAATCAAAGATTGTGGGAACCGGAAGGGATAGAGCTGTTGAGAAATGCTGACAGTTTCATACCCATCAGGGCAGTGATCAGAGAATCAATGAACCTTAGAGCACAGAAGGAGGCAGTTCAGCAAGTCGTTCCTGTGCTGGCTCTTTGAAAGAGCTGTCCAATTCAATCCCACGCCTCAGCTTTTTCCCATAACGCTGCAAATTAGTCCCCTTCAAGTACACGTCCAATTCCCTCTTGAAGTTCCTGTGGAATCTGCTTCCACCACTAGTTCAGGGAGTGTGTTCCAGATCTCAACAACCCTCCGTCTGAAAAAATGTTCACTCACTTCCGCTCTCGTTCTGTGGCCAATTATTTTAAATCTATGACCTTTGTTTACCGACCCACTTGTCAGAGGAAAATTTCTCCCCATTTGCTCTACCAAAACCCCTCATTATTTTGAATACATCCACGAGGGCTCCTTGGATTCTCAGGTACAAATAAATCTGTGTTTTATCTACTGAGCTATTCGGGCTCTTACGTTGGCTGTGCACACAGCGACCTTCACTGCAAGGTTACATGCCCAGCCCGCCATATTTTGCATTTCCGACTGCAGTGATCCCGCCTGGACAGCGCATTTCTATCGCATACCGATACTGACTGCCTCCCACAGGGTGCACTTCACAAATACTCACCCTCCCACTAACTACACGCTCTTTAACAGTGGCGTCAGATGTGATAAGTGATGATTCCCATTGATCTGCACTGGAGCCTTAACTTTTCACTGTAACAATTAATAATTTGGATCAAGCAATACAGAGTTGTATATCCAAGTTTCAAGGTGACACACATTTAGGAAGGACAGTAAGTAATGCAAATAGGAGCAGAAAGTTACAAGGGGACGTAAGCAGAATAAGTGAATGGGCAAAACTATGACAAATGGAGTGAATTGTGGACAGTGTGAAGCCATCCACTTTGGAACCAAGAAAGGTAAATCGGCGTATTTTCTAAATGTTGTGAAAGTGCGAGCATTGGAACAGGAGGAGGCCTTCCTGCCACACGAGCCTGCTCTGCCATTCAATTAGATCATTGGCTGACCTGTATCTCACATCCATCTACGAGCTTTAAGTAACTCTTAATATAATTACCGAACAAAAATCTATCAATGGCAGTTTTGAAATTTTCAATTGACCCCGAACCTGAACAACTTTTTAGGGGACAGAGTTCCAGATTTCCGCTATCCCTTATGTGCAGAAGTGCTTCCTGACATCACCCCTGAACAGTCTAGCTAAAAATTCAAGGTTGTGCCCCCTTGTTCTGGACTATCGAATCAGAGGAAAGAGTTTTTTTTTTGTCCCTATCAAATGCTCTAATCATCTTAAACACCTCAACCAAATCTGTCCTTAATCTTCTATTCCCGGGGAAATCCAAGCCTAGTCTATGCACCATATCCTCATAATTTAACCCTGGTATCATTCTAATGAATCTGTTCTGCACCTCCTCCAAGGCCAATATATCCTTTGTGAGGTGCGTAGACCAGAACTGAAAACAGTAGTACAGATACGAGAAGCTAAGAATTGTGGGCGAGCAAAGCGATTCATTGGTACCAATCTCATGAGCACTGCATGACATGGGTTGTATTAATGGATTTCATCGTATCCTGAGAGCATAACTTTCTTGCTTTCGTACTCTATGCCTCTATTTATAAAGCCAAGGATCCCATATCCTTTGTAACATCCTTCTCAACTTGCTCTGCCACCTTCAAAAATGTGCTTATGTGTGCCCAGAGATCTCCCTGCTCATGCGCCCCTTTAAAATTGCACCATTTAATAGATATTGCCTCTCCTCATTCTTCCTGCCATAATGTATCACTTCACACTTATCTGCGTTAATTTTATCTGACTTGTATCCACCCATTTCACGAGTCTCTCCATGTCAAACTGAAGTATGTTACTATCCTCCACATTGTTTACTTCATTTCTGAGTTTCGTGTCACAGGCAAACTTTGAAATTATAACCTCTATACCCAAGTCCAGGTTATTAACAGATATCATTGAGAGCAGTGGTCCTAATACTGACCACTTGGGAACAACACTGTATACTTCCCTCCAGTCTGATAAACAACCGTTCACCACTCTCTACTTTCTGTCCCTTAGCCAATTTTATATCCTTGCTGCCACTGCCCCTTTAATCCCATGTGGTTTAATTTTGCGAACCAATCTATTATGTGGTACTTTATCAAACCCATTTTGAGAGTCGAGATACATAATATCAACCACACTACCATCATCAACCTTCTCCAGTACTTCATTAAAGAACTCAATCAAGTTAGTCAAACGTGTGTTTCCTTTAACAAGTAAATGCTGACTTTCATTTATTATCCCATACTTTTCCGGGGTGTGGGGAATAGCGCGGGGCGGGGTAGGAGGTGGGCGTGATGGAGGGTGGGACTAATTGGACAGCTCTTTCAAAGAGCTGGCACGGGCACGATAGACTGAGTGGTCTCGTTCTGTGCAGTATCATTCTATGTTTCCATCTTACCCGTCCTCTCCAATCTGAACCGTTTTGGTGAATCTGACTCCATCTTCTCAACCTGACCTCTTCTGCACAATTTGATCCCTTCTCCTCAATGTGATTCCTTCTCTTAAATGTGGCCCTTCTTCTCAAGCTGACCACTTCTCCTCAATCTGCCCCATCTTCTCAATTTGACCACTTCTCCTCAATCTGCCCCTTCTCCCCAATCTTATCCCTTCTCCTTAACCTGACCCCTTCTCCCCAACCTTATCTCTTCTCCCTAATCTAATCTCTTCTCCTCAATCTGAACCCTTCTACCCAATCATATCCCTTCTCCCCAATCTTATCCCATCTCCTCAATCTGACCCTTCTCGCCAATCTTATCTCTTCTCCCAAACTGACCTCTTCTCCCCAATCATGGTATCATAGTATCATAGTATGTACAGCACAGGAAGATGCCATTAAGCCTATCGTGCCTGCATCTTTGAAAGAGCTATCCAATTAGTCCCATTCTTCTGATCTTTCCCCAAAGCCCTGTATTTTTCCCTTCACGTATTTATCTAATACACTTTTGAAAATTTCGATTGAATCTGCTTCCACTACCCTTTCAAACAGTACATTCCTGACCATTACAACTCGCTGTGTAATAAAATATTTCTTCAAGTCGCCTCTGGCTCTTTTCCCGATCACTTCAAATTGGTGATCTTTGGTTACTGACCCTTCTGCCACTGGAAACAGTTTTTCCTTATTCACTCGATCAAAACCGTTCATGATTTTGAAGACCTCTATCAAATCTCCCCATAACCTTCTCTGTTCCAAACACAACAATCACAACTTCTCCAATCTTCACACGTAACTGAAGTCCCTCATCCCTGGTGCTATTCTAGTGAATCTCTTCTGCACCATCAATAAGGCCTTAACATCCTTCCTGACGTATCGTGCCCAGAATTAAACGCAATACTCCAGCTGAGAACGAACCAGTGTTTCTTAAATGTTTAACATAACTTCCTTGCTTTTGACTCTATGCCACGATTAATAAAGCCCAGGATTCCACTTGCTTTTGTAACAGCCTTCTCAACTTGTCCTGCCACCTTACAATATGTGAATGTGTACCCCCAGGTCCCCGATATTCCTGACACCCTTTCAAATTGTACAAATGTAAGGAGTCGCACAACACCAGGTTATAGTCGAACAGCTTTATTTGAAATCACAAGCTTTCGGAGCTTTGCTCCTTCGTCAGGTGAGCGAAGGGTTGCATAAAGGCACAGCATATATAGTCAGAGAATAATGCCTGGTGATTACAGATAATCTTTCTAACTGTCCTTTATCACACCTCGGCAGAGAGATAATCACAGCAATCAAAGGAGTGAATGGTGTTCAGACAGGTTAATGAGGGAAACAGTACATCCAAGAATACTGAATAAACAAGGGGTCAAATCACAAAGGCAGAGAGAGAGTGAGTGAGAGAGAGAGAGAGAGAGCAGAAAGACTGACAGAGAGAGACAGAATGACCAGTTGTATTGAAAACAGATATCTTTTTTATGCACCCATGAGGACGGCCTCAACTGGAATCTTGAGTTCATGTCACGCTCCATGTAACCCCACCAGAGAAAAAAAGTTATCTGTTTTTAATACAACTGGTCATTCTCTCTCACTGCCTTTCGGGTCTCTCTCTCTCTCTGTCTCTCTGACCCCTTGTGTATTCAGTTTCTTGGATGTAATGTTTCCCTGACGAACCTGTCTGAACACCATCCACTCCTTTGATTGCTGTGATTATCTCTCACGAGGTGTGATAAGGGGCAGTTAGAAAGATTATCTATAATCACCGGGCATTGTTCTCTGACTATATAGGCTGTGTCTTTATGGAACCCTCACTCACCTGACGAAGGAGCAAAGCTCCGAAAGCTTGTGATTTCAAATAAAGCTGTTGGACTATAACCTGGTGTTGTGCGACTCCTTCCATTTGTCTCCCCCAGTCCATCACCGGCATCTCCACTTCAAATTGTACGATGTAGTTTATATTGCCTCTTCTCATTCTTCCTCCAAAAATGAATCACTTCATCATTCTCTGCATTAAATTTCATCTGCTATATGTCTGCTCATTTCACCAGTCTGTCAATGCCCTCCTGAAGTCTTTTACTATTCTCCACATTGTTTACTACATTAAGAGTATTGTGTCATCAGAAAACTTAGAAATTATAACTTCCATACCCAAGGTCATTAAAATATATCAAAAAGAGCAGTGGTCCTAATACGGACCCCTGGGAAACACCACTATGTACAACTCTGAAGTCTGAAAAACAACAGTTCACGTTTCGCTCTGCTTTGTGTCCCTGAGCCAATTTTGAATCCATGCCGCCACTGTCCCCTTATTCGAATGGGCTTTAATTTTATTAACAAGACTATTATGTGATACTTTATTAAAATACTTTCAGACATTCCATATACAGAACAGCAACTGCAGTATCCTCATCAACCCTTTCCATCACTTCATTAAAGAAGTGAATCAAGTTAGTCAAACACGATTTTCTTTCTCCCCAATCTGCCCCTTTCCCCCAGTCTGACCCCTTTTCCACATGTACACCGTTTGCTTGTGGATGGATTAGGAGGAGGTGCTGGGCTGAAGTGCAGGCGCTGAATGAGTTCCTAATCGGCCTTCTCCTTAAATTGTACACATATCTTACCAGTTACCTCATCTTATCCGTACTACCTGATGCTGAATCATATTAAAGAATTCCTTTCCAATAATAATATCTGTCTATTAATACATTGATAATCTTATAGGCACGTGCACTTACTGTGTACAAAACCTGAATTCCCGCTTTCAAGATTGTTTCACAAATTTACGACGATTATTACTTGCATTTTAAATTACTTGCCCACATTTATATCTGAGACTGCCTGTGTAAAACTATCACGCTGTAATTACACTCTCTCGCCAGCGATGGCGCTGTGTTTATGGATAACTTGGATGAAGCAATGGAGAGTTGAATATCCAAGTTTGAAGAAGACACTAAGTGAAGAGGGACAGTAAGTATTGCAAGTAGGAGCGGAAAGTTACAAAGAGACATAGACAGATTAAGTGAGGGCACAAAACTATGGCAAATCGAGGTCACTGTGGGCAAGTGTGACGTCGTCCAATTAGGAACCAAGAAAGATAATTCGGAGCATTTTCGAAATGATGAGAAGCCAAGAGATGTGGAGGAGCACAGAGATGTGGGAATCCAAGTTCACAATCTTTAAAACTAATAGATCGGTGCAAATAGCAATCAAAATGTCTGTTGAAATGTTGCACGTTATCTCAAGGGAGTTGGAATACAAAGGGGCGGACGTTGTGCTTCAGTTATACAGAGCCTTGGTCAAACACATCGGGAGTACTGCGTTCCGTTCTGGGCAACGAATCTCAGGAAGTATTTACTGGCCTTGGAAGGGGTGCAGCACAGATTCACCAGAATGATACTTGGATTTAAAAGGTTAAATTATGATGAACGTTTGTATAAACATGGCTTTTGTTCCCTTGAGTGCAAAAGATTGAGCGGTGAACTGATCGATGTGTTTAAAATATTGAAATGATTTTATAGGGCAGGTAGCGAAAGAATGTTTCCTCTGATGGGTGAATCAAGAACAAGGGGCAATGATCTCCAAATTACTTCTCAGCCGTTCAGTATCGATCTCAGAAAGCACATTTTCACACAAAGGGTAGTCGAAATCTGGAACCCGATCCCTCAAGAGACTTTGGATGCTGGGGGACAATTGGAGCTTTCAAGAACGAGAAAAATAAATCAGGCGTCCTTGCAAAGTTTCGAAACGTATTGATCCATTTTTTTGATGCAAAAGGAAGGATCAGTGAGAAATGTTCCCATTTATGGTGCTGAATGGAGAGCGGGAATTGAGTATCTTGATTTAAAAGTAACGCCTGATCAGGAACTTAAACCCTCGGCTCTTCAGGTTTAAAGTCCGATGTTTTACCAACAGAGCCATCCGTTTACCAAATGAACTCTGCGGGCTCTGAAATTGGTTGTTCCGCCCGTGCAGCGCATTTATCTCGCACACCCAGACTGACTGCCACCCACTGGCTTCACTTCATAAATAATCTCCCTGCCATTAATTACACAATCTTTTAACACTGGTGTCAGATGTGACAAGTGATGTTCCCCAGGGATCTGTGGCGGAGCCTCCACTTTTCACCATATTTATGAATGACTTGTATGAAGAAATAGAGAGTTGAATATCGAACTTTGAAGAAGACACTAAGAGGCATAGTAAGTAGTGCAAATGGGAGCAGAAAGTTACAAAGGGCCATAGATAGATTAAGTCAGGGCTCAAAACGATGTCAAGCGGAGGCAATTGTGGGCAAGTGCGAAGTCATCCACTTTGGAACGAAGAAAGATAATTCGGAACATATTCTAAATGGTACGAAGCTCGGAGCTGTAGAGGTGCAAAATGAATTGAGAGCCCAAGTTCACAATCAATAAAAGTTGGTAGATATTTTTAAAAAGCAATCAAAACGGCTAAGGGCATATTGCACGTTATCTCAAGGCGTTTGTGATACAAAGCGGAATAATATTTTTGCAAAGTTGCTCAATGCATTCATCAATTTTTGGGAGGCAGAAGGAAAGATCACTGAAAAACGCTTCAATTTTATGCTGTTAATGAAGATTGGGAATTGAGAACCTTGAATGAAAATCAACTCCCGAAAAAGGGACTTGAGCCCTCGACTCTCAAATTAAAAGGCTGATGCTTCACCAACTGAACGATCAGGGGTCTTGCTAATTTTGTTCACACAGCGACCTTCACTGGCTGGCATAGAACAATACAACCTCCACATTTTGCATTTGATTCTGTATTAATCCCACAAGTACAGATAATTTCTCTCGCACATCCAGACTGACTGACTCCCATAGGCTTCACTTCACAAATACTCTCCCTCTCACTATCGAGACGCTCTTTAACAATGGATTCAAATGTGACAAGTCATATTCACCACGGATCTGGAAGAGGGCTTCAACTCTTCACCATATTTAATATTGATTTGGATGAATCAATAGATAGTGTATATGAAAGTTTGAAGATGACGCTAAGGTAGGACGGGCAGTGTTTAGTGCAAATGGGAGTGGGAAGCTGCATAGGCACATAGGTAGATTAAAGAATGGGCAAAACAATGGCAAATAGCGTTCGTTTTGCGGTGGACGCAAAGAGGCTTCAATGGGATATCGGAACATTGGAACTTTGGAACAGGAGTAGGCCATTCAGCCCCTCGTGCCTGCTCCACCATTTCATAAGATCATGGCTGATCTGTAATCTAATTCCATATTCCAGCCTTTGGCCCATATTCCTTAATCCCTTAAAAAGCTGTCGAGCTCAGATATAAATTTAGCAATTGAGCTAGTATCAATTGCCCTTTGCGGAAGAGAGTTCCAAACTTCTACCACTCTTTGTGTGTAGAAATGTTTTCTAATCTCGCTCCAGAAAGATCTGGCTCTAATTTTTAGACTGTGCCCCCGACTCCTGGAATCCCCAACCAGCGGAAATAGTTTCTCTATATCCACCCGATCAGTTCCCCTTAACATCTTATAAACCTCGATCAGATCACCCCTTAACCTTCGAAACTCTGGACAATACAACCCCAATTTGTGTAATCTCTCCTCGGAACTTAACCCTTGAATCCGGGTATCATTCTAGTAAACCTACGCTGCACTCCCTCCAAGGCCAATATGTACTTACGAACGTGCAGTGCCCATATAGACAGGCTAATTGAGTGGGCAAGAACATGGTAGATTAAATATAATGTGGATGAATGTGAAGTTATCCACTTTGGTAGGAAAAACAGATAAGCAAAGTTTTTTTAAAATGCTGAGAGATTGGGAAATGTTGATGTTCAAAGGGAACTAGATGTCGTTGTGCATGATTCACTGAAAGCTAACATGTAGATGCAGCAAGCAATTAGGAAGGCAAATGATACGTTGAGCTTTATTACAAGAGGATTTGAGTGCAGAGTAAAGATGTCTTACTGCAATT
Source organism: Heptranchias perlo (assembly GCF_035084215.1). Classification (NCBI taxonomy): domain Eukaryota; kingdom Metazoa; phylum Chordata; class Chondrichthyes; order Hexanchiformes; family Hexanchidae; genus Heptranchias; species Heptranchias perlo. Next base: position 552,432 of record NW_027139548.1, read on the forward strand.
CCATTGGGCCTTGGTGAGACTGCAGCTGAAGTATTGTGTACAATTTTGCTCTCCTTACCTCAGAAAGGATATACTTGCCAGAGAGGGAGTGCAAAGCAGGTTCACCAGAATGATTCCTGGGAAGGCGGGATTGTGGTATGAGGAGAGAATGAGTAGACTAGGGAGTATTCTCTTGAGTTAAGACGGATGAGAGGTGATCTGTTTGAAACATATCAAATTCTAACAGGACTCGACAGGGTAGATGCAGGGACGATGTATCCCCTGGTTGGGGAGTCTAGAAAAAGTGGTCAAAGTCTCAGAATAAGCGGTAGGCCAATTCGGACTGAGATGAGGAGAAATTTCTTAATTCAGAGGGTGGTGAATCTTTGGAATTCTCCAACCCAAAGGACTGTGGATGTTCCGTCATTGAGTACATTCAAGACAGATATCGATAGATTTCTAGATATTAAAGGGATCAAGGGATATGGGGATAGTGAAGGAAAATGGCGTTGAGTTAGAAGATCAGCCATGATCTTGTTGAATAGCGGAACAGGCTCGTGGAGCCGGAAGGGCTACTTTTGCACTTATTTATTATGTTGTGGATAAGTGTGAACCAAGACAGATGAATCCGAGTATTTTCTAAATTGTGAGAAGTTTGGAACTGTAGAGGAGCAAAGAGATTGAAGAGTCCAAGTTCACAAATCATCAAAATCTAATAGATAGCAACAAATAGCTATCAAACAGTCCAATGGAATATCGCCCTTTATCTGAAGGGGATTGGAATACAAAGGGGCGGAAGTTATGCTTCAGTCGTATTGAGCCTTGGTCAGACCCATCGGGAGTACTGCGTTCAGTTCTGGGCACCAGATCTCAGGAAGGATATACTGGCCTTGATGGGGGTGCTGCGCAGATTCACCAGAATGATACCGGGGATTAGCGGGTTAAATTATGAGGACTGTTTGTGCAAACCAAGCGAGTATTCACGTGAGTAGAGACGATTGAGGTGTGACCTGATCGAGGTGTTTAAAATGTAAAAATGATTTGATGGGGCAGATACTGAGAAACACTGGTGAGGGAATCAAGAACTGGGGAGTAATTTTATAAATTACAAGGCCATTCATTAACGAAATAATAGAATCATACATTCAGAGAATGAAACAGCACATCAAGGGGCCATTGTCTCTCGCCATCGAAGCTGTAATATCAAACTCCCCGTGAACTTTAAATATTTAACAATTCTTCGCGAGCCGTTTACTCGAGAGTAGCGATTCTTGGGCTCAGTGTTCATTACACTTTTCCTTTTACATTGTTCTTTTGCACAGAAAGAGACTGATTGAGAAAGTGATGTGTTCGATATTTTCGATGTTATGAAAATAAATATTTTTCTCAAACTTGTCCGACCTCATCGTGGTCTCCAAACAATTGATGTTTCCGAATCCATCGTTGACTCCCAATCTATTGATAATTCACCAAACCATTGTATTTGCAACACAATTCAGAGTTTGTAATCGATTGATATTTCTCGATTTATTAACTATCCCCAATCCTTTCGCTGGTCCCAATCCTTTGATGTTTTCTATTCGGTGATGTTTCATTTAAAGTGAGAGATCCCGAGCCCCTGTCCATTGATTTTACTGCAGCCCCTGTGCCTGGGGCTGCTCACGGTCACTTGATGAGCGGTTGGATATTTCGGTGCATTCAGCTCAATGCCGGAGTAATTCACGCGTTGGGTGCTGCGTCTGTATTCAGTGTCTGTACTACCGGACTCGCTGTACTACAGGAGTGAATATCTGAAAAAGACGGGCTCGGCCTGATTTGTGCTTGCATCCACACCGGAAACTGGGACTGGAAATGGCTGGGGTTCCGGTTATTTATAATTTGAAATTTATTGATTGGAAAGTCTCCTGACCATCTGTAATAAATGTAAACAAGGGAATGTTGGATTGAGACTGAAACAGACAGATATGAATGTGGCACCTTCTGTTCGATCGATTTTAAATCTCTGAATATTTTGATGCAGATTCAGTACATATTCGACCAGTAGAAGTGAAAGTAATTATGAAACTCATCGTTGATCAAAGTTACCACGAATGAGGTTGGAATCCACGTGCATTGTATTTTAATCCAACGCCTTAACCACTCGTTGATTCAGGTCTAGGAAAATCTGCTTTGGAAGTTACCCATGGGGGAAGTTAGCTCAGTATCAATTCCACTGTTCTTTTTTCTATTGCAGAGAGTGGGAAAGAGACAGAGAGACAGGGGAAGAGGGACACACACATACAGATTAAGAAATAGCCATAAAGAGAAAGAGTAGTAGAGAGAGAGAGAAAGATATCGGCTGAGAAGGAGGCATAAAAGAGACTGAGAGAGACCGATAGCCAGAGATAGAAAGATAAAGAAAAAGATAGAGACAGGAAGTAGAAGAAACTTACAGAATTGGAAAAAAAAACTAAGCTGGAAATAATTGTTTGTGCCTTTCTCCATCTCTCGCTGGAAATGTAGTTTAAAACATTTTAAACACATTCACCAGGACACGACAAACTCTATTTTAAGGAAACAATTGTTAAACTTCGATTTCAAACTAATAAATATTTCCCCACCAGTAAATTCCTGAGCAGGCAAGCGAGCTGCTTCTCCGGGTGATAAAGTGAATGGTCACTGTGCTCTCACAGGCCAGCTGTGTTCTGCACTGTCAGGTTCGGTTGGGAATGACCCAGTTGCAGTGAAATAGGTAACAGCCACAAACAGTAATGTTCGAGTGTGGTCACCACCAGTAACGTTAGAAGAGAAACAACATCATTAATGTTAGTGTAGGATCACCATCACTAATGTTAGAGTAGGATTTACCATCAGTAATGTGAGAGTAGGGTCACCACACGTAATGTTAGAGTCGGGTCACCAGCAGTAATCTGAGAGTAGGGTCTCCACCATTAATGTTAGTGTAGGATCACCACCATTACAGTAGGGTCACCATCATCCCAGAGAGGAAGTATACAGGGGTTTCGCATCTTCAAAAGCAATTAAATCGAAAGGGCCAGATGAAATGTATCCCATGTTGTCAAGAGAAGCAACGGAGGAAGTAGCGGAGGCTCTAACCATCCCCTCTGGCTGCAGATGTGTTGCTGGAGGACTGCTAAAGATGTGCTGTTGTTTAAAAGGGGGGAAAGTGACAGTCCGAGTAATTACAGGCCTGTCAGCCGAACCTCGGTGGTGGGCAAATTATTGGAAACAATTCTGAGGGAGAGTATTAATCGTCATTTAGAATTTATCAAGGAGAGTCAGCGTAGATTTGTTAAGGGAAGGTCGTGTCTAACTAATTCGATTGAATTTGAGGCGGTAACAAGGAGGGTCGATCAGGGTAGTGCATTCGAAGTAGCCTACGTGGATTTTAGCAAGGCTTTTGAAAAGGTCCCAAATGGCAGACTGGTCAGTGAAGTAAAAGCCTATGGAATCCAGCGGAAAGTGGTACATAAGAACAGAACAGAAGAACATAAGAAATAGGAGCAGGAGTAGGCCAATCGGCCCCTCGAGCCTGCTCCGCCATTCAATAAGATCATGTCTGATCTGATCCTAACCTCAAATCTAAATTCATGTCAAATTTCCTGCCCGCTCCCCGTAACCCCTAATTCCCTTTACTTATAGGAAACTGTCTATTTCTGTTTTAAATTTATTTAATGATGTAGCTTCTACAGATTCCTGGCGCAGCAAATTCCACAGACCTACTACCCTCTGAGTGAAGAAGTTTCTCCTCATCTCAGTTTTGAAAGAGCAGCCACTTATTCTGAGATCATGCCCCCTAGTTCTCGTTTCACCCATCCTTGGGAACATCCTTACCGCAACCACCCGATCAAGACCCTTCACAATCTTATATGTTTCAGTAAGATCGCCTCTCATTCTTCTGAACTCCAATGAGTAGAGTCCCAATCTAATCAACCTCTCCTCATATGTCCACCACTGGGATTAACCGAGTGAACCTTCTTTGTCGTGCCTCGAGAAAAAGTATGCCTTTTCTTAAGTATGGAGACCAAAACTGTATGCAGTATTACAGGTGCGGTCTCACCAATACCTTATATAACTGCAGCAATACTTCCCTGTTATTATATTCTGTCCCCCTCGCAATAAAAGACAACATTCCGTTGGCCTTCTTGATCACCTGCTGCACCTGCATACTAACTTTTTGATTTTCTTGCACTAGAACAGCCAGAACCCCTTTGTACTGCAGTACTTTCCAGTTTCTCGCCTTTAAGATAACAACTTGCTCTCTGATTTTTCCTGCCAAAGTGCATAACCTCACATTTTCCAATATTGTATTGCATCTGCCAAATCTCCGCCCACTCACCCAGCCTGTCTATATCCCCTTGTAGGTTTTTTATTTCCTCCTCACTCTCCACTTTCCCTTTCATCTTTGTATCATCTGCAAACTTTGATATGTTACACTCGGTCCCCTCCTCCAAATGCTTAATATCGATTGTAAAGAGTTGGGGACCCAGCACCAACCCCTGCGGAACACCACTGGCTGTTGTTTGCCAATCCGGGAATGAACCATTTATCCCAACTCCCTGCTTCCTGTTAGATAACCAATCCTCCACCCATGCCAGAATATTACCCCCAAATCCAGTGATTCTTTATCTTGAGCAATAATATTTTATGTTGCACCTTGTCGAATGCCTTCTGGAAGTCTAAATACACTACGTCGACTGGTTCCCCTTTATCCACACTTTACGTTATGCCCTCAAAGAACTCAAGCAAATTTGTCAGACATGACTTCCCCTTCATAAAGCCATGCTGACTTTGTCGTATCAAGTTATGTTTATTCAAATGTCGCGCGACTGTCTCCTTAATAATTGACTCCAAAATTTTACCCACCACAGATGTTAGGCTAACTGGTCTATAATTTCCAGCCTTCTGCCTGCTACCCTTTTTAAATAAGTTTGTTACAGTAGCAGTTTTCCAATCTGCCGGGACCTTTGCCGTGTCCAGAAAATTTTGGAAAATTATTACCAAAGCATCCGCAATCCCTACTGCCACTTTCCTCAAGACCCTAGGATGTAAGCCATCATGTCCAGGGGATTTATCCGCCTTGAGTCCCATTAATTTACTGAGTCACAATTCCTTAGTGATTTTAATCGTATTTAGCTCCTCCCCCCTCGAACTCCCTGTTTGTCCAGTGTTGTGATATTCTTAGTGTCCTCCACCGTAAAGACTGAAACTAAATATTTGTTCAGCATTACTGCCATCTCCATGATTCCCACCATTAATTTACTGGTCTCATCCTCTAATGGGCCGATGTTTGCCTTAGCCACCCTTTTTCTTTTTATATAACTATATAAACTCTTGCTATCTGTTTTCATATTTTTTGCTAATTTATTTTCATAATCTATCTTCCCTTTTTTAATAAATCCATTAGTTACTTATTGGATTCAGAATTAGCTCAATGTCAGGAAGCGAAGGATAATGGTCAACGGGTGTTTTTGTGACTGAAAATATGTTTCCAGTGGGGTTCCACAGGACTATATCAATGACTTAGACTTAAATGTGGAGTGCATGATTAAGAAGTTTGCAGATTATACAAAAATTGGTCGTGTGGATGATAGTGAGGAAGAAAGCTGTAGACTGCAGGAGGAGATCAATCGACTTGTCAGGTTGGCAGAAAATTGATCAATTGAATTCAATACTAATAAGTGTGAGGTAATGATTTTGGGGAGGGCAAACAAGGCAAGGGAATTCGCAGTAAATGGTGGGATACTGAGAAGTGCAGAGGAATAGATGGACCTTGGAGTGAATCTCAACTGATCCCTGAAGATATCAGGACAAGTAGATAAGATGGTTCAGAAGGCATACGGGATGCTTTCCTTCATTCGCCGAGGCATGGAATATAAGAGCAGGGAAGTTATGCTAGAACTGTATAAAACACTAGTTCGACCACAGCGAGAGCACTGCCTACAATCCTGGTCCCGACATTACAGGAAATATGTGATTGCAGTAGAGAGGGTGCAGATGAGATTTACAAGGATGTTGCCAAGACTGGAGAATTTTAGCTGTGCGAGAAGATTGAATAGGCTTGCGTTGTTTTCTTTGGAGCAGTGGGGGTTGAGGGGAGATTTAAGATTTAATTGAGGATTTGGACAGCGTGGGGCCCAGATAGAGTGAACAGGCAGGATCTGTTTTCTTTACAGAGTTCAAAAACTAGGGCTCACAGCGTTAAAGTAATTGGTGGAAAGATTAGATTGGAATTCAGGGGAAATATTTTCACCCAGAGGGTGGTGAGGGTTTGGAACTCACTGCCTGAAATGGTGGAAGAGGCAGAAAATCTCATCACTTTAGAAAAGTACCTGAATGTGCTCTTGAAGTGCTGTAATATGCAAGGCTACAGACCAAGAGCTGGAAAGTGGGAATAGGCTGGATGGCTCTTTTCGGCCGGCACAGGCACGATGGGACGAACGGCCGACTTCTGTGCAATAAATTTCTATGGTTCCTTGATCTCTGTGTATTGAATGATATCATATTACAGCCTAGGCTTCACAACCCTGCAATATTAACGCAGGAGTGTGGAATCGTGTAATACTACTGGCTGGAGTATTGAATAGTTTAACATTAGAGCCTGGAATATTGAAACGTGTAATATTACAGCCCACAGTATTGAATGATGATTTTTTTTTTATTCGTTCATGGGATGTGGGCGTCGCTGGCGAGGCCAGCATTTATGGCCCATCCCTAATTGCCCTTGAGAAGGTGGTGGTGAGCCGCCTTCTTGAACCGCTGCAATCCGTGTGGTGACGGTTCTCCCACAGTGCTGTTCGGAAGGGAGTTCCAGGATTTTGACCCAGCGACGATGAAGGAACGGCGATATATTTCCAAGTCGGGATGGTGTGTGACTTGGAGGGGAACGTGCAGGTGGTGTTGTTCCCATGTACCCGCTGCTCTTGTCATTCTTTGTGGTATAGGTCGCGGTTTTGGGAGGTGCTGTCGAAGAAGCTTTGGCGAGTTGCTGCAGTGCATCCTGTGGATGGTACACACTGCAGCCACAGTGCGCCGGTGTTGAAGGGAGTGAATGTTTAGGGTGGTGGATGGGGTGCCAATCAAGCGGGCTGCTATGTCCTGGATGGTGTCGAGCTTATTGAGTGTTGTTGGTGCTGCACTCATCCAGGCAAGTGGAGAGCATTCCATTAAACTCCTAACTTGTGCCTTGTAGATGGTGGAAAGCCTTTGGAGAATCAGGAGTTGAGTCACTCGCCGCAGAATACCCAGCGTCTGACCTTCTCTTGTAGTCGCAGTATTTATATCGCTGGTCCAGTTAAGTTTCTTGTCAGTGGTGACCCACAGGATGTTGATGTTGATGGATTCGGCGGTGGCAATGCCGTTGAATGTCAAGGGGATGTGTTTGGACTCTGTCTTTTTGGAGATTGTCATTGCCTGACACTTGTATGGCGCTAATGTTACTTGCCACTGATGAGCCCAAGCCTGGATCTTGTCCAGGTCTTGCTGCATGCGAGCTCGCACTGCTTCATTATCTCAGGGGTTGCGAATGGAACTGAACACTGTGCAATCATCAGCGAACATCCCCATTTCTGACCTTATGATGGAGGGAAGGTCATTGATGAAGCAGCTGATGATGGGTGGACCTGGGACACTGCCTTGAGGAATTCCTGCAACAATGTTCTGGGGCTGAGATGATTGGCTTCCAACAACCACTACCATCTTCCTTTGTGCTAGGTATGTCTCCAGCCACTAGAGAATGTTCCCCCTTATTCCCATTGACTTCAATGTTACTTGGGCTCCTTGGTGCCACACTCGGTCAAATGCTGCCTTGAAGTCAAGGGCAGTAACGCTCACCTCAGATTACTACCTTAGAGATCCCGCTTTTTAATTGATTTCCTAACTCCCTCTATTCTGATTGCAGGACCTCTTCCCTTTATTTACCGATGTCGTTGGTACCAAAATGGACCACGACCTGTGGCTGTTCATCCTCTCCGTTAAGAATGTCCTGCAGCCTCTCCGTGACGTCCTTGACCCTAGCACCAGGGAGGCAATATCCAAAGCGGAATATGTGTTTGAGAGGGAGATGTTCCCAGGGGACTCCTGCTCTACCTGCCTAATCCTTTTATTCTGTTTGGCGTTCAACCATTTTCTTTCTGCTTGTGTAATCATTACCTGCGGTATGAACACCTCACTGAACGTGCTATCCCCCACGATAATCTCAATATCGCGGATGCTCCACAGTGAATCAACTCTCAGTTCCAGCTCCGAAACGCGGTTGCCAGTAGTTGCATCTGGACACACTTCCTGCACACATGGTCGCCAGGGACACCGGTAATGTCCATGACTTCCCACACAGCGCAAGAGGAGCATATCACGGGTGCGATAGCGCAGGAGGAGCATCTCACGGGTGCGAGCTCTGCTGCCGTGACCTGCCTTAAATTAAGCTCGTTAGTTACTCCCTTTCAGGAGTTTACTGCTTTAAATTACTCTTAATTTACAGAATGTTAGCTCCACTAGGGACATTGATTCACTTAAAAACGTTACTTGCTATCTGACCTGCAGACCTTACCTCTCTTTTTACTTTCGTTACTGCAGTGTAGAATAGTAGAAATACTCACCTGAACCTACTAACCACACCGTGTCAGTGATACATTGTATCATAGTATGATAGTAAGTTACAGTACAGGAGGAGGCCATTCGGCCCATCGTACCTACGTCGGCTCTTTGAAAGAGCTCCCCAATTAGTCCTTTTCCCCTGCTCTTTCGACACAGCCCTGTAATTATTTCGTTCAAAAGAATCATAGAATCTTCGAATGCTTACAGCACGGGAGGGTGCCATTTGGCCCATCGAGTCCATGCTGTGTATCTGCAAGACCAATCCAGCGAGTCCCACTCAGCCGCCCTATTCCTGTAGCACAGCTATTTTTCCCTTTACAGACTTATCCAGATCCGAACCACTCGCTGTGTAAAAAACGTTTTTTTCTCATGACACCTTTGTTTCTTTTGGCAATCAAATTCCATCTATGTCCTCTGGTTCTTTCTCCTTCCGCCAATGGGAACAGTTTCCCCCTATCTACGCTGTCTAGACCATTCATGATTTTGAACACCTCTCTCAAATCTCCTCTCAACCGGAGAACAATCCCAACTTCTCCAATCTATCCACGTAACTCAAGTCCCTCATCCCTGGAATCATTCTCGTAAATCTCTTGTGCACCCTCTCCAACACCTTCACATCCTTCCTAAAGTGCAGTGCTCAGAACTGGACACAATAATCCATCGTTTTATAAAGGCTCATCATTACCGCCTTGCTTTGTATTCCATGCCTCTATTCATGAAGCCCAGGATACCGTATGGTTTCTTAACAGTTTTCTCAAAGTGACCTGACACCTTCAACGATTTGTGCCGATTTTCCCCCGAGATCTCTCTTCTCATCTATCCCTTTTAGAGATGTGCCCTCAAGTTTAAATTGCCTCTTCTCGTTCTTCCGACAGAAATGTCGCACTTCGTATTTTTCTGCGTTAAATTTCATCTGCCACGTGTCCACCCATTCCACCAGCCTGTCTATATCGTCCTGTAGTCTATCACTATCCTCCTCACTGTTCACTACACTTCCGAGTTTTTTGTCATCTGAAAATTTGGAAATTGTGCCCTGTACATGCAAGTCCAAGTCACTAATATATGTCAAGAAAAGCGGTGGTCCTCGTACCGGCCCCTGGGGAACACCAATGTATACTTCCTTCTAGTCCGAAAATTAACCGTTCACTACTACTCTCTGTTTCCTGTTATTTAGCTAATTTCGTATCCTTGCTGCCACGGCCCCTTTTATTCCATGGGCTTCAAACTTGCTGACAAGCCTATAATATGGCACTTTATCAAACGCCTGTTGATAGCACATACACACCACATCAACTGCTTTACCCTCGTCGACGCTCTCTGTTGCCTCATCAACAAACGCAATCAAGTTATTTAAACATGATTTGCCTCGAACAAATCTGTGCTCGCTCTCCTTAAGTAACCCCTACTTATCGAAGTGTGTGTTAATTTTGTCTCGGATTAATGTTTCTAAAAGTGTCCCCTCGAGCGAGGTTAAGCTGACTGTCCTGTAGTTGCTGGGTTTATCCTTACACCCCTTTTTGAACAAGGGTGTAACATTTGCAATTTTCCAGTCCTCTAACACCACCCCCATATCTAAGGATGATTGATAGATTATGGCCAGTACATCCGCAATTTCCACACTTACATCCCTCGGAAACCAAGAATGCATCCATCTGGACCGGGTAACTGATCTACTTTAATTACAGCCAGCCTTTCTAGTTCGTCCTCTTTATCAATTTTTAACCCATCCAGTATCTGAACTACCTGCTCTTTTACTGTTACTGTGGCAGCATCTTCTTCTAAAGACAGATGCAATGTATTCATTTAGTACCTCAGCCATGCCTCTGCCTCCAAGAGTCGATCTCCTTTTTGGTCCCTAATCAGTCCCAACCCTGCTCTTACTACACGTTTACTTTTTACATGCCTGTCGAAGATTTTTGAATCCTTTTTATATTGGCCGCCTGTCCATTCACATACTCTCTCTTTGCCCCTCTTATTTCCTTTTTCACTGGGTTGCGAAACATTGGAATTCCTTCCCCCAGAGGACTGTGGATGCTGAGTCATTAAGTGTATTCAAGGCTCAGAAAGATAGATTTTTGGACTCTAGAGGAATCAAGGGATATGGGGATCGGGCGGGAAAGTGGAGTTGTGGTCGAAGGTCAGCCATGATCTGATTGAATGGCGGAGTAGACTCGAGGGGCCGAATGGCCGATTCCTGCTCTTATTTCTTCTGTTCTTATCAGGTTTAAACTGCGTTTTAAAAGCATAGTTTATATTAATGATTGCCAAAAAAATAAATATTTAATATTAAAATCGTGATTTTAAACTCCTTATTTTAAAAGTTTTTGGTCGTTAAAAAAAAAATCAAAATTTTGTTAAAAATTTGTTTTTAATTTTCCATTCTGTCTCCTTAATTTAATTCAAATATTTCCTCGGCTTTTTATATAAATAAAATAAAACTTTTATTTGTTATGAAATTCAGAACACTAACTTCCAATGATTGCTGCTTGTTTGAGCAATGCAGCCTGAAGCTGTGGGTGTGACTTCTCGTCCTGACAGACCTGGTGGGCGTGTCTTCTATTCTCACCGACTGTTCCATGTGCGTTAACTCACGCTGCTCAGAGTGATGGCGCAAAATTTTTTTCAAGTTCATAACCAAGCAATTCGACACCACAGAACCCGGAGTAAGTATTTTTGTTCATCTATTTCGCAGGAGCTGCGATGTGCGTTACCACGCCATTCTGCACGATTTCTGGCCCAATATTTCGTACGAGATATTATTCTCCCTTGGATATTCACTCACAGAAGGCTCACAGCGGTGCCCTCTTCAGTCCTAACCCAGACCCACAGCCGCTCGCCAATCAACTTGGAGCGGACAATGGATACAGATCAGACACCGGAAATTAGCCTCATCCCTCCTCACTATTGGACTGACCTGAGGAGGCAGATGCGTTCCGACTGGTGCCACGACAAGATATGTTATTTACAGACACACTGGAGATAAAAGCTGGGACCTGCGTACTGTATAATACCCTGCATCAAATTAATCATGTTATTCCAACTCTTGTGTACAAAACCTATTCATGTACGTCTTGTTACATATTATTAGTGAGATGAAAAGAATCATAGATCTCCATTCGAAAGCTCAGATATTAACATTGATTGAATAATATAATTGTCGGTTTTTGTTCAGAATAAGAGGAAGAAAAAAGCTCCTGTACGTAAAGACTGATAAATGATTGGGAAAATTCAAAGAGGTGTATGAAAGACATTATGGGATGGAACAGTTCCAAGCCCCTCATTCAATACAATTGCCTTTCCAGATTCTATGTATTCATAACTCCGGAACTACTAACTTTTAAATAATCCCTTGAAAAAGTAGCACGATAGCTCAGTGGGGTAATCTCTCAAAACTTCATATAAATGCCACTGCGTTGAGGGGTAAAAATTTCTATACTCCCGTTTCCGGCACCAGCAGAGGACACATGGTATCATAGCATCATTCAGGTGATTCGGTCCATCGTATCGATGCCAGCAACTTGAAAGAGTTATCCAAATAGACCCACTTCCCATAGCCCTGCACATGTTTCCTTTTGAAGTATTTATCCATTTCCCTTTTAAAAGTTATTGTTCAATCTGCCTCCACCAACCTTTCAGGCTGTGCATTCCAGATCATAACAAGTCGCTGCTCAAATAAAATTCTAATACCACCAACCCCACCCCGGTTTTGCCAATTAATTTAAAACAAAATTGAACACAATACTCTGGCTGAGGCCAAACCACTGATTTATAAAGGTTTACCATAAATTCCTTATTTGTGTTCTCTATTCTCCTATTTCCCGTTTACTTTTTAACAGCCTTGTCAACTTATCTTGCCGCCTTCAAAGATCTTTGTATGTGAACCCAACCGTCTCTCTGTCCCTGCACCCGCTTTAAACTTGTACCATTTAATTTATATTGCGCGTCGTAATTTCTCCTTTCAAAATGCATCACTTCACATTTCTCTGCATTAAATTTCATCTGCCATGTGTCTGCCAATGTCAGCCTTCTGCCTTTGTGCTCTTGGAGTTTGTAACGATCCTCCTTACTCTTTAATACATTTCCAAGCTTTATGATATCTGCAATCTTTGAAATTATGCCTGTTATACCGAAGTCCAGGACATTAAAACATATCGAAAAGAGCAGTGGTTTTAATACCGACCCATGGGCACAGTGCTGTATACTTCACTCCAGTCTGATAACCAACCGTTCCCCACTACTCTCTGCTTTCTGTCTCTTAGCCAATTTCGTGTCCACACTGCCACTGCCCCTTTAATGGTGTTAACACGTCTATTATGTGGTACTTTAATGAACGCATTTTGAAAGTCCAGATGCACAACATCAACTGCACTCCCTTCATCAATCCTCTCCTTTATTTCATTGAAGAACTCGATCACGTTTGTCAGACACGATTTGCCTTTAACAAATCCATGCTGGCTGTCATTTATTAACCTTTGTTCTTCCAAGTGACAATTATTTTTCCCCGGATTATGGTCTCTAGAACTTTCCCTGCCACCGACGTTAGGCTGAGTTATCTATACTTGGTTCATCTATCACCCCTTTTTCGAACAGGGGAGTAAAATTTGCAACAATCCAGTCTTCTGGCACCATTCCCATATTCACAGAGGAATGAAAGATTATGGTCAAAGCCTCCGCTATTTCTACCCTTACTGACCTCAGCAACCTGGGAAGCATCCAAGCTGGATCGGGTTACTTTTCTAATTTGAGCGCTGCCCGCCGTTAAAGTACCTCTTCTTTATCGATTTCTAGACCATCCAATTGCTCTACTCTCATTCCATGCTGAGACATTGGCAGCATCCTCTTCTTTCGGATAGACAGGTCTAAAGTATATGTTTATGCAACACTTTAATGCTCCATTTTCCGTTAACCGCTGTCGACAGGGTTTGGCCTGGTGGGGGAGACCCGAATAATTCAATAACTTTATGAAACATTCCACAATATTTAAAAAAAAATACATAGATTGAAACTAATAATCTGCAATATGAACAGGTTTTAAGATTAGAACCTATTGAACAAACATTAATGAACTAATAATCTGTAAGGACAGAGATCTTCTCGGCACCTGTCCAGACAGTCAAGAGACTGACTGAACACAAAGGACGAATAGACGATGTATCAGAAAACAATTAGATCGTCAGATGTAAACCGTGAGTGGAACAATGATAGTGTCGGGCAGACTCATGGAACAGGGTTACATAATTTACAAGAAGACTTAATGGATTAACCATTTACTTACGAATTAACAATAACCAGGTCATGTTGACACGTTATCATCACGTTAGCAAGACGTGAATAAAACCAGAATAGGCACAATACTCAACAACCTCAGGAGAGTTGAACTTCTAGCTTTGACCAATTCAAGCAGATTAGAACTGTGCCCTTACAATCCATCCTGATGGGTCCTCCCGTCAGTAAGTGTCTGTACCTGTAATCTCACGGTCACTGTATGGAGTGGGCAATATAAATAAACAACAGTATTCAGACCTTTCAGTGTTTCCTAGTTCTCGAACCTGTTTAAAGTTGTCTGAATACGGATTGTCCTGTAAAATCCCAATGTATATTTAGTCTATTCGGGAGGCAAAAACCTAAGATATTTTACGGGTAAAAAGAAAACGAATTGTACAAATAACGACTTCCAACGAATAAATGTTTTTTCCACCAGTTCCGGGTGATAACGTGTTGGGTCACTTTGCTCTTGTGTTCCGATACGGGCAGGTTCGGTTCCGAAAATCTCCTCGCAGAGTTAAGAACAATTTCTCATTGGATGAAACGCAACAGCTGAAGCAGCGACGAGTCCTGGCCGAGTGTTTAAGGCGGTGGAGTAGAATTTTATTGGTTTTTTTCTGGGCAGGTTCGGATCCTGCTTTTTATTTGTAAACTGGAAGTTAATAAATACTGCGGTGGGGTTCGAGCCTCAGTTAGTGATAAACATGGAACTTTTGGTGATAAATCTGGACTGTTTGGTGATAAATATGGAACATTTGGTGATAAATATGGACCATTTGGTGATAAATATTGAACATTTGGTGATAAATATGGAGCATTTGGTGATAAATATGGAACATTTGGTGATAAATATGGAACATTTGGTGATAAATATGGACCATTTGGTGATAAATATGGAACATTTGGTGATAAATATGGACCATTTGGTGATAAATATGGAACATTTGGCGATAAATATGGACTATTTGGTGATAAATATGGAACATTTGGTGATAAATATAGAACATTTGGTGATAAATATGGAACATTTGGTGATAAATATGGACCATTTGGTGATAAATATGGAACATTTGGTGATAAATATGGACTATTTGTTGATAAATATGGAACATTTGGTGATAAATATGGAGGACTTGGTGATAAATATGGAACATTTGTTGATAAATAATGAAATTTTGGTGATAAATATGGAGCATTTGGTGATAAATATGGAGCATTTGGTGATAAATATTGAAATTTTGGTGATAAATATGGACCATTTGGTGATAATTATGGACAATTTGGTGATAATTATGGACAATTTGGTGATAAATATGGAACATTTGGTGATAAATATGGAACATTTGGTGATAAATATGGACCATTTGGTGATAAATATGGAACATTTGGTGATAAATATGGAACATTTGGTGATAAATATGGAGGACTTGGTGATAAATATGGAACATTTGGTGATAATTATGGACAATTTGGTGATAATTATGGACAATTTGGTGATAAATATGGAACATTTGGTGATAAATATGGACCATTTGTTGATAAATTTGGACCATTTGTTGATAAATATGGACCATTTGGTGATAAATTTGGACTATTTGGTGATAAATTTGGACCATTTGGTGATAAACATGCTGCATTCCCTGCCACGTACTTTAAATTTCTGATTAATGGAACTGATCTACAAACAAAGATGGTTTAACATGAATTTTTTTTATCAGTAGTGGGATTCGATCCCTCGTAAATAGACACCCAGTGAGCTGTGAGACCGGTGACCACGCAAATAACCCGATAATACAAACTGCGCACCTGCGCATCAAATTCCACACGATACTGCGGCCAGTATCAGACACTGAACACACAGTCCAGGCTGACACTACCAGTGCTGGCCTGTCAGAGCTGCATTCTTTTGCTGTTTGTCGGAGCTTGCTGTGAGTAAATTGACTACCGCGTTTCCAACATTACAACAATATTGTATGTTTCCTTTCACATCTTTTAAACATACAATTAAATGTATGAATCAGGACGAGTTCCAATTTATTTTAGAGGGAAAAATGAAACTAATTGTAAAATAGTCGAATTGAAGCAAATAAATGCGATTTTTTTTCCACCAGTAACCCGCGAGTTGCTGTTCTGGGTGATAAAGTGGAAGAGAGGCGAGAAATCGGAGCGAGCCACGCCCCCCCTCGGATCCCACGTATCCTGGCAATGGCGGTTTTGACCCACGTTTTGGTGCTCCGACCTGCTCCATTTACCGGGTACCCCAGGATGAGCAGCGTTGGGCTGAAGTGGAGTCAAGAATGTAGGAACAGTCCCTTTGAATACCAGAATAGGGGCTGCAAACCTCTCACACTCCAGAGATCTGTGATGCACGGGTTCCTACAGGCCATACAACTGACCGGCGGGCCGGTGTATCAGTGAACTGGCTCCAAGCAGCCACTGCTCCGGGCAGCGCTTTCCACCCCAGTTCCCCACTGGCACAGGGGAAGATTCCAGGGTACAAAGCACGAATAAGCAGACAACTAAGCGCATGTTGCACAGCCCCCTGTTCAATATCGAATCTAAGGAACAATATACGTGGAGCAGGAGAGGGAGATGTGCGTCCCGACAGGGAACGTTTGGAAAGAGTGCAGGGCCAGGGTGGCTCTGCTGGGGTTGGGGAATCGAGGTCAAAGGAATATGTTTGGCCTTGGAGTTGAACTCTGTGGTGGAACTCTCTCCCCTCTGAGTCAGAAGCTCCCGGGTTCAACCGCACTCCAGGGACAGAACACACAATCCAGGCTGATTATCTCAATGCTGCGCTGTCACAGATGCTGTTTTACGGATGTAAAGTTATAACTAGCCCACTGGCGCTATTGCAAATAGAGTGGGGAAGTTGTGGTGAGTTGTGGTGTCCAAGGGGTAAGGCGGTCGGTCTTGTCTATCGGAAGAGCGCGGGTTTGACCCCCGCGACCAGCTTTAAACTTCCAAACTTTAATTAAATGGTTTTCGAGAAGCAACTTAACGGCCCCGTTTCCTTGTTTCTCGCCGTCTCAGCTGGAATGTCAAACTCCCCTTGTAAACTTTGAAAATTAACAATTCTACCTGAGGCGTTTTCCCAGGGATTAAAATTCCTTCATTTTGTGGATTTGAAACAGGACAGAGGTAACTGTTTCCTTCTTTGGCACCAATCTGTTCCGATCTGTTTCCTTCTCTGACCGTGTGATCCTCAAAATGTGATAGTGGTATTAGAGAGAAAGGGAGAGAGTATGTAATGCTCACTCGGGACCCCGTGTCTCTTGGCCCCCAACCTATAGTCTCACCTCCTGTTTCAGAGCAACATAAAAAGGGGACAAAGGAGCTCGGGCATCAAAACAGAAAAAAAGAGACTGAGACAGGTGGCGATAGATGACGGCAGAGATGGTTGACCGGACTATTGGTAATTTGCAACCGTCCTATTATATATCTCTATCAATTGACTTTCCCAATCTGTTGCTGTTTCTGAAACCATTGATGATTGCATAACCTGACTTTCCCAATCTTTTTATACGTCCCAGTCAAAAAACTTTCCCAATCCATTGATCTATCCCAGTCCATTGACTTTACCAATCCATTGATATATCTCAGTCCATTATTTTTCCGAATCCATTTATATATCCCAGTCCATTATGTTTCCCAATGCATTGATATATCCCAGTCCATGGACTTTACCAATCCATTAATATAACACAGTCTATTGTGTTTCCCGATCCATTGAAATATCACAGTCCACCGAAATTCCCCAAACCATTGATGTATCTCAGTCCATTGTGTTTCCAAATCCATTGAAATATCCCAATCTACATTGTTGCACAATCCATTGATATATCCCAGTCCATTGACCTTCCCAATCCATTGATATATCTTGTCCGTTGAGTTTCCCAATCCATTGATATATCCCAGTCCATTGAGTTTCCCAATCCAATGATATACCCCAGTCCATTTTGTTTCCCAATCCATTGATATACACCAGTCCGTTGACTTTTCCAATCCATTGATGTATCCCAACCCACTGTGTTTCCCAATCCATTGATATATCCCCGTCTACAGTGTTTCATAATCCATTGAAATATCCCAGTCCATGGACTTTCACAATCCATTGACATATCCCTGCCCATTATGTTTGCCAATCCATTCATATATCCCAATCCATTGACTTTACCAATCCAGTGACATGTCCCAATCCAATGACTTTCCTAATGCTGTGAACTTTCAAAAGTATTTTGATAAGTTACCACATTGAAGACACGTAACTAAGGTCAGAGCATGTGAAGTCAGGGGACAAGTAGCAGAATGAATAGCAAACTGGCTACAAAACAGAAAACAGTGTGTGGGCACTGAAGTTATTCACTCAAACTGGCGGAAGGTGGAAAGTGGTGTTACACAAAGATCCGTGCTGTGAACACAGTTGTTCACCATTTACTCAAATTATTTGGACATGATAATCGATAGTACAGTATCAAAATTTGCAGCTGGCACCACATTGGGGGATAGATTGGGGGATAGTTAATACTGAGGAAGACTGCAACAAAATGCAAGAGGACGTGAACAAGCTTGCAGAATGGAAATCTAAATGGCCAATGGATTTCAACATAAATAAGTGTGAGGCGTTGTGTTTTGGTAGGATGACGAACGAGACCACCAACTCCTACAGAGAAGTTACGTTAGACTTGTATGGAATCTCAGTTAAACCATACTTAGTGTACTGTGTACAATTTTGGTCTCCATATGACAAAAAGGGTATAGAGACACTGGATATGGTGCTAAAATATTTACGAGGATGAAATCAGGACTGAGAGATTATAACTGGCAGGAAGGACTGAAGTGGCTGGAGCACGTTTCTCTTGAAAAGAGAAGTTTGAGGTTGAACTAACAGAGGTCTTTACAATTATGATTTGAGCAGGTAGACATAGAGAAAATGTTTCCGATTGTGGGGGCATCCAAAACGAGGGGCCATAAGCATAAGATAGTCACGAATAAATCCAATAAGGAATTGAGCAGAAACTTCTTTAGTACTTAAAACATGGAGTAGTTGAGGCGAATAGCATAGGTACATTTAAGGAGACGGTAGATAAGTACCGACCACCAGTCACAGCCACGACTCCGTGTGTGGGGGGGGGGGGGGTGGTCATTTTTGATTTTAACATTGAAAAATGTTTGACACCTGGGAGCATGTCCGGGGTCATCAAAGGTGCATGGGAACAGTGCAGTGCCCAAGCGGTAAGTTCTCAATATTGTAAAATTAAAAGCGTGGGTTCGAATTCTGATTGTGCCTCTGTTAGCTTTGAATATTTAAAGCGATATTTACGCTGCATCCGCTCCAAGGCGAATATATCTTTCTTTGAGGTGCAGTTCCCAATCCAAATGAAGTGCTCCTGATGGGGTCTGACCAAGGCTCTGGAAAACTGTGGCATGACTTGTTCCCCATTGTGTTCCAGACCGCTCGACGGAGAGGCCAAAATTCCAAGAGCCTTTTTGACTGGCCCCCGAGCAAGTTACTCAACAAACATTAAATCGAATGGGATCCTGCAGGCCACTCACGGCGTTTGTTTTTAGCGAATTGTAGTGAAGCACAGTGTGTTAGTAAGTGAGATTTCCATGGTGTGATTTCACCAACAGGACACATCTGCTTTTAATTATATACAGGGTTAAGATCGTAACTGATAGATTCTGAACTAAAATATCATCTAAACCATTGAAACTGTTGAATTGCAGCTGACCATTGCACCATCAGTTTATTTACCCTTTTCGTGTTAACAATCCTCTGACAAACATACAGAGAGCCCAGGAACTTCCAGGACCTGAGTGCGAGACAATGCGGTTAATCCATGAGATAATGTAAGAAATGACAAGCTGTTTCATCTTGTCGAGAACAGTACAACCAGAGGACACAGCCTGCGCTTGAAGGGGTGAAATTAGAAATTAATCTGCGGAAACGTTATTCCAGTGAGCGAGTTGTCGATCTATGGAACAGGCTCCTTTCCCAATCTATATATTTAAAATGAGAGGATAGGGTAATTTAGAGGAACACAGTAAATGCTTGATTAGAAATACAATAAATGGGAATTCAGGGAGGCAGAGTAAAGGTTTAGATAGGAATAGAGAGCAGGGGAATTTAGGGGAACACAGTAATGATTTAATTGGTAATAGAAGAATATAAGTGACAATGGCAACTGTTCAATTAGAAATAGAGGAAAGAGGAATGTGGAGGAACACAGTAAATGTTCAATTAGAAATAGAATATAGTATAAAGTCGAACATGGGGAAACACAGTAACTGTTCAATTAACGATTGAGAACAGGGAACATTAGGAGAATACAGCAAATCTTGAATTAGTAATGGGGATCAGCGGAACAGAACCACCATTTATTTCAAAGCAGGCGACACGGGAAGACTGTAACTGTTCAATTAGAAATAGAGGAGACAGGAATGTCAGGGAAATACAGTAACTGTTCAATTAGAAATAGAGGAACTCAAGGGAAAAGAACAACAGTTTGATTGGAAACAGGGGCGGGGAATCAACACCTTATGTGATTGAATTTGACACGGTAATTCAATGGTTTACTTGATCATGACATTGTTTCTATTTTACCTGTTGATTTTGGATGATGTGTTTGAATGTAGATCGGCTGCTCTTAATTTTGACTGAGTGCAGATACGTCGCTGACTGAGGGAATTAAAACCTCTGCCTGCTGCTGGACTCGTGCCTTAATTACTGTTGTTTGTCTGTTTCCGGTTAAATGGAAATGTGCCTATTATACGGAACTGCCCATAACCCACCACCATTTCCCCTCGAGAGCGATGCCAGCCGGATAGGCACAGACTGGGATCCACAGGGACCTAGAACCATGTGGAGTTTGGATTTTGAAGAATCCCATGATCAGCTGGAACGTGGAAGAGTGAAGGGTAAAGGGGCACTGAATCAGAATTAATGAAGGCCATTTTCAATTAAAATACTAAGGCTATTGTTAGCGGACGTTTTAAAATAAGGTGCTTAAAATTGCAGTGAGGTGTCATTAATTTATTAAGCGCACAGTGCATGCAATAGTACTTAAACAAACACTTAAAAGGTTGTTCCTCCAACCACACCGGATGATGGTTCGTTGGGGATTCAACCGTTTTACAGTTCTGAGCTCAGTACCTTAGACCTTTAGCAATCCGAATACTCATTACAAACAGACAGTTTTTATACATTTTATCACTCCCTGTACCTGGAAATACACACAATTATAGATCACATAATTATATGGAAGTTCAAATACAATTCCACATAAGGAGAATGGAATTGACTTATCCTTTATCAATAACGATAGTTATCTTGACAAACCGAGCTCTTTTTCTATTGGGCTAAAAAGTATAATTCCCTTACTTCGTTATGTCATTGATACTTTCTCCCTTCATCCATACACATGCAATTCTACCTCTATTAATAAGTCCATTATTGTTTCTGTATCACTCGCTCCAATTCAATTGGTTATGTATGCCCAGATGTTTTCGTCTGAAGAACTAACTGCATTCCCACACTGTTATCAAATGATGAATGTTCTCTGAAATTGATTAATCAGTATGTAATGATCCCTCTTTAATGAAATCTCTTATTTTTTCATCTTGAAACTGTCCATTGCTGCAGGGTCAGCCCTGGCCCAACAGCACAGTGAGAATTTAAATTGACGTATACTTCCCTGCTTAATAGGCAAAGGCTAAAGCTTAACATTACTATAATATAGGGAGAAACCAATACAGTATCAAACTGGCACACTTCAGGGCAGTGTGAATTACCATTTCCTTTCAGTGCCCCCTTTGTTGGCGTTACCGTATTTAAGGCCAACACTGAACACTATCTCATCAGCATTATGTATCTGTCTTGATCTGTTCAATTGCACAAATCTTCACTCATTGGTTTTACATACTGTCCAGTGCCACATTAACCATTTCATGTCGTGGTGGTGTCAGCGTTACTGACCATGTCTTGGACCTGCTCTTCAGTGCATCTGCATCACAGAACTACATCGAATTATATCGAATGTACAACACACAAACAGGCCATTCAGCTCAACTGGCACATACCGGTCTTTATGCCTCACACGACCCTCCTTCCAGCACTCTTCATCTAAACCCATCAGTATAACCTTCTATTCTTTTCCCCCTCATGTGTTTTTCTATCATCCCCTTCTATCCATCTATCGATATCGCATGCTGGATGATTTACGAGCAACACCTCACTTCTGTAAACACAGCGATATCCCAAGATCAGGCAGCAAGAGACATCCGATCGAAACCATTTTTGCCCGATCTGGCTCTCTCTCAATCGATCGGGGGTCTGGAGGTGTTTGAATCGAATCTCTCCCTGCACGGTCCCGATGTTTCGCGTAGTGGCCAAGCTATCAAATCCATTCTTCTCATTGTTCAGTATACCATCATCTCCAAGAGAAATATATCAATTAACGATCTGAACAACACGTTCCTGACTTTCACTAGATTGTGTATTGATGCCAGATTCATAGAATCATAGAATCATCGAAGTTTACAACATGGAAACAAGCCCTTCGGCCCAACATGTCCATGTCGCCCAGTTTATACCACTAAGCTAGTCTCAATTGCCTGCACTTGGCCCATATCCCTCCATACCCATCTTACCCATGGAACTGTCCAAAAGCTTTTTAAAAGACAAAATTTTACCCGCCTCTACTACTGCCTCTGGCAGCTCGTTCCAGACACTCACCACCCTTTGAGTGAAAAAATTGCCCCTCTGGACCCTTTTGTATCTCTCCCCTCTCACCTTAAATCTATGCCCTCTCGTTATAGACTCCCCTACATTTGGGAAAAGATTTTGACTATCTACCTTATCTATGCCCCTCATTATTTTATAGACTTCGATAAGATCACCCCTCAACCTCCTACTCTCCAGGGAAAAAAGTCTCAGTCTATCCAACCTCTCCCTATAAGCCAAACCATCAAGTCCCGGCAGCATCCCAGTAAATTTTATCTGCACTCTTTCAAGTTTAATAATATCCTTTCTACAATAGGGTTACCAGAACTGTACACAGTATTCCAAGTGTGGCCTTACTAATGTCTTGTACAACTTCAACAACACATCCCAACTCCTGTATTCAATGTTCTGACCAATGAAACCAAGCAAGCTGAATGCCTTCTTCACCACCCTTTCCACCTGTGACTCCACTTTCAAGGAGCTATGAACCTTTACTCCTAGATCTCTTTGTTCTATAACTCTCCCCAACGCCCTACCATTAACGGAGTAGGTCCTGGTCCGATTCGATCTACCAAAATGCATCACCTCACATTTATCTAAATTAAACTCCATCTGCCATTCATCGGCCCACTGGCCCAATTTATCAAGGTCCCGTTGCTCCTAGAGAACCTTCTTCACGGTCCACAATGCCACCAATCTTGGTGTCATCTGCAAACTTACTAACCATGCCTCCTAAATTCTCATCCAAATCATTAATATAAATAACAAATAACAGCGGACCCAGCACCGATCCCTGAGGCACACCGCTGGTCACAGGCCTCCAGTCTGAAAAACAACCCTCTACAACCACCCTCTGTCTTCTGTCGTCAATCCAATTTTGTATCCTATTGGCTACCTCGCCTTGGATCCCGTGAGATTTCACCTTATCGAACAACCTGCCATGCGGTACCTTGTCAAAAGCTTTGCTAAAGTCCATGTAGACCACGTCTACTGCACAGCCCTCATCTATCTTCTTGGTTACCCCTTCAAAAAACTCAATCAAATTCGTGAGACATGATTTTCCTCTGACAAAACCATGCTGACTGTTCCTAATCAGTCCCTGCCTCTCCAAATGCCTGTAGATCCTGTCTCTCAGAATACCCTCTAACAACTTACCCACTACTGATGTCAGGCTCATCGGTCTGTAGTTCCCAGGCTTTTCCCTGCCGCCCTTCTTAAACAAAGGCACAACATTTTCTACCCTCCAATCTTCAGGCACCTCACCTGTAGCTGTCAATGATTCAAATATCTCTGCTAGGGGACCCGCAATTTCCTCCCTAACCTCCCATAACGTCCTGGGATACATTTCATCAGGTCCCGGAGATTTATCTACCTTGATGCGCGTTAAGACTTCCAGCACCTCCCTCTCTGTAATATGCACACTCCTCATGACATCACTATTTATTTCCCCAAGTTCCCAAACATCCATGCCTTTCTCAACCGTAAATACCGATGTGAAATATTCATTTTGGATCTCACCCATCTCTTGTGGTTCCGCATATCGATGACCTTGTTGATCCTTAAGAGGACCTACTCTCTCCCTAGTTACTCGCTTCCCCTTTATGTATTTGTCGAAGCTCTTTGGATTCTCCTTTCCCTTATCTGCCAAAGCAATCTCATGTCCCCTTTTTGCCCTCCTGATTTCTCTCTTAACTCTACTCCGGCAATCTCTATACTTTTCAAGGGATCCACTTGATCCCAGCTGCCTATGCATGTCATATGCCTCCTTCTTCTTTTTGACTAGGGCCTCAATCTCACGAGTCATCCAAGGTTCCCTACTTCTACCAGCCTTGCCCTTCACTTTATAAGGAATGTGCTTACCCTGAACTCTGGTTAACACACTTTTGAAAGCCTCCCACTTACCAGACGTCCCTTTGCCTGCCAACAGTCTCTCATCAATCAACTTCTGAAAGTTCCTGTCTAATACCATCAAAATTGGCCTTTCCCCAATTTAGAATTTTAACTTTTGGGCCAGACCTATCATTCTCCATAGCTATCTTAAAACTAATGGAATTATGATCACTGGTCCCAAAGTGATCCCTCACTAACACTTCTGTCACCTGACCTTCCTTATTTCCGAAGAGGAGGTCAAGTTTTGCCCCCGCTCTATTCGGGCCATCCACATACTGAATGAGAAAATCCTCCTGAATGCACTATACAAATTTCTCTCCATCCAAGCCCCTAATGCTATGGCTGTCCCAGTCAATGTTGGGAAAGTTAAAGTCCCCTACTATTACCACCCTATTTTTCTTGCAGCTGTCTGTAATCTCCTTACATATTTGCTCCTCAATTTCCCGTTGACTATTTGGGGGTCTGTAGTACAATCCTATCAAAGTGATCTCTCCCTTCTCATTTTTCAGTTGTACCCATATGGACTCAGTGGGCGAACCCTCGGATATATCCCCTCTCACTACTGCCGTGATGTTCTCGCTAATCAAGAACGCAACTCCCCCTCCTCTCTTCCCTCCTGCTCTATCTTTCCTATAGCATCTGTACCTTGTAACATTGAGCTGCCAGTCCTGCCCCTCCTTTAGCCATGTTTCAGTAATAGCGATAACATCCCAGTCCCATGTACCCATCCATGCCCTGAGTTCATCTGCCTTGCCCATTAGACTTCTTGCATTGAATTGCCCTGCTTTATCAGACCATCTGTCCGGTCATGTTTTGTACATTCTCCCTGACTGCCTTTTGTTTCTGTCACCACTTTACTTCCCACTGACTTCCTGCATCGGTTCCCATCTCCCTGCCACATTAGTTTAAACCCTCCCCAACAGCACTAGCAAGAACTCCCCCGAGGACAATGGTTCCAGTCCTGCCCAGATGCAGACCGTCCAATTTTTACTGGTCCCACCTCCCCCAGAACCGGTTCCAATAGCCCAGGAATTTGAATCCCTCCCTCTTGCACCATCTCTCAAGCCACGTATTCATCCTAGCTATCCTGTCATTCTTACTCTGACTCGCCCGTGGCACTGGTAGCAATCCTGAGATTACTACCTTTGAGGTCCTACTTTTTAGTTTAACTCCTAACTCCCGAAATTCAGCTTGTAGGACCTCATCCCGTTTTTTACCTATATCGTTGGTAACTTTCTGCACCACGACTACTGTCTGTTCATCCTCCCCCTCCAGAATGTCCTGCAGCCGCTCCGAGACATCCCTGACCCTTGCACCAGGGAGGCAACATACCATCCTGGAGTCTCGGTTTCGTCCGCAGAAATGCCTGTCTATTCGCCTTACAATCGAGTCCCCTATCACTATAGCTCTGCCACTCTTTTTTCTGCCCTCCTGTGCAGCAGAGCCAGCCACGGTGCCATGAACCTGGCCACTGCCACCTTCCCCTGGTGAGCCATCTCCCCCAACAGTATCCAAAACGGTATACCTGTTTTGGAGGGAGATGACCGCAGGGGACCCCTGCACTGCCTTCCTACTCTTCCTCTGTCTGTTGGTCACCCATTCACTATCTCACTCAGTAATTTTTATCTGTGGTGTGACCAACTCACTGAACGTGCTTTCCACGACTTCCTCAGCATCGCGGATGCCCCAAAGTGAGTCCATGGGCAGCTCCAGAGCCGTCAAGCGGTCAAACAGTAGCTGCAGCTGGACACACTTCCCGCAGGTGAAGGAACCAGGGACACAGGAAGGATCCCTGAATTCCCATATCCCACAAGAGGATCATGACACGGGTCTGGGATCTCCTGCCATGACTTAACCCTTAAGTTTGCTTAACAACAGCAACAATGTCAAGAAATCAAGAAAAAAACGGAAAGAAAAACTACTTACCAGTCACCAGCCAATCACTTACCTGTTGACTGTGACTTCTTGCCTCCAGCAGCTGCAGTAGCTCGATCCTCCTCCTCGTCAACTTGCTTGCCCTCCTCACAGTGCCTCCTTTTTTTTGGTTCGAGGAGGAGGAGGAAGGGAGGGAAACACAAGTGTAACTGTTCCTCGCCACCAGTTGTTCTGCTGCCCACTGTGCAGTGAAGGTGACTGAGCCGACTTCTCCCAGAATGCCCCTCTGTCTCCTCTGCTGGATTGATATCTTGTGGCGAGTCGGGTCCAGGTGATTTAAGATAAGAATGGACGGGAGAGGATAGATCGAAGCAGAAAGCTTCCATCAGTTGAGGGATCAAGAACTAACGGCCATAGATTATAGAATGAATGTAAGAGATTTAGGACTGTGGGTGGGAGAAAGCTCTTTACATGGAGAGTTGCGAAGATGCGGAAATTTCAGAGGCAGAAATCATGTCCATATTCAAGATTAAATGGTACAGATGAGTGAATAAAAACAGGTTGAAGGGGTTTTGAGATTGGGCGGATAAAGTGATTAGAACTATTTTCTGGAGTGGACGGAAAACACTGACAACGACTGTTTGGGCGAATTGGTCTGTTGTAACATTCCAACATTTTGATGATCAATTGATATTTTAATAAACATCTGTTAACAGAGATGCCTAACGTCACATTGACGAGTCAATTTGCAACTGTGTCCATCATGAGTCACTTATCAAGTGACAGGGGTCCCGTTCTATTGGGCCAGGAGACGATGGGGAAGTGGTGTCTGAAGGGGACACCAGCGCTTGTAACATTCACACCAAGATTACAGAATTGTTTTAAATAACCATGATTCTATCACCCTTCATTGTTTCCACACTAAAGAAAATGTCAACCATCAATTAAACTGTCGCATCATATTCCAGTACCAAGACTGTAAGACAGTTAACTCTACCGCCCACATGCTCGATCCAACTGCTGAAGCTCAATCATGACTGTCCTCTTTGAATCGTGAGCACTAGGGAAGCAGCAGATATCAAAATCAGGGAATAAAATAGAAGAAATGTTTTCTGATCCCTGTTCATTTTCACAAAAATGAAAGACGGCCATTCTAAAATGGAACACGGACTGGAATGGAGCTCTCGTTGGGACAGGAAGCTTTGCTTCGACTTCTCATTTTTTGATGATTTTTTGCATCAGATGTCAGCAGTTTTAAATATAATTTCACAGCTATTACTGGAAAGATATGAAGTCAATTAAAAAATTCAGCCGAGATAAAAGCTTCAATTTAGGTCGGAACTCTGGGCGTTTTCAATTTATCATCGCCCCGAGGGAGCTGCTCGCTAACAAAGCGGGACGAGTGGAACCACGGAAGTTCTTTGCAGCTGAGGGGGAGGGGAGCAGCTCCCTGAGCGGCAATTAATTCTCATTTTTTTATTCATTCATGGGATGTGGGCATGCTGGCTAGGCCAGCATCTAGTGCCCATCCATAATTGCCCTTGAAACGGTGATGGTGAGGCGCCTTCTTGAACAGCTGCAGTCCGTATGGTGAAGGTTCTCCCACATTCCTGTCAGGTTGGCAGTTCCAGGATTTTGCCCCAGCGACAATGAAGGAACGCCGATATATTTCCAAGTCGGGATGGTGTGTGACTTTCAAGGGAACGTCCAGGTGGTGTTATTCCTGTGTGCTTGCTGCCCTTGTCCTTCTTGGTAGTGGAGGCCGAGAGTTTGGGAAGGGCTGTCGAAGAAGCCTTGGCGAGTTATTGCAGTGCATCCTGTGGATGGTACACATTGCAGCCACATTGCGACGGTGGTGATGGAAGTGAATGTTTTGGTTGGTGGATGGGATATCAATCAAGCGGACTGCTTTGTCCTGGATGGTGTCGAGCTTCTTGAGCGTTGTTGGAGCTGCACTCATCCAGGCAAGAGGAGAGTATTCCATCACACTCCTGACTTGTGCCTTGTAGATGGTGGAAAGGCTTTGTAGATCCCGGAGGTGAGTCACTCGCCGCAGAATACCTAGCCTCTGACCTGCCCTGAAAGCCACAATATTTATATGGCTGGTCCAGTCAAGTTTCTGGTCAAGAATGTTGATGGTGGTGGATTCGTCTGTTGTAATGCCATTGAATGTGAAGGGTAGGTAGTTCGACTCTCTCTTGTTGGAGATGTCATTGCATGACACTTGTCTTGGGCGAATGTCACTTGCCACTTATCAGCCCAAGCCTGGATCTTGTCCCGGGTCTTGCTGCACGCAGGCACGGACTGCTTCATTATCTAAGGAGTTCTAAAAGGAACTGAACACTGAGCAATCATCAGCGAACATCCCCATTTCTGAATTATGATGGAGAGAAGATCAATGATGAAGCAGCTGAAGATAGTTGGGCCAAGGACACTGCCCTGAGGAACTTCTACAGCAGTGTCCCGGTGCTGAGATGATTGGCCTCCAACAACCACAACCATCTTCCTTTGTGCCAGGTATGACTCCAGCCAATACAGATTTTTCCCCCTGATTCCCATTGACTTCAATTTTACTAAGGCTCCTTGCTGCCACACTTGCTCAATGGCAGTCACTCTCACCTCACCTCTGGAATTCAGCACATTTATCCATGTTTGGCCCAAGGCTGTAATGAGGTCTGGAGCCGAGTGGTCATTGCAGAACACAAACTGAGCATCGGTGAGCAGGTTATTGGTGAGTAAGTGCCGCTTGAAAGCACTGTCGATGAGACCTTATATCACTTTGCTGATGATTGAGACGAGACTGATGGGGCGTTAATTGGCCGTACTGGTTTTTTCTCCTGTTGGGTGGAGGTGGCTGCAGACCGAGGAGTTATCAACTGAAGGTTGACAGGAAACAACGGTAAAAATGAAATGATTACCAGGGGCAATAGGCAACACATTCTTTACTGAAATATTATTGTTGGAGGGACCGGTGAATCAGCCTCGCTCTCCCTCGTATTGGGAACAAGGTTGATCGCCCGTTTCCCAAGATCCACCGATCAGAGAGGCGCCTCACCGGCAGCGCGGACTGCGAGAATTCCCGCTGATATTCACTAATTTATCCCAGTGGATAAGTGACTCCGAAATGAGGACATCCTCGGAATTTCTTACATAATCATTAAAAGTGAGATAGTGAACAGCTATGAAACAACAGGTTATATTGACTTTCCGGGAAAACCAAAGGCTGTGAGAACAGGGAAGTAAATCTCCTTTATATGAAGAATTGTTGGCTTTTCCATTTTTTTGAAGAACGTGTGAATTCTCTCACCCTTTACGGTCCCGACTGCAGTTTATCTGAGATCTGTAAATACTCCCCTTTTATCGAAGAATCGGTGTCGTGGTGAGAAAATCAAGTTACACAATAATTGACGTTAGTTACAGTCACTTACCAAACAAGGCGCGATTTTCCTCTTCAGTGGGCAGGGGGCGCCAATGGGGAAATTGGACAGCTCAGTCCACGAAACTCCGTCCATTCACATCAATGAACGGAAAGTAATCCCTGAGGGAATGTGCTCTGTGCGCGCCCTGTGAACCGGGAAGGGAACATCCATCCTGGACACTGCGTTCGGTTCTTGATGCCTTATGAATTCAGTAAAGACTTCACACATCCATTGCATAATTAAAATGTGTTTTGTACTGTGATGATCACTGGTGATGACTTGGCTCTAACATCAGGTGACTCTGCTCTCGCATTACTATTTGAGACCCTGCTCTAACGTTACTGCTCGAGACCCGACTCTAATATTTCTAGTGGTGACCCTACTCTAAGATTAATGGTGGTGAACCTCGTATTACATGACAGTTATTGACTCCACTCCAACATGACTGGTGGTGGCCCGACTCAAACAGTATTGGTGGTGATTCTACTCCAGCATTACTGGTGGTGATCCTACTCTAATAATTACAGGTGGTCACTCTACTCTCACATTAATGGAGGTGATTCTACTCAAACATGACTGGTGGCGATTCTACTCAAACATTACTGGTGGTGATCCTACTCTAACATTACTGGTGGTGATCCTACTCTAACATTACTGATGGTGATCCTGCTCTAACATTACTGGTGGTGATCCTACTCAAACATTACTGGTGGTGATCCTACTCTAACATTACTGGTGGTGATTCTACTCTAACATTACTGGTGGTGATCCTACTCTAACATTACTGGTGGTGATCCAACTCTAACATTATTGGTGGTTACCCTACTCTACCATTACTGGTTGAGAAACTACTCTAACATTAGTGGTGGTGACCCGACTCTAACATTACTGGTGATGATCCTACTCTAACATTACTATTGGATACCCTACTTTAAATTAATGTTGGTAACACTGCTGTAACATTACTGGTGGAGACGCTACTGTAACATGACTGGTGGTGATCCTACTCTAATATTACTGGTGGAGACCATACTGTAACATTACTATTGGTGATCCTACTGTAACATTACTGGTGGAGACCCGACTCTAAAATTGCTGGTGGAGACCCTCCCCTTACAATATTGCAGATACCCTACTCTAACATCCATTCGCTCTCCCAATTCATTAATGGTATCCATCCATTCACTTTCCCAATCCATTGATGGTTCCCATTCACTCAATTTCCAATCCATGAACGGTATGCGTACATTCACTTTCCCAATCCTTTCATGGTTCTTGTCCATTCTTGTGTTGAAGAGGCCCATACACGGCATCAGACGCACATAATCTCCTGTGCTGTGAATTCATGTATTTTACAAAGTCGTGGAGGCCCTGTTCGAGGAAAGCTAGTTTTGATATCCTGACAGTTATATGCTCAGGAATCAGGCGAGTCCTTGGTTTCCTCCTTTAACCGCTCACTGAGGAATTGTCTGGGCTTTTCCCTCCCAGTTATCTGTAAACGAATTAATTAAAGAACCCTCGATTAGGTTATCCTAAAACTCTTTCTTGCCAAACAAACAAGGAAGAAGCCAAATCAAAGTCATGCACTCGATATAGTTTAACAGTTATAACTTGGTGGAGCTACAGCTCAGGACTACATGCATGTCCAACAGCGGAAGCAACATGCTATAGGCAGAACTAAGCGATTCCCAACCAACGGATCAGATCAACGCTCTGCTCCACTGCCAATCTTGAATGCTGATGGACAGTTAAACAACTAAAGGGAGGAGGAGGCTTTTTAAACATCCAATTCCTCAATGATGTCGGAGTTCGGCACGTGAGTGCAAAAGAAAAGTCTGAAGCGTTTGCAACCGTTTCAGCCAGAAATGCCGAGTGGGTGATCCATCTTGGCCTTCTCCCGATATCCCCACCATCACAGAAGCCAGTCTTCAGCCAATTCGATTTACCCCACGTCATATTAAGAAACGGCTGAGTGCACTGGATCCAACAAAGGCGGTGGGCCCGGATAACATCCCAGCTGTTGTGCTGAAGATTTGCCCTCCTGAAAAAGCTGCGTCTATAGCCAAACTGTTCTAGTACAGCAACAACACTGGCATTTAACCGAGAAGGTGGAAAATTGCCGAAGTATATCCTGTCCACAAAAAGCAGGACAAATCCAATCCGGCCAGTTACCGCACCATCAGTCTAATCTCAATCATCAGCAAAGTAACATTCGCGTCATACAAGTGCCAGGCAATGACCATCTCCAACAAGAGAGAGTCCAACCACCTCCCCTTGACATTCAACGGCATTACCATCGCCAAATCCCCCACAATCAACATCCTGGGGGTCACCATTGACCAGAAACATAAATACTGTGGCTACAAGAGCAGTTCAGAGGCGAGGTATGCTGCTTCGAGAGACTCACCTCCTGATTCCCCAAAGCTTTTCCACCATCTACAAGGCACAAGTCAGGAGTTTGATTGAATACCACCACTTGAATGGATAAGTGCAGCTCCAACAACACCCAAGAAGCTCTAAACCATCCAGAACAAAGCATCCCGCTTTATTGCAACCCCATCCACCACCCTAAACATTCATTCCCTTCACCGCCAGCGCATTGTCGCTGCAGTGTGGACCATCCACAGGATCCACTGTTGCAACTCGCCAAGGCTTCTTCGGCAGCACCTCCCAAACCCGCGACCTCTACCACCTAGGAGGAGAAGGGCAGCAGGGACATGGGAACAACACCACCTGCACGTTCCCCTCCAAGTCACACACCATTCCGACTTGGAAATATTTCGCTGTTCCTTCATCGTCGCTGGGTAAAAATCCTGGAACTCCCTTCCTAACAGCAAAGTGTGAAAACCTTCACCACACGGACTGCAGCGGATCTGGAAGGCGACTCACCACGATCTTCTGAAGGGCAATTAGGGATGGGCAAATATTGCTGGCTTCGCCAACGACGCCCACACGCCGTGAACGAATAAAAAAAAGTGATCGAAGGTGTGGTCTACAGTGCCATCAAGCGGCACTAACTCATCAATAACCTGATCACCGATGCTCAGTTTGGGATCCACCAGGACCACTCGGCTCCAGACCTCATTACAGCCTTGGTACAAACATGGACAAAAGAGCTCAATTCCAGAGGTGAGGTGAGAGTGAATGTCCTTGACATCAAGGCAGCTTTTCAACGAGTGTGGCACCAAGGGGCCCGAGTAAAGTTGAAGTCAACGGGAATCAGGGGGAAAACTTTCCAATGGCTGGAGTCATAACTAGTACAAAGAAAGATTGTGGTGGTTGTTGGAGGCCAATCATCTCAGCCCCAGAACATCGCTGCAGTCGTTCCTCAAGGCAGTGTCCGAGGCGCAACCATCTTCACCTGCTTCATTAATGACCTTCCCTCAATCAAAATGTCAGGAATCGGAACGTTCGCTGATGATTGCTCAATGTTCAGTTCCATTCGCAACCCCTGAGATAATAAAGCTTTCCGTGCCCGCATGCAGCAAGAACTGAACAACATCAAGGCTTAGGCTGATAAGTGGCAAGTAACAATCGCGCCAGACAAGAGCCATGCACTGATCATCTCCAACAAAAGACAGTCAACCACCTTCCCTTGACAGACAACGGGATTACCATCGCCGAATCCCCCAACATCAACATCATGGGGGCGTTGAGCAGAAACGTAACTGGACCAGTCATATAAATACTGAGGCTGCAAGAGGAGCGCAGAGGCTGGGGATTCTGCGGCGAGTGACTCACCTCCTGACTCCCCAAAGCCTTTCCACCATCTACAACGCACAAGTCAGGAGTGTGATGGAGTACTCTGCACTTGACTGGATAAGTGCAGCTCCAACAACAATCAAGAAGCTCGACTTCATCCAGGACGAAGCAGCCCGCTGGATTTGCACTCCATCCACCACCCTGAACATTCACTCCATTCATCATCGTCGCACTGTGGCTGCAGTGTGTACCATCCACAGGATGCACTGCAGCAACTCGCCAAGGCTTCTTCGACAGCACCTCCTAAACCTGCGAGCTCTACCACCTAGAAGGACAAAAGCAGCAGGCAAATGAGAACAACACCACCTGCACGTTCCACTCCAAGTCACACACCATCCCGACTTGGAAATATATCGCGGTTCCTTTATCGTCGCTGGGTCAAAATCCTAGAACTCCCATCCTAACAGCACTGTGGGAGATCCTTCACCACACGGACTGCAGCGGTTCAAGAAGGCAGCTCACCACCACCTTCTCAAGGGGCAATTACGGATGGGCAATACATGCGGGCCTTGCCAGCGACGCGTACGTGCCGTGAACGAACAGAAAAATCACAATTTAGAGTAACATTTGGGGACATGAACGCTTAATAGACCGATTAGGCAAATCCGAGTCATGGAGCCGTTCACATACCAACATCTCATTATCGACCCACACTCTTTTGGTAACAGAAGCATAGAGTTACACCACAGATATTCGCGTAAGAGAGGTGATTTCATGAAGTTATAATAATTGCACATGGCTACACCACAGATATTCTAGTAAGAGAGATGATTTCATGGAGTTATAATAATTGCACATGGCTACAGTACAGTTATTCTACAAAGAGAGATGATTTCAGGGATTTCTAATAATTGCACATGGCTGCACCACAGATATTCTACTGTGAGAGATGATTTCAGAGAGTTACAATAATTGCACTTGGCTACACCACAGGTATTCTACTAAGAGAGATGATTTCAGGGAGTTCTAATAATTGCACATGGCTGCACCACAGATATTCTACTAAGAGAGATGATTTTAGGGAGTTATAATGATTGCTCCGTACTGTTATCAGGGAAGGAGAAGGAAGTTTTTTACGAGCACTAAGTGTATTTCCCGGGTGGACTGGAATCAAAAATCGGTAGCAAAACATTAACTGAACAATGGGAGGCTTTCAAGGAGGAGATGGTTCGGGGACAGAGTAGACACATTCCCAGAAAAGGGAAAGGAAGGACATCAAATATTAGAGCTCTCTGGATGACTAAAGATATAGAGATAACAATGTAACCGAAAAAGGAGGCTTATGACAAATTTAAGGTACATAATACAGTAGAAACCGAGGCAAAATACAGAGATTTCAGAGGAGATTTATAAAAGAGAGGAAGAGGGGCCAACAGAGAACATGAGAATCGTTTGATGGCGAACATAAAAGGGAACGCAAAAGTATTTTATAAACATATAAATACTAAAGGGGTAGTCAAAGGAAGGGTGCGACCAATTGGAGACAAATAAAGAGATCTTCTTGTGAAGGCAGAGGGAATGGCTGAGGTACGAAATGAATATTTCACATTGGTCTTGACCAGAGAAGAGGATGCTGCCCTTGTAGCAGAAAAGGAGGATGTAGCAGCGATGTCGGATTGGATAAAAATAGATAAATAGGAGGTACTTAAAAGAGTGGCATTTCTCAAAGTATAAACGTCACCCGGTCCAGATGGGATGCATCTTGGTTTACTGAGGGAAGTAAGAGTAGAAATTGCAGAGGCTCTGGCCACAATCCTCCAATTCTAATTAGATATGGGTCTTGTGCCAGGCGACTAGAGGGTTGCAAATGTCACACCTCTGCTCAAAAAAAGGTTTGAATGATGAACCTGGCAATTACAGGCCGGTCGACCATTACGTTTTTGGTGGGGTAACTTCTGGAGACAATAATCAGGGATAAAATTAATTGGCACTTGGCAAAATATGTGATAATAAATGAAAGCACGGATATGTTGAAGGAAAATCGTGTTTGACTAACCTGAGTGAATTATTTGATGAGGTGATGGAGAGTGTTAATGAGGGTAGTGCGATTGATGTTGTGTACATGGACTTTCAAAAGGCATTTGATAAAGTACCACATAATAGACTCCTTAGCAAAATTAAAGCCCAGGGGATTAAATGGACAGTCGCAGCGTGGATACAAAATTTGCTCAGAGACAACACGTGTAGAGTCGTGGTGAACAGTTGTTTTTCAGATTGGAGGGAAGTAAACAGTGGTGTTCCCAGTGGTATTAGAACGACTGCTCTTTTCGATCTTTATTAATGACCTAGATTCGGGTATGCAGAGTACAATTTCAAAGTTTGCTTTATTAATGGAGGCATCAAGTACAAAAGCAAGGAAGTAATGCTAAACCTTTATAAACGATTGGTTCGGCCTCAGCTGGAATACTGTGTGCAATTCTGGGCAACGCAGTTTAGGAACGATGTCAAGGTCTTCGAGGCTGCCCAGAAGAGATTAACTAGAATGTTACCAGGGATGAGTGTTTTGTGGAGAGACTGCAGAAGCTGAGTTTGCTCTATGTAGAACAGAGAAGATTAAGAGGAGACTTGATAGACGCGTTCGAAATCATGAACGGTTTTGATAGAGTAACTAAGGATGAGGCCCATTTAATTCGACGGGTCTCACCGTGAGATCACAGGGTGAGGCCTCTTCAACTGGACGGATCACACCGTGAGATCACAGCTTGAGGCGCCCTTAACTGGACATGTCACACCGTGAGATCACAGAGTGAGGCCCCTTTAACTGGACGAATCATTCCGTGAGATCACAGGGTGAGACCCATTTTTTTCTGGACGGGGCACACCGTGAGATCACAGAGTGAGTTCCTTTTAACTGGAAGGGTCACACCGTGAGATGACACTGGGCACAAGTGGACAATCCAAAGTTTCTCCTGTGCTGTAATTGAGCAGCAGTAGATGGGGAATGGGCTGGACTGCTCAGAGGGCTACAGCCATCATTTGGCCTACAGGGTAAGTAGAGCGGATTCCACCATGTGAACATTTAACAGATCCGGGAACACTGAGGGCACAGCAGGGTCGAGTGATTCATTTGTTGTCACTGCGAGATCTCCTGTGACATAACGCACAGGTAGGCCGAGGCTTGGAGTGCGGTTACTGATATTCACGGTGGCCCCAAGTGGAAATTTGGGGCTGGATGTTCCTCCTCGGCAGTAATCCCCCTGGAGCTGCGTTGACTGAGCTTGGGACCTGCCCCACTGCTCCTGGCACTGGCCCAGGTGGTAACTTTCAGAAAGGAATTGGATGTATACTTGTAAAGGAGAATTTCCAGACCTGTGGGGAAAGAGCGGTGGAGTGGACTAATTGGAGAGCTCTTTCTAACACCCGGCGAAGGCCACGATGGGCCGAATGGCCTCCTTCTTTGCTTCATGATTTTATGATACGAAGTGGGATTTCCTCGGTCGGCTAATTTAAATATGTGAGGTGGCGAGAGAGTTGGAGAAATGAAGGTTTGTGATGGCAGAAGCACAGATCCGGCTCTCAGCAGCAGTGGCTACTCCTGCACCTACGTGTCATCTTCTAGGGATTTGAAAACATCAGTATATTTCACTCCTTGTCCAACACTGTGAGGTCTCCCCTGATGTTTTATCTTTCTGCGTTTAAAAACACTTACATATATTTTAATCTGTGTCCAACACGTAAGGTCTCCCCTGCTGACAGCTTTCAGTGCCTTTAAACACTTCTGTTTATTTCACTCCATGTCCAACATTGTGAGGTCTCCCCGGCTATTTCAGCTTTCGAGGGGTGTTTATAAAAACTTCAATCTATTTCACTCCGTATCCAACACTGTGAGGTCTCCGTGGTGTTTTCTTTAAGTTCATTCATGGGATGTGTGCGTCGCTAGCAAAGCCAGCTTTTATTGCCCATCCCAGGATCCCTTATGTATTTTTAAACGCTTTCTCAACCTGCCCTGCCACCTTCAACGATGGTGAACCTTAAACACCATGTATTATTCAATATGTATAAATGCGTAGGCTTCAAGGAGATCTTGAAACATTTACCTGAGGAAGGAGAAAATCTCCGAAAGCTTGTGAATTTAAAATAAAATTGCTGGACTATAACTTGGTGTTGTAAAATTGTTTACAACCTTCAACGATGTGTGTATACTCCCAGCTCTCTCTGTTCCTGTAGCTTTTTAGAATTGTGCCCTTTAGTTTATGTATCACTTCGCATTTTTTCTATGTTAAATTTCATCTGCCACGTGTCCGACACGCCTCCAGCCTGTCTATATCCTCTTGAATTCTGTCACTATCCTCCTCACTGTTTACTACCCTTCCGAGTTTTGTGTCAGCTGCAAATTTTGAAATTCTGCCCTGTACACCAAGTTATCAATATATATCAAGAAAAGCAGTGATCCCAGCACCGACCCCTGGTGAGCACCACAGTACACCTCCCTCCAGTCCGAAAAACAACCGTTCACCATTACTCTCTGTTTCCTGTTACTTAGCCAATACTGTACCCATGTTGCTGCTGCCCTCTTTATTGCATGGGCCGCAATCTTAATGATAAGCCGACCATGCAACACTTTATCGAACGCCTTTTGGAAGTCCATACATACCACATCAACTGCATTGCCCTCATCTACCATCTCTTGTAACTCATCAAAAAACTCTATCAAGTTAGTTAAACACGATTTGCCTTTTACAAATCCATACTGACTTTCCCTAATCAATCCACCCTCGTCCAAGTTACTGTTAATACTGTCCCGGATTAGCGTTTCTAAAAGTTTCCACGCTACTGAGGTTAAACTGATTGGCCTACAGTTGCTGGGTTTATCTTTACACCCTTTTTTAAACAAGGGCGGAGCATTTGCAATTCTCCGGTCGTCTGACACCACCCCAGTTTCTATTGATTTTTGGAAGATTATGGCCAGTAACTCCGCAATTTCCACCCTTACTTCCCTCAGCAACCTAGGATGCATCCCACCCGTTCCGGGTGACTTATGCACATCATGCACAGCCAGCTTTCAAGTACCACTTCTTTATCATTTTTAGCCCATCCTGTACCTCAACTATATCTTTCTTTACTGAGACTCTGACACCATCAACCACATGGCCATTTTGTATCATCTGCAAACTTCTTAATCATGCCCTCTACATTTAAGTCTAAATCTTTATTATCTACCACAAAAAGCAAGGGATCTGGAACTGTGCCCCGTGGATCCCCACTGGAAACAACCTTCCGCTCACAAAAACACCCGTCGACAATTAGCCTTTGCTTCCTGCCACTGAACCAATTTTGGATCCAACTGGCCACTTTCCTTTGGATCCCATGGGCTTGTACATTTTTGACCATTCTGCCTTGTGGGACCTTGTCGAAAGCCTCGCTAAATTCCATGTAGATACAACAAACGCGCTCCCCTCATCGACGCTCCTTGTTACCTCCTCAAAATATTCAATCAATTCTCTTCGATTCACCTTCCCTTAACAAATCCATGCTGACAGTCCTTGATTCATCCGCGCCTTTCTAAATGGCGCCGAATACTGTCCCTCAGAATTGTTTCCAATAATTTGCCCACCACTGAGGTTAGGCCGACTGGCCTGTAATTACTCGGTCTATCCCTTTATCGCTTTTAAATAACGGCACAACGTTGCCCTTGAAGAGGACGAATTTGCACGGTTACGGGGAAAAAGCTGGAGAGTGGGACGAAATGGGACCTCTCTTTCAAACATCCGGCACAGGCACGATGGGCTGAATGGCCTCCTTCTGTGCTTTAAGATTGTAGGATACCATGATTCTGTATCTGTGTTTCACTTAGTATTTCGTGTCCCTCTGTACAGCTTGTGTCTTTTCCAGTGAGAAGAGGTGCTCTGTAATAAATGTACCAGTGCTGTGTTAACTCAAAATGGTGCTCTGAATAAACACATAATTGAGGCCTGCACCCGAATCAAAATCACTGCCTTTAAATTGAAAAAAAATCTCTCTCTCAGTCTGTATCTCCCTCTCTGTACTGTGTGCAATCGAAGAGTTAGCTCCATGTACATTACACAGCGGGTAAAAGGGAACGATTCGCTCCAGTCTGGTACATTCCGTGTGTGTCTCAGTTTTGGCTCCTGTACATGAACCGTATACAGTGGGTAAAAGGTAACGATTCACTCCTGCCTCGTACTGCACATTCCGTGTGTGTCTCAGTGTTAACTCTTGTACATGTACAGTATACAGTGGGTAAAAGGGAACGATTTAATCTCGTTTTCTACTGTACGGCCCGTGTGTGTCTCAGTGTCGGCTCCTGTACACGTACAGTACGCAGTGGTTAACAGGCATCTATTCACTAATCTCGTACTGTCTTGCCCGTATGTCTCCCAATTTCAGCTCCGGTACATGTACAGTACACTATGGGTAAAAAGCAACCACTCACTCACGCCTTAACAAAATGTCCGCCTGTAAGGCAGCCATCTTACTGAGGGGCAAGGTGGCCATCTTACAGAAGGGCAAAGACATAAAAATGCAAACAAATCACTGGTCTTCATTTTTAAGGAATAGAATTGAAAAGCAGAGATGTTATGTTAAACTTGTATACGACATTGGTTAGACAAGAGGTGGAGCAGCAGAGAGTTTGCGAGGGGCTGTAGGTGTGAACGAGGTTACAGAGATCGGGAGGGTTGAGGCCCTGGAAAATGGACAAGGCTGATAATCAGAGTTATTCCTGTGGGCCTGATCAGAATGGGTGCACTCCACCTAAATGGAGAGAGAGAGGAAGAGAGGAAGTTAGAGAGGGAGAGAAAGATAGAGAGATAGAGAAAGATGGAGAGAGAGGGAGAGAGAGAGGGAGCTAGAGGTAGAGGGAGGGAGACAAAGAGGGAGAGAGAGGAAGGGAGAAAGGGAGAGAAAGACAGAGAGATCGAGAAAAAGGGATAGAGAGCGAGAGAGACAGAGAGCTAGAGAGTGAGAGAGAGCGAGATATTAATGCAGAAATTTGGAGTGAGATAGAGGGTGAGAAAGAAAAAAGGGTGAGAGACAGAGAAAGAGACAGAGAGAGAGACAAAGAGATTAAGACAGATATGGACAGAGACAGAGAGAGAGAGAGAGACAGAGAGAGTGGGACATAAAGAGAGGGAGAGAGAGAGGGAGAGAGAGAGAGAGAAGAGAGAGGGACAGGGAGAGAGAGTCACAGAGAGAGAGAGACACAAACACAGAGGTAGAGAGTGTCAGAGATTGAGATAATGATACAGAAAGATAGTGAGAGAAAGAGAGTGATGGATAAACATAGGGTGAGAGGCAGAGATAGAGGCAGTGAGCGAGACAGAAAGACTAGAGAGAGAAGGACAAAGACATAAAGAGAAAGCGAGAGAGAGTGAGAGAGACAGATACAGAGATAAAGACAGAGGGAACGAGGCGGAGAGAGAGACAGAGAGAGACAGAGAGTGAGAGAGAGAGGGAGATGGAGGGAGAGAGAGAGAGACAGACAGACAGAGAGAGACAAAAGAGAGAGAGACGGTGAGAGAGACAGAGAGAGGGGGAGGGAGAGGCAGAGAGGGAGAGACAGAGAGACACAGATACGGAGAGAGAGAGTGAGAGAGAGCGAGATACTGATATAGAAAGATAGAGAAAGACAGAGAGTGAGAGTGAGACAGAGACTGAGAGACAGAGGGCGAGACAGTCAGAGAGACAGAGAGAGAGGCAGGGAGAGAGCGGCAGAGAGACAGAGAGAGAGAGACAGCGGGAGAGAGAGACAGGGAGAGAAGGGGACAGAGAGAGAGAGAACACAGGGCCAAAAGAAATATAACAACTTAAAAAACGGAGAAAGTTAAGACCGATTCACATAAAAGGGAAGAAGTGAGTGTGAGAGAGACAGAAACAAAGAGGGGCAGAGACAGAGTTACTTGGAGATGGAGAGAAATAAAGAGTGTTCGTAAGGCAGGAGAGAAAACTAAAGAGAGAAAGAGAGAAAGAAAGCAGATATATATAAATATCTATATAATCAGAGAGAACAGGCAGACGTGGATGAAACGAGAGAGACAGATTGACAAACAATTGCAAAGTGATAGAAGTAGAAGTGGAAATAACAAGATAGAAAAACACGCAGAATACAAACAGGGATAAACGATATAAACAGAGAACAGACACAATGAAAGATGGAGAAACATAAAAAGTGACAGGAGGGTAGAGACAGGAGTGAGAATAGAACACAGAAATAATTAAATAACCCAACAAATTGTGTGACCAGACTGGAGTGTGTGAGACTGCTGATGAGCAGAACAGCAGCTGATGGAGCAGGCCAGAGAGCTCATGGGTAACACCCCTGTGGATTTAATTTTGACATTTCTAAAGGTGATGCCTGGAGACTGCACAATAAAGTCACGCAGTCTTGTTCACCTGACCCTGGCCATTACTTAGTGCAGGAGTTTCCCAGCTGTTCTGTGCAGTAAAAAATCATCAGATAAACAGAAGCCTGAGACTAAATCGGCTTCAGCATGTCTGAAGGAAAAGGACGATTACAAGGTGGAAGGACTGTGAGAAGGATTGTTAAAGACACGTTGGAAAAGACCAAACAGCAGAGGATATATCACTATAGAAACAAGACCAATTCCAGGAGGGC
This sequence comes from Heptranchias perlo, assembly GCF_035084215.1. NCBI lineage: Eukaryota > Metazoa > Chordata > Chondrichthyes > Hexanchiformes > Hexanchidae > Heptranchias > Heptranchias perlo. The sequence goes on from NW_027139548.1 coordinate 594,517, forward strand.
TGGAAGTCGTTTGAACAGCTGCCGACTTAACTTGGTTCTGTTGGGGACACTGAGAGAAAACAATTGAAGTATTAATTAATCATGCATTGTATTTGTAGGAACCTATTGTTGACAAGTCACCGCCCAGAGGTGTGGTTCTGTGTAAAAAGGTCTTCAAAAGCTGGGCAGAATTTGAGTGCGGAGAGACACAGATCCACCGCGACTGCTCCAACCTCACCTTTCGCTTCCGGGCAGCACCACCTCACCTGGAATCATCCTGACTGCTCGGCACCTCCAGCTTGATGCCTCGATGCAGGTTCACAGATTGCCTTTGAAGCAGATGACCTTGTTACAAGAGAAAGCCACGCTCCACTACAACGGTATCCAGCAAAATACCTGGAATCTTCCCGTCAAGCTTGAGCCAACCATCAGTATATAACTTTCGTTATGGGGTTAATCTATGACAGACATTGGATTTCCAAACGGATATTCATTTTGAGAATTCAGATTGTGTTGTTTTATTGTTGTGAAAACAGTTCTAAATCGGGCATAAACCCAAGATGTTGTTTGAATTATAATGTCAATTCTTCCATTGTATTAATAATGATAAACGATTTTTTTTTTATTTATAAAGGCACGGTTTGTGCCTGAAGTTTCTTTCGGAAAAAGAGCCCATTCAGTTAAATAAAAAATTAAACGTCGTGGTGATAAAAAAGCATTGCCCCAAATGAAAGTGTAAAATCACTTTGCACCTTTTTGCTCCTCCATCTGGACCATGTGTAAATTTCCCAGTGAGCTGCTGGATTCTGTAATAAATCACAATGTACTCTTACCCCTTCAGCTGTGTTACTAAACTGGACAGGGTCCCGCCGCACTCTCCTGTTCTGTTAATGTTACAAATACTGTTATTGTTTCAGATGAACACCAGTTCGTGCCATTCTCACTCAGTTTATATCTTTTACGATAGTGAAACATTGATTTAACAGGAACAACAAATGAACCCACTCCGTTTCTTTCACCATTACAAGCTCCACCTTGCCCCTATGTAAGATGGCCGCCTTGCCCCTCAGTAAGTGGGCTGCCTTACTGGCGGCCTTTTTGCTTCAGATTCAGTGGGGTCATTTTGATTAAACTTCATGGCTGCCTTACCCCTCAGTATGATGGTTGCAAAACTGGCAGCAATTTTGTTTCAGGGTCATTGTGGCCATTTTGATGATAAGAACATAAGAACATAAGAAATGGGAGCAAGTGTGTTCAGATTGCCTCTCGACCCTGCTCCGCCATTCAATCAGATTATGGCTGATCTTCGAACTAAACGCCACTTTCCCGCCCGATCTCCATATGCCTTGATTCACCCAGAGTCCAAAACTCTATCTAGCACAGCCTTCAATATACTCAATGCCTCAGCATCTACAGTCCTCTGGAGTAGAGAATTCCTGCTTTTCTGTTATTGCAACAAAGTGTAAGCTCATATTTGTCCACATTATATTCCATCTGCCAACTTTTTGCCCGCTCACTTAACCTGTCTATATCCATTTGCAAACTCTTTGTGTTCTCCTCACAGCTTACTTTCCCACCTACCTTTGTAGCATCAGCAAACTTGGATACATGACACTCAGACCCTTCATCGAACTCATTAATGTAGATTGTAGACAGCTGAGGCCCAATAACTGATCCTTGCGGCACCCCACCAGTTACAGTCTGCCAACCTGAAAATTACCTCTTACTCTCTCTTTTCTGTCCCTTAACCAATCCTCTATCAATGCTAATGTAACACACCCAACCCCATGAGCATCGACCCACCCCATCTTGCGTAACAACCTTGTATGTGGCACTTTATCGAATAACTTTTTGAAATCCAAATATACTACATAGAATCATAGAATCATAGAATCATAGAAGTTACAACATGGAAACAGGCCCTTCGGCCCAACATGTCCATGTCGCCCAGTTTATACCACTAAGCTAGTCCCAATTGCCTGCACTTGGCCCATATCACTCGATACCCATCTTACCCATGTAACTGTCCAAATGCTTTTTAAAAGACAAAATTGTACCCGCCTCTACTACTGCCTCTGGCAGCTCGTTCCAGACACTCACCACCCTTTGAGTGAAAAAATTGCCCCTCTGGACCCTTTTGTATCTCTCCCCTCTCACCTTAAATCTGTGCCCCCTCGTTATAGACTCCCCTGCCTTTGGGAAAAGATTTTGACTATCGACCTTATTTATGCCCCTCATTCTTTTATAGACTTCTATAAGATCACCCCTTAACCTCCTACTCTCCAGGGAAAAAAGTCCCAGTCTGTCTAACCACTCCCTGTAAGTCAAACCATCAAGTCCCGGTAGCATCCTAGTAAATCTTTTCTGCACTCTTTCTAGTTTAATAATATCCTTTCTATAATAGGGTGACCAGAACTGTACACAGAACTCCATTTGTGGCCTCACCAATGCCCTGTACAACTTCAACAAGACATCCCAACTCCTGCATTCAATGTTCTGACCAATGAAACCAAGCATGCTGAATGCCTTCTTCACCACCCTATCCACCTGTGACTCCACTTTCAAGGAGCTATGAATCTGTACTCCCAGATCTCTTTGTTCTATAACTCTCCCCAACGCCCTACCATTAACGGAGTAGGTCCTGGCCCGATTCGATCTACCAAAATGCATCACCTCACATTTATCTAAATTAAAATCCATCTGCCATTCATCGGCCCACTGGCCCAATTTATCAAGATCCCGTTGCAATCCTAGATAACCTTCTTCACTGTCCACAATGCCACCAATCTTGGTGTCATCTGCAAACTTACTAACCATGCCTCCTAAATTCTCATCCAAATCATTAATATAAATAACAAATAACAGCGGACCCAGCACCGATCCCTGAGGCACACCGCTGGACACAGGCATCCAGTTTGAAAAACAACCCTCTACAACCACCCTCTGTCTTCTGTCGTCAAGCCAATTTTGTATCCAATTGGCTACCTCACCTTGGATCCCATGAGATTTAACCTTATGTAACAACCTACCATGCGGTACCTTGTCAAATGCTTTGCTGAAGTCCATGTAGACCACGTCTACTGCACAGCCCTCATCTATCTTCTTGATTACCCCTTCAAAAAACTCAATCAAATTCGTGAGACATGATTTTCCTCTCACAAAACCATGCTGACTGTTCCTAATTAGTCCCTGCCTCTCCAAATGCCTGTAGATCCTGTCCCTCAGAATACCCTCTAACAACTTACCCACTACAGATGTCAGGCTCACTGGTCTATAGTTCCCAGGCTTTTCCCTGCCGCCCTTCTTAAACAAAGGCACAACATTTGCTACCCTCCAATCTTCAGGCACCTCACCTGCAGCGGTGGATGATTCAAATATCTCTGCTAGGGGACCCGCAATTTCCTCCCTAACCTCCCATAACGTCCTGGGATACATTTCATCAGGTCCCGGAGATTTATCTACCTTGATGCGCGTTAAGACTTCCAGCACCTCCCTCTCTGTAATATGTACACTCCTCAAGACATCACTATTTATTTCCCCAAGTTCCCTAACATCCATGCCTTTCTCAACCGTAAATACCGATGTGAAATATTCATTCAGGATCTCACCCATCTCTTGTGGTTCCGCACATAGATGACCTTGTTGATCCTTATGAGGCCCTACTCTCTCCCTAGTTACCCTTTTGCCCTTTATGTATTTGTAGAAGCTCTTTGGATTCACCTTTGCCTGATCTGCCAAAGCAATCTCATATCCCCTTTTTGCCCTCCTGATTTCTCTCTTAACTCTACTCCGGCAATCTCTATACTCTTCAAGGGATCCACTTGATCCCAGCTGCCTATGCATGTCATATGCCTCCTTCTTCTTTTTGACTAGTGCCTCAATCTCCCGAGTCATCCAAGGTTCCCTACTTCTACCAGCCTTGCCCTTCACTTTATAAGGAATGTGCTTACCCTGAACCCTGGTTAACACACTTTTGAAAGCCTCCCACTTACCAGACATCTCCTGGTTCTCCTTTATCTTTATCTACCCTGCTAGTTACATCCTCAAAGAACGCGAATAAATTTGTCAAACACGATTGCCCATTCATAAAACCATGTTGACCCTGCCGAATCATATTATGATTTTCTAAGTGTCCTGTTCCGACTTCCTTAATAATGGATTTCAACTTTTTCCCGACGACTGATGTCAGGCTAACTGCCCGTAGTTCCCTGTTTTCTCTTTCCCTCCTTTCTTGAATAGCGGGGTTACATTTACTACCTTCCAATCCGCTGGGACCGTTCTGGAAGCAGGAGAATTTTGGAAGAGCACAACCAATGCAGCCACTATCTCTGCAGCCACCTCTTTTAGAACCCTCGGTTGTAGCCATCAGGTCCAGGGGATTTATCGGCTTTTAGTCCCATTAGCTTCTCCAGTACTTTTCTTCTACTGATATTAATTATTTTAAGTTCCTCCCTCTCATTGACCTCTTGGTTCCGGTTATTTCTGGTATGCTTTTTGTGTCTTGTACTGTGAAGCCAGATACAAAATATTTGTTAAACGTCTCTGCCGTTCCATTATTCCCCACTATAATTTCACTTGTCTCAGTCTCTAAGGTACCAACATTTACCGCATGGCGGCCTTGCCCCTCAGTCAGTTGGCCGCACTGCCCCTCAGTTAAATTGACCGCCTTACTGGTCTCCATTTTGTTTCAGGATCAGGGTGCTCATATTGAATTCAGCTTCATGCCGGCCAATTGGTTCAACATGACCGCCTTGCCCCTCAGCAGAATGGTTGCCTTGCCCCTCAGCAAATGGCCACCTTGCCCCTCAGTAAGATGGCTGCCTTACTGGTGGCCATTTTACTTCAGTATCATGGCATTGAAGATGTCGTTCACAATTTTTGTAGTTTCATAGTTGATAGGGCACAAAAGGAGGCCACTGAATCTTTGTCGGCTCTTTGAAGGGCACATAAAATTAGGCCCACTTTCCCCTCTGCTTTTCCCCACAGCCCTTATGGTGACTTTGTAGTAGTAATTGTAATATGTAAATATATGTATATATAAGTTGTTAAGAACATAACAAATAGAAGCAGGAGTAGGTCATACAGCCCCTCGAGCCTGATCCGCCATTCAATCCGATCATAGCTGAACTTCTACCTCAACTTGTTGTTTTTGTTGTTGCTGTAATATATAAATACAAGTTGTTGTTGTCGATAAAGATGGTCTCTCAATCTTTTACTCTTTAATTTCTTCTCCTTTATAAACTGGACTTTGTTTTTGTGTAAATCAATGTTGCTGAGAGATTGTTCCTGTTACTGAGTGAGGGATCTTGCTGTGTATTTGATTTTAAAAAACACTTCTTTGATTTGGCTCTTTTAAATGTCATGGATTTGTTTGAATTCTTTGGCTGATTGGAGAAAGCCTCCAACTGTAAGTTGACCACAAACTACAGGCTTTTTGTCCACAGCTAATCAACACAAGAGAAAAAAGCAAAGATAAATTTCGATCACCTTTGCAAACTGCAAGAGAAGCGGAGAAGTAACAAGAAATGCACGGGCTTTTTGTCCCCGCTCCAGGAGCAGAAGGGAAAACAAAGACACGGGCAGTTTGAACCCTGGCAGCAAACACTGACCAGGTCAGACATACAGACCGGCATCTTTTAGGGGGAATGATTGAGTGGCAAAGCAGAGGACAAAACCTTACCAACTTTATTCGAGAGAGAGAGAAGCAATATATGCTCTTCAGTCTATCTTGATTGTCTTTCTGTCTTTCACACTCTCCCAACTTTTCTCTCTTCTCTTTAGATTCTCTGCTTTGTAAAAGGAGAGTTTATTTGTTAATGGTGTTTGCTGAGAGGTTGCCTGTGTAACGGAATGAGTGAGTGAGTGAGTGAGTGTGAGTGAACTTTGAGGTCTTGCTGAGTCTTTCGTGTCCCTTGCTTTGTTCTTACTCAATTATTTTTCTCTCTCTGTCCAGTGGAATGTTATTTTTTCGGAATGCTGTAACATGATGATGTGGAAAGAGACATTTTGGGAGGAAGGAATACTTGGACAAGAGGCTTTCTCTCCAGAGGGGACTGGCTGAGGCGTTGACCGTACGCTGCACCCAATTAGGCTCATGTGAGTTGTGTCTGGATCAATGTTGGTTCACTGGATCACTGTGGGTTCACTGGATCACTGTTGTATCACTAGGACACTGCGGGACTACTGGGTCGCTCAGCGATCACTGGGATCCTGTACGATCACTGGGAACACTTGGGGAGCACTGGGTCACTGTGGGATCATTGGAATACTGTAGGATCAAGAAGACACTGTGGCATCACCGGGACACTGTAAGATCACTACTGGGACACTGTAGGATCACTGGGACATTGTGTGATTACTGGATCACTGGGAGTACTATGAGATCACTTGTTCACTGGCGGCCATTTTGTTTAAGATGCTCGCCTTGCCCCCCACTAAGGTGGCAGTCTTACTGGTGGTCATTTTGTTTCAGGTTCATGGCGTTCAAGTTGTTGCTTATGGTATCATAGTAGCTACAGCAAAGGAGAAGGTTATTCGACCCATCGTGCCTGTGCCAGCTATTGGACAGAGCTATCTAATTAATCCCATTTCCCCATTGCTATTTCCCCACAGCCCTTATGTGGCTTGTTGTAGTAGTAGTTGTTGTTGTTGTCGTCATCGTCGTCGTCATTGTAATATAATTAGAAAATAATCGCCAATAATTTGGATTGGGCATTCAGGAGAAAACTGTTCCCAGATGGGCCGAATGGCTTGTTTCGCTCCTGTACATTTTATGTAAAATATACATAAATAGAACTCGAGAACCATAGAAAAGGTACAGAACAGAAGGGGGCCATTTAAGTCATCGTGTCCGCGCCGGCTCGAAGAACAGGACTGGGACAAATGTCCTCGCGGAGGTGTTTGCTAGTGCTGTTGTGGAAGGTTTAAACTGGAGTGGCAGGGGGATGGGAACCTGAGCGGGGAGTCAGAAGGGAATAAAGTTGAGAGCAGCAAGAGAGGGGAAGACCCAGGGGAAATCTACAATACAAATAGTACAAACAGTTGTTCAAGAACAAGTGAAAGGGAAAAGCATAGAGCAGTGGAAAGAAGGTGTACTTTAGGCATTTTAAGTACTTTAGGCACGACAGGTAAAATGAAAACTAGAAGGCGTAAGGCGATTAACCCAGCATCAAAGCTGTGGCAGGGGGTTGGGAACCTGAGCAGGGAGACAGAGGAAAGCATATCAGGAAGGGACAGAAGGTATGGAGTAAAAGGTAAAGTGTTAAAAAAGGAAAAAGCAGGAACTAAGTGTCACAAAACATATTTGAAAGTTCTTTATCTGAATGCACGGAGCATTCGGAACAAAATGGACGAGTTAACGGCACAAATAACGACGTGGCCATTACAGAAACATGGCTGCAGGGTGACAACGACTGTGAATTAAATATGCCAGGGTATTTAACAATCAGGAAGGACAGGCAGGAAGGAAGGGGAGGTGGGGTGGCTATGTTAATAAGGGAAGGAAGCACGGTAATACAGAGAAAAGTTATTGGGACAAAGGATCAGGATAATGAAACAGTTTGGGTAGAGATAAGGAATAATAAGGGGAAAAATAACACTCGTGGGCGTAGTATATAGGCCTCCTAATAGTTGCAACTCTGCTGGAAGAAGTATTAATCAGGAAATAGTCGGGGCATGTAATAAGGGAACAGCTATAATTATGGGGGATTTTAACTAGCATATTAACTGGACAAATCAAATTGGGCAGGGCAGCCTTGAGGAAGAGTTTATTGAGTGTATTAGGGATGGATTTCTTGAGCAGTATGTAACTGAACCAACAAGGGAGCAAGGAACCTTGGACCTGGTCCTGTGTAATGAGCCAGAATTAATTAATAATATCCTAGTTAAGGATCCCCTTGGAATGAGTGACCATAACATGGTTACATTCCATATCCAATTATAGGGTGAGTAGGTTGGTTCTCAAACAAGCATACTGAGCCTGAATAAAGGAGACTATGATGGCATGAGAGCGGAATTGATTAAAGTGGACTGGGGAAATAGATTAAAGGCTAAGACGGTACATGGGCAGTGGTGTTCATTTAAGGAGTTATTTTACAACTTTCAAAAATTATATATTCCACTGAGGAAAAAAGGGTGTCAAAGGAATGACAGCCATCCGTGGCTCAGTAAAGAAATTAAGGATAGTATCCGACTAAAAACAAGGACATATAAGGTAGCCAAACTTAGTGGGAGGATAGAAGATTGTGAAGTCTTCAAAAGACAGCAAAAAGTAACGAAAGGATTGATAAAGAAAGGGAAGATAGTTTATGAACATAAATTCGCAAAAAATATAAAAACAGATAGCAAGAGTTTCAACAGTTATATAAAAAGAAAAGGGGTGGCTGAGGCAAACGTAGGTCCTTTAGAGGATGAGACCGGTAAATTAATGGTGGGAAACATGGAGATGGCAAAAATGCTGAACAAATATTTTGTTTCAGTCTTTACGGTAGAGGACACTAAGTAACAATGGACAAACTGGGGGCTCTGGGGGGAGGAGCTAAATACGATTAAAATCACAAAGGAATTCGTACTCAGTAAATTAATGGGACTCAAGGCGGATAAATCCCCTGGCTTACATCCTAGGGTCTTGAGGGAAGTGGCAGTAGGGATTGTGGATGCTTTGGTAATAATTTTCCAAAATTCTCTGGACTCGGCAAAGGTCCCGGCAGATTGGAAAACTGCCAATGTAACACCATTATTTAAAAAGGGTAGTAGGCAGAAGGCTGGAAATTATAGACCAGTTAGCTTAACATCAGTGGTGGGTAAAATTTTGGAGTCTACTATTAAGGAGACAGTAGCAGAACATTTGGATAAACATAATTTAATAGGACAAAGTCAGCATGGCTTTAGAAAGGGCAAGTCATGTCTGACAAATTTTCTTGAGTTCTTTGAGGATATAACGTACACGATGGATAAAGGGGAACCAGTGGACGTAGTGTATATGGACTTCCAGAAGGCATTCGACAAGGTGCCACATTAAATATTATTCCTCAAGTTATAGAATCACTGGATTGGGGGTAATATTCTGGCATGGGTGGAGGATTGGTTATCTAACAGGAAGCAGAGAGTTGGGACAAATGGTACATTCTCGGACTGGCAACCTGCAGTCATTGGTGTTCCGCACGGGTCGGCGCTGGGTCCCCAAATCTTTACAATCTATATTAACGATTTGGAGGAGGGGACCGAGTGTAACATATCAAAGTTTGCAGATGATACAAAGATGTGAGGGAAAGAGTGAGGAGGACATAAAAAACCTACAAGGCGGTATAGACAGGCCGGGTGAGTGGGCGGAGATTTGGCAGATGCAATACAATATTGGAAAATGTGAGGTTATGCACTATGGCAGGAAAAATCGGAGAGCAAGTTATTATCTTAATGGCGAGAAACTGGAAGGAACTGCAGGACAAAGGGATCTGGGGGTCCTAGTGCAAGAAAATCAAAAGGTTAGTTTGCAGGTGCAGCAGGTGATCAAGAAGGCCCACGGAATGTTTGCTTTTATTGCTAGGGGGATAGAATATAAAAACAGGGAGGTACTGCTGCAGTTATATAAGGTATTGGTGAGACTGCACCTGGAATACTGCATACAGTTTTGGTCTCCATACTTCAGAAAAGACATACTTGCTCTCGAGGCAGTACAAAGAAGGTTCACTCGGTTAATCCCGGGGATGAGGGGGTGGACATATGAGGAGAGGTTGAGTAGATTGGGACTCTACTCATTGGAGTTCAGAAGAATGAGAGGCGATCTTATTGAAATATATAAGATTGTGAAGGGGCTTGATCGGGTGGATGCAGTAAGGATGTTCCCAAGGCTGGGTGAAACTAGATCTCTGGGACATAATCTTCAAAACTGAGATGAGTAGAAACTTCTTCACTCATAGGGTAGTCGGTCTGTGGAATTTGCTGCCCCAGGAAGCTGTGGTAGCTGCATCATTAAATAAATTTAAAACAGAAATAGACAGTTTCCTAGAAGTAAAGGGAATTAGGGGACACGGGGAGCAGGCAGGAAATTGGACATGAATTTAGATTTGAGGTTAGGATCAGATCAGCCATGATCTTATTGAATGGCGGAGCAGGCTCGAGGGGCCGATTGCCCTACTCCTGCTCCTATTTCTTATGTTCTTGTTATCTTCTTATAACAACCAGGTGCCCAGTCTAATCTCACCTTCCAGCACCCGGTCCGTAGCCCTGCAGCTTACAGCACTTCAGGTGCAAGTCCAGGTACTTTTTAAACGAGTTAAGTGTCCCTGCCTCTATCACGAAATCCGGCAGCGAATTCCATACACCCACCACCCTCTGGGTAAAAAAGATTTTCCTTATGTCCCCTAAATTCCTTCCGCCAATCAACTTAAATCTATGTCCTCTCGTTGTTGAACTCTCCGCTAGGAGAAACAGGTACTTCCTGTCTAGTCTCTCTGGGCCCCTCATAGTGTTGTGCACCTCAATCAAGTCTCCCCTCAGCCTCCTTGGCTCCAAGGAAAACAACACCAGCCTATCCAATCTCTCCTCGTAGCTGCAATTTTCAAGCCCTGGGAACATTCGTTTAAATCTTCTCTGTACTCCCTCCAGAGCAATTACGTCATTCCTGTAATGTTGTGACCAAAACTGTGCACAATACTCCAGCTTTGGCGTTACCAGCGTTTTATACAGTTCCATCATTACATCTCTGATTTTGCATTCTATACCTCGGCTCATAACGTTGAGCATCACGTATGCCTTCTTTACAACCTTATCGACCTGTACTGCCACATTCAGGGACCTGTGCACATGCACTACAAGGTCTCTCACTTCCGCTACCCCTCTCAATATTTTCCCATTTATTGCATATTCCCTGTTACTGTTTTCCCTCCCTAAATGCATAATCTCACACTTCTCGAGGTTGAACTACATTTGTCACTTTTGCGCCCACTCCACCAATCCATTGATATCTTCTTGTAGTCCACAACTATCCTCTTCTCTATCAACTACGCGGCCAAGTTTTGTGTCGTCTGCAAATTTGCCAATCAAGCCCCCTCCATTCAAGACTAAATCATTAATATATACCACAAATAGCAAGGGACCCAACGCTGAGCCCTGTGGCACACCGCTGGAAACGGATTTCCATTCGCAAAGACATCCATCGACTTTTACATCTTCTGTCCTGTCACTGAGCAAATTTTGGATCCAATTCGCCACATTTCCCTGTATCCCATGGGATTTCACCTTTCTGGCCAGTCTGCCATGTGGAACCTTGTCAAATGCCTTACTAAAATCCAGGTGGACAACATCCACTGCACTACCCTCATCAATCCTCCTTGTCACTTCCTCAAAGAATTCAATCAGATTTGTAAGGCATTTCCTTCACTTAAGAAATCCATGCTGACATTCCCTGATTAAACCATGCTTTCCAAGTGACAGTTTATCCGATCTCTCAGTATTATTCTAAAAGTTTGCCCATCACCGACGTCAGACTGACCGGCCTATAATTGTTCGGCCTTTCCCTCGTACCCTTTTTAAACAATGCTACTACGTTTGCAGTCTTCCAGTCTTCCGGGACCTCCCTTTTATCTTGTGAGGATTGGAAAATGATCCTCAAAGCATCCGTTATTTCCTCCCTGGCTTCCTTATATAGCTCAGGAAACAATCCATCCGGCCCTGCTGACTTATCAAATTACAAGGATTCCAGTCCCTCGAGTACTTCCTCTCTCGTTATGTTTAACTTATCCAATATTTCACACCTCTCCTCTTTAACTACTATGTCCGGATCAGATGGAGACAAAATATCCATTTAAATCCTTACCCACATCCTCTGCTTCTACACACAAGTTACCCTTAACAACCCTGATCGGTCTCACATTTTCCTTCGCTATCCTCTTGTTCTTAATGTACTGATAAAACATCTTTTGGTTTTCTTTAATCTTACTGGCTAATATATTTTCATGCTCTCTCTTCGGTTTCCTTATTTCCTTTTTTACGTCATCCCTGTACTTTCTATACCCCTCTAGGCTTTCTGCCGTATTTAGTTTTCTGTGACAGTCATGTGCTTTCTTTTTCTGCTCTATCTTGCCCCGTATACTTCTAGACAACCAGTGGCCTCTAAATATATAATATATATGTACAAGTTGTTATGGTAGACGTTGTAACACATGAATGCAAGTTGTTGTTATACAAGAATAGAAATCAAGGAGAAAAGTAGAAAACCGGAGAGAGGGGAAGAAATATAAAAATTAAAACAGAGATTGAGAGAAATGGAATAAATTTCAGACACAGATGCAAAGGAGAGATCGACAATGAGCGAGAGGGATAGGGAGGCAGATGTAAAAGAAGACAGACAAGGCAGAGAGAGAAGACAGGCAGAGACATTGAGGCAGAGAGGGAGAGAGAGAGAGAGGGAGAGAGAGAGAGGGAGAGATGCAAACGAAAAAATCCAAGAGTAAGGACAGAACAAGATAGAGACACAAACAGGGACAGGGAGACAGAAATGAAAGTAGAAGTGGAAATATCAATTTAGAAAAAACACACAGAAAATAAACAGAGTTAAACGATATACATAGAGAACAGATACAATGAAAGACAGTCAAAGATTTAAAGTGACAGGATGGTAGAGACAGGCGTGAGAATAGAACACAGAAAGAATTAAATCGCCAAACAAACTATGTGACCAGATGGGAATGTGTGAGAGTGCTGACGAGCAGAACAGCAGCAGATAGAGCAGGCCAGAGAGTTCATGGGTAACACCCCGATGGATTTAATTTTGACATTTCTAAAGGTGATGCCTGGAGGCTGCACAATAAAGCCGCTCAGTCTTGTGTACCTGACCCTGACCATTACTTACTGCAGGAGTTTCCCAGCTGCTCTTTGGAGTAACAATTAATCAGATAAACAGAAGCCTGAGACGGAATCGGCTTCAGCATGTCTGAAGGAAAAGGAAGATTAAAAGGTGTAACGACTGTGAGAAGGATTGTGAAGCACACATTGGAAAAGATCACACAGCAGAGGACAGTTCACCATAGCAACAAGAACGCTTCCAGGAGGGCTAGAAGTGGTTTGAACACCTGCTGACTTAACTTGGTTACGTTGTGGACACTTGAAGAAAACCAGTGAAGTGTCACTCAATCGTGGGTTGTATTTGTAGGAATCTATTTTTGACAAGTCAACGCCCCAGAGGAGTGGTTCTGTGCTCAAATGGATTCTAAAAGCTGGGCAGAAGTTGAGTGGGGAGAGACACAGATCCACTGCGACTGGTCCAACCCCAACTTTCGCTTCCTGACAGCACCACCTTACCCGGAATCTTCATGTCTGTTCATCACCTCCAGCTTGATGCCACGATGCAGGTTAATATATTGTCTGTGAAGCAGATGACCTGGATACAAACGAAAGCCACTTCATACAACAACAGTATCCATCAAAATACCTGGAATCTTCCCGGCAAGCTTGAGCCAACCACGAGGACATAACTTTCGTTATCTGGTTAGTCTAAGATAGACATTGGATTTCCAAATGTTTCTCCGTGTCTCTCACCAGAACAAGCACCCCCTTGCCCCTCAGTATGATGGCTGCCAAACTGGTGGCTATTTTGTTTCAGATACAGAATGGCCATTTTGATTAAACTTCATGGCCGCCCTGCCCCTCAGTCAGGTGACCGCCTTGCCCCTCAGTAAGATGGCCACAGTGGCAGCCATTTTTTTTCAGGTTCATGGCATTGAAGCTGTTGTTCAGAGCTTCAGAGCAGATACGGCACAAGAAGAGGCCATTCAGCCCAGACTGTCTGTGCTGGCGCTTTGATAGGGCTATTCAATTATTCTCACTTCCCCCTCTGCTCTTTCCCCACTGACCTTATGGCTGATTTGTCGTAGTGGTTATAATATGTTAATATATAAATATACAGAATTTGTTGTCGTAGTTGGTCTAACATAAATACAAGGTATTGTTAAAATAAAGTTTGTCTCTCAATCTTTTACACTTTAGTTTCTTCTCCTTTATCAACTGGGCTTTGTTTCAGTGTAAATGAATGTTGCTGAGAGATTGTCCCTGTGACTGAGTGAGGGATCTTGCTGTGAATTAGGTTTTTAAAAACCTTCTTTGCTTCTGCTCTTTTAAATATCTTGAATTTGTTTTAACTCTTTGGCTAATTGGAAAATGCCACAAACTGTAAGTTGACCACGAACCACAGGCTTTTTGTCCACTGCTAATTAAAAGGTGAAAAAAGAGCAAAGGTAAAGTTCGCTAACCTTTGCAAACTTCAACCAACAGGGGTGAAGTCGCAAGTAATAGCCCAGGATTTTTGTCCCATGCTCCAGGAATAGAAGGGAAAACAAAGACACGGGCAGTTTGGACCCTGCAGCAAACACTAACCAGGACAGATAGTCAGATGGACTGAACGGCAGCTTTTAGGGGGAAAGAGTGAGTGCAACGCAGGAGACAAAACCCTGCAAACTTGTATTGGAGAGAAAGAGAGAAGCAACATGTGCTCTTCAGTCAGTCCTGAGTATCTTTCTGACTCTCTCAATCTCTCAACTTTTCCCTCCTCTCTTTAGATTCTCCGCTTTGTAACTGCGGATTGTGTTTATCAATGGTGTTTGCTGAGAGATTGCCTGTGTAACGGAAGGAGTGAGTGAGTGTGAGAGAGCTCTGGGCTCTTGCTGTCTCTTTTTAATCCCTTGCTTTTCTTTTAATCACTTCGTTATCTCTCTCTCTCTGTCTCTCCCTCTCGAGAAGAATGCTTTTGTGGAATTGCTGCAAAATTAAGATGTGGAAAGAGGAATTTTAGGAAGAGGAGTTATCCTTGGACAAGAAGCCTTCTCCCCAGAGGGGACTGACGGAGGCCTTCACCACAGGCTGCACCCAATGGGGCTCATGTGAGTTGTTTCTGTATCACTGTGGGCTCATTGGGTCGCTGAAGGCTCACTGGGTCGCTTGGGAATCACTGAGTCTCTCTGGTATCACTGTGTCACTGTGGGATAACTGGTCCACTGTGGCATCACTGGGACACTGGCATGACTAGTGCACTCTGGGTCACTGAGATCACTGTGAACACTGTGGGATCACTGGGACACTCTGGAATTACAGCAGGGTCAGTGGGATACCCTGGGTTCATAGCGGGGTCACTGGGATCACTGTGAGATCACTGGGATACTCTGGGATCACTGTGCGATTACTGGGATTTTGGCGGACATTTTGTTTGAAATGGCCGCCGTATTGCCCGCCATTTTGTTTCAGGTTCATATTGTTGCAGGAGAAACTTATTTACCCGTTCTAAGTTATGTGTAAATACATAATATTCAATCTGTATGTTCATATAGATTTAATATTATGTATTTATGTATTTATTTAAAAGATAATATGATATATATATATATATATGTATAGATATTTTTGATATCACATATATATATATATATATATATATACACACACATGATATCATATACACAAGTTGATGCTGTGTATAAAGATTGTCTCAATCTTTTACACACGTGTAGTTTGGACACTGGGATCAATGGGATCAGTGGGATACTGTGAGATCACTGGGTGAACTATGGGATCAGTAATACATTGTGGGACCACTGTGGGATTACTGGGTGCACAGTGGGATCACTGGGACACTCTGGGGTCACTGTGGGATCACTGTGGGATAATTGGATGCACTTTGGAATCACTTGCACACTGTGGGATCACTGTGAGATACAACTTTAGCCACTTCGGCCAAACGGACCCTGTTTCTCCCCTTTAAATTCTATGTAATATCCAAATATATATAATGTTGTTGTCGTTTTCAGGGAATCCCGGAGAAACTTCTTTACCAAGGTGGGCCGAATGGCCTGTTTCTGTGCCGTGCTGTATTTTATGGAATTTATATGTATGTATATCTATATATATATATATATATATAGATAGACAGATAGATTATTATATATACACGAAGTTGTTCTTGTAAATAGAAAGAGCAGTTGGGGCGAACGGCCCCAGTGCTGTACCTTGTTGTACTGCACATTTGATGTAAAATATATATAATTATATTGTATATTTTATTATATTTTCTGTTCAACAAGTTGTTGTTGATATCAACTAAGTAATTCAGGGGAAACTTCTTTACTTAGATGGACCGAATGGTATTTTGCAGTGCCGCACTATATTCTATCATATATATACATAAAGATATATTATATATACAAGAAATTGTTATAAAATAGAAATAGCAGTTCGGCCGAATGGCCTCTGCTGTATTGTACATTCGTTGTCAATTATATATAATTATATCATTACATTAGTTATTCAACAATTTGTTTTTTTGTCAAATAAGAAATTCAAAGGAAACTTCTTTACACAGATAGGCCGAACGGCCTATAAAAAAGGGGGAAGGTTTAAACTAATTTGTCATGGGGATGGGCACCACGAAAGGATAAAGAAGGTGCACAAAGGATTGGGAGAGGCAGATAGCACTAGAGTAAGAAGTAGTACGGTATTAGATGGGATCAGACGAAGGGAGAATACGGGAAAGTCTAAGATAGGTTTACCGTGCATGTGTGTAAACACATGAAGCGTGGTAAATAAGGTTGCTGAGCTGCAGTCGCAAATGACCACATGAGAATACGATCCGTTTCCTTCTCTGACCCTGTGATCCTCAAAATGTGATCGTGGGATTAGAGAGAAAGGGAGAGAGCATGTAAAGCTCAGTCGGGACCCCGTGTCTCTTGGCCCTCAACCTATAGACTCGCCTCGTGCATTAGAGCAACATAAAAAGGGGACAAAGAACCCGGACATCAAAACAGACAAAGAGACTGAGGCAGGTGGCGATAGATGACAGCAGAGATAGTGACGGACAGACTGACAGAGGCAGAGTCAGACATAAAAGCAGCGATCGGTTTACCAGATTATTGATAATTCTCAAACCGTGCTGTTATATACCTCCATCAATTTACTTTCCCAATCCGTTGCTGCTTCTGACGCCATTGATGTTTGAAAACACTGACTTTCCAATTACATTTACATATCCCAGTACATTAACTTTCCCAATCCAATTATATATCCCAGTCGACAGTGTTTCCCAAACCATTGATATATCCCAGTCTGCAGTGTTTCCCAATCCATTGACATATTCCAGAGGCAGAGTTTCGCAATTCATTGATGTACACCAGTTGATTAACTATCCCAATCTATAGATATATCCCAGCCCATTCCTTTTCACAATCCATTGATATATTCCAGTCCACAGTGTTTCCCAATCCATTGATATATCCCAGTCCAATGTGTTTACCAATCCATTGATATATCCCAGTTCACTGCGTCTCCCAACGCATTGATATATTCCAGTCCAATGTGTTTACCAATCCATTGATATATCCCAGTCTATTTTGTTTCCCAATTCATTAATAAATCCCAGTCAACAATATTTCCCAATCCATTGATATATCCAAGTCCACAGTGTTCCCAATCCATGGATATATCTCAGTCCATTGACTTTCCCGATCCATTGATATATCCCAGTCCATTGACTTTCCCAAAGCATTGATATATCCCAGCCCATTTCTTCCCTTTTGATTGATATATCCCAGTGCACGGTGTTTCCCAATCCATTGATATATCTCAGTCCATTCTGTTTGCTAATCCATTGATATATCTCAGTCCATTCTGTTTGCTAATCCATTGATATATCGCTGTCTAATGTGTTTCCCAATCAATTGATATGTTCCAGTCCATTGACGTTGCCAATGCATTGATATAACCCAGCCCATTTTTCCAAATTAATTGATATATCCTAGTCCACAGTGTTCCCCAATCCATAGAATTATCCCAGTCCATTTACTTCCCCAATCCATTTACATGTCCCAATCCAATGACTTTCCTAAAGCAGCGAACGTTCAAAAGGACTTTTATAAGCTACGGCAGAGAAGACTCGTGACTAAGGTCAGAACATGTGGAGTCAGAGGACGAGTAGCAGAATGAATAGCAAACTGTCTACAAAACAGAAAACAGAGTATGGGGATTAAAGATAGTCACTCAAACTGGCGGAAGATGGAAAGTGGTGTTACACAAGGATCCGTGCTGGGAACACAGTTGTTCACCATTTACTCAAATTATTTGGACATGATAATCGGTAGTACAGGATTTAAATTTGCGGCTGACACCACGTTGGGAGATAGATGGGGGGATAGTTAATCCTCAGGTAGACTACAACAAAATACAAGAGGACGTTAACAAACTTGCAGAATGGAAATGTAAATGGCCAATGAATTTCAACACAAATAAGAATTTAGTGGGATGACTGAGGAGACCACCGACTCCTGCAGAGAAGGTACGTTAAACTTGTGTAGAACCTTAGTTGGACCACAGTTAGAGTATTGTGCACAGTTGTGGTCTGCACATTGAAAAAAACGGTATGGAGACACCGGCTGTGGTGCAAAAAATATTTAGGAGGATGATACCAGGACTGAGAGGTTATAACTAGCAGGAAAGTCTGAAGAGGCAGGGGCTCTTTTCTCTGGACAAGATAAGGCAGAGGGGTGACTAAATAGAGGTCATTAGAATAATGAAGTGGTTTGAGCGGGTCGACACGGAGAAAATGTTTCCGATTTTTGGGGAATCCAAAACTAGGGGCCATAAACATAAGATAGTCACTCATAAATCGAATATGCGATTGAGGAGAAATGTATTTAAATTTAAAATGTGGAACTTGCTACCACGTGGAGTCGTTGAGGCGAATATCGTGGATACATTTAAGTAGACGCGAGATAAGTACCGACAACCCGTCAGGTCCCCGGCTCCGAGTGGGGGAGGTCAATTCAGATATTCACATTGAAAATTGTTTGACATCTGGGGTCGTGTCCGGGGTCACCGAAGGTTCCTGGAGGCACCGCAGTGGCCAAGCGGAAGTTCCTCAGCATTGAAAAATTGAAAGTATGGGTTCGACCCCTGATCGGGTCTCTGTTCGTTTTGAATATTTAAGGTGATATTGACGCTGCGCCCCGTCCAAGGGATATCCTTCTCGAGATGAATTTCCCAAACCGAATTTAAATTTCACGAACAGGACAAGTCTGCTTTTAATTATATACAGGGCTAACATCGTAACTGATAGATTCTGAATTAAAATAACATCTAAATCACTGAAACTGTTGAATTGTAGCTGACCTTCGCACCATCAGTTTAAATACCCTTTTCATGTTAACAATCCTCTGACAATCACACAGAGGCCCCAGGAACATCCAGGACCCGAGTTTGTGCGAGACAGCACGGTTACTCCATTATATAATGTAAAAAATGACAAGCTGTTTCACCTTCTCTTGAACAGTAGAACTAGAGGACACAGACTGCGCTTGAAGAGGTTAAATTCTAAACTTATCTGCGGACACATTAATTCAGTGAGGGCGTACTCGATCGATGGGACAGGCTCCTTTCCCAATCCATATAATTAAAATTAGAGGATAGAGAAATTTAGAGGAACACAGTAACTGCTTGATTAGAAATTGAGGCAGAGTAATTTAGGGGAACACGAGCTGCTTAATTAGAAATACAAGAAATGGGAATTCAGGGGGATAGAGTAACGATTTCGTTATAATAATAGAAAAAGGGAATCTAACGGAACACAGTAACTGATTAATTACAAATGGACAACAAGTGAGTTTAGGGGAACACAACAACGATTTAATTGGTCATATAGGTCAGCTGAATATAAGTGAACATGAAACTGTTTAATTAGAAATAGAATAAAGTGGAAGACAGGGGAACGCAGTAACTGTTCAATTAAGGATTGAGAACAGTGAAAATTAGGAGAATACAGCAAATCTTTAAAAAGTAATGAGGACCAGCGGAACACAACAATCATTTATTTGGAAGTAGGGGACACGGGAAGACTGTAACGGTTTAATTAGAAATAGAGGAACTCAAGCGAAAAGAACAACAGTTGGATTAGAAACAGAGCGCTGGGAATCACCATCTTTTGTGATTGAATTTGACACGGTAATGCAATGGTTTACTTGATCATGACGTTGCTTTCTATTTTACGTGTTGATTTTGGATGATGTGATTGAATGCACATCGGCTTCTCATTATTGTGGCTGCGAGCAGATTGGTCGCTGACTGATGGAATTAAAACCTCTGCCTGTTGCTGGACTCGTGCCTTAAATACTGTTGGTCGTCTGCTTCCGGTTCAATGGAAATGTGCCTATTACACGGAACTGCCCATAAGACACCACCATTTCCCCTCGAGATCGATGCCAGTCGGATAGGCACAGCCTGGGATCCACGGGGACCTGCAACCATGTGGAGTTTGTAATTTGGGGAATTTCAGGATCAACTGCAACGTTAAAGATTGACCGGTAACGGGGGCACTGAATTATAATTAATAAATGTACCATTGATAATTAAAGTACTAAGGCTACAGTAAGCGAAATGTTGTCAATAAGGTTTTTGAACATTGAAGTGAGGTGTCATTAATTTATTAAGCGCACAGTGCATACAACACGACTTAAACAAACACTTAAAAGGTTGTAATTACAACCAAACCTGATGATGGTTACTTGTGGATTCAACCGTTTTACAGTTCTGAGCTCAGTATCTTCGACCTTTACCAATCGGAATACTCATTACAAACAGACAGTTTTTATGCATTTTCTCACTGCCTGTACTTGGAAATACACACAATTATGGATCACATAATTATATGGAAGTTAAAATACA
Organism: Heptranchias perlo; assembly: GCF_035084215.1. NCBI lineage: Eukaryota > Metazoa > Chordata > Chondrichthyes > Hexanchiformes > Hexanchidae > Heptranchias > Heptranchias perlo. Next base: position 615,187 of record NW_027139548.1, read on the forward strand.
ACTCCACATAACGAGAAAGGAATTGACTATTCCTTTATCAATAACGATAGTTTTCTTTACAAACGCAGCTCTTTTTCGATTGGGCTAACAAGTATAGTTCCCTTACTTCGTTATATCATCGATAGTTTCTCCCTTGATCCATACACATGCAATTCTACCTCTATTAATAAGATTTACTAGGATGCTACCGGGACTTGATGGTTTGACTTACAGGGAGAGGTTAGACAGACTGGGACTTTATTCCCTGGAGAGTAGGAGGTTAAGGGGTGATCTTATAGAAGTCTATAAAATAATGAGGGGCATAGATAAGGTCGATAGTCAAAATCTTTTCCCAAAGGTAGGGGAGTCTATAACGAGGGGGCACAGATTTAAGGTGAGAGGGGAGAGATACAAAAGGATCCAGAGGGGCAATTTTTTCACTCAAAGGGTGGTGAGTGTCTGGAACGAGCTGCCAGAGGCAGTAGTAGAGGCGGGTACAATTTTGTCTTTTAAAAAGCATTTGGACAGTTACATGGGGAAGATGGGTATCGAGGGATATGGGCCAAGTGCAGGCAATTGGGACTAGCTTCGTGGTATAAACTGGGCGACATGGACATGTTGGGCCGAAGGGCCTGTTTCCATGTTGTAACTTCTATGATTCTATGATTCTATGAATTCCTGTTTCTGTATCACTCAGACCAATTCAATTGGTTTTGTATGCCGAGATGTTTTCGTTTGAAGAACTAACTGTTTTGCCACACTGTTATCAAATGATTAAAGTTCTCTGAAATTCATCAATCAGTATGTAATGATCCCTCTTTAAAGAAGTCTCTGATTTCATCCTGAAACTGACGATTGCTGCAGGGTCAGCCCTGGCCCATCAGCCCAATGAGACTCTAAATTGATGTATACTTCCCTGCATAATAGGCAAAGGCTAAAGATTAACATTACTATAATATAAGGAGAAACCAATACAGTATCACATTGGCACACTTCAGGACAGTGTGAATTACGATTTCCTTTCAGTGCCCCCTTTGTTGGCGTTACCGTATTTAAGGCCAAATCTGAACAATATCTCATCAGCATGATGTAGCTGCCTCGATCTATTCAATTCCACAAATCTCTACCCATTGGTTTTACATACTGTCCAGTGCCACATTAACTACTTCATGTAATGGTGGTGTCAGCGTCACTGACCATTTCTTGAACCCGTTCTTCAGTGCAGCTTCATCAGAGATTTTTTTAGAATTGTATAGAATGTACAGCACAGAAACAGGCCATTCAGCACAACTGGCACATACCAGTCTGTGTGCCTCACACAACCCTCCTTCTAGCCCTCTTCATCCAACCCTATCAGCAGAACATTCTATGATTTTCTCCATCATATGTTTATCCAGCTTCCCCTTCCATGCATCTATCTATATCGCATGCTGGTTGCTTCACGAGCTTCGCGTCACTTCTGTAAACACAGCGATATCCCAAGATCAGGCAGCACGAGACATCCGATGGAAGCCATTCTTGCCCTTTCCGGCTGTCTCTCAATTGATCGGGGCGGCTGGCTGTGTTTGATTGTAATATCTCCCTGCATAGTCCCAATGTTTCGGGCAGTGGCCAAGCCATCAAATAGATTCTTCTCATTGTTCAGTATAAGCAAGGCCACCACCATCCCCAAGAGAAATATATCAATTAACCATCTTAACTACACGTTCCTGACTTTCACTAGATTGTGTATTGATACCAGATTGATATCTTTTGGCGAGACGTGTTCAGCTGATTTAAGATAAGAATGGACGGGACAGGATAGATAGATGCAGAAAGCTTCCATTAGTTGAGGGATCAAGAACTAACGGCCATGGATTACAAAATAAATATAAGAGATTTAGAACTGTGGGTGGGAGAAACCGCTTTACATGGAGAGTTGCGATGATGCGGAAATTACAGAGGCAGAAATCATGTCCATATTCAAGATTAAATTGTACAGATGTGGTCATAAAAATAGGTTGAAGTGATTTTGAGACTGGGTGGATAAAGTGATTGGAATTATTTCTCGAGTGGACGGTAAACGCCGACAACGACTGGGTGGGCCAAATGGTCTGTTATGACATTAAAACATTTTGATGATCAATTGATATTTTAATAAATATCTGTTAACAGATATTCTTAACGTCCCATTGACGAATCAATTTCCTACTGTCTCCATCATTAATCACTTATCAGGAGACAGGGGTCCCGTTCTATTGGGCCAGGAGACAATGGGGAGCGGTGTCTGAAGGGGAGGCCAGCGCCTGTAACATTCACACCAAGATCACAGAATAATTACAAATAACCATGATTGTAACAACCTTTACTGTTTCTACACTAACGAAAACTTAAATTATTAATGAAACTGGCGCGTCCGATTCCAGTACGAGGAGTGTAAGACAGTTAACGCTGCCGCCCACATGTTCCACCGAACTACTGAAGCTCAATCATGACTGTTCTCTTTGAATCTTGAGCATGAAGTGCGCTGTTTTATCAGGAAACTATTCTGTTCACCCGAGGGAAGCAGCAGATGTCAAACTCAGGGTATAAAATAGAAGAAATGTTTTCTGATCCCTGTTCATTTAACAACAAAGAAAGACGGCCATTCTAAAATGGAACACGGATTGTATTTGAGCTCTAGTTAGAACAGGAAGCTTTGCTTTGACTTTTGATTTCTTTAACCAAAATCAGAATGAATGTTGAAGGAGATTTCAACACCTTCTTCAGCTCTTCCCTGAATTTCGTTTGGGTAGCTGCATAAATACACGTGTTTGTACAGGAACTCAAATACATGAGCATATGTCCGATTTCAGAGACGATATACGCAGGAGCTGTATAATCGGGTCTGTAATGCACGGCCAGGCCGATAGCTAAAACAGTCACGGCAGCTGTCGACCACAACAGTATAAAACTGCCTGATACAGTGAACAGTAAAATAATAGATTTCCTTCGGTTCTCCAACTCTGGATCGCTCTTATTCTCACTGCTGTGACCCCGGAGACCCCTGCGGGCTCTGCTGGCCACTAAAATGCATCTGACTGTCAAACAATTAAACAGAAATATTAAAGCAAAAGGAATCCATGGAATTAAAATACTGTCTAACCATTTGTACATTACACCTGCAGGCGATGAAAAAAATGCCAAACTGGGGCGGAGACCCCACTGAACATTGTTAATTATTTGTGTATGTTCAAATGCAAACCAATAGGGGATGTTTTCTAAACAGATCAGGACAGAGAGCGTTGTTATAACCGCAGCCGCAGTTCTCACTGTGCAATATCTTGATTTAAACTTCTGACAACATATCGATACAAATCGGTCAAATGTGAACGAGACTGTGAACCACACTGACATATACACGTTGGTACAATTAATGTAGAGCATGAACTTACGAATGACAGTGTAGGACAGGAATTGAAGTGGAAAGATTTTGGTTAAAATTTGGTACTCTATTACATTGAAGGTAATGACCAGTAGATCTGCTGTTGCCATGGCCACCATATAGATAGAGATACATTTGGAAAGGCCGCAATTTCCTCTGGAAAGAATCACGATTGTCATTAGGTTCGCTGTAAGAAAGAGGAACAAGAGGTAAGTAACGGGGATTCTCAGATAAATCTCACAGCATATTGTGGGGAAATGTTCAGATGATTTCCTACTTAGAGTAATGCACGCGGGTTCTTTTTTTAATATAGGCGAGCGATTTCAACACTTTATTGAAAAGAAAGAAAACATCAAACACTCAATATCGAGGGACTGACAATCCGCCGTCCTTCCAGCTTACTTCAGTCAGGCGTTGTCAAGGCAGTGGGGGGAGGGTCACTCGGAATCAGTCTGGGGAATGGTAACGGAGAGCGTCCCCACTATTACCGACACCCGGGCACTGATGAGTCAACAGGGGTTTTGGACTTTGGGCGATAGTGTAAAACAGGCGACATCGGATCATCCGTCCGTCATACATCTGTCCCGAATTTCATCTCCATCGCTGTCGTCACGAACACTAGATTGAGGTTCCACTCACACTGTAACTGTGCGGTCCAGGCTAAATTGGAGCACCTCGCAGGGACGGTACAGGTGCAAAGAAAAGCGCCTTAAAGGGAAACATTGGATGGTTCTGTAAGTTGTTATTTTCCCGCAGTTAATAAGTAAACGGATTTCCTTACATCCGTCCAAACACACATTTCAATACAGTGTTGAGCGCTAAAATCATTCTGCCATTAAGCTTATACCCATGTGATATACCGACCCAATTTTATAATTTACTGCTGAGGCCCCATGGAACATTTAGTTCCTTCAGTTTCTTTGGCGAGCGGGGTCTCGGGAGCTGCCAGCAGTTTTCAACAGTTTTAATTGTAATTTCACAGCAATTACTGGAAAGATATGAATTCAAATAAAACATTCAGCCGAGACAAAAGCTTCAAATTAGTTCGAAACCCTGGGCTTTTTCTATTTATAATCGCCCCGAGGAAGCTGCTCGGTAACAAAGCGGGAGCTGGTGGAACCGCGAAGGATCTTTGCAGCCGAGGGGAGGGGAGCGGTTCTCTGAGCGGCAATTAGTTCTCAATTATATTTCCATGTCTCCTGTTGGGTGGAGGTGGCTGCACACCGAGGAACTGACCACTAAAGTATACAGGAACAACGGTACAAATAAAAGCATTAACAGGGGCACGAGGCAACACATTCTTTAATGATCGATGTACTGTTAGTGGGGCCGGGGAATCAGCCTCGCCGCCCTCGGAGAGGGATGAAAGTTGATCGCTCGGTGCCCACGATCTGCGGAGCAGAGCAGCGCCTCAATGGCGGCGGCCGACTGCGAGGATTCCTGCTGATATTCACCAATTTATCCCGGTGGATAAGTGACTCTGAAATGAGGATATTCTCGGAATGTGTTACACAATCATTAACAGTGAGATAGTGAACAGCTTTGACACAACAGGTTATGTTGACTTACCGGGAAAACCAAAGGATGCGAGAACCGGGTAGTAAATCTCCTTTATTTGAATAATTGTTGGCCTTTCCATTTTTTCGAAGCATGCATGAATTCTGTCCGGCTTTACGGTTCCGAATGGAGTTTATCTGAGATCCGCAAATACTCCCCCGTTTATAGAACAATCGGTGCCCCGGTGAGAAAATCAGGTTGCTCAATAATTGGCATTAGTTACAGTCACTTAACAAACAAGGCGCGATTTTCCACTTCTCGGCCCCCGGGACGTCAATGGGGAAATTGTACAGCTCAGTCCATGAAACTCCGTCCATTCACATCAATGAACGGAAAGTAATCCCTGAGGGAATGTGAACCCTGAATGGAACATCCCTCCTGGAAACTGAACTGGGTTCTTCTATGACTCAAGAATTCAGTAACATCTTCACACTCCCATTACATAATTAAAATGTGTTTCATACTGTGATGATGACTCGGCTCAATAATTTGGTGACTCTACTCTAATATTAATATTGATGAACATACTCTAACCTTAATATTGGTGAACATACACTAACACTACTATTGGTGACCCAACTCTAACATTACTATTGGTGAACATACTCTCACATTACTATTGGTGACAATAATCTAACATTACCGGTGTAGACCCTAATCTAACGTTACTGGTGGAGAACCTACGTTAACGTTACGAATTGTGACCCTACTTTTATGTTTCTGGTGGAGACGCTACTCAATCTTTCCAGGTGGTGACCCGACTCCAACGTTACTTGTTGTGACCCCACTCTATCATTACTGGTGGTGACACTAATTCAACATTGCTGATGTTGACCCGAATCTAACATTATTGGTGGCAATCCTGATCAAACATTATTGGAGGTATCCATCTATTAAAATTGATGTTGGTGAAGTTACTCTAAGATATTTGGTGTCGTTCATATGCTGACATTATTAGTGGTGACCCTATTCTAACATTACAGTTGATGACCCTACTGCAACATTTCTGGTGGTAACCATACTCTAACATTACTGGGCATCGGTGAGCAGGTTATGGGTGAGTAAGTGCCGCTTGATAGCACTATCGACGATACCTTCCATTACTTTGCTGATGATTGAGAGCAGACTGAAGGGGCGGTAATTGGCCGCTTTGGAGTTGTCCTGCTTTTTGTGGACAGGACATACCTGGGCAATTTTCCACATTGTCGGGCAGATGCCACTGTTGTAACTGTACGGGAACAGCTTGCCTCGAGGCGCAGCTAGTTCTGGAGCACAAGCCTTCAGCACTACTGCTGGGATGTTATCGGGGCCCACAGCCTTTGCTGTATCCAGTGCACTCAGCCGTTTCTTGATAACACGTGGAGTGAATCGAATTGTCTGAAGACTGGCTTCTGTGATGGTGGGGATATCGGGAGGAGGCCGAAATGGGTTTGCAGAGCCTCCTCCTCCCGTTAGTGTTCAATTGTCCACCACCATTCACGACTGGATGTGGCAGGACTGCAGAGCTTTGATCTGATCCGCTGGTTGTGGGATCGTTTAGCTGTGTCTATAGCATGCTGCTTCCGCTGTTCAGCATGCATGTCGTCCTGAGTTGCAGCTTCACGAGGTTGGCACCTCATTTTTAGGTTCGCCTGGTGCTGCTCCTGGCATGCTCTTCTACACTCCTCATTGAACCAGGGTTAATCCCCTGGCTTGTTGGTAATGGTAGAGTGAGGAATATGCCGGGCCATGAGGTTACAGATTGTGCTGGAATACAATTCTGCGGCTGCTGATGGCCCACAGCGCCTCATGGATGCCCAGTTTTGAGCTGCGAGATCTGTTCTGAATCTATCCCATTTAGCACGGTGGTAGGGCAACACAACACGTTGGATGGTGTCCTCAGTGCGAAGACGGGACTTTATCTCCACGAGGACTGTGCGGTGGTCACTCCTACCAATACTGTCTTGGACAGATGCATTTGCGACAGGTAGAATGGTGAGGACGAGGTCAAGTAGGTTTTTCCCTCGTGTTAGTTCGCTCACCACCTGCCGCATGCCCAGTCTGGCAGCTATGTCCTTCAGGACTCGGCCAGCTCGTTTTTTAGTGGTGCTACTGAGCCAAAAAAGAGCAAGTCACTAGTTGTGACCATGCTCCTCTGGTAGTAGTGATTCACCCACTTACACTCGAGGTGCGAGTCCTCCTCCAGTACCAGTTATACCGCCATACTTAAACTTGAGATTTCCCACCTCCTCCGATACAAGTTGTACCTTACACTTACACTAGAGGTGACCGTGCTCGTTCTGTACTCGTGGTAGAACCGCACGTACTCCAGAGGTAACCGTGGTCCTCTGGTACTAATGGTACCCTGCAGTTACACTAGAGGTTACCGCGCTTCTCCGGTGCTGGAACACTCCGAGAATTACACGAGAGGTGACCGTTCTCCTCCGGTAGTAGATCTATTCTACAGTTACATGAGAGGTGACAGTTCTCCTCCAGTCCCTGTGGTCCTTGTATATTAAAGTAGAAGTGAGAGTGCCCTCCAGTACTAGTGGTGTCCCTACACTTACACTAAAGGTGACTTGCTCCTCCGCTGCTCGTGCAATCATACACTGACCCAAGGGTTGACCGTGCTCCTTGGATAACCATGGTACCCGAAACTTACACTAATGTATCCGTCCATTCACTTTCCCAATCCATTAATGGTTCCCGTACATTCACTTTCACAATTCATTAATTGTTCCCGTACATTCACTTTCACAATCCCTTAATGATATCCGATCATTCACTTTCCCAATCCATTGATGTTATGCTTCCGTTCACTCTCCCAATGCATTGATGATATGCGCCCATTCACTTTCCCAATCCATGAATGATATCCATTCATTCACTTTCCAATCCATTAAAGATATCCTTCCGTTCACTCTCCCAATCCATTGATGTTTCCCGTCCATTCACTCTCTCAAGAAGAGCAACACAAATATACATTTAAATGGAACGCTTCTGTCACTGCATATACTACAGTTTAGGGGACAAAAATAAGAACTTTATTATTTAACATTACTTTGTTCAATTGTATGTTTACTTCGGGAAATATGTGATTGTACTCGAGAGGGTACAGAGGAGGTTTACGTTGATGATGCAAGACTGGAGAATTTTAGCTATGAGAAAAGATTGGATAGGCTGGGATTGTTTTCTTAGGGACAGACGAGTCAGAGGGAAGATTTATTTGAGGTGTATAAAATTATGACTGGACGAGATGAAGTGGATAGGAAGGACCTATTTCTCTTATCAGATAGGTCAATAAACAGATGGTATAGATGAAAATGATTGGTAGAAGGATTAGAGGGGAGCTGTGGAGATCTTTATTCACCCAAAGTGTGATGGGTGTCTGAAACTCACTGCCTGAAAGGGTGGCAGAGGCAGAAATCCTCATCGCACTTTAAAAGTACTTAGATATGCATTTGATGTGCCGTAACTTACAGGGCTAGGGAACAAGTGCTGGCAAGTGGGATTAGGCATGATAGCTCTTTTTCGGCCGGCACAGACACGATGGGCCTTCTGCGCCGTAAATTTCGATGATTCTATGATTTATCCTCGCAGTGATTTTCATGGCTTAGTCTGCGGTGCCTGTACCTATTTTAACAAATCAAAAGCTGGCCACCCAGTTAGATGCACTCGACTGAAGTGCAAACAGAGGACTTCTCATTGTGTTGCGTTGAAGCGGCCCGTGCACAGCAACAGACGCACAGAAGCTCGTGAGCTGTGATTTCATGTATTTTCTAAAGTCGTGGAGGTCCTGTTCTCGGAAAGCTGGATTTAATATCCTGACAGATAAAAGCCGAGGAACGAGGCGAGTCCTTGGTTTCCTCCTTTAACCGCTTAATGAAGGAATTGTCTGGGCTTTTCTCTCCCAGTTATCTGTACGGGTGAATGTTGCCTGATTCGGTTCCCGAACTGCCTTGCATTTAACCCAGTTCAGATCAAAACGAATTTAATTTACTAACCCTCGATTAGCCAAGTCAAAGTCATGCACTAAATACAGTTCAACGGTTACAAATCACAACTGAGAGTAAAATGTGGGCAAATTGATGCTTAATAGACATTAACTCATGTCATCAGTGTTATGCAGCAATTGAGTCGCAAATAACTACGGTCAGTCTTACATAACAAGGATAAGTAGCAACGGTTTCACAGGCAATTCCACGGACCGTTTCAGCTCTAGTAACGTGTGTCAGGAGCATGCTGAATGCATTGAGTGAAACCGATTGGGTAAATCGATATGGAGCCGTTCACATATCTGCATCTCATAATCAACCACAGTCCTTTGGTAAAACAAGCATGGAGTTAGACCATAGATATTCGACAAAAAGTGATGATTTCAGGGAGTTATAATAATTGCACATGGCTACACCACAGATATTCAAGTAAGAGAAATGATTTCAGGGAGTTATAATAATTGCCCATGGCTACACCACAGATATTCGAGTAAGAGAGATGATTTCAGGGAGATATATTAATTGCACATGGCTACACCACAGATATTCTCGTAAGAGAGATGATTTCACGGAGTTATAATATTTGCACATGGCTACACCACAGATATTCGAGTAAGAGAGATGATTTCAGGGAGATATATTAATTGCACATGGCTACACCACAGATATTCTAGTAAGAGAGATGATTTCAGCGAGTTGTAATAATTGCTCCCACTGTTATCTGGGAAGGAGAGCAAAGTTTTTACGAATACTAAATGTATTTCCCGGGTGGACTGGAATCAAAAATCGGTCGCAAAACCATAACAGAACAATGGTAGGCTTTCAAGGAGGAGATGGCTCGGGTACAGAGGAGACATATTCCAACGAGAGGGAAAGGAAGGACACCCAAATTGCAAGCTCACTGGATGACTAAAGATATAGAGATTACAATGAAACAGAAAAAGGAGCCTTATGACAAATATAAGGTGCATAATACAGTCGAAAACGAGGCACAATACAGAAAGTTGAGAGGAGATTTATCAAAAGGGTGTAATCGGGGAAAGGAAGAGCATGAGAATAGATTGGTGGCTAACATAACAGGGAACGCAAAATTCTTTTGTAAAGGGTTAGTCAAAGGAAGGATGTGACCAATTGGAGACAAATAAAGAGATCTTCTTGTGAATTTAGAGGGAATGGCTGAGGTACGAAATGAATATTTCACATTGGTCTTGACAAGAAAAGAGGATGCTGCCATTGTAGCATTAATGGAGGATGTCGTAGCGATATTGGATTGGACAAATATCGATAAATAGGAGGTACTTAAAAGAGTGGCAGTTCTCAAAGTATAAAAGTCACCCGGTCCAGATGGGATGCATCCTGGGTTACTGAGGGAAGTACGGGTGGAAATTGCAGAGGTTCTGGCCACAATCCTTCAATTCTCCTTAGATATGGGAATTGTGCCAGAGGATTGGAGGGTTGCAAATATCACACCTCTGTTCAAAAAAGGTGTGTGCAATGAAGTCTGCAATTAGAGGCCAGTCGGAATAATATCAGTGGTGGGGAAACTTTTACAGACAATAATCAGGCACAAAATTAATTGGCACTTGGAACAATAAGAGATAATAAATATAAGTCAGCACGGATATGTTAAAGGGAAATCGTATTATAGAATCATAGAATCATAGAAGTTACAACATGGAAACAGGCCCTTCGGCCCAACATGTCCATGTCGCCCAGTTTATACCACGAAGCTAGTCCCAATTGCCTGCACTTGGCCCATATCCCTCTATACCCATCTTACCCATGTAACTGTCCAAATGCTTTTTAAAAGACAAAATTGTACCCGCCTCTACTACTGCCTCTGGCAGCTCGTTCCGGACACTCACCATCCTTTGAGTGAAAAAATTGCCCCTCTGGACCCTTTTGTATCTCTCCCCTCTCACCTTAAATCTGTGCCCCCTCGTTATAGACTCCCCTACCTTTGGGAAAAGATTTTGACTATCTATGCCCCTCATTATTTTATAGACTTCTATAAGATCACCCCTTAACCTCCTACTCTCCAGGGAAAAAAGTCCCAGTCTGTCTAACCTCTCCTAACCTGATTGAGTTCTTTGATGAAGTAAAGGAGAGGGTAGATGCATGTAGTGCGGTTGATATTGCTTCCATGGACTTTCAAAAGGCATTTGATAAAGTATCAGATAATAGACTTCTTAGCAAAATTAAAGCCCAGGGGATTAAAGGGACAGTCGCAGCATGGATACAACATTAGCTCACGGACAAAACGCGGAGAGTAGTGGTGAACGGTTGTTTTTCAGACTGGAGGGAAGGAAATTGTGGTGTTCCCAAGTGGACAATATTAGGACCGCTGCTCTTTTTGATTATATATTAATGACCTGGATTTGGGTATGCAGAGTACAATTTCAAAGTTTGCTTTATTAATGGGGACATTAAGTACAAAAGCAAGGAAGTAATGCAAAATCTTTATAAACGATTGGTTAGGCCTCAGCTGGAGTATTGTGTCCAATTCTGGCCAACGCAATTTAGGAACGATGTCAAGGTCTTAGATGCTGCCCAGAAGAGATTAACTAGAATGTTCGCAGGGATAAGTGTTATGTGGAGAGACTGGAGACGCTGGGGTTGCTCTCTGGAGAACAGAGATGAATAAGAGGAGATTTGATGGACGTGTTCAAAATCATGAACGGTTTTGATAGAGTAAATAAGGAGAAACTGTTTCCAGTGGCAGAAGGGTCGGTAACCAGGGGATACAGATTTAAGGCGATCAGCAAAAGATCCAGACGTGACACAAGAAAACAGATTTCGGCAGAGAATTGTAATGATCTGGAATGCACTGCCTGAAAAGGTGGTAGAAACAGATTCAATAATAACTTTCTGAAGTGAATTATATAAATACTTGCAGGGGAGAACATAGAGGGTTAAAAGGGAAAGAGCAGAGGAATGCGGCTAATTGGATAGCACTTTCAAAGAGCCAGGGCAGACATGATGGGGCAAATGGCCTCGTCCTGTGCTGTAGCATACTATGATGCTACGATGCTATGATTTTAATGTTAGGAAGATATGATGGACAACCTACTCTCCCCCAACATTAAAAAGTTTAACAATGGAGGAGATTTATTTTGCATTTATCACCTGGCCATTAAGCCTCGCCTGGGCTGAGCGCAGTCCGTATAATTTAGCGGGGTGCATCTGACGCTAGTGAGAGAGCCCGGCAGAATTTCCTTCTATTACAATTATTGCTTGTTGTTTGTGCACTTGTAAAATTGGAATATGCTTTTCAAACAATTAATATTTTTCTAATTGTCAGCATGGTCATTCACAGAGGGCGGCACAGTTTGCTGTTTGTCGGACACGCCTTCCTTGCCCAGTACTTTACTGAACTCAACTGGTGTGAGGAGAGGTGCTTATGCTGCATTTCTGAATTGATAGTCAAACGTCATGAATTGTACTGAGACACTGCTGCATTCCAAGAGTTGTATTTCATCCGTGAGAGAGACTCAAAGTGAACTGGCGCATTCTGGGAGTCTGCTACTTTGCTGAGAATCTTGATTGCTAAATTGCTACGGAATATAAGGACCCGGCTGCAGAGATAGAAGCAAGGTTAGCGTTAAAAAAGGACCGGAGACATTTCTCACAGATAATTGCTGATGTTCTGGGGTTGTTTCATCCCAATTCCACTATTATTTTGATAGCACCGAATATTGGGGCCTGTCCAGAACAGGCAGTGATGGAACCGAATCTTGAGCCCTGCGTTTAACAGGTGGCGATGGAACTGAATATGGCACTGTTCCTATGACAGGCGACGATGGAACTGAGTATTGGGCCATGCCCATAACAGGCGGCGATGGAACTGAATATTGGGCCGCGCCTATAACAAGCGGAGATGGGACAGAATATTGGGCTTTTTCTATAACAGACGGTGATGGAACTGAATAATGGGCTATGCCTATATCAGGCGTTGATGGGACTGAACACTGGCCGGGCCTATATCAGGCAGCGATGGGACTGAATATTGAGTCATGCCTATAACAGGCGGCGATGGGACTGAACATTGTGCTACGCCTATAAAAGGCGGCGATGGGGCTGAACATTGGGCCATGCCCATAACAGGCAGCGATGTGAATTTACTGCCTGAGATTAATTTCTACTCCCTCCAATGATAAAGCACATTTCACCACCTCAGGACTCCCTGAAGCGCCTCACAGACAACGAAGGACTTTTGAAATATTCTCACCGTTATAATGTCTGGAAATGTGGAAGTCAATCTGTGCACAGCAAGGTTCCTAAAACAGCAATGTAACGAATGCCCAGGTAGGTTGAAATTGGGCATTGACGGGGTCACAAAACGGGCGGGATTCCATCGACCACCTGTTATGCGCTCGGTATGATATTCATTCCATTGACTTCACTAGAACAGAATATCGGTGATTCCTATAACCATCGGCAAATGAGATTCCACCTGTTTTGCTTCCCTGCCGGTGTCCAATTTCACCCCCAATAATCTGTTATAATTCTGTTTGTTGAGGGATAAATACTGACCAGGACACCGGAAGGTTCGAGATGCCATCCAAGGACGAATCGTGTAACTCTTCGGAACTCTTTAGCAAAATCTGATCTAGATTAATATTCTTCTCGTGGACCTTGACCCATTATAGACAGTCAATGTAAGAGCTGTAACCTGAACTATCACCAGCTCTGCTCCCCTTGTGCTCTGGTCGGGAAATTCAAGCACTGGGCGGAAAACAACGTCATTATGAGAACGACAGACATCCGGGAGATGGAAGGCACCGAGATAAAAATAGAAAGCGGCTATCCAAAATAAAACACATGCAAAGCAATAAATGTAAAATAATATAAACCAGCACAGCAATCAACATATGTGGTGCCCATCAATCACAGAAAGTGTGCAAAAATTGAGCGGACACAGCGCTGGCTGTATTCCATCTGTAACCGGGTATACTGAATAGAACAATGGAAACAGTCAGAGACATCTCCTCTGATGATTTTATACACCCTGCAGAGTGAACGGTGGATTTGACCAGTCCCAGGGACAGCCTCTCCTCAACATCTTCCAATCTGTAATCCATACACTGCAGAATAAATAGGGAAACAGTTTCATCCGAGGTACAGAAACTGGCGGGCGGACAAATTGTTATTTAATTGTCTTAAGTTTTCATCTGATGCCTTTGTATCGAGCAACGCTCTCAAACCCAGGCCTGAATCGATACCGAGCGGAGTCCCGGATACACAGTGCTGCGGGTTTCCGGCGGGTTTGGTTTCAGGAGCGTGGTCAACGCACGCGGTGAAATTAGAAGGTTGCCTGCGTCGTCTGCGCGTCGGGCGGGCTGCGCATGCGCGGTACGATCTGTCAGCTGGAGGCTCTCTAGTTAAAGGGGCAGTCCTCCACTGACAGATGCTGCAACCAATGGAACAAATTACAGCATGGAGCAGCCCAGGGGGAAGGCTGCTCCCAGTTTAATGATGCCTCACCCCAGGTATCATCAGATGGGGTGAGGAGGAGGGGGAGGACAGAGATCTTCCACCTGGCGGGCGGGAGGAAGCGGCCTGCCTCTGCCACCAAGAAGGACTGGCTCGAGGTGGCAGAGGGGGTCACCTGCACGACCGACATATCGCCCACCTGCATTCAGTGCAGGAGGCGCTCCAATGACCTCAGTAGGTCAGCCACAGTGAGAACACGTAGTCTTTCCCCTACACTCCGTCTGCCACAACACTGCCCCCACCCCACATCTCCTTCGGCACCGCCAACACTACTCTGTCACATCACCCCTCATACCCACTCAAACCTCATCCTCATCTTACCAGCACCTACTCACCTCGCCAGTACTCACCCCGCCACGAACACGCAACCCAATCCTCATACAATCTCATGGCTCTATCCCATACTCACCCTTTCGTGCATCTCCATCACGGCCAGCCTCACTCAACCTGCCACCACCTGTGCTGCAGCCACAGGGCATGCATCGCATATGTGCAGTAGGCAGCGTACGGCAAACGTGTCGTGAGCATGAAGGGGATGCACAAGGGTGTCTGAGTGTTTGCCATGGGTGTTACCTATATTGAATTTCCGAGCAACAAACATCATACATTATATTGGCACCACCACTGCCATGTCTCCCCGAATCCTGTATTTTGTGTGCAATAATGTCCGCTCTTGGTGTATCACTATGAGGAGCCACCACTGATGCCACCCATTGTGTTACTGCAGAGTAGGTGCAGTTTTATTTGCAGGGCTCTTCCACGCAGACGACTGAGAGACATCGGCGGTGTACCCGGCTGCACCCTGGAAGGATGCGGAGGAGACGTTGTGGAGGGCAGTGGTGACTTTGGCAGCGACAGGTAAGCAGATGGTGCTGGGGCCAGCCAGGAGCAGCTCGGCATGAAAGAGGCTGCAGATGTCCACGACTACATGTCGAGTGAATCTGCGCCTCCGTGTGCACTGCTGCTCGGAGAGGTCCGGTGAGCTGCGCCTCGGTCTGTGGACCCTGTGGCGAGGGTAGTGCCCTCTGCGACGCGTCTCTCTCTGCAGTTGACCTCCCTCCTGCTGTGCAGGTGGGTGTGCCACAGGACCATGTTGGGGGGCTCCACGTCTCCGAGGCGGACGGCGTGGACTGCGAGGCTGCTGGGGCTGGTCATGCTGTTCGTCTTCCGAGGATGTCAACGCACCACCCATCTGGCAGGTGTTGGTCTGAGGGGTTGTGCAGGGTAAGTAGGTGGTTCCTCGCACTGGGGCTGCGGTTTCACGTCGGTCTGTCCTCTGGCTTGGCGGGGGGTGGTGAAGGGCAGGTGTTGCCCTATGTGACGCGGTGGCCCCCTGCAGGGTGAGGGCTCTCCCACCCGCTGTGGACTGCACCTTGGCAGCTGCCACAGTCTGCTGGCTGGAACACGACCGGTTGAAGGGAGACTGTTTCCCCCAGTGTGTGAAACTCACTGCCTTGAAGCTAAAATCCCACACTTCCTGTTTTGACAGCTACTTCAGCTCATTTAATGACCACAACAAGCAAGGTAAGTGCTCTCAAGTGGAACCCCGCTGGCTTTAATTGCCTGCGGGATTCCCACCAGCGGGGCCTGCGCGCGCAGCCCCGCACGTCAGCGCGGCACCCGGAAGTGGCCGGGATCTCGGCGCGATCCGGTCACGTGACTGGAGATCGGAATCTTCGGGTCCCCCCGCTGGAAACCCGCAGGAAACCCGACGCTAAAATCGAGCCCACAGTCTTGCACTGGAGATGCCCTTAAAACACCAGTTAATAAAAGGGCAGGGATATTACATGTTACGGTATGTGGTCCAAAATACACAGCGGATTATTCCATCTCAGTATCTGAGAGTACTGATTGCAAATCCTGGACTGAATTGTCCCGATTATTAAGGTCATTATGAACTGTTAATTCTTACACTATTTTACCAGATTTACCGGGTTGCTGATTCAAGTTAATAGCAGGCAGATTCCCAATGTTACATTTAGAAACAACAAATAACAACTTTATCCTAATGTTGCTGGGAGCCTGCAGCTATTTCACATTCATCGAGATGTCAGAAAAAACATGTAAAACCACGGAACAACAATTAACACTCAAAAATGGTGAAACCCCGCAAGACTGCGAACGAGACATCGGCTCCGTTTCTTATTCCCTGGAGAAGGGGTGAAGCGGCCGTTGCAACTGGCATTGGTCCAAGAAACATTTTCATCAAACCTCAGAGAAAAAGTAAAGTCACCAGGAGTTCTAAACCACCGAATCTTTATCTAAAACTGGTGGATTTCCCGTCTATTACACGATAGAATTGAATTACCCTCCTCGCTCTGTGATATTAAACTCGTTGGTCAAACATGCTATTCCACTATTAAAGTTCACTTCATCACTTTTCACTGTTAAACAAAATGTTGTTATTTCGCAGCAGTCAGTCAGCAAACGAACTTTCGAAACCCACGGCCAATGTTACATTAAATGCAACAAAGAAGAACAAATATCTTCGTGTAGCTGTGAGTTTTTACAAGAACCATCTTTCTGTAGCTGGAAGGAAAGAGATCCCCAATCTAATATCGAATTGGTGCTTGAACTGAATTCTAATGTTCGTATTTCTTTCATTTTTAACCAATATAAGAATCGGTGTCCAGGGAGATTTCAACACTTTCATCAGCTCTTCTATGAATTTCCTTTGTGTAGCTGCATAAATACACGTGTTTGGGCAGAAACTCAAAAAACTTCAGCATAGCTCCGGTTTCTGTGTCGATATTTGCTGGGTTTGTGCGGTCACCTCGGTATTGAGTGATGTTTGTCAGTCTGTTGGTTGGAAAACTAACGCCATCTGTCAGACATAAAAGTATAAAAGTGTTCCAGACAGTGAAGAGCAACATTTTTTTTATTCGTTCATGGGATGTGGGCGTCGCTGGCGAGGCCGGCATTTATTTCTCATCCCTAATTGCCCTTGAGATGGTGGTGATGAGCCCCCTACTTGAACCGCTGCAGTCCGTGTGGTGAAGGTTCTCCCACAGTGCTGATAGGAAGGTAGTTTCAGGATTTTGACCCAGCGACGATGAAGGAACGGCGATATATTTCCAAGTCGGGATGGTGTGTGACTTGGATGGGAACGCGCAGGTGGAGTTGTTCCAATATTCCTACTGGTCTTGTCCTTCGAGGTGGTAGAGGTCGCGGGTTTGGGAGGTGCTGTCGAAGAAGCCTTGGCGAGTTGCTGCAGTGCATCCTGTGGATGATAGCCACTGGGGCCATAGTACGCCGTTGGTGAAGGGAGTGAATGTTTAGTTTGGTGGATGGGGTGCCAGTCAAGCGGGCTGCTATGTCCTGGATTGTATCGAGTTTTTTGAGTGTTGTTGAAGT